>NC_055999.1:75519709-76719709 GCF_018446385.1 Zingiber officinale
AATCACAGACAACCCTTAAACCCCATATCACATCATCTGAAGGTATTGGTATACCTCGCAGCTCAAATGAGCATTTATATTTTTTAGTCCCAGTATTTCCTTTTAAGGATTGTCCATCAACTAGATATCGTGACGGTTTGTATTTTCCACCTCTGTCACACATAAGATGACACTTTAGTAGCTTGCCACCTTTTAAATTAGCAGAATTTTTAATAACCACGACAATACTATTCTTCAGACCAATTGTCTTTACCCAATTTATCATATCTTCTCTATTTTTAAATATCTATATAAAAAAATATAACAACGATATAAGTATGACATTACCAATCTTAATATAATTTCTCTACTTATAAAATAAATAATGAATATGCATAAAACAATAATAATAACTAACCTGATATGTGGTAAATTTGACTGTATAATCGTGATTGTTGTTGGAGATATCTCCACTAGGAACATCATTCTCAATTGACCAACTATCTGAAAATAAACCCAAATAGTCATTCATAGTTTCCTTCTATGAATTACGAAGAGTAATGACTAAGAAGATAACTATGTTTTAGGAAGAGAGAAGGAGAGGTTGAGAGGAAGATAGCAGTGGAGGGAGGTGTGAATGAAGAGTGACTAAAAATGAAGTGTGAGAGGAGGATTTAAAGGGAGAGATTTTGACATGTGTCAAGAGTGATAGGTGGGTAATTTAAGGGGAGGGGAGGTTTTGACATGTGTCAAGAGTTGGAAGGAGGATCATTTAAAGTGATGAGAGATTTTGAGATGTGTCAAGGGTTGGAAGGGGGGTAATTTAAAGGGATGAGAGATTTTGACATATATCAAGGGTTGGAATGGGGATAATTTAAAGGGAGGAGAGGTTCTAACATATGTCAAGCGTTGAAGAGGAGTAATTTAAAGAGAGGGGTGTTTTGACATGTGTCAATGGTTGGAGGATAGGTAATTTAAAGAGGGTGAGAGATTCTGACATATGTCATGTGTAAGGGTTAGAGGGAGAGATGATTTAAAATTAGAGAAGGTTCTAACATGTGTCAAAAGTTGGATGAGGACAATTTAAGTGCTGAATCAAAAAGATAATTTAAAAGAAGGGAGAGATTCTGGCATATGTTAAAAATTATATAAAATAAAAAAATTTGATAAAAAAATAATAAACAAAATTGATTAAAGAAATAAAACTAAATAAAAATTAAAAAAAAATTAAAAAAATAATAAATAAAATTAATTAAAAAATAAAACTAAATAAAATTTAAAATATATATATATAAGTATTAATGAAAAAATAATAAATAAAATTAATTAAAAAAATAAATCTAAATAAAAATTAAATAAAATTTTAAAATATATATAAGTATTAATGAAAAAATAATAAACAAAATTAATTAAAAAAATAAAACTAAAAAAAAATTAATAAATAAAAAAAATATATAAGTATTAATGAAAAATAATAAACAAAATTAATTAAAAAACTAAAACTAAATAATAATTAAATCAAAGAAAAAAAATCAAAGGAAAAACAAAAAGGGTAGAAACAGGATTTGAATGGGAGAAGAAGGGGGGGATTTACTTTATCACCTCACCAAATATTATATGGACATATAAATAGGTATGCACGAGTTAAATAAATAATTTAATTAAAATATTAATAAGTTTTTTATGAAATTTTTTATTTTTAAAAATAATATGATACAATTAACCAGGAAAGTCCATGACACGCAACGTGTCAGACACCAAATACTTGATTATAAAAATAAAGAATAGTCCAAGCTATTTATAATTCAACTGCCTCCCTCACCGTCGCTGGGCGGAAGCGCCGCCGGCGGTGGCGGCGGCCGAGGTGATCCTGGCATACAGTAACTGATTCCACACGTCCGGGAGGCCCGGCACGCACCAGTGGATGCAGTCGGCGTAGACGGCGGGGTTGGCCTGCTGCTCCGGCGTCATCACCGCTCCCTGGCGCGTCGTGTACACGGACGTGTGCGCGTCCTTCCGGAACTCCGACATGGTCGTGATGTCAACGAAGGCGACAGGCACCCGCTCCGTCGACCGCGCCGCCCTCTTCGCCTGCTCGAACATCCCCATGTCCGTTCCCAGGAATATTCCGGTCATGTTCCTCAGCGGCGTCGTCTCCCTGGCGCACTTGACCCCCTCAGTGCTCCCCCAGTCAGATCCCCTGCACCGCCGCCGCCCATTTCACCAAACCAATCAACATCCTCAATCCACCAAAAACATTTGCAGAAAAAAAAAACAAATCGCAGAGGTGTCCAATAAGAGAAATTAAGCAGACAGCCGGGATTGACGACGATAGCAGCCTCAGAAATTTCAACAGGAAAAAAGGGAAACCATATCCGTGTGTTCTCTATTTTTTTCTTTTTTAATTTTATTGGTACCAAATATCCGCGTGTTCTTTGATTCATGATGCAAAAGGTTGGAACCGTCAACCCAGCGGCCCCCTCACCCCGGCCCCACAAGTATGAGAGGGAGTAAATCACGGTGAATACGGGCCCAGCTATGACATGACGATCTTAGGTGTTTAGCACGGACAGATATTGATGTTATCGTAATTGCTGCCGCAGACCTTCGACCTCCCGACTCATGATGCAAGAATATCATGTCATAACCGGCTGATCCCGCCCGTGGGGGCTTGCGTGTTCTTTGATTCATGCACGTGTTCAAGGTGGAGCTGTATTTATTGTTTCTTACCAATACGTGATTGTATTGTATTTAACAAAGGTTGCACTTAAACTTATGGAATTTTTAAAAGACATATTTAACTTTAAGATTTCTTAGGAGCATGTTCTCATTGTGCATCTTTTGTCAATTATTACGGTGTTGTATTTCAAAAAGACTATAATGATGTTATATTTCAAAGAACAGTATTACTGTTGAAAATCAACACCACTAAGAGGTTAGTTTTCAAAATATCATTGTGATATTTATTTTTGAAAATCAATACTAAAGTGTTATTGATTTTTTAGGCATCAACATCATAATAGTTAATTTCAATATCACAATGGTATTAATATTTAATCAACATAGTGGTGTTGATTTCTTTAAATACAGTATCTTAGTTACGAGGAGGGGTAAAATGAAAAATAAATGTAAAAATTAAGTGGTATTTTGAGAATTCCAACAAATAAGTTCTGGGAATGTCGAAATAAATAGACAAAATTCTTTAGTTTTCACCTGAAATGGAGAGGAGACATGCTCATGAAGAACACGACGGTACGAGAAGGGTCCACGTTGTCGTCCAGCCAACGGGACCACGTTTGGAGAACTCTCTCGTACGCTCGTGGCCTCGCCACCTCTTCGTACTCCGTCCAGTTCGTCGCCGAGCTCTTCCTGTTGAATAGTAATTAGTCTATTCATCGCCGGAAAATTAATTGCGTTCGGCTACTCACCGGACTTTCATCGCCTCCGTATTCATCCACCAAATGTAGGTGTTGAAGACGAGGTAGTCGACTCCCTTCCAGTGCGCCGCGTGCTTCTCGATCGCCTCCGGCCTTATGATCCGATCGCGGATGCTGTGGATGCGTGGGTCGTCGGAGTTCGACTCCACCAGGAACGGCGCCCAGTAGAATTCCACCGTCGCGTTGTATTCCTGTCAAGATTGGATTTTGAAGCGCTTAGAGCTCGGTTTATTAATAAATTAACCTGATTTATTAATCAAAATTGGATCTTTAACCACAACCTCCGTGATGAAGATTATACGAGAGCCGTCCCGTTGGAGCCCCTTCTTCCCCGGCGGGATCGCCGACTGCACCATGCACACCATCGACTCCCACTGGTTCCGGTTCAGAGAGTCGCCGACGAACATCAGCCGCTTGCCGCGCAGCCGCTCCAGCAGCAGTTTGGCGTCGAACCTTGACGAACAAAGTTGTGATCGGGATAAAAAACTTTTTATCGGAAATTGTTCGGTTCCGGTGGCCGTACCTTGGCAAGGAGCAGTCTTTGGGCTGCCACCGCCACTTCTGGTACGCGTCCTCCTTCCTTCCGTTCTTCAAGCACGCCATCTGCGTCGACACGAACTCGCACTGCTCCTCCCGGTACAGAGGGTAGTTCACGTCGTCATACACCCACTCGCCGGTAGTCAGATCACACGTCTCCGGCACGCCGACCACTGGCACGTTGGGCACTTCGGAGGCCGCCTCGTCGTCGGCCGTTTCTTGAACTGACGTGGTCGCATTCACTTCTCCATTGGCCGCCGCCCCGTCGACCGTGATGAGCCGTTCCTGCACAGCCACCACTGCCTCCTCGCTCTCATTTCCCCTCTTCTCCCCCTCCGCCTCACCGTCGCCGCGGTGACTCAGCCGGGTCGTAACAAGCCGACCAGGGGACACCTCGTCCGGCGAGAAGTACTCCTCCGTCCTGCGCCGGGCGACGGGGTGGTCAGCAAGGGTACTGACGTCCTCACCATACATGACCAAGGCGAAGACGGCTAGCATCCCGACCACAAGAAGGACATGCAAGTTGCCCCCTCGCCGGATGTTGGGCGTCCCCGCGTGCTTCGCGGAGGTCACTGGCGTCTTCCGCCTGAGGGAAAGCACAACTCCGTTCAGCATATCGCCACAGCTAGCTGGTGATAGACGAAGACGAAGACCAGCAATTCACCAAGAAGAGGCGATGGAGCAGGTTGTATGGTTGAGCTAGTTTTAACTATCGATGGCGATGGAGGGAGGAGAGAGGAGGCTTTATTTCTTCCATTATAATACGCGGTAGGTGTGGAGTTAGTTTATCTTTCTCTGATCATCAACTCTTCCTTCTCCAAAATTAAATTCATGGTTCGGTCATCCATGGCGCACAAACGGAATCAACGTGGCATGTCACATGTGGATCTGCATGATTCGACGGATGAGCAATGGAAAGGACAACCAATTGCGATGCGAGAATATGATGCAATTGGAGCTCTCTTGCTACTGGGACGAAAAGGACTTGATGCAGAGTATTCCCGACTGCATCGTCAGACAGCCGTTTTCCGTTTTGCGTCTGATTTGGGGCTGTAATTAATTTTCTAAATTTTTATATTATATTATTGATTTTTAAAGTATTTTTAAAATATACATTTTTAGTTAAACTGTCCGGTATATAATTAGTTATTTTCCATTAGCGATGTTTTAATCTTTAATGTATTTCTTCTCCGAAACTACGAGTTTGATTTTTATAAATCCTCAATGTCAATATATTTCGGATTTAGTTTCAAATCTATGTAAGTTCTAGATGTATTAGAGTAGACACGCTACCGTTCATCTCAAACAATTTAGTATCATGAACCCAATATTTAGAGACAAATATCTAAATCATGGGAGAGAGGCATTTTGTTAGCACAACAGATTCAATAAGATATTTTATATCCGTTGAGAAATAATCCTGAGATTTATTGGAGTAAACATTTGTACCAACTACCTCAACTTATAGAGGCTCATGTTCTAAATTCATTGTAATAAAAAATAATTGCACTCATCCTAAATTTCTCATAGTCCGTCCCATGAAATTCCATTATAAATTTAAAAAATAATGAACCAGGTAATACTAAATTTTGAATAACCGATTTGGCCCCACAATTTTTCCACCGACCGTCAAAATAAATCAAAAAGAGCTCGTGACGAATGACCCAGAAGTCAAAAATCCATACAAATATATCATAATTAAAAATCAAATCACGAATACTTGAATGATAGCTCGACAGGTATAAACTTTAAACAGTTCTTAGGTGGCGTTTGATTTATGGGTTTGGGAATTAGGGAATGGATTCATTTCCAAACCTTGTGTTTGGTTGATGGGAATGGAATCAAGATTTTGGAATGAACCCCAAAAACTTGGGTATGGATGAAACCCACCACCTCCCTGAATTTGGATGAAACTCACTCTCTCTCTTTAGTTTTGGACAAAAATACCCTTAGTGTATTTGTTCAATTTTTTTTAATTTCACACTCTCTCTTCTTATTTTCTCTCATCATATTTTCTCTCTCCCTATTTTATCATCACATTTTCTCTCTCAACATATTTTCTCTCTTCTCTTTCTCTCTCATCACACATTGTCTACCATTTTCTCTCTCTTCATTTTCTTCCATCACACTTTCTCTCCCATTACACACTTTCTCCTTATTTTTTCATCATACTTTCTCTCTCCTCAATCTCTCTCAGCATACTCTCTCCTCATTTTCTTTAATCATACTTTATCTCTCTTCATTCTCTCTCATCACACTCTCTCTCCTTATTTTCTCTAATCACACTTTTTCTCTCAGCGCACTTTCTCTCTCATCATACTTTCTCTCTCTCCAGTCTCTCATTTTATCTTTTCATTTTTTCCCATCACTCATTCTCTCTCAATCCACTTTCTCTCTCATCATACTTTCCCTCTCCTCACTCTTTCATTTTCTCTCGTAATACTTTTTCTCTCTTCATTTTTTTCCATCACTCTTTCTCTTTTAGCACATTTTCTCTCTCATCATACTTTCTCTCTACTCAGTCTCTCATTTTCTCTCATCACACTTTCTCTCTCTTTATTTTTTCCCCATCACTCTTTCTCTCTCAACCCACTTTCTCTCTCATCATACTTTCCCTCTCCTCACTGTTTCATTTTCTCTCATCATACTTTCTCTCTCTTCATTTTTTCCTATCACACTTTCTCTCTCATCATTTTCTCTTATCGTATGTTTCTCTCACATTCAACTTTCTCTCCCATCTAATTTTTTTTTTATTTTCCTGTAAAGGTAAAAAAGAAAATTTAGGTTTATTCCGATTTAAAATATTTAACTAACCAAACATCATTTTTTAAAAATGATACCCAAACTCATACCCATTCCCATTTCATAATACTATGATACTCATTCACATTCCGATTCCTAGGAGAGAACCAAACATCCCCTTAGTCTTTCAGTGTACATAGGAGAATTTTAAATTTAGATTCCAAAAGAGTTCCTCGTCATAGTCGATTTGGAGATTTGATAAGTAATGAAATTTATAATTTAAGCGGACAAAAGATGAGGTAGGTCAGGGATGATTATAAAATTGGTTAAAAAAAAAAGTTATTCACCTAGCATATGGCAGAGGATGAATGTTTAGACAGTCTGAGGCTTGAAGATTAATAAAGTTCTAACAAGTCATCCTCCTTCAGATGATTTCTCTGTCGAACGCTAAGTTCTACTATGTAGAATTCGAGGACTCACTTCTTCGAACCGCTCGGTACAATAAGCATTATGAAATTCTGACATCATCATAGCCCTATTGTTTACACTCCACATCTCCGGAGAAAGAGGAGCAATACATGGTTCTTGTAGCTTTTGAATCAGAAAACAATTTCAAGAATTCCCTGTGACGGAGACTAGTATGTTCCTACACTGAATGAATGCTTCATTAGAAGCTGCTGCAAGTACAACACGATATATTTACAAGTTATTGTGACGACATGAAGACTTTGTGTGCGATTGTTCAAGGCCTTTCGTGTGTGATTGTTTATTTCTATTTTTCCTTTGAAGCGTCTTCCAGAGCAGAGGCTTTGCAGATCGGGCAGATGTTCTTGATCAGCAGCCACTTCTTTACACAACTGGAATGGAAAATGTGTTTGCAGTTCAATTGCCCAAGAGTTTCGCGATCTTTATATTCTTCCTATTTTGCAAGACATACCAGATGCTAGAGTTAGAACAAAAAAGTGTACCAGATTTAAATTCAGTAGGTTCTGCGTTAACTTACCAGGCATATTGGGCAGCCATCTTCTTCA
The DNA here is from genome assembly GCF_018446385.1 of Zingiber officinale. NCBI lineage: Eukaryota > Viridiplantae > Streptophyta > Magnoliopsida > Zingiberales > Zingiberaceae > Zingiber > Zingiber officinale. Next base: position 75,527,436 of record NC_055999.1, read on the forward strand.
TGGTCATCTTCAGTCTGATCCGAGCAGAAAAGTGTCTCCCTCAAGCAACTTCTGATGGCATCTACAGATAAACCAACACTCACATAGCCTATTCTCTCCTCCAAAGCAAGCAATTCCTGTACGAAATAATAGGATATTTCAGGAACTATGAACACAGAAAAGAACAGGAGATTGAAGATGCAATTAATTACCTCATAGCTCATGTTGTCTATGTCCAGTCGCATACCTCGGTGTTGATCAATAAAATGCATTGGATGGTAAAAGGCAGAGTGATCCATCACAGCTACTCCCTGCAGCGTCAATTTGCATGAGAGCAGTGTTTATGGTAACAAACACATATATGCTCCTGGAGCTGAAAGAACATGATAAGTCATAAGTTACTGAAATTCTGACCTCGGCCATCTGACTAATACGAGAAGCATCCTCGTCCAAGAATGAAAGGACTCTGTTAGAACGACTTGTTCTTCCATATCTCCCATTATTCCGATGAACTAGTGACAATGCAGTTGGACGCATGGCGCGCACAGCAGATTCCACTCTCTGCAATCTGGAATCTTGTGTTATTGCTAAATCCATGGCCATGTAGCTAGGATTCACTCCGTGAGCTGTTCGCTGATCATGGATACTTAGAGACACCATCCTACCTCGTGATGAGTCACCATACTGCATCGGCAGAATGGAGCGGTAGCCTCCACTAATGTCCATATTGTTAGTGGTGCCACAGTTTGCAACAAAACTATGGTTGATATCATGATTGAAGGAGCTAGTTTCTGCAATTTAATAAATCAATTAAAACATAAATTTGTATTAGCATTTTCAAAAGAGAACATTGTGTTATGCAAAAAATAATACTAAACTACTCAAATTTAAACAAACCTGAAGAAGAGGACCTCGTATTAGGATTTATAAATATGTCATGATTCCACTGGCCTCCCATGTTGGCATTTGGAGTAATTGTAATTGATTGAACTTGATGAGATAAGTTGGTACTTGATCTGATTCCAGATGAGATGTTCTCCAAGTGAATAGTTGTATCATACCGACTCCTAACGTTTCTCTGAGAAGCATTCCTAGAATTTGATGAATCATGACTACTACAACTATGAATAAAGCTAGCAGGATCACAAGGCCAGCGCTGTGAATCATAAGTAGGTTTTGCCTGTGAAATTTCAGTTGAAGTTGTTGCATTGGAAGAACTTCCAGCATGGTAATATTTGTTTCTGTTTTCCCTTTGAGGAAACATGAAGTTTGCGGGATCTTTTCTTTTATAAGGTGCTCGTTCATACTCCATTTGAATGACTGGATTGGCATTCCTCCTAATATCCCCCATTGCATATTGGTTATGCAAAAATCCATGCTGCATAGTATGTTGTGGATGTTGACTAATGATTCCACCATAAGGAAAATGTGTATATTCATCATAAGATGTTTCTGCATTAGCTGGCACATTCGCTGGAACCTGACAATGAAAATTGCCAGATTGATGGTTATATGGCCCCAAATGAGGGTTGAAATGAGTGACCAGGTTCACTCCATTGGTTCCAGTATTTTCCACTGGAAACATAGAAGAATTTCCTGAAACCAAAATCATGTTACTTGACGATTTCCAACTTTTCAGAGTAAAAATATGCATGATAGTGCATCAAAATGTGTATATCACCCAAGTTCAACTGATGATCATGCTGCTGATGATTCTGCATCCTCTCACGATCCGTTTTGTACATGTGACTTGGATGACTTGAGTGCCTCTGGTCCATACTACCTGTTTCCATCAAAAGGTAAGTTAGCTTCAGGAAAAGAGAAAATAGGGCTTCATGCATGGATACAGCCTTAAGGTGAAATGAAATAGGTGGGAAAATGGCCACAGAAACGAGTAAAACTAGGTATAAAATTTGGAAGTCTAAATGAAATCAGTTAATTATGGAAGTCACAAAATAGAGACAATAAGCACATTACTAAGGTGTCAACAAAGACCGTTTAAATTTGTTATGTTTCTGTCCAGAATCAAAACCAATTGGAAAACGGCAATAAAACATATTCCACTCGTGTAGCCACTGTGAATTAGCTGTATTAAGTAACACAAACCTTAGTTTCAGCCCAAATTGAGACAAAGGAACTTGAACAAGATGGAACCCAATTTAAGACATTTAAACCTAATATATGTCTAGTTCCAAATAATTACTAAATTTAATTTGAAATTTGGGTCAATTAGAGATTTGATATGACATTAACTATGTTATATAAAGTATAAATACTTTATCCATTTAGGATGGGAGTGACAAAGGTACCCAACATTGTTCATAGTTATGTATTTAATCTTGTATTTAACACTTTATATAAGACAGTTATTGTCATATCAAGTCTCTAATTGACCCAAATTTCAAGTTAAATTTAGTAATTATTTGGCACTAGACATATATTAGGTTTAAATGTCTTAAATTGGGTTCCATCTTGTTAAAGTTCCTTTGTCTCAATTTGGGTTTTAAATGTGAGACAACTTTGGTAGAAGTTTAACCAAATTTGGTTCCATTCTTAGTTAGTAATTATGGATTATTTACTAATTTGATTGAGTCCATTAGGTTTCAGATTATTTCTTCCTTGAATATTTTTTAGTTTATTTTCAATCTACTTTACATAATAATATTTTCATTTGTGCTCTAGTCCAGATTCACTTAAGTTTATCAACCATAATGCATCAATTATTATTATATCTGTGTGTTTTGATTCACTTTCACCCTACAATTTTTTTTAGTGTTAGAGTAGGTGGGTTAGGAGCTTATTTATCCCACATTAGAGGTGTCAAATAGGTTAAGCTACTTGCAACCCAACCCAGTAAAGTCTTGAGTTTTGCTCGACATGACCCACCAAAGATCGAGTCATGTCGTGTCAGGTCGGCATGGACGATGAGTTGGGTTGGGCAACAAGGGCTTGGTCCACATGTCAGATTGAGCATAGCTTGCGCCAATTTTGCCCAACTTTAACCTAAAAGAATCAAATTGACTTCGAAATTTAATAAAAATCCTAAAATTTCTCTAAATTTCTAAAAAATTATTGTTTATTTTTTCCCTCTTTTTGACCAATTTGTGCTCTTTACAAATATACTCAACATGCTACAAATCAGAACTTAGACTTACAATATTTCTTAATCTTATCATGAAATATCAAAGAAAAAATTGAACAAATCAGCCATCATGCAATAAGAATGCAAGATATTCATTTCACAATTAAAAGATTTAACTAAAATTTTTGTTAGTTGTATCTTTTTGTTATCATTTATGGCTTTAGAGCTTATAAGCCTAGGGAGTTAGTTCCCTTTTCAACTATTTGCCCCTGTACTAAAATTTATATTGAGCTAATGTCAGACACACATACTGACTATTCTAGTATTCTCTTGTTTTAGAAGAAAAGGTTATATAAGGTAGTTTTTGAAATAATAACTATCTTATTAAGAGCATGACTAAGTCCTATGGATATTCTTGAAAATTATAGTTTATTTACAAATTTTTATGATAACTATTTTATCAAGAGTATGATTAACTCCTATAGACATTCTTGAATATTATAGTTTATTTACAAATTTTTGTATGGGTTACGGTCTTTTAAAAATGGCCTTGACCCCCTGCTATTAATCATAATAACATTTCTTCTTTGTGAGTTTTTATTCTGTGTGAGAGATCATTTATTTCATTGTACGAATTGTTTAGCCTCATAACTGCAACAAGTGATAGTAGATCTCAATGTGAGTTTGATTCGCCTCCATGGCACACCAATATATAAGTATTACATAAATTAATACTTAAATCCATGATCAAATTTCAGCATGCTGACATCCTTCATACTATTATGGGTTTAATACATCATATAGTGATCAATCAATAAGAGATCCAAGACCTACTTGTATCCATATTTTGAACCACCTCCTATTTTAGTGCACTTATCAATTGAGATACATATTAAATATATAGATTAAAAAGACATCCCGATGCACGAAATAGGGTCCTGAAGAAAGGTCAGAGCACATTGGCGCAACCTTACTTTGCATTTTGTAAGTGGTTATTTTCACGACTCGAACCCGTGACCTCAAGATCGTATGACAACAACTTTACCATTACGTCAAGGCTCCCCTTCTATATTAAATATAGATTAGCCAATTCAAAACACTAAATGTCTTGACAACATGTATTGAGCAATGCAGAACTTACTATGAATGAAGTTTTATTTCCACAAGGTAAGTATTAGTTAACAAAGAAGATAATGCAGAGTTGGCTCAACTCTCCTTATAAGGTTAAAAAAACTCTCAACTTACATCTCCAAAGAGAAAATCTAAATTATAAAAGTCCAGCTTATTCTGAAGTTCTTAGCTTTACTGTTGCACACACAGACAACTTTCAATTAAAATAAAGTTGGAAATTAATTTATTAGATTGGTATCAAGGCATGAAACATTAAATGCTACCAATACTCATGACCCACAAATAAGATTGCCTGATTAAAGGAACACATATCTAGATGAAGATATTATAGGCACTATGATGAATACTATTCTGCAAAAGGTGAAATCCTAGATGAAGATATTATAGGCACTATGATGAATACTAGATATACTATTTGGAGGATATTTAATGAGTACTTAGTGAATTGGTAGAGAATCCAAAAATAAATGAAGATTTTGGATTAGTAACCAAAGAGGATAGTAGAATTTTTGTATTTTATTGAACTTATTTGAAACTAGATGTGCCATCAACTATTCAAAGATGTTGACTACTAGAACATGGTGAAATAATAAAAATGTCTGACAACATACCTTTGTGCTTATAGCTATTTTGCATCTGGATGATTTCTTATACTCAGCCTACCTCAAGGAGAAAACCTCTAAATTCTGGAAGAGCTAGAGTATTTTAAACCAATATTTAATATTAAAAAAACTAGGCCAATAAAAGTGAATAAATTAAAGCTATGATCAATGCTCTATTTTGGACTACTAATGCAATTGTCACAACTGGTACACATGCAGTGCAGTCTACCTTGCAGGACTAAGGATTCGATTCTTTGGATGGAATATATGAGAGAAAAGAGGGAAAAGATCACAAAATATAAATAAATAATAGAGAATCCCTATGTAATTTTGTGATATTTTCCCTCACATATTTCATCCAAGTAATTGGACCCTAAATGTCCTTATCACAAATTACAAAAGAACCTGAAAGAAATCAGTTGATGCATACCCTGAACCACCTGCAAGTCTGTATCATAGAGAAATTATCAAAAGACCTGTAAAGTAATTTTGTACTGCAAATATCATTGTGTTGAGTACTCACAAATATCTGACATGACGTAATCGTAGATCAATTTGACAATTCCATAACATTACAGCATATCCATGAAGAAAATTTATTTGATCATTTTTCCATTCAAGGATCCTGGACCATGCACTGGTACATCCTATATCTAATAAAACAAATACCAAGCAGCATGATATGTTGTTGAGGTCCCAGTTCTAGATGCATTGGCTATTGGTTTATCATTATGATAAGTTTTATCTACATAAAAAAGCATTTTTGTAGCACTACTTTGGTGTAGAACTAGGATCATAGAATACATACCTCAATGAAAATAACTGACCAGAAACTGAATAAACATAACTTCATTGTGGCGTAACCATCAACCTCTGAACTTGCTTCTAAGAAAGTACAAGAAGGAATAATATCATGCTTATGCATGCCACACTAGGAAAACAAGAATGTACCACAATACCAAACATGTTCAAACTTTTTCTATCTTATACTCACTTTGTTTTATGTGTTATCTGTTTTGTTGCTCAAAAATAGTCTTCTCTCCTCCTATATAACTTAACAATATTAGCTTGAATGTGTGGGTGAATGATATGCATCCTGTCATTCTAGAAATAATCAATGCGTTTAATCATAAATCTTAATCATTTCTCATAAGTGTGCCTAGAAATAAAATGATAGGTTCATAGTCAATGTTTAAATAGTTCATATTAAAAGAAGTGGTCTACAGTTGGTGCAGAGACACAAGCGTCTGCTCGTCAGCATGGTTTCATCACATTGCATAGGCATATATGCAGTATCATTAATTGATGGAATCAACTATGCTGCTGTATATGATTTGGATTCTGATAGGCTTAGGCGAAACCACTATGTAAATATTTATTTAACCAGTACAAGTACATCCCTCCTGTAACTACTAAAAGGCAGGCAAATCTAATTCATCCTTCACATCCATCCTACAAGAAATAGTGGAGAATATAGCTATGACAAACAACAACCAGATACGACTATCTTTTCATTGGGTAGCAGCATAATATAGTGAATATAGTGGGTAGATGACAGACATCAAACCTTTTTTCCATCTACCTCTCTAGATTTTCCTTCCCCTTAATCCTTCATTACACTTCTGGAATGCCTCTCTTATAAAGCTTCCACTTTATGCCCTGCCCTTTTTTGTTCCGTGATGTTATTTAAGGTTAAGAGTGACGATATCTACGAATGGTTAGGAATCAATGATGTTCAAATAGGTCATTATCCTATGGCTGTGGTTTAGATAGAATTAGTTATTTTTATGAGTGCACATATAAACATATGTAATTATCCTTTATGAAATTATCCGACCCAATATTCCATACATAAATTTCTGTTTCAGTTATGTGTGACTATTACATTTTTGTTTCAATATTGCTGTGTCTAATTATGTTTATCCTATGAGAGTTTCTCCAGGTCATGTAACAAACTACACATACATAGTATCTATGGTCCTGCTTGAAGTGTTAGATAAAAATATGATAAAATTAGTTATCTGGATGGAGTAAGTCACTTTAAGAGTGTTTATGTTTATGTTGATTCTATAAACATATGTAATTATCATTCATGAATGATAGTGTTACTTTACAATGTAACTTCAAATACAGGTTCTTGGTAACTGAATCATACTTACCTGTCTAATATACATTTTATATATAGGTGGAATGTCATTGTGAATGTTGGAACTTGGGAAGAATAAAATATGGTGACTAGAAAGGACATAAGTTCTTGACAAAGAGTTTCTTTGATGATAAACTTCACTAAATCAAACAACAGCAGTGCATACCATGCATACAAAGTTGGAATGACCGTCAATGTTTGGAACTTGGAAAGAATAAAACAGAAATGGTCAGCAGACAACAAATATGAGTTCTCAACATGAGTTTCGTTCAAGATAACACTCCCCATAAATGATGTCAGTATATACTGTGTACTTTGATAGGCCTCATCACCACACTTGCTGTGAACAATAGCAGGATAATGCTCTAATAAATGTCCAGCTAATAAAAAAAAAGAAGAGTCTTAGCAGCTACTCTATTTTGAAGGCTGACTAGATTATGATTATTGACTATGCTGTCTGGCAGAACCATGGGAAGTGTGAAATACCTTGAAGATCCATTTTCAAGATCATTTAAATAACATGCCAAGAACATTACTACTGTGCAGATTTAAATTTCAAACTTCTATCAGTATACTTCTGTAACAAACCTCATTTACATTGTACAGTATGTCACCTCTACATAAACAAAGAAGACAAAACAGCCTTCTATATGAAGCAAGTCCAAGCAGACATCATGTGGTGGCTCACATGATAGCTCAGTAGGATACTTCCTAATGGATTGCAGCACCCAAAAAAAAAGATTTATGCAATATTACATAATAATATTATGATGGCCTGTTGCACTCTGAGTTATAAACAATTAGCTATAGGCTCCAAAAGACATCTTTTACAAGACAAGTCTCCATTTCTTCAAGTTCACCTGGTCTTGTTATGCCCTTCCACTGCCCTGTTAATAATTCTTGTATGTTGATTCTTACACCAGTCGAACAGAAGAAAGTATAAATCATGACAACTACAAGAAGAACCTCAACATTTATTGCCATTCCACTGTCATGGCCTACAAGCCAGCCAAAATTAGTTCATCCAGGACAATTCATTTAGTTCACCTAAAGATATGCTAAGAGAGACCTGAAAGTTTAATGCTTTCCTTAGCCATTGGCTCCAGCTATGCTATACAAGCATATACATGTGAAGAATCAGATAGATCCAAGGTCTGAATTACTGTAACAAGTCAGTAGATAGATATGAAAGTTGTTTCTCCTTCAGATTTACAAAGAATTATGAAGACAACCAGAGGAAATTAACCTCAAAACCATCTTTATTGCAGCAGCATCACATGATTTTTGTAATGATCCATGACTATCATCATTGATGCAATTGACCTCATCTATGCCAAATGTTTGTGAGTCAAGATAGACGAGATACCTACGGGATTCTATAGTGCAACCCTGACTTAAATCCCTTTCTAGACATAATAGTTGAAGGCCCAATCAAATATATTTTCAAATAGAACCACTGTTGCCTGTACATCACAATCTCATAGGGATAGAAATCCAAAACCCAGGATCAATATTGCAAAGCCTCAAAACCTTATCTGCTCATGGTAGAAAGTGATGACGAGAATTGACAATTCCATATCCTCTTCTTCATGACCCACTAAGGTCAACAAAGTGCCTGCAATAGCAGTGATAGTTCAGTTGAATATGGTCAGAATGTTACTTAGTAACCCAACCCAATGAGGTTAACCTAAGAACTACAATTGAGGATAAATCTCTCTTCAAACAAACTATTAATCTAAGATGTCTAGGATTTAGGATTAGCTACTATGGAATTACTGATTTTAATAGAAAAAGATAGTATATCATTGAAGAACCCATCAAGATAAGCTAACAGACTTTACCTGTTTACCCAACAATATCTTCGGTGTTCGGCATTCAAACCACCAACCACCACATATTCTGCATAACAAGAATTTTTTGTACAAACTAGTGCCAAAGCAGCTTATGTGTGAATTGACCAATAAATTGCATATTAGTCGAGCATCAACCAATTTGTAAAGTTTTGTTAAGCCTAATGTGCCCAACAGACATCAGAGCAAGAGATTCATCACTTGGTTGAGTGAATAAACTAGGGATTATTTGTTGATAACGCAATATTCCAGCTTCCAAGTTCTAATAAATCTCAAAAACATTTCTGTCAAGCATTGTACTTATAAAGCTAAAGATGGAAAACCACAATCCACAATCTGTCAATAGAAGGTTTAATTGCATCTGTTACAGCCATAACTATGCAGTTTAATCACATCATACAATGGACACATACATGATTAAATTGACTAAAGTAGAAATCATTGAAATAGAAGATGGTTCTTTTTCATATTTAGTTTGTACAAGAATAAGAATGTTCCTATGACAATGGATAATATTAAGATAGTCAATCCAAGTGCCCTAGAAATTAATAGTTGGAAAGAGAAGACTTTTTTGGATTAAACCAAATTAAACAAAAATAGAACTTATCCATGTTCATGAATCTATGAGCCCTAGTTTTAAGTCTAGTTCCTTGTCGGTCAGCATTTGCAAAATACTTCATTCTGCCCATCAGTCGACACATGAAATAGTTGGCACTTGTGAGTTAGAGAACCTTCGCATGCACGGCACACGCTCCTCTCCTCCCCCTTCAAACACCAACACTAGCTTCTCTCTCCCCTTCTCCACATGAGCACCTTTGCACATCAACCATCACAGTAATGCAATCAGCATAGCATCACAATCTCATAGAATAGCTATCTCACAAGCACTTGCATTGACTCCTCTCTCTGCATTAATCCTCTGCATCAAAGCCATGCTGAAATTCTAGCTCCTCCCTATGTGTGTTGGCCCAGATAAGTCCTTTCCTACTCTTCTTCCTCTTCCTTCAACAACATTGACACTTGCACTCTTCTCCTTCCCCTTATCCTCCTTCAACATACCGCAAGCACTGATTCCGCAGGCACTGTCTTGAATGAGTTGGAGCCTGAAACTTGGCTCAGCTCTTGCTTGGTTTTATGATTTTCTTCTAGCAAGTTAACCAGAAATGTCAATTCATGTTTTAGAATTCATGTTTTACAAGAGAATCTGTACAAGTTCCAAATTTTTTTGCAAAAGAAAATAAGCAGGCGTCCTTGTTATTTTCCATGAGAATACATGTCATATACAACTTAATGGATTGATCATTTCTATTTTGATATTGTAGCTCAAGGATGTTATTAACAATAGTAAGCCATAACATTATTTTTTAAACAATAGTGCATAACCTTACCTAGGGACACAATTTGTATGACTTTATGAAAAAAGTAAATTGCCTACTTACTCTCAACGAGAAAAAAAAAAAATACTATGTTAACATAGACAATCACACTTTTACTACTCAACTTAAATAACCAGTTGTCATGACTCAAGAGATGGTGCTAGAATATTGTCTTCATCATCAATCTGTGTTTGTCCCAACTATTGAGTTGGCTACATGTTCATAGGTTTGCACAAATTTTAACACAAGCTACCTAGGCCTGATGCTACTAGAATGTATCCCCTAAAATGCCATCAATGCCCATAAGATAAATCAAGATTCTAAATACAAAATTTGAATGTATCACATTCTACGACAGAAATCTGAAAAAGAATACTTAAATACATTTTTAAAATAAAAAATAACTTAAATTCTCAATTTATTGCTGTTAATAACATGTATTGATGCATTCCAATATTATTACTGGAAATGAATGACTGATTTCTGAACTTGAGTTTCAGGTGAAGAAACTGTCAAGAAATTGAAAAATATATCTACAAAGGTATCCAAATCCAGAAAGGTGAGCGTGGTGTAAGGTACCAAAGGAAATAATACTGTTTTAACTAGAACTGATGAAGCGATGACAATTGAGATAATTTTTAACATAGTACAAAAGTTTGGAACAGCATGTCAAAGTTTAGAGTAGTTCAAAGTTCTTCCTTTGAAGCCTCTGGATGGGTTGCCTCTCAGACTAACAAAATTCAACTCAACTAGGAAGCAGGATTGTAGAGGATGCAGATCTTATTTATACTCTGCTCTGGTTTAGCTGACTTTAGGCAAATATTGGAGTTTGTTGGAACTGGGTAAGACATCAAAAGTTTGAGTACATGAATACTTGGGACATAGCTTGAAGGAGAAGACGTAACAAATGATGCAAGTGTTGAAGAGATTGTCTCTTATGTCTAATTTCCTAGGGAATTAAGGAAGCTTAATAATGGGATATGTTAAACAAATGCAGTAGCCTTCAAATATATTGATCAATTTTATTTCTTAAACATGAGACCTTTATTATTACAGAACAGAAATAAATTGCTTTCACCTTAAAATGACCATGACATTGGAACACTGCATAAATTGTGATGCTTCCTGGTCTTCTAACATAGGATTGATTATATGGGGTTGATTTCTGCACTGATAAGGAACTAAATGGAGCTTTGTTAGCAATGATAAAAGTTTACTCTTGTAGATTTTGAGATATGGACTATGCATCAAGGTTTCCAATTTTCATTAGGGTTAAGTTTATGCAGGGAAGGGGCAGCAGAAGAAAACTCACTTGGGGATAAGCTTCTCCAGGCGCTAGTCACTGCCTCCAACTATTTCCTTGGGCAGAAATGGCAGGATAGAAGGGAGAGGGTGAGAAAACATTCTGCCTCTTCCCAATGGAAACATTCTAAGGGGAAATCAGTTGGAAACATTCTCCTTCCTTGGACTTATCAGTACGGATAATTCCCTTAATTAATTTTCTCAAATTACTTGTTGTCAACATATACCCTCCTTCCAAGAATGATGAGTCAGTCAGACACTGTTGTGACATGACAAAGCCGATTCGTAAAAGCTTTGGCAATATAGACTCTTATGTCAACAATCCTAGGAAACTAAGAAGAATTAAAGTTAGAAGTCAACTACGACACAGTCTTAAGTATTCAGATAAGCAGCGCATGAATGTACTTTAATTTACTAACACTATGGGTAGTTCAAACCTGGAAAATACAAAAATGCAGCGACATCAAAATCTTCTTCAGTCTTTTAATTATATAAGACATCAAAATTGCATAAACCGATAAATGGACTTCCCAGCCCCAGAAACAACTGGAAATTCCGGCAAGAAAATGAAATACTAACGATCCATATAAATCCCAAACAAATTTGGGCTTCCCTTTATTCATTATCCAAATTCTCAACACATGAAAAGCATAAACTAGCAACAAAAGGAAATAAGGACGGTAAAGACCTCATCCACGGCGAGCGATTAAAATTCCATTCGGTTACCAGTAAACAAAATAAATCAACACAGATAAGGGAAAACAATCAATAAACTACAGAAGCAATTCAAAAGGAAGAAACAAACGTAGGGAAACATGTACCGAGTGGGTTTGATTAACGAACGACAAATATAAATCAGGTGACGAATCGACGATCTCTTTTGTGCGCGCGACGAAGCGTCGATCGGATCAACGCGCGTCGAGAAGAGGAAATGATCGAAGAGGAGAGGAAAGGAGAAGAGAAGAACCGATTAAATTGGGGAGAGAAAGCGAGTAAAACGTTCTCCCACGCCTTCCGCACTGTTTCTTCCCCCTTTCGTCTTTGTCTATATACACCGTACCCGTCGCTGTCAGGAAGAACAGGGCAAAAAGGAAAAGATTTCGAAGACACGTGGCAAATGAGACTGGATGCCCAACCGGGGCGAGGTGCGACCGGGTCCGGTCTAGGCCGAACTTGGGTTTAGTGCGGTCTAACACTCTGTCCTGCTTATGTGTGTCCGTCAAATACTTTTGTTTAAATAAAAAAAAAATTGAGTATGAGAATATGATAATCAAATTTATTTTACTGAAAATACTTATCGCTTAAAAGAGAAATAATTAATCACGTAACAGCGAAGTTAGAATAATCAATTTCTTATAAAATTTTTTTATCGATCATCAAGATAATCAAGAAATATTTATGATGGATGGTCCAAAAATTTAACATTCCTTTAATTACAAATCTCATTTGATAAAAAAATCTCTATAAATACATCATACTTGAGAGACAACTAAATATTCTTATCATTGTATCATAGTCTGGGGCTACTTATCGCTTAAAAGAGAAATATAGAATGAATGACAATTTACCAAATCGTGTAGCTAGTTTTGTAAAATTTCCAAATCATGTAGGCATTTTGGAAATGTCCAAATTGTATAGACTTCCATGGTAATATTCCCATTTTACCCTTGACATCCTTACGCGTGTCTAAAGCATGAATTAAATGAAAATTTGAGGCATGTCACTGACCCACTTATTGTTTTCTCATAAAAAAATCCCAACACCTCCTTGCCCCCGCTTCGTTGACGAAACTGGAAATCCTAGCACCCATTGGTGAAAATAACATAAAAGACAACTTTTAATTGATCTGGCCTAGTCCATTTAGTGTTAATCGATGCTTTTACTAGGCAAGCTCAGGCCTCATTGACGAAACCTTGAATGGTAGGCCTCAGTGCTTCATCGGTGACCACATTATCTCCCATTGGTACAAGGCTTCCATCCCATCAGCTGGTGTTTGTTCGCTAGAACAAGCAGTTCCAAGTACAAGGTGATCGAATGCTAGTGTATTAATAATATTTCAAATGTTGAAAAATCCATCATCTACCGAATAATTTTTATTAGTTAAAAAAATGTAATCAAAATATGTATACTTAGTTTAAGTTAGTTTCACAAATTTTATGTGATTGAATTTGCGGAAGCAATATGATAATGGAAAGTAAACAATCTTAGTGAAAAAACTATAGTATCTCAGGACTATCATCAGCTAGGAATGATGTTTACAAATGCTTTGATGTGTACAATCAAATATTTAGTTTGTATTTAAGTTTGTTATATATATTCATATGAACTGGCTAAAAAGTGGTACTTAATTTGAATGTTATTTGTTTATTCATTTACAAAGGTGGAATGTTTAATTTATATACTGTAGGAAATTCAAACATCTATATCAACAACTGAAAAAATTATATATCGAGTATAAATTACATTGGAGGAGTAAATTAGGTCATTTTATAGATTTTATTTGTCAAACTTTTCTAAATGGTAAGGAAAAGAGCAGTTACGAGTGAGACTAGATGAAAAACACATTAGTATTATACGTAGTAGTCCCTTTGTGTCTTTCCTTAACATATCAAAAATTTCACTTCGGAGATTATTAGTTAATAGTTTTGAGAATTGAGATTTAGAAGATAAAATATTTAAATTTTACAATGTGGGTGTGACCTTCACAATCAAAGACAAGACATAACACTATTGCTCAAAATCCCAGATAGAGGCATGACTATAAAAATGAATTTGAAGGTTGCTTTTAGAAAATTGTATACCAAATATTTTACAAGCAAAGAACTTGATCGATCAAGATTGGAAGACCTAATAAAGAAATATTATCTAGGAGTTGATTCAGATAAGGATATTAGGTTGTTTTGTAAATCGTATATTTTGTATTTTTTTTCTATTTTATTTGTTTCTTCTATTTATAAGATACCTATAGGAATTATAAATATTATTGATGATTTCGACAATGTAGGAAATTATAATTGGGTTAAGATAATATATAATTATATAGGTAGGAAATTATAATTGGGTTAAGATAATATATAATTATATAGGTCCTTAACTCTCAATATTTGGAGAAGTGTTTGCAACAAAAACTCCTAGCCATACTATTACGATGTTTTATATGAAGGGAGTTATGGGTATACTTAATGTAAGTCTTGAATATTTAGTTAGTTGTTTGCATAAGTAGATAATATAATCCAATTATATATTTTTGTCATAGGCTTGGTTTCTTGCATATGTCCCTATTCAACGGGCAACTAGTATGGTAGGACCCAAAATATACTTCGAAAGGTAAATCCCATCTCATATGGGAAGACAACCTTTCTTGAATTCATCTATAAACCATTTTACCATTTTATTGATGTATATAGACTGTGAAATACTAAGTAACATTTTTTTCTATCTCTATATACCTTAATCTCAAGGATATAGGTTATTTCTCTCATGTCTTTCATGGAGAATATTTTAGACAACCAAACTTTAACTGACTTTAGAATGGGCACATCGTTTCCTATAGATAATATTTCATCAACATATAACAATAGGAACATGACCGCACTTCCACTAACCTTCATGTTTATGTAGGGTTTGCCCAAATATTATGAGAAATCAAACTCCCATCCATGTTGGTTTTCTTCTTGAAAATCCACTTGCACCCAATAAGTACTATACCTTCAAGTGGGTCCACCAAGTTCCAAATTTAGTTTATCATACATGGAATCCATTTCCGATTTTATGGCTTTCAAACCATCATTCTCTTTTTGAACTTTTTAGAACTTCTTCATGAGTATACTTCTCATCCTTAATGAGTAATCTCTTCTGAGAGCAGTAGGTGAGGATGCATTCTCCGAAGAGGGAACAATAGGTGCTGATTCGACATAGAGTTTCAGCGAAACTCAAAGTCAGGACCGAATAGTCTAGAGACTATCAAATGTTATCATGCTTTACTTATTATTACTTGTTTCTAACTCTATGATGCAGGTGATTAAGATTGCAAGGTTGTTAAAATAGGTCTCTAGGCACTCGGAGCTTATTCGGGCACCTGAACATCTTAGTGCCTGAGGAGGGAAGCAGGTGCCTGGGTAAGGGCCTTCGTGGATTCCTAGCGAGGCACCCGGATAGTCCGAGCACCTAGAGTTGCTCCAGGAGCCCGGACTCACAAAACTCATCATCACGCTGAGTTGGAGTGTGATGACTGGCCAACCCATATTAGCTGTCTAGGGTCCGGAGGGGGTCCAAGTGGCCAAACATGGATAAACTTTGAAGAAAAGTTTCGATGAGAGCTCTCCACGTCAGCACAGTCCAGGCCCCTGGGAGGGGATCCAGGTGCTTGGACGGGGCTATAAAAGGAGGGTTTAATCAGCAGCTTTAACACATCAATTCAAAGAAGTTTCTCTCCTGCACGCTACTTAGAAAATGCTCATACGACACCCAAACGCTGCTCCGACGACCGAAGGCTCGCAACTTCTGATCTTTAAAAGTTATCAATATAATTTTATTTACTATTTTTAAAATTATTGTAGTTCTTATACTCTATTCGTGTAACCTTTTTCGAACTACTAGTGGATTATCCATCAAAAACATTTAACGAGTGTGGGCCTTGGAATAGGAGTCATCACAAGTTTTGAACTAAGTAAAACTTGGTTATGTTAGTGTGTTGTTTTACTTTCCTTTTCTTTATTCCACTACACTTACTCTTTACGCGAGTGTTTTCCGAAAACATAGAAAAGCTACGAGCACTATTCGCCCCTCTAGTACTTTTGATCCTACAAATTAAACGTGTCCTACTAGATCTATGAAGAAGTGGTGTATAAATAGGTTCATTTGTTATCTCATCCAAATAGTAATCAGCTGTGGTTTCTTATTAGGCATCTCTTCTTTGTCTATTGGAGTCACTTGAACTACTCTTAGTTAAACCTTACTCCCACTATTTTTCTACAAGAGAAACTATTTATCTAGAAATACAACATGTCTTTAAACAGACACCCTTTATTTTAAGGGATGATAGAATTCGTAATCCTTAGTTTCCTTAGGGTAACTAATAAATAGACACTTATCAGACTTAGCATCCAACTTATCTAATATTATCATCTTCACATTAACAGGATAACCTCATATCTTCAAATAAGATAAATAAGGATTTTTTTACTAGTTCATTTCATAAATGGAGTAGTAGAGACTGCCTAAGTTGGAACTCTGTTTAACAAGTAAACAGTTGTCCAACAAGGTTTGATTTTTTTCCTTTCTAAAACACTATTGTGCTATGACATGTGAGGCGGAGTCCATTAAATAATATTCCATTATTTATGAGATAATCTTGAAATTCTTGAATTAAGTATTATTCATCACTTCGATCGGATCGAAGTATTTGAATACCTTTGTCAAGATGTTTCTATACTTTATTTTTGAATTCTTTGAACCTTTCAAATGCCTTTGATTTGTATTTCAATAAATACTCATACCTAAATCGTGAGTGATTATCGATAAAGGTGGTGAAGTAGTTATAACCTCCTAGTGCATAAGTTGACATGGGTCCACACACATCAATATGTACAAGGTCAATACTGTTGGACCCCGTGGTTGTTTTGATGTGATCAATCAAGTTAGGTTAGTTCTAGTTTAGTTTTGATCCCTGTGTCAAAGTGTGCAAGAGCTTAGGAGCACAGGAAATCGAGCAAAAGACACAACTAGCGAGAATGATGGCACGGTAAGGGAGCTGACAGGCTCGGTGCATCCGACGGACGAAAGGGCTGCGGAAGAGTACACCGATGGATAAGAAGAACGTATGCGGAGATCGAGGGACGAGAAGCCGGAGTGGAAGCCTGCTCGAGGAGAAGGTTGGAAACTGAGTTCGGGTGAGCCCTATTCCGGATGGCCGAAATCACCTAAGCGAGTGGAGCCGGAGTGGAAGACCTAGATCGAGGCGAGCAAAATCGGAGCAGAAGGTCCATACCAGAAAAAGTCAACAGGGTTGACTTGAGGGTCTGGGCGCCCGGACCCATTCCGGGCGCTCGAAGTCCCCCGGAGTTCAGGCGCCCGGAATTGAAAAGTTATCAACATCGACGTAGACATTGACTGTTGCATCGGGGATAGATTTCTATCCCCCTCTAGGCACCTGGAACCCTTCCAAGCGCCCCGGCCAAGGCTATAAATACAGCCTTGGTCTAGAAGCTTAGAATCAACTCTCTTGTACTAACTTCTAAGCAACTTCTTAAGTTTTTCTTGTGTAAAAGGCTTCTCCGCCTTCAGAGAAGAAGATTCTGATTGAGCTTTACAATCGCCTTGGATTAATAACCACCTAGGTTATAATCAAGTCAATCCCTGAGTCTCTTCTTTAGTTTTTTCATTTTTATTCTTTTATTATTGTTTCACTTTAAGACTTGAGAGAACGAGAAGGGTATTTTTTTTTTGTGTTTCAGGCAATTCATCCTTCCCCTCTTGTCGGTTCGCTGCACCAACAAGTGGTATCAGAGCCCAACCACATTAGAAGGATTAACCGCTGACTGAAGCATCAAGATCAAGACGATGGCCGGCGCAAGCATTCACTCTCCATAAATTCGACGGAGACTTCGGACAATGGAAACACCGGATGGAGGTATTTTTCAAAATAGATTTTGAAATTCTATTAATAATGAAATATTATTTTGTAGTTCCAAAAGATAAAGGAGAATACCAATGGACGAAGAAGGAACAAGTCGACTTCATGGCGAACGACAAAGCAAAGTTCCATCTGCTCGCCGTACTTTTGCCCCAGGAGGTCAATCAAATCAGCAGCTACAACTCCGCCAAAGATCTCTGGGAAAAGTTTCTAGATCTTCATGAAGGCACCTCGGAAGTAAAGTTAGCACTGCGAGACATTCTCCGAACCCAGCTAATGAACCTGAGGATGAATAATGGAGAAAAGGTAGCGCAACTCCAAGCACGAATCAAGGAATTGATCACTAAGTTAAATAATCTCAGAGAATCGATAACAAATTGAGATTCAATCTGGTACGCGCTCAACGCCTTCCCGAGAACTCCAGAATGAGCATTCTTAGTAGATGCATACTACATCTCTAAGGATCATGAGGTAAGTATGCTAGAAAATTTATTTTCTACTTTTGAACTTCATGAATCTCAAATTGCAGAACCTAAAGAAACAGAAAAGTCAAATCTCAATATTGCCATAAAAGCCAAGATGGACGATCTTGACTCCCAAGCATCGATCGATGAAAAAGAAGCGGCGCCACTGGTAAGAAAATTTAGTAAATTTATTAAAACTAATAAATTCAAATCATAGTCAAGAAAGCAGTATCAAAACAAAAGGACGGTCCGTTGTTATAACTATAACGAAGAAGGACATATCAAGGATGACTGTCCAAAACTGAAGAGCAAAGATAAATAAAAGAACAAGAAACCAGCTTGGCCCAAACATAACCTCAAAGCCATGTGGGATGATTCATCATCCTCCGAATATGAAGTCGAAGCCTACGCCGAACTTGCCCTAGCAGCAATTCACCAAGTGGATGATGAGACAAGCTCAGAGATGAGCATCAATGAAGGGGGAGGATCAGAAGAAGAGAGTTGCGATGAAGGGGGAGCATCAGAAATTGAGGTAAGTGAGGTACGTGCTCTATCTCCAAAGCAATCTTTTAAGTTTATTAAAGTTTTGACAAAAGATTTAGTGAAATCAGAAAAAGAGATTGCTGATTTAAAAAGACAGTTAGATAATTTAAAAGTAGAAAATAATAAATTAAAAATGCAAGTTGAAAGTTTGAGAACAAATGCATGCTTAAAACTAAATAACTTTCAAAAATCAAAGCTTAGAGTTTATGGAAAGTTAAATTGATATATTAGAAAACATCAAGGACAACTTAAAAAAATTTCCAAAAGATATATACCTCATAAATTTTTGATTAACCCAGTAGGAAGGAACCTATATTGGGTTCCAAAATTTTATTTAGATTAAACATGTTTTTAATTAAGGCTTTCAAAAAAGTTAAATGTTTAAATTCCTTAAAAGACTTTGTCTAGAAGTGGTTAATGATCCAATAACCAAGAAGGTCTAGTGTCTCGCCATAGCCTGGAAGCCGATTATCGAATTGAATATTTAATTGATAAATTGATAAGCATGTGATTAAAATAATATTCTTAAATCCTTATCAATTTTTTAAAAATTTCATAACTTAGAAATTATTTTGAAAATCTTTTATTAACTCATTTTAAAATTCTGAACTTAAATTTTTTTTACTTATAAAATTATTTGATTACCTTAAACTTTTGTACCCTATTTTTTTTTTATGTGATCAAAGGGGGAGAAATATGTACAAGTTTAGGGGGAGTGAAAATAAAAAAACTTATTTTAAATTGCAAATTTATACTTAAAATATTTTTTAAATTTAAAAATTACAATTTTTTATATACTTAAAATATCTATCAAATTGTTGAAAATTTAGATGTTGCAATTTCTTTTTATTGCAAATTTTGCCTTAAAAGTTTTATTTTTCATTTACTACTTGTTTTCTTTTACCCTAACTTGAACTTGGGTTGATGCACATCAAAAAGGGAGAAATTATTAGACTCTGTGGTTGTTTTGATGTGATCAACCAAGTTAAGTTAGGTCCTATTTAGTTTTGATCCTTGTGCCTAAGTGTGCAGGAGCTTAAGAGCACAAGAAGTCGAGCATAAAACGCAATTAGCGAGAAGGATGTCACGGGAAGGGAGCCGATAGGCTCGGTGCATCCGAGGGATGAAAGGGCTATGGAAGAATACACCGATGGATGAGAAAAATGTACGCGGCATTCGAGGGACGAGAAGCCGGAGCGGAAGACTGCTCGAGGAGAAGGTCGGAAATTTGGTTCGGGTGAGCCCTATTCCGGATGACCGAAATCACCTAAGCGAGCAGAGCAAGAGTGGAAGACCTAGACCGAGGCGAGCAAAATCGGAGCGAAAGGCCCGGACCAGAAAAAGTCAACAGGGTTGACTTGAGGGTCCGGGTGCTCGGACCCATTCCTGGTGCACGGGCCCATTCCAGGCGCCCGGACCCATTCCTGGCGCCCGGACCCATTCCGGGTGCCCAGAGTCCTCAGGAGTCCGGGCGCCAGGAGTCCCCCGGAGTCTGGGCGCCCGAAGTCTGGGCTCCCGGAACCCATTCCGGGCACTCGAAGTCTGGGCGCTCGAAACCCTTTCGGGCGCTCGAAATAAAAAAGTTATCAACATCGACGTGGATGTTGACCGTTGTGTCGAGGATAGATTTCTATCCCCCTCCAGGCGCTTGGAACCCTTCCAGGTACCTCGACCAAGGCTATAAATACAACCTTGGTTCAGAAGCTTAGAATCAACTCTCTTGTACTAACTTCTAAGCAACTTCTTAAGCTTTTCTTATGTAAAATGCTTCTTCACCTTCAGAGAAGGAGATTCTGACTAAGCTCTGCAACCACCTACATTGTAACCAAGTCAATCCCTAAGTCTCTTCTTTAGTTTTGTCATTTTTATTCTTTTATTATTGTTGCACTTTAAGACTTGAGAGAATGAGGAGGGTATTTTTTTTATGTTTCAGGCAATTCACCCCTCCCCTCTTGCAGGCCCGCTGCGCCAACAAATACGTCGTTCTCTTGTTCACCTTTTCCTATAAAAGGTAATATAGTCATCTTGCCTTTTAAGCATGAAGCACATGTATCAAATGAATCAAATTCAAATAATTTTAGAATTTCACACTTGTGTAATTCAGACATGCATTTCTTACTTATATGACCAAGACGATAGTGCCATGAGCAGGAGATTAATTGATTATCTTATCGTCAACTATTCTTTAGCCCACATATGTCATTACATATATGTAGGACACACATGTATCCAATAACCAAGTGTTTGGAGAAATAGCATTCAATCTTGAAGATATTTGAAGGAGATAGGACATTGAATGTCTTTCTCTTCTTTATGGACTCAAGATAAATCTTGTCGTTTCTTCTCCAATATTCCATCTTACCGCAATGGTAACATGGATCCATTGGAACTAGTTCTTCTTTCTTGGCCTTGAGAACAATTTTCAAGTTGCGAAGCCAATTCAAGAAATTTGGCTTTGTCAGTTTGTTTGTTTCCAAAGTGCAAATTCAAAGAAAGATGCTTATTCTAATAAACTAGAAATACACAATCAAGCAAATATGAGAGAGATGATTTTACAATGTATTTGTAGATTATTTACATACATTATAGAATCTCATTTATTTATCAAATTCAAGAGCCCTTTGAATTCAGGAAATTATAAGCTTCTCTCCAAATGGGTTGATATCCACCATAGATAATAAAAACCTTAGCTTTGGCCAACAAATCATTCCTAACTATAGTGGTAGGTATTGTAGGTCATTGTTAGGCCAGCAAGAGGGGGTGAATTACTTGAAACCAGAGTTTAAAAAAATCTCTTGCTTTTGCTTAGCAAGAATACACAATTTAATTAAGTAAAAATAATTAACATAAAGAATTAACAACTTAAAAAGAATAAGTAAGAAGGCCAGGATTAACTTGGTTACAATCTATGTAGTTGTTAATCTAAAGCAGATGAACTCTCACTAAAATTCTTCTTCGTTGAAGGTGGAGAAGCCTTTTATACTTTTTGGAAGCTTAAAAATAAACTAGTAAATGAATACAGGAGTTGTTGTTGATTTCCTACCTCTAGGGATTTTTTATAGCCCAAAAAGGACTCTATCTATAGCTTGAAAGCGCCTTTAAGTGGATCCAAGGTGCTTTCAATAGGCTAAAGCTTATCCACCGAAGATAAAGTTTTATCTTTGGCTAACGACTATGGAAGGTGACTTTAATAGGCTGAAAGACGCCTTTGACACTGTTCATGGAAGACATCTTCCAAGACATTCAAGGTGTCTTCCCTGAGGCATATCAACTCCATAGCTGATCTTCTTCATGTGGGTGAGCTCATCCAAATCCAACTCTGACCTTCTCCATAAGCAGGCTTCCTTCCCGACTTCTCATCCCTTGAACGTTGCACACATCCTTCTCGTCCACCGATATACTCTTCCGTAGTACCTCATCCCTCGGATACATCGAGCTCGTTGGCTCTCTTCCCATGCCATCTTTCTCGCTAGCTGCGTCTTTCGCTCAACTTCTTGTATTCCTAAGCTCCTGTACACTTAGACACAAGGATCAAACATAAACAGAACCTAACTTAATTTGGTTGTCCATATCAAAACTACCACGAGGTACTTACAATCTCACCCTTTTTGATATGCATCAACCTAAGTTAAAGTTTGAGTTAAAACTAAAATGCAATAACATAATTATGTAAAGTAGATTGCAATTATAACAAAAAATTTCAATATAAAGAATTTTGCAACATAAGTACAACGATAAAATTTTTTAAAAAATCCTAACCCCCCTTAACTTGTACCTATTTATTCTCTTTTGATCACATCAAAAATTAGGAAAGATAAAATAAATAGTTAGAAAATTTTAAAATATTTTTTTAGGCGTACATGGCAAAAAATAATAGTAGGATAATATTTTTCAAAAATAATTTCTAAAAATATTATATTTTTACTAATTAATTTTCTATTTTAACAAAAATAATTTAAAAATTACTTTATAGTTTTTAAAATCCTAAAATTTTTTATCAAACTTAAACAGAATAATCTATATTAGTAGAAAATTTTTCATAGTAAAATATTATTTAATCAAAGAGAACAAATTTATTTTAGTAGAACAACCTAATTTTCAAAACTAAATCTTAAAAAAAAAAATATTTTTAAGTATAAAATTTTTCTAATTTCCCTGAATATGTAAAACATATTGTTTGATGCAAAAAAAAAAAAGTTTCCAAATTTTATTTTTATAAATTTTAATATTAAAAATTAACTTTTTGAAAAGTAATTCATAATAATTCAGCTAATATTTGAAAAATATCAAAAAAATTTATTATGAGAGAATAGTATGTTTTGTCACAAAAAAAATAATAAAAGTTTTCAAAAATTAGTCTACAACATATTTTTAGTTTTAAAAAATTTAATTTATTTTTGTTTGTAGATAATATTTTCATTTTGTATAGATAAAATTTTGTGCATAAAATTTGACCAGAAAGTTAATAAAAATAATTGATTTTACGAACAAGAATACAAAATTTCTAGCATGCATATTTAATTAATTTGGCTAATAAGATAAATTCAATTTTAAGACAATTTAGTTATGCAAAAAAAATATATTTAATTATCTAAGCAAGATTTAGGAATCTAAAATAAATTATGTCCAACTTGGTTAATAAAAATTTTTGATGGTACATAATCCTTAGGGATTTTCCTGATTTATCTTTAATGATTTCTAATGTATCATGATCATGTATCATGATCCTATTATAATTTCTAAATTTTAATTTTTAAAATATTATTTGAACATGCATGGTCATTTTCTATTTTCTTTATTTGTATTGTTTTGATTGATAAGACACAGTTTTAGAGTAAAAATGGCACTTGTAGGTGACTCAGAGAACAAACGAAGAAAAAAGGTTCGGCCGTGTGTATTCCACATGGTTGTGCCACTTGCTAGAGAGGAGAAAGCACCTGGCTACGTGGATTCCACATGGTCGTGCCTTGAAGCAAAGAAGAAGAATGCCTCGACCATGTGAATCCACACAACCGGACCAGAGTCGAGTTCGACCTTGGCAATGTGGATTCCAAACGGCCATGGCAAGGGTCATGCTAGGCCTATACCTAACCCTATTTAAGGGGGTTTTCTCCCCTGTTTATATCTTTGGATTGTGGCTCACACCCATTCATTGGGGAAGGGTTCTCCCCCTTGGGAGAACCCTAGAAGCTTCATTTTCACTGATTCATCCACCTCCAGAACAAGGATTGCAAGCAAGAAGACTAGCGACACATAGATAAGCATTCCTCTCTTCTCTATCTCTTATTTTGGATTGTAGAATACTTAATTTATTGTCTCTTGTTTGTAAATCCTTCATAATGGAGTGGATCTCTAGATCTAGAATGTAGGGAGTATTAGATCATGAAGAACGCTAGGGGGGTTGAATAGTGATCATTGACACTCAATTGAGAAGCAATAGAAATAGAAAAATAAGAACAATGCTAACATACCAAGTTTTTACTTGGTTCGGAGCCTTCGTCGACTCTTACTCTAAGGCCCACACTCGTCGAGTGCTTTTGTTGGGCAATCCACTAATAGTTCATGAAAAGAGTTACAAGATTAGTACAAGAACTATAAAACTAAATTATCGACAATAAGAAAATTAAAACTGAGTCACAGGTTGTTGGAGTTGCTTCGCAGCGTCGCAGGAGCGTCTTTGGAGCAGTGAGCAATAGAGCAATCATGGTAGAACGTTGTGTTTCATGCTCTGGTGGAAGGCTTCTTATATATGTAGCTCCGAGCGCCTGGATCCCTTCCGGGCACCTGAACTGTGATGTCGGTCCAGCCAATCAGTGCGCTCCACGTTTGCGACGAGTTAGACTTTTGCATTCTGGGCGCCCGGACCAGCTCCGGGCGCCCGTATCCCTTCCGGGTGCCCGAATCACTTTTTCTAGTAAAGCTTTTTCCTGCAAGAAAAAGATTAGTCCAAGGCAATAAACATTATACTACCCTACAAAACAAAAGTTAACACAATTATAAAAATAGAGTAGTAATTTGATTCTATCTCCTCAAGACCAGAATCTAGTTTAGATTTCAACTTAAATTTTTGAAATGGATCTAAGTTAGATCGACGCCTACTACTCCCTCAAATGGGGAACGCGTCCTCACCAAGTCACTCCCCTCTAGTGACTTACCTTAACCTACCGCTTTGCTAGACATCCGGTCAGCCTGTTGACCTGTCTGAACTTCGTGCTAGCTATCCGGTTGGCCCGTTAACCTTGCTAGACTTCATGCTAGATATTCGATCAACCCGTCAACCTATCTGAACTTTGTACTAGCTATCCGGTCTGCTCGTCGACCTAGTTGGATTTCTTGCCAGATATCCGGTCAGCCCGTCGACTTATTTGGACTTCTCTTGCACACTTGATCAACTCGTTAGATCACAATAAACCTAACTTAACTTACTTTTTCATTCATCAAAACTTTGAGTTAGACAGTTAGTGCAACCTGTACCAACAATCTCCTCCTTTTTGATGCAATGATAACCTGTGTTAAGTTAGGGAAAAAAATAATATACAAAAATGACATGGTTTTTAAGTTAGTCTCGTGTTAATGTTATGATTTGGTATTTTGCTAACTTAATCCACCTAATCCTCCCCCTTTGACATTAATCAAAAATAGAAATATCGTGAAAAAAATAGACACTTCATTGAAAAAATTTGCTAAATAAATTAATCAAAATCTTGATAATAGAAAAATGGCCAGGATTACTTGGGGAGTTAACTTATAAAATAAGTTAAATAACTATAAGAAAATCTTCAAACACATCTTATAAAGTAATTTTCAAAAGTAAAACTTAATGTCAGGATTTTAGAAATAAGGTGATTATTTTTAAAATCTACTAAATTTTCAAAATATAAGATTTCTAAAAGATACAAAAATTTGATAATTCTAAACTTTTACAAAAATAGCTTTAAAGATTTAGAAAATTTGAAATTATTTTCAAAATTTACTCAATTTTCATAAGATTTTCAAAAGAAAATCTTTTACAAAAATAATTTTAAGGTTAGAAAATTCAAAATTGTTTTTTTTTAAAAATATTTTGAAAAATAGCTAGGTTTTTAGGACAACTTTATGAAAACATATGAAAATCTTTTTCAAGAAATGGAGTTTTGAAAAAAGATATAAGGGATGTTTCAAAGATGGTAATACTAAAATAAGATTTTGAAACTCCTTGAAAACTGTACCAAGTTGTTTTTTTTTAAAAACAACACTTAAATAGTTGCAAACTGATTTTATTTAAAAGTTATCTTTCAAAATAC
This sequence comes from Zingiber officinale, assembly GCF_018446385.1. Lineage (NCBI taxonomy): Eukaryota > Viridiplantae > Streptophyta > Magnoliopsida > Zingiberales > Zingiberaceae > Zingiber > Zingiber officinale. The sequence goes on from NC_055999.1 coordinate 75,553,828, forward strand.
TTTTGAAATTTGTAAAAAAAACTTTATAGCATTGAAAATACTAATAGTTAAAAAAATGAAGCAGTTTTAAAAAAATTTATTTTTCTTAAAAAAATATTTAAAGTTATTAATCCTCCCCCTAAACCTGATATTATTTCAAAATAAACAACTAACACGTGTCCTTAACTGTCTAACCATTTGTTACTTATTAACTATTAGAAGATAGAAGTTTTTACTTGGTTAGTAAGGTTAAGTTAATTTATCTAGTTAGTATTTGACTAAGCTGAAAATTTAACTTGATTACTGTTAGTTTGATTTTTAACGCCTAGACTTGTATTGATGCACTGATGTCAGCATCTTTAGTTTAGGCAATCTGCCTATGCATCTCACCCTTTTCTAAGTTTAGCAATACACAAACAAGGTAGTCCTAGTGTGTTGGTGAGATGCCCAAGTTCTAGACATATAAGAGCATACTTTCTAAGGGTTTGATCTAGACTAAGGCTAAAAGTAATTTTGAAAATTTTAAAAATAAGGGAAGTTTTGTGACAAATAAATAAAGAATTTTACCCTAGAATTTTAAATAATAATTTTGAAAATAATTTTGAAAGTAATAGTCCTAGTCTATTAATCATAGCATGACAAGTCAATATCTGAGGTAAAATATAAATAAGTCAATATATAAGCACAACAGTCAAGGCAAAATACACGTAGATAATAACAACCTAATCTATCGTGATGATGAGGAGGGTGGCCCATAACCTAAGGAGCGTAACATCTCTATCATCTCAGTGTAACGAGTCCGGTCATCCTCTCGAGAGTTGGATATGCCCCATCGAAGATCGGAGACATCCTGTTGCATGTCTCATCCAAGTTGAAAATCTCCTGTTGCATGTCCTGTCAAAAATCAGAGACCTCCTACAGAAGACTAGTAATAACTATCTCAAGGCCGGTAACTTGGTAGGCTAGAGTGTGAGGTGTGGGACATGGTACTCGAGCTGGAGGCAGTGCCAGAGCGGGGATCACCGAAAAGTGCATCCATGAACTCATCCACCCCTACCTCCTCCCCCTCAGCATCTGGCTGTGACTCGACGTCTGGGTCAGGCTAGTGTTGGGCCCCCCTCCACTAGAACAAGGCACCCTCATCATCTATATGAATACCTTATAAAGAAAAATTCCTAGATCCTACCATGTCAAACTCAGTCAGTGCTTTGACATCACCTCTGGTGACATCAATATCTAAAGAGGCAATGTATACAGTCAAGATGTGGCAGTAGGGTATGTGAACCTGTTTGCTGGTGATGAGTCTAATTGAGTAAATAATGACATGAAAAATATGTAAACTATTATCTATGTCTAGTCTATGACAGAAGGCATAGAGTAGAAATGAGTGAAAGGGGCGTATCATCATGACATCGCGAGTGGTCAATGGCAAAATGCAAGAGACTAAAACCCTATAAAGGACATAGTCCTGGACTCTAAGGGAGACCGACCTAAATAGGGTAACTGTGGGTACTCGCTCACCCCCAAAAAAATATGAATAGATCGTGTCAAGTGTAATGTTCAAGTAAGGGTTCACCAAATGGTGGATCCCAAGGGGGATAGCACTGAAAAGTGCATACAGATAACCTAGAAAGGTCCGGATCATAGTAGGGGATAGCGTGATATCAACACTAGCTACCCTAGTGGTGTACGTAAGGTCATCTACTCTAACTAGGTTGTTGTACAGTTTAACACATAAACCTATGTTAACTAAACTTGGTACAGTAAATCAGACGATGCAAGCTATAGTAGTCAATGACCTCTATAGCAGAAATGCATGAACGCATAAAAAAATTATCTATCTAAACACCTAGTCCATATAGGCATGTAGATCGTAGTGGCAAACCTAATCCTAAGTTCCTCAGTAGGAAACCTAGGATCAATACTAGTAGTAGAAGGCCCAACACCCGAATTAGAACATTTCCTAATTTATCAAAGAAAACTCTACTAAACATAAAATACTAAAATAAAACAATTTAAAAACTTAGGAAGGGAAATAGAATTTATCGAGGCATTGTTAATGAAAATAATAGAATTGACGACCTCTCTTGTTCCACAGCGGTGTAATAATCGAAGGAGCAAGAACAATTAAAGTTTTATCCCTTTTGTGTTAAAGCTCGATGAAGACCTTTTCAAAAGATAAGGTGGAGGTGCAAGTCATTTGGGGCGCCCTTGCTGCCCCTTTTATAGGGCGATTTGGGCGCCCGGATAGGGTCCGGGTGCTTAGAGCAGGGTGTCGGGGCGGGGCGCTTGAAGCATGTTCCGGGCGCCCGCCCCTAGTTTCTGACCTTTAATATTTTTTTAAAATTTTAATTTAATTTAAAAATTAAATTTTGAATTAATTTAATTTAATTTAAATGTTAAGTTAATTTGAATTTTATGTTGAGTTTATTAAATTAAGCCTTAATTTATGTTTTAATTTAAGATTTAATTTTAAGTTTTAATTAATTTAATTTTGATTTAGTTTGTTTTAATTTTAATTTTAGTTTAGTTTAAATTTAATTTAATTTTAATTTTAGTTTTAATTTAACTCTAATTTAGTTTAAATTTAATTTTATTTTAATTTAATTATAGTTTAATTTAATTTACTTTATTTTATTTAATTTAACTTAAATTATATTTAAATTTTAATTTAATTTAATTTAATTTAATTTATTTAAATTTAAATTTAATTTAATTTGATTTAATTTAATTTTAATTTTTATCTTATTTTATTTTAATTTAAGTCCTTAGTCATCTCACCTGATCTATGTTTTTAATCAGAGAATCCTATAATTTTTGTGAGATGAGTTAATTTTAATTTCAGGGTTTGGTTTAACTTTATTTTAGATTCAAGTTTAGCTTTGGGTTCAAAAAACATGCATTCTTTGGATAAACTCTTGGGTTATGGTCAGTCACCTGGACATCATTAGAGTAACCATGCCTTCGAGATTTTCCAAATAGTCCTATCCACTGAACTTAATATAAAACCTTGGTATAACTAGTTAGGATTCATAAGGGGTAGCTTTAGTTAGTTCTACTAAGCCAAATGCACCGGGTCGAAACCATATCTTTCTAGACATGCATAGATAGAGTTTCCCTAACCTACCATCATCCAAAACTTCATTAGTACCATAGGTGAAGTTAAACTTTTAATCTAATCCTAATTACCTTACCGAGTAGGTTATTTTAGAGGTGCTAACTAGTTTGGAGCTTCCCCCTGAATTATTGATCTGGATTTCTTAAGTTTTAGTTTTGGGTTTATGTCAGTTACTCTTGTAATTTTAATATACTTGATGATAGTTTAGGTTTGAGTCAGTTCTGTAGTTCTTTCTATGGTTTAATTTTGGTTTAGTTGATTTAGTTTTAGATTTTGGATTTAGATTCAAGTTATTTGATTTACATAATATATTTTATTTTTGGGTATATAGTATTGGTTAATTCCTACTTGCGTGGTTAGACACGCTTTTGGAACCTAAGCTTTAGCTTGTGTTTCATTTTGAGTTACTAGTGATATAAATGATTTATTTGTTGAACTGGGCTTATATCCAAGCCCAGATTTGTTGTATATAGATTTTTTATTTTTAAGAATTTGATCCAAGTTTTTGGATCTAATTATAAAATTTTCTAGTAGTCCTTTAAGTTTGTTAATTTCAATTTTTAATGTTAAGTTTTCCTCTTCAAGTTTTACAACTTGATTTGGATTAGAATTTTCAATTTGTTCCTTGAGGTGTTTATTTTCCTCAAGGAGCATCTTATTTTTATTTTCATTTTCAATTAATTTTTGATTTAAGCATGCGATGATTTTAAAAAATATTTTTGCTTAAATTAAAGTATACCTCATCAGAACCTTCGAAATGAGTACAGACTCGTGACTTGATTTAGGTTCAGACCCGTCTTCTGATTCGTTCTCCGATCCTGATTCACGGGCCATCAGTGTGAGGTAGCTTCGATGCTTCTAATCTTCGACATTTGATTCATCTGATGATTCATCCGACGTTGCCTAGAGTGCTTTCTTTTTGGTTGTTTTGTTTTTGTCATTCTTCAGCTTTGGGCACTCGTTCTTACAGGTCATATTTTTTGGGCCATTAGTGGAGTTGATCTTCTGTAAGTCATTTTTGTTGAAGTTCTTCTTTCTCCTGGTAAATATTTTTCTTACCAAATTCACCAGGTATTCTTCATCTTCTGAGTCTTGGTCAAACTCACCTTCATATTCAGACTTGGTTCTTGATTTTTCCTTGGAGGAACCTGTAAAAAGAGCAATTCTTTCTCAGCCTAGTTTGAGTTAGTCTGCTCATGGAGTTCAAGTTCACAAAATAATTCATCAAGTTTTAATTTAGAAAGATTCTTCGAAATCTTGTAAGCATCCATGATGGATGCCCACAGTACATTTCGAGGAAATATGTTTAGGGCATACCTTATTAGATCGCGGTTCTCCATTTGGTGGCTAATAGTGTAAAGCCCGTTGAGGATGCACTTTATCCTCGCGTGGAGTTGACTCGCTGATTCTCCTTCTTGCATTTTAGTATTAAATAACTTATTCAAGTAGAGGTCTCGTTTGGTTACCTTCACGTTGCTGGTTCCCTCGTACAATTCAATGAGCTTGTCCTACAGTTCCTTCGCATTTTCATGTGAGGCGACGCGGTTCAGTTCCTCCCTTGTTAGCCCGCAATGGAGGGTGTTGAGAGTTTTGAAGTCTTTTGGGATTGTTAGTTAGAGCCCTAGAGCCAATCATTTGATGATTGTTGTATGAACTCATTGTATCATATTTTTTATATATAAAGACATTTGATTTTTGGTTATTATGCTTACTTGTATTGGTGCCAAATAAACTAAGTATAATAACGTCCTTGAGTAGAAGGTTCTTACATATATCAATCGATTGGTTGAATCGATAGTAAGATGATATAGGGAACACTACTCTTAATCATTCCTAGTCGAGTATTAACATTTAGGGACAATGTTAATGTAATAAGACTAGCATGTAGGCCAACTCGATGACTTGATCTCACAAGTCATGGATATAGAGATATCAAGTTGACACATGGGTATGCATTGGAGAATGTATACTGAATGACCTGCCATGAGAAAGTATTATGGATCGTTATATGAGTGTCATATACTTTCTCATGTGGCTATTAGTATGACTACTAGTCCTTAGACCTGAAGTCACCAAGGATCCCTACATAAGGAGTTATGTACTTTGGTTTCGTCAAACGTCACCCGTAACTGGGTGGACTATAAAGGCGATTACTGGGTATGTAACGAATTATGTAGAGGGATGTGAGTGATGTAGATGAGATCTATCCCTCCTATATGACGGGAGCGACATCGATATTCTTGATAGAGTGAGACCACGAAGTGCATGACCATGCCCAAATGAGTCAATATGAGATATTGAGCTCATTTGATTTAGTGAGTCTACTTGGAGTTCAAGATTTAGATTGGTCAGAGGATGACACAGTCTATGCCTCACATTGATCAATCTAGATGTTTAGGATAGAAGGACACTTGTCATATATTGTGAGGAGCCACAATTAGTAGTCACAAGGTGATGTTGGATCTCAACATTCTTGTAACTTGGGTAGTAATGATGTGTTGCTAGATACCGCTCATTACTTATGCTCCTAAATGAGTTTAGGAGCATTGCCAACATTACAAGAACTTATAGGGTCACACACTAAGGACAATTAGATGGAGATTAGGTTCATATGATGAACTAAGAGGATTAGATTCATGTGATGAATCAAATTGGATTAAGAGTAATCCTAATTGGACTAATTGAGTTGGACTCAAGTTGATTCATGTGTTCAATGAGTCTAATTTAAATTATGACTCATTGAATCAATTTAATTAAATGAATTAGATTCATTATATTAAATTGGCTTGAATTAAATGGTTGGATTAGATCAACCATGAGATAGATTAAGTCAAGTTTGACTTAACTTGAGAGGAAGAGAAAGAGTCAAGTTTGAGTTGACTTTATGCCACATCATTTGTGACTTGGCATTAAGTGGCCAATGATGATGTGCTATATCATCATAGTTAGCACATGTGTGTGCCACCTAATGGAGGTTACAAATTCCCTTTGCTTTAATGTGGCCTGCCACATTAAATGAGAGGAGTTACACATGTGTGGCCGACCACTAAGGGGAATGAATGGGATTCATTTTCATTCAAGACATTTTTGATTCCATCTTCTTCCTTGCTCTCTCTTCTTGCTCCCCCTCTCCTCATCTTGCCAAGACCTTCTTGGAGTGCTAGCACACTCTAAGGTTCTCCCTCCATCGAGTTGTTTGTTTGGATACTTCTAGAGGGTTGTCTACTTTGACAATCTTGAGATCCGACACCTTGGATGAGTGGAATTCGCGAAAGGCACGCATCAAGGGTAAAACTCGTACTCTAATGTAGATCTAGAGTTTGAAAACTCGTACTCATAGGTTTTTCGAAAGTTTTATTCTTCGCACGGATCCGGTGGCTGGGGTTTCGGGGTTTCTGCGACGCGAAAAAGCGATTTTCGGGGCCTGAAAAACCCAACAGTGGTATCAGAGCCACGTGCGAAGACTTGTACGTGTTTAGTTTGTATTTTTATGAAAAATATAGATTCTGTAACATTCTATAATTTTAAGTATTTTATGGTTTTTATGGGTAATTTTCTCGTAGAAGCGAAGCACAAGTGTTTCGACACTTGTAGGCTTCGACTACCGAGAAGATTTTTCCGAAACGGCAAGGTTTCGCCCCAAAACTTTTTGGAACAGTGGGCTAAGGTGCTGCAGGATCGCTAAGGAACACTCGCGATGGTTAGATCGCGGGTAGGGGCGCTGCCCCTGGCCCCGCAAGGGGATTCGTTCCGCGATTGCGCCTGAAAACCACTAAACGGGACTGCCAGGAATTTTAACTCGTAAAAATTGTAAAGATTGTTATTAAAATTACAGAAAATTATGGAAATTACATAATTTAGAATTATGTATAATTTGTGATGGTCATGGCCCAAAAAGACCCAATTGGATTGGTATATTTGTGTTGTAATTCATATTACGGCCTATGCGCCGTCGTTTGTATTGTGTGTGCTGTATATTTGATACACGACCTGCGCGTCGTGCCTTTCTCTATTTATTCTTGTTGTAAATTAGTTTAGACTCGAATGTAACTCGAGTTTTCAAAAATTGTAATGTACAAAATTGGAGCGGTGGAAGGTCCACTCGAGACGGAGTTACGAGGAGGGCGCGTGCAACACAAGGTGGTCAAAGGGAGGAGCTTGAGAAGCTGTTGACCTTAGGTTGACCATCTGATCTTCTCATTGGCTTGAGAAGATCGTAGTAGGGCCATGACTAATCACAAATAAATTTAATTAATTACTTGTGTGTATGTGATGCATGATTAGTAATTAATTAATGCCTAACGATTATATTAGATCTAAATCGTGTACAAGATGCACCCTCTCGATTAGATTAGATCTCAATCACATCAACTCTAATGCCTACCGTGCCATGATACCTATCACTACCTCGATCACATGTGTTGTTGAATTTGCCAAAGTAGAGCAACACATATTATCTTGGTAGGGTACGGAGGGACAAACTTGGTCCCGCTTATCAACTCATGGGCGAGTACAAACTCAATTAGATTGAGTATTCCTAGTTAACTCGGTTGGACCGAGTACAACTATAGACATTCTTCCAATGGTTGGAAAGATAGGACATAAATCACATTTATATTAATTCTTGGGCGTATTAGCCAAAGTTAACTCAAGTTTTAATATAACTGCGGATAATGATCCTATAAATAAGAGTTGTATAGAGATGTAATTGGTAAATCGTTACCTACCTATCATACTAAGTCTTGGGTGATTTTGCCAAAGCTAACTCAAGGCGTAGTATGATGTCGATCTTGTCCCACATGAATTATAGAATTCAGTGGGAGCATCATTTAGTTAAAGGCCTAATTAAATGATTTAAAAGAATATGATATTTATTTTCTGCATTTTTCTGTTGTAGATAACCATGACATTGAATACGAACTCTTTCTCCCTACGTTTTGTCCTTGAGAAGGACAAGCTCAACGGAGCAAATTTCTTGGACTGGTACAGGAACTTGAGAATAGTTCTCACCCAGGAACGTAAACTGTACGTTCTGGAGCAGCCCATTCCGGAGGCTCCTCCTGCCAATGCCACGCGAGCTGACAAAGATGCTTATAAGAAGCATCAAGATGACGCATTAGATGTGTCCTGTCTAATGCTCGCGACCATGAACTCTGAGCTTCAGAAGCAACACGAGTTGATGGGCGCTTACGATATGGTTGAACATCTTCATCAACTGTATCAAGGACAAGCGCGACATGAGAGATTTGATATCTCAAGGGCACTATTTCAGTGCAAGATGTCAGATGGGGCTCCCGTAGGCCCATATGTACTCAAAATGATTGGGTACATAGAAAACCTACAGAGGTTGGGATTCCCGCTTAGCCAAGAGCTGGCCACTGACCTGATCTTGCAATCTTTACCGGATAGCTATAGTCAATTCGTTCTAAACTACAATATGAACGAAATTGACAAGTCACTGCCCAAGCTGCTTAGCATGTTGAGAACTGCTGAGATGAACCTTAAGAAGGCAAAACCCCACTCTGTTCTATTGGTTCAGAAACACAAGAGTAAGGGCAAGCCCAAAGGCAAAGGAAAGTCCCAAGCCAAGGGAAAAGGCAAGACACTGAAGCCTAAAGGAGGGGTCGCTAAGGATGCTACCCGCTTCCACTGCGGTTAGACCGGGCACTGGAAGAGGAACTGCAAGGTGTACCTGGAAGATCTTAAGAAGAAGCGGAGTGAGACTTCCACTTCAGGTATAAATGTTATAGAAGTCAATCTATCTATTTCTTCATCATAGGTATTAGATACCAGATGTGCTTCTCACATTTGTACTAATATGCAGACACTGAGAAATAGAAGGGCATTGGCGAAGGGTGAGGTGGACCTACGAGTAGACAATGGAGCACGGGTTGCTGCTGTTGCTGTAGGAACTTATCATCTATCTTTGCCCTCTGGGCTTGTATTAGAATTAGATGAATGTTGTTATGTGCCTGCATTAACAAAGAACATAATTTCAGTTTCTGGTTTGGACAAGAAAGGTTTCTCTTTTATAATTAAGAACAAATGTTGTTCTGTTTATTTAAAAGATATATTATATTGTAGTGCACCTCTAATGAACGGACTCTACATTATGGACCTTGAAAGCCCTATCTATAACAAAAATACCAAGAGGTTCAAGTCAAATGACCTAAACCAAACCTATCTCTGACACTGTCGCTTAGGTCATATAAATGACAAGCGCTTATCCCAGCTCCATAAGGATGGTTTGCTGGACTCATTTGATTTTGAATCTTATGAGACGTGTGAGTCATGCCTACTAGGCAAGATGACCAAGACTCCCTTTAGTGGGCATAGTGAGAGAGCGACTGACTTGTTAGGTCTTATACATAGTGATGTATGTGGCCCTTTCAATGTCGCTGCTAGAGGCGGTTATAGGTACTTCATCACATTTACTGATGACTTCAGTAGATATGGTTATGTGTACTTGATGACACATAAGTCAGAATCCTTTGAAAAGTTCAAAGAATTCAAGAATGAAGTACAAAACCAGCTTGGCAAGAGTATTAAGATACTTCGATCAGATCGAGGTGTTAGAGTGTATACTAAAAGCCTAGCTTTTGGTATAAACATTTATCTAGAAATAAGAATCACATTGGTCAAATATCTACATTTATGATAAATGTAGTTGTTCAATTAATTTATATTGTAGATAACATGGTGTGTGGTGTCACACACAGAAGATCATGTTATCAGTACCTTATAAATTATAAACAGTAGCTCACGACCATAATGGAAAGGAACAAACCATTGGAAGGTCGTAGTGTAATTAGGTATTAGTTTATCTTAACTATATAATTACACTAGTACACTTAGAGTGTATTGAGTAGGACCATTAGAGGTCGTTTCTTTTATACTGACTTTATAAAGAAACAAAGACCTCAGTTATTATGGAAGTGTGTGCTCTTAATCCTAATATAATAACAAGCACATATGTTTGATATTTATTTCTTTAATTTATCAATGGGTGAGATTTAGTTCGATGAATCAATAAACCCGATAAGTTGGGAAATGGTATCACTTATAGTGTGTGTTGTTGATTATAGAAGGAAGCGTGTCCTAGAGATACTAGGTTGATAATGTCCCCAAGAGGAGCTCATAAGGATTGTCATGTTAAACCCTGCGGTGGACTTAGTCCGACATGACGATAAGGTTGAGTGGTACTACTCTTGGACCTAGATATTAATTAAATGAGTTGTCAGTAACTCACTTAATCGGTGGACATTCGATATCTTAAACACAGGGAGACTAACATGCTCATAATAAGAAGGAGCCCAAAATGTAATTTGGGATTGGTGCGGTAGTTCAATAATAGTTCTTTAGTGGAATGAATTATTATTGATGAAATTAAGTTGTGTGTTGGGGCGAACACGGGATGTAATTTCATCGGGAGATCAAAACAAATTCCTCCTCTCGGTCCCTATCGTAGCCTCTAGTATATAGAGATTTATACCCACCGCATACCCACCTTCTTACCCATCCAATGGGGCCGGCCAAGCTAGCTTGGAACCCAAGCTAGGGCCGGCCAAGACCAAGTGGATGAGCCATGTAGGTGGCCGGCCAAAGCTTGGGTCCCAAGCTTAGGTGGCCGGCCACTAGAATATTAAAAAGGATTTTATTAAAATTATTTCTTATGTGGATATCATGATTTTAAAAGAGAGTTTAAAATTAAAATTTTCCTTTTATAACTTTCTACAAAAGATTAAGAGAAGAGATTAATCTCTTTCCTTATTTGTAGTTTAAAAGGATGGTTTTAATTTTTGGTAAAAATTTCCTTATTTGTAAATCATCTACATGTTTAAAAGAGAGTTTAAAATTTGAAATCTTTCCTTATTTGTTGATTAAAGGAGGATTTTAAATTTTAAGAAAACTTTCCTTTTTAACCATGTTCATGATTTAAAAGAAAGTTTAAAAATTAATAATTCTCTTTTATTAGTTTCTACAAAAGATTGAGAAAAGATTTGATATCTTTCCTTATTTGTAGATTAAAAGAGATTTTAATTTTTAGAGATAACTTTCTTTTTATCCACATGTTTAAAAGAAAGATTTTAATTTATTAAATTTCCTTTTTATAAACCAATCATGAAGGGATTAAATTATTGGAGAAATTTTATAAATTTCTGGAGACAAATTAGGAAGTTTTAATTAATTAAAACTCTCCTTGTTTATAGCTTGATGGTGGCCGGCCATGTAAATTGAGAAAAGGAAAATTGTTTTTAATTAAATAAAATTTTCCTTTTCATGGCAAAAGAATTAAGGAAGTTTTTAATTAAATTTCCTTATTTGCCAAGACCAAGGATTATAAAAGAGAGGGTAGAGAAGGCTTCATTGTGAACAACCTCTATTATTTCTCTCCCTCTTTTCCTTGGTGTTGTGGCCGGCCAACCTCTCTTCCTTTCTTCCTCTTGGTGGTGGCCGAACCTTCTCTATTGGCTTGGAGCTCTTGTGGTGGCCGGATACTACTTGGAGAAGAAGAAGAAGAAGAAGGAGAGAAAGCTTGTATCCCTTGGAGCTTGGTTGGTGGAAAAAGATCTTCATCTTTTGGAAGCTTTGTGCTTGGCCGAAACTTGAAGAAAGGAGAAGAAGGTGCTTTGGTGGATTCTCATCTCGGAAGATCGTTGCCCACACAACGTCCGAGGTTAGAAGAGGAATACGGTAGAAGATCAAGAGGTCTTTCTAAAAGGTATAACTAGTAATTTTTCTTTCCGCATCATGCTAGTTATTTATGTAAATAATACCAAATACAAGAGGCTTACGATTCTAGTATTTCGAATATGTTTTTCGAAGTTGTGTTCTTTTGTTTTATTTTTCCTTGTGATTTGATTGTTCTTTTCGGTTAACCTAAAGTTATTTTAGGAAATTAAATATTAGATTTCTATAAAAGGTTTTGTCTAGTCGGTGGTGGTTGCTCCCATATCCAAGAAGGTCATGTGCCTCGCCACGTCAGTACTGGGAACCAATTATGGAAATTAATATTTAATGGAATTAATAACTTAAGGTGATTTGGGTCGAACGTGTTAAGTTCCGCAGGAGATCCAAGTCAAAACCTAAAAGAACAAATAGATTAAGTTTTGGATCAAACGTGTTAAGTTCCGCAGGCGATCCAAAATTTAATTTAAAAGAACACATGGTAGCTAGGAAAAGGTTCAGACCTTTGTACAAAAATTTTGTACAGTGGAACCTCTAGGCTTTCCGAGTAGCAACCAACAGTGAATACCTTAGCCATGAGTTTCGTGACTATCTAGCTGAGTGTGGGATCCTATCCCAACTCACTCCTCCTGGAATACCATAATGGAATGGTGTATCAGAAAGGAGGAATCATACCCTATTAGATATGGTACGATCTATGATGAGTCACACAGATCTTCCGACATTCCTTTGGGGCTATGCTCTAGACACGGCAGCTTTTATACTCAACTGAGTTCCATCCAAGGCCGTGATAAAGACACCATATAGGATATGGACTGGGAGAGATGCCCAAGTGTCTTTCATGAGGATTTGGGGTTGTGAGGCTTACATTCGACGTTAAGTCTCAGACAAGTTAGGACCTAAATCTGACAAGTGCTACTTTATTGGATATCCCAAGGAAACGAAGGGATATTACTTCTACATTCCCAGTCAGCACAAGGTAGTTGTGGCGAAGACTGGGGTCTTTCTAGAAAGGGACTTTGTTTCTAGAAAGACTAGTGGGAGTACGTTCGATCTTGAAGAAGTTCAAGATGTGGACCATATCACTGAAGCCTCGATGGAAGTTGAACTGGAACCACAAAGTGTTGTGGATGATGTTGTTCCACAAGGAGTTGAAGAACAACAACCAGTTCAAGTAGACATACCTCTTCGCAGGTCTGATAGGGTACGTCGTCAGCCTAAGAGATACTCATTTCTCTTGTCTGACCATGATGACGTTGTGCTCATAGAGGATGAGCCTACCACCTATCAGGAAGCTGTGATGAGACCAGATTCTGAGAAATGGCTAGAGGCCATGAGATCCGAAATGGAATCCATATACACCAACCAAGTATGGACTTTGGTTGATACACCTGAAGGGGTAAAACCCATTGGGTGTAAGTGGGTCTTTAAGAGAAAGACTGACATGGATGGACTTATCTATAAGGGTCGCTTGGTAGCTAAAGGTTTCAAACAGATTCATGGTATTGACTATGATGAAACCTTTTCTCCAGTAGTGATGTTTAAGTCAATTCGGATCATGCTTGCTATTGCAGCATACCATGACTATGAGATATGGCAGATGGATGTCAAAACCGTGTTTCTGAATGGAAACCTGCTCGAGGATGTGTACATGACACAACCTGAGGGTTTTGTAGATCCACAGCATACTAGCAGAGTATGCAAGCTGCATAGGTCCATTTATGGACTAAAGCAAGCTTCTCGGAGCTAGAATCTTCGATTCGATGATGCGATCAAACAGTTTGGTTTCATCAAGAATGAAGATGAACCTTGTGTCTATAAGAAGGTTGTGGGGGACATAGTTGTCTTCCTCATATTATATGTGGATGACATACTACTCATTGGGAAAGACATCCCTTTGCTACAGTCTGTCAAGACTTGGCTAGGGACATGTTTCTCAATGAAGGACTTAGGTGAGACATCCCGCATTCTAGGGATAAATATCTATAGAGATAGATCTAAGAGATTGCTTGGCCTAAGTCAGAGTACATATATTGACAAGGTACTCCTTCGGTTTGCCATACAGAACTCCAAGAAGGGATTTCTGCCGATGTCACATGGCGTGAGTCTTTTGAAGACTCAAGGTCCCTCTTATAGAGAGGAGAGAGACCACATGGATCAGATCCCTTATGCCTCAGCCATAGGATCTATCATGTACGCCATGCTATGTACTCGTCCTGACGTCTCGTATGCTTTGAGCATGACGAGCAGATACCAGTCAGATCTAGGTGAAAGTCACTGGATAGCGGTCAAGAATATTCTTAAGTACTTAAGAAGAACTAAAGAATATTTCTTGATATATGGAGGCGATGACGAGCTAGCTGTAAAGGGTTACAGTGATGCTAGCTTCCAAACCGACCAGGACGATTATCGATCACAGTCAGGTTCATGTTTTGCATAAATGGTGGTGCTGTGAGCTGGAAGAGTTCGAAGCAGGACACAGTAGCTGATTCTATGACAGAGGCCGAGTACATTGCTGCATCAGAGGCAGCAAAGGAGGTAGTTTGGATCCGCAAGTTCATCACTGAACTTGGGGTGATTCCTAGTATCTCTGACCCTATTGAGCTCTATTGTGACAACAATAGAGCTATATCACAGGCTAAGGAACCTTGCTGACACCAGTGGACCAAACACATACTACGGCGCTTCCATCTCATTCGAGAGATTATCGAGAGAGGAGATGTGAAGATTTGCAGAGTACTCACAGAGGCTAACATCGTAGATCCCTTGACCAAGGCTTTGGCACAGAGGAAGCATGATGATCACACTAGGTCATTGGGGTTTAGAGCCTACACTGATTGGCACTAGTGCTAGTGGGAGATTGTTAGTTAGAGCCCTAGAGCCAATCATTTGATGATTGTTGTATGAACTCATTGTATCATATTTCTTATATATAAAGGCATTTGATTTTTGGTTATTATGCTTACTTGTATTGGTGCCAAATAAACTAAGTATAATAGCGTCCTTGAGTAGAAGGTTCTTACCTATATCAATCGATTGGTTGAATCGATAGTGAGATGATATAGGGAACACTACTCTTAATCATTCCTAGTCGAGTATTAACATTCAGGGACAATGTTAATGCAATAAGACTAGCATGTAGGTCAACTCGATGACTTGATCTCACAAGTCATCGATATAGAGATATCAAGTTGACACATGGGTATGCATTGGAGAATGTATACTGAATGACCCGCCATGAGAAAGTATCATGGATCGTTATATGAGTGTCATATACTTTCTCATGTGGCTATTAGTATGACTACTAGTCCTTAGACCTGAAGTCACCATGGATTCCTACATAAGGAGTTATGTACTTTGGTTTCGTCAAACATCACCCGTAACTGGGTGGACTATAAAGGTGATTACTGGGTATGTAACGAATAATGTAGAGGGATGTGAGTGATGTAGATGGGATCTATCTGTCACGCCCCGGGGGGGTCCCTGTCCGAAGAAATTTCGGCAGCACCTCCCCTGTACGGCGGACAATATGAAACATTACTACATACAAAATATACATCAGCCACACTCGGCTGGAATATATACACAATAGAAATAATATGACCACGCAATTAATATACACAGCCAACCAATACTAAAACAAAACAAGAAAACTATCCTCGAGTGTGACGTGGGACTGGCAGCCGACATCTCTCCAAGCATCCATGACTCATCTACCGGTTACCTGGTGAAAGAAAACCATTTTGCGAGGTGGTGAGTATTGGAACTCAGCGGGTAAAGAAAGATAGTGCATGAGCATAATGTACAAATAGAAATTGGGCCAAGAGTATACAGTCTCATAAGAGGAATAGCAGATACTACAATAGAACCAAAATAAATGCTCATACCTGAAACCATATCCTAGGCTAGGTATAGTAGGTCAGAACTGATACTAATCTGCTAAAGTACTGCTCATAACTATAGAGGTAATAAGCAAGGTATATACAAATTTCCAATAATTAAACAGCTACAATGAGAATATATCTCAACATAAGTAAGCATATTAGCATATGTGAACAACAGCCGTAAGTAAGCAATAACAGCATATGTACATAGCAGCAGCCAAAACAAATATAATAACAAACAGCGTATGCACAGATGACCACTCCCGCCCACCTCTCCGCACCATGACCCCTGTATGGTCGAGAGGCTAGGTCAGTGACAGACTGTACACCACTCCAGCTACCACTCACACGAGTGGCCGAGGGGACAGTTGCATAGTAGCTAACTAGCTACATCTGCGACGGGGTCCCTGCTGCTCGTACTCCAGCTACCACTCACACGAGTGGCCGAGTGCGACACGACAGGACAAGCGGTATCAACTCCAGCTACCACTCTCTCGAGTGGCCGAGGATGCGGCATGCATGCAATGACATGATGCGAATAATGCAACAATCATCATATATATATAAGCAGAAACAGGTATGCTACATGAAGCCAGCATGTTCATTATAGTACATAAATAAATAATAGACAAAGCATACAAACATGGTATCTAATATCTGCTACTTATCATGGACAACAACAAGAGACTGTATAGATATGGAAACGAATATCTCAAAGATCACGTGGAAGTATCAAGCACAGGAAAAATAAGAGTGGAATCAAGGTAAACAGTCCTTATCCAAAATAATTCATGCACTAAGGTCAAAGTACTAAAAGAAAATAAAGCAAGAAGTACCCGCCTTTAATATATAGTCTGAACCGAGGTACGCCCCGTCACGTCAACCGTCTCAATCAACGTCCTGTATCAGCGTAGGCAAAATAAATCACTAAAATTCTAATACAAGTGAATGATGTAGTGAATGGGACCCAAGGAAATACCACAAGGAACCATAGCAAAAATTTCCAAATCTCCCCTAAATCCAAAACTAATTTTGCCAAGACAGAAACCTCATCAAGTTTGATTCACAAGATCCAAATCGATCTCGAAACTAAAGCCTACCTTGAAGAAGTAATAACAATAACCCAACTCGGTTCACAACCTTTAAACCTGTTAAATCTTTCCAAACAATCCAACTATCATGAAAAAGTGAGGTCCACCACTAGAACTAAATTTCAAGCACTTCCCAAATTCTGACCGAAAATTCCACCATCAAGGAGCAACAAATTCCACATTGAAACCCATCCTCAAATTCACCAAATTTTTGGCCAGAAACTCAACATCAAGGAGAGCCGAATTCCATACGAAGAAACCTCCAAATCGTTACCCATGAATCAAAACCATGCTATGAAATCAACAAAAAAACCAATCAAAATTCCTCAGATTCAAAACAGAAAAATCAAGAAATCTTTGTGCAGAACCAGGCATCATCCGTATCATGTTGTAACCTACAGAAAGAAACATTCATCTCATACTTACGAAGGGAATCTACTTGCTGGTTTGGTTAGGGCACGACTTGGAGAGAATCGGCGGTCGCGACTTCGGCTGAGGGTGAGATCGCAAGCTGTGGTGCCCGCGTGAGGGAGATCAGCTGGTGCCGTGATGCTGGTGCACAGAGAAGCGGCGGCTATAGCTCGAGGAAGAAGAGAACCGATGACAGCTTGGGGAGAAGAGGCTCGGTGAGGGTGAGGAGGTTAGGAGGAAGGAGGCGGCGGTGGCTTGGCTGGAACCGAGAGAGAAGAATGGAGAGGCGGCGTCGGGTTGTCCGCGCGTGAGAGAGATGAAGAAGAGGGGGATTGGGTGTGGACGTAGGTTTTAGGGTACGGAGGGAAATAAAAAAAAAGGAAAAGGAATAAAATTTTTAAACATTTCCTCGTTTAAATAGGATAGCTTAAACAGGCTTTCTCGTAGCCCATTAATTGATCCCCTTAACCTACATCATACGAGCTCCGTTTAAATCCTAAAAAATTTCTAAAAATTCATAAAAATTTTGTTAAAATTATTCGTCCATTAAACCTTATTATTTAATTATTATTTGGACACCGTATTTTACATTCTCCCCCACTAATAAAAATTTGGTCCCCAAATTTACTACCTAACCACGTTAAACCACAAATGGAATGTTTTATAGCCATCCACTCTAAGCTTAGTATGAGGTTAAACCCCACCTTTTTCCCACACCTATAGATTCATCACCAGTGTCTGACCAACTAAGTCCAAAGAACATTCTTTGACTTCTTGACTACTAATAAGTACCCCTTTAGATGGTACAGATACTGTTAACTCATGTGTCTAGCGTGTAGGGGACCCCCAATCTTATCCAAAGCTACCCGAGAGATAAACGAATGAGAACTACCAGTATCTATCAATAGATCTACACTAAATGTATAAAGTGGCTAATACCTCAGAGGTCTACTCCCTCAGCCCGCTGTGCCTCCTCCCGTGTGACTACATAACCACGTCCCACCTCTGCACTCGATGGTAGCATCCCTGAAGTAGACTGACGTGGAATTGGATGAGCGACACCCTACTGCTGCTGCTGGTACTGAGGCTGGAATGCCTGATAAGGCTGGGATGGAAGTGCAGGGTCTTGCTGTACTGGATATGTCTGATAAGGGGACGCTGCAGTAGAGTACTGCGTGGTCGTTGGCATCACTGGGTACTCTTGGCTCTGGATATGGTATACTTTTCCCTGGGGCCCCGGCAGTTGCAGTTGATACGAAGCGTTCTGAGTCCTCTGAGGTCCTTTCTAATGTCGTGGCTGGGCGGGTCGCCCTCCCTGAGTGATATCTTGAGTCGTCTCCAACTGAGCCTTCAGAGGGCAATTCCGAATCTTGTGCCCTGGAAGCTTACAATAGAAGCATATAGCGTGTTCCAACGGGCAATCGTTTTTGGTATGACTTTTGGAGCCACACTGAAAACACATGATCCCTCCAAAGTTGTTCTTTCGGTCTCATTGAGAGGAAAGAGAACCCCCATCCGAGGTTCGCCTTGTCTTCTGAGGTGGAGAGGACCCTCCTGAAGTAACCTGTGAGCTCTGTCCTCTTTTCTCCTTCTTCTGCATCACTTGTTTATTATTACATTTTTCCAGATTCACCTGTTGCTGAGTCATCTCAATGAATAACGCTCGATCTAAGACCTCTCCATAAGAACTACCGGGAAATCCGAACATCTTGAGTCGTATGTATGCCGCAAGTCCTTGAGTAAACTGATGCATCCGATCATAATCCTGAGCCACCAGATGAGGACAAAACTCAGCCAGTCTACTGAATTCTTCATTATACTCCATCACAGAACGGTCACCTTGCTTGAGGTTCAGAAACTCCTGACGACGGGCTAGACAAAATGTAATCGGAAAATACTGTTTCTCAAATGCCTCCTGGTACATCTGCCACGTGATACATTATTCCCCAAAGGTCGACTTCTGCATGTCCCACCTGATGGATCGAAAGCGCTAGAGGGGGGGGGGTGAATAACGCTCATGGCTATTTCGTTTTTCGAAATCGTAAGTCGTACGAGAGAGTAATAAGCAGTGGAATAAAAACAGTCAAACATAGAGACACAGGGAATTACTTCGTTCGGAGCCTAAGGCGACTCCTACTCGAAGGTCCGCGATCCTTGATCGCTTACGGTGGGCAACAACTATAATATCGTGAATAAGTACAAGGAAATAAGTACAACTGGAATTGAAATAATACCGACAACAAAATAATAACTGAAGCTTTAGGTCGTCGGCAACTGTAATAGCACTTTAGAGTCGTTTCTTGAGCAGCACACAGCAGAAGGAAAGCTTGTTGAATCGTTGTCTCAGAAGCTGCACCTCAACCCTCCTTTTATATGAGGTTCAGGGCGCCTGGATCCTTTCCGGGCGCCTGGAGTGTGACGTGGCCAACCAACCAGGATGCTCCACGTGGCGAAGTCACGCAGGGGATAAAAGTTGGTCCCGGGCGCCCGGACCTGTTCCGGGCGCCCGGACCTCCGGGCGCTCGGATCCATCCCGGGCGCCCGGACCACCTTCTTCTAGCAGGTTCCTCACCTGAAAACAAAGGTTAGTCCGAGCAAAATACCCTGCAAGATAGTGTTAGAATCTGATAAAACATAGTAAGTAATAACTGACAGTCTTCGGACTGTCCGGGTCTGACTTCGGATTTCCAACAGAAAACTCTAGGTCGACCCGACGCCTACTGTTCCCTCTACGGGGAACGCGTCCTCACCTACTCCCCTCAGGAGAGATTACCTGATGCCAGTCCGGTCCTCCAGACCGACTGGACTTTTCGCCTAGGGTTACCACCCCCTAGGACCTAGGGTTACCGCCCCCTAGGGTTTTTCTCCACCTAGGGTTACCGCCCCCTAGGACCTAAGGTTACCGCCCCTTAGGGTTTTTCTCCACCTAGGGTTACTGCCCCCTAGGACCTAGGGTTACCGCCCCCTAGGGATTTTCACCTGCCTAACCGCAGCTAGGACTTTCCTGAAATACTCATTCAAACATGTTAGATCACACACTAACTTAACTTTGAATCCTTTGCCATTATCAAAACTAAGGTTCGATCGTCGGATGCTTCCTGCACCAACAATCTCCCCTTTTTTGATAATGGCAACCGAAATTCAATGTTAAGTAAAAAATATGCAGTTATATATAAGAACAAGATAGGCGTGATAGCAAAATAAGCATAAACATAGCTCCCCCTTAATACAAGCTCCCTTTAAAATATTTTCTTTGAATTTGAATTTCTATTATTTCTTTCTTTGAATTTCTCTATTCTCCCCCTTTGCCATATATCAAAAATGAGCTAGTTTTGAAAAACTTAATTTTTCAAGACAGAATCTAGCAGAAAACCTTTTAACTTAGGCAAGGAGCATAGCAATATTTTTCAAAATTTTGTCAATTGATTGTGTTTGTAAGGTAACATTTTCCAAAGTTTTCACAGAAAAATTTTCAAACAGAAATTTAACTTCAGAAATTTTTAGACAAAATTTTCAACTTCAGAAGTTTTCAAAAAAAATTTTCAGAATAGCTTTCAAACAAAAATTTTCAAAGCTAAATAATTTTCTAAAAATTTTTTAACTTGACAAATTTTCGAAAAGGTTTCAGCTTAAATAACTTTCTAACAAAAATTTTCAGAATAGAGGACACTTGAAAATTTGGAGAGAGTTTTTTGAAAAGTTGCTTTGAAATGAATTTCAAGAATACTTAAGACAAAGGAGAAGCGATAACCTTAAATTTTTTTTTTTTTTTAAATAGCTTGCCATTTTGTTTTAGTAAGGTATCAGAGCCCTAAAGTCCAAGCATGAGTAAAGATTTGGTTTTGATCAGGTATCAGAGCCCTTAAGTACAAGCATGCTTAAACTTTAATATTGCCTCTAGAGAACATCTTGCCAATTAGCTAAGTTTAGAAGATAATTTAACTAAGTTTAGTTAGAGAAAACTTAATTAAGTACTTAAACTAATTTTAAAACCGACTCAAAATCACTCCCCCTTAATTAATGCCTTAATAAATTTTTGAGTTTAGGAGTTCAAGCATGAGAGATTATTCTAGATTAACAAGTATGAGTGAGTGTGAGATGAAGTTTACTTTAATTTACAACATTGAAAATATCAGTTAGAATTCCAAATAGGTGACCATTATTTTGAAAATTAATTGAGTTTAGAATTTCAAAGAATTTAATAACTTCTGAAAAGGGTGTTTTAAAAGATTTTGAACTGATTTAGAAGAGATTTTTCAAATAATTTTGAAACGAGGTTTTAAAAGATTTTGAACTTATTTTGAAGAGATTTTTCAAATAATTTTGAAAAGAAGTTTAAAAAGATTTTGAACTGATTTTGAAGAGATTTTTCAATTTTGAAACGAATTTTTAGAAGATTTTGAACTGATTTTGAAATAATTTTTAAATTGAGTTTAAAAGATTTTTGAAATAATTTTGAAATTGAGTTTAAAAGATTTTTGAAATAATTTTGAAATTGAGTTTAAAAGATTTTTTGAAATAATTTTAAAATTGAGTTTAAAAGATTTTTGAAATAATTTTGAAATTGAGTTTAAAAGATTTATGAAATAATTTTGAAATTGAGTTTAAAAGATTTTTGAAATAATTTTGAAATTGAGTTTAAAAGATTTTTTGAAATAATTTTAAGATTGAGTTTAAAAGATTTATGAAATAATTTTGAAATTGAGTTTAAAATATTTTTGAAATAATTTTAAAATAATTTTGAAATTGAGTTTAAAAGATTTTTAAAATAATTTTGAAATAATTTTGAAATAATTTTGTTGAATTAACTTGATTTAAGTTAATTTTAAATTTAATTTCCTAGTCATCTCACCCGATCTAAATTTTCAATCAGGGAACCCTATAATTGTTGTGAGATGAGTTAGTTCAATTTTTAGGGCTTAGTTTAACTTTATGTTAGATTCAGGTTTAGCTTTGGGTTAAACAAGTAAGCATTCTTTGGATAAACTTCTGGGCTATGGTGAGTCACAAGGAGCTCATTAAAGTAACCAAGCCTTTGAGGTTTTCCAAATAGTCCTACCCATTGAACTTAATACTAAACCTTGGTCTAACTAGTTAGGATCCATTTAAGGGTAGCTTCGGTTAGTTCCACTTGGCCAAATGCACCAGGTCGAAGCCATATCTTCCTAGACATGCGATGCCCAAGTTTTCCCAACGTACTATCATCCAAAAATTTCACCGGTACTGTGCTTCAAGTTAAAATCAAGTTAAAATTTAACCCTTTTTAATCTATCCTTATTTACCCATCCAGGTAATCTACTCTTGTTTACCCATTTCAGGTAGATTAAGTTCGGTTACCTTGTCGGGTAAATAGATTTCGGAGTTGCCAGCTATTCTGGACCCTCCTACTATTTGATTAATAATTAATTTCGAATTTTTGAATTTGAATTTTAAATTTTAATTACGAATTTTGAGTTTGAATTTTAAATTTTAATTACGAATTTTGAATATGAATTTTAAGTTTTAATAATTAATTTCGAATTTGAATTTTAGTTATTAATTTCAAATTTTGAATTTAAATTTTAAATTTTAATTGCGAATTTTGAATATGAATTTTAAGTTTTAATAATTAATTTTGAATTTGAATTTTTGAATTTTAGTTATTAATTTTGAATTTTGAATTTTGAATTTTGAATTTTAGTAATTAATTTCGAATTTTGAATTTTAATAATTAATAATTAATAATAAATTTCGAATTTTGAATTTTGAATTTAATTTTGAATTTTTAATTTAATTTTGAATTTTTAATTGAATTTTTTTTTTTAATTTTGAATATTAATTTGAATTATGTTCTTAATATTGTTTTTCTATTAGCTCCCCCTGGATCATAGCCTCGATATGGTCTATCAAGGTAATAGACATGATCCTTGGGTACCCAATAGAGACCATTTCCAACTTGATTAACCAAGTTGGATTTTGGCACCCATGCTTGGACAATTTTTCTATTATTTCTATTAACTAGCGATAAATATGATTTGCATTTTGTTTTAGTTTTAAATCCAAGTCCAGTTCTGTTGTAAACGGCTCGCTGTTTTCCAAGAATCAGATCCAGATTCTTGGAGCCCAAGGTGAACCGTTCCAACGTGTCCTTGAGTTCTTTAATTTGAGTTTTCAAATTGGAATTCTCTTCCTCAAGTTGTTGGACTTGAGTTGAACTTCTAGTTTGAACTGACTCAGTTAAAGAGCTCGAGTCAGTCGCTTCCTTAAGGGTTGTTACCTCCTTTTGGAGCGACTTAACCCGGACGTTGGATTTAGCCAACTTTTTTACTAAGTAAGGTAATAATTCATGCAAGTTATCTAATTGAAATTATGCGAGTAGTGAACTTACAGTGGGGTTTGGTCATTCAGAAACGAATGCGGATTCGTGGCTTTGATCAGACTCAGTCTCGGATTCGCTCTCAGTTTCTGACTCATACTCGGACTCAGTTTCCGCCACGGTTGCTTGTACTGGTAGAGCGAGGAAGCTCGTCGGTTCTTCTTCGTCGGACCCGGATTCATCTGATGACTCGGACCATGTTGCCTTCAGTGCTTTCTTCATCTTGCTTGTTCTTGCAAATAACGCAACACCTTCCTCGGCCTGAATAGTATTAGCCTGCTCAAATAATTTATTTATTAAAACATGCTTACCTATTTTCGTATCAAGAATACCTTCGTGTAGCTCAATCAGATTCTCCCACAGCTCCTTAGCGCTTGAAAATAGGCCGGCGCGATTCAACTCCTTATTCGTTAAACCACACTGAAGTGTATACGTTGCTTTTGCGTTTGCTTCTACCTTTTTGATAAGGTTTGCGTCCCAGTTCTCGTACGGTAATGGCTTGCCGGCGCTGTCAGTTGGCAGTTGAAGCCCGGTTTTGACGATCATCCAGACTTCAAAGTGAGTCTGGAGATACGCCTCCATCCGACCCTTCCAATCTCCGAAATCATCTCCGGAGAAGAGCGGTGGGCGAGCAGTGTTGTAGCCTTCTTGATGGGCCATTTTTAGAAAGACAATCTTGCAAAATAAACACAATAAAACTTGTTCCAAGACTTAGTCTTGGATTAGTAGTGCGGGAGAGAAAAAATAGTAATTCAGGAATTTTGAGAAAAAAATAATAAAATATTATTAAAATAATATTAAAAAATATTACTACAAAATTATGAAAACGCAATATTTCGCTAATTCCAACCAATGGTGAAAAGATGAAAATTAATTTTTCAAAAACAGTTTTGGAGGGAAAAAACGAAAGGCGTAAGGTTATATTTTTAACCTATATAAACGACAAAGCCACGAAAAATGCTTGAATGGTGGTTGCACCAATTCGAAGCGACCCCGCTCTGATACCAATTGATGGATCGAAAGCGCTAGAGGGGGGGGGGGGGTGAATAGCGCTCGTGGCTATTTCATTTTTCGAAATTGTAAGTCGTACGAGAGAGTAATAAGCAGCGGAATAAAAACAGTCAAACACAGGGAATTACTTCGTTCGGAGCCTAAGGCGACTCCTACTCGAAGGCCCGCGATCCTTGATCGCTTCCGGTGGGCAACAACTATAATATCGTGAATAAGTACAAGGAAATAAGTACAACTGGAATTGAAATAATACCGACAACAAAATAATAACTGAAGCTTTAGGTCGTCGGCGACTGTAACAGCACTTTAGAGTCGTTTCTTGAGCAGCACACAGCAGAAGGAAAGCTTGTTGAATCGTTGTCTCAGAAGCTGCACCTCAACCCTCCTTTTATATGAGGTTCAGGGCGCCTGGATCCTTTCCGGGCGCCTGGAGTGTGACGTGGCCAACCAACCAGGATGCTCCACGTGGCGAAGTCGCGCAAGGGATAAAAGTTGGTCCCGGGCGCCCGGACCACCTTCTTCCAGCAGGTTCCTCACCTGCAAACAAAGGTTAGTCCGAGCAAAATACCCTGCAAGACAGTGTTAGAATCTGATAAAACACAGTAAGTAATAACTGACAGTCTTCGGACTGTCCGGGTTTGACTTCGGATTTCCAACCGGAAACCCTAGGTCGACCCGACGCCTACTGTTCCCTCTACGGGGAACGCGTCCTCACCTACTCCCCTCAGGAGAGATTACCTGATGCCAGTCCGGTCCTCCAGACCGACTGGACTTTTCGCCTAGGGTTACCACCCCCTAGGACCTAAGGGTTACCGCCCCCTAGGGTTTTTCTCCACCTAGGGTTACCGCCCCCTAGGACCTAAGGTTACCACCCCTTAGGGTTTTTCTCCACCTAGGGTTACCGCCCCCTAGGACCTAGGGTTACCGCCCCCTAGGGATTTTCACCTGCCTAACCGCAGCTAGGACTTTCCTGAAACACTCATTCAAACATGTTAGATCACACACTAACTTAACTTTGAATCCTTTGTCATTATCAAAAATAAGGTTCGATCGTCGGATGCTTCCTGCACCAACACCACCAAGTGACGGCTTGATCCCGAAGATGATATGCAGCCAACTCCACCTTCTCTTCATCTGTACACTTCATGTACCAAAATGTGCCCTCCAAGTTCTTCAACCAGCTACGAGCCGCCCAAGGGTCAGCACCCCCATGGAACAGAGTAGTTCGATCTTTCACAGACTTCGCCAACAAGGGTATTCGGGCTCTATCCATCACCCAACCAGTAGTGTCTGGAGCAGGTATAGAAGGTGGTACTCCCGGCGTCCGTAACTCATGCTCCCTAGTAGAGGTTGGAGGATTCCGATCACTGCTACCTGAATCAACCTCATTCGGGTTTCTTGTAAACTCCGTCTCTTGGCCAGCAGGTTCAGGGCCCATCGATACCGTGGGTTGTTTTCGTGGTCGACCTTGTCCACGGTGATGCATAGCAGTCGACCCTTTTCGTGCCA
This sequence comes from Zingiber officinale, assembly GCF_018446385.1. Classification (NCBI taxonomy): domain Eukaryota; kingdom Viridiplantae; phylum Streptophyta; class Magnoliopsida; order Zingiberales; family Zingiberaceae; genus Zingiber; species Zingiber officinale. The sequence continues at coordinate 75,579,874 of NC_055999.1, forward strand.
TTCCTGTTAATAATAAGTAGGTAAGGAAAATGATTTAGCAGTGGACCACTTACATCCTATAGCTCGGAGATATCTTGCCGCTGCCTGGTCCCACAACTCGAGAGTCACATCGAGGGATCAACTTACAAAGGAAAAAAAATAAAACAATCGAAACACCAAAAATCATGAATCGAAACAAGATCGAAACAGCTCTGATACCACTAAATTGGTATCAGATTAACTCGAAAAGTCGTAAATCACAACAAGATCGAAATTCCAAAAACACACAACCCAACATCAAAAATCCAGATCACGAAACTGGCTCTGATACCACTAAATTGGTATCAGATTAAATCAAAAATTCAGTACACGAAAAACAAGCATCGAAAAATGGCTCTGATACCACTAAATTATCACGCCCCGGGGGGTCCCTGTCCGAAGAACTTTCGGCAGCATCTCCCCTGTACGGCGGACAATATGAAACATTACTACATACAAAATATACATCAGCCACACTCGGTTGGAATATATACACAATAGAAATAATATGACCACGCAATTAATATACACAGCCAACCAATACTAAAACAAAACAAGAAAACTATCCTCGAGTGTGACGTGGGACTGGCAGCCGACATCTCTCCAAGCATCCATGACTCATCTACCGGTTACCTGGCGAAAGAAAACCATTTTGCGAGGTGGTGAGTATTGGAACTCAGCGGGTAAAGAAAGATAGTGCATGAACATAATGTACAAATAGAAATTGGGCCAAGAGTATACAGTCTCATAAGAGGAATAACAGATACTATAATAGAACCAAAATAAATGCTCATACCTGAAACCATATCCTAGGCTAGGTATAGTAGGTCAGAACTGATACTAATCTACTACAGTACTGCTCATAACTATAGAGGTAATAAGCAAGGTATATACAAATATCCAATAATTAAACAGCTACAATGAGAATATATCTCAACATAAGTAAGCATATCAGCATATGTGAACAACAGCCGTAAGTAAGCAATAACAGCATATGTACATAGTAGCAGCCAAAACAAATATAATAACAAACAGCGTATGCACAGATGGCCACTCCCGCCCACCTCTCCGCACCATGACCCCTGTATGGTCGAGAGGCCGGGTGGGTGACAGACTGTACACCACTCCAGCTACCACTCACACGAGTGGCCGAGGGGACAGTTGCATAGTAGCTAACTAGCTACATCTGCGACAGGGTCCCTGCTGCTCGTACTTCAGCTACCACTCATACGAGTGGCCGAGTGCGACACGACAGGACAAGCGGTATCAACTCCAGCTACCACTCTCTCGAGTGGCCGAGGATGCGGCATGCATGCAATGGCATGATGCGAATAATGCAACAATCATCATATATATATAAGCAGAAACAGGTATGCTACATGAAGCCAGCATGTTCATTATAGTACATAAATAAATAACAGACAAAGCATACAAACATGGTATCTAATATCTGCTACTTATCATGGACAACAACAAGAGACTGTATAGATATGGAAACGAATATCTCAAAGATCACGTGGAAGTATCAGGCACATGAAAAATAAGAGTAGAGTCAAGGTAAACAGTCCTTATCCAAAATAATTCATGCACTAAGGTCAAAGTACTAAAAGAAAATAAAGCAAGAAGTACCCGCCTTTAATATATAGTCTGAACCGAGGTATGCCCCGTCACGTCAACCGTCTCAATCAACGTCCTGTATCAGCGTAGGCAAAATAAATCACTAAAATTCTAATACAAGTGAATGATGTAGTGAATGGGACCCAAGGAAATACCACAAGGAACCATAGCAAAAATTTTCAAATCTCTCCAAAATCCAAAACTAATTTTGCCAAGACAGAAACCTCATCAAGTTTGATTCACAAGATCCAAATTGATCTCGAAACTAAAGCCTACCTTGAAGAAGTAATAACAATAACCCAACTCGGTTCACAACCTTTAAACCTGTTAAATCTTTCCAAACAATCCAACTATCATGAAAAAGCGAGGTCCACCACTAGAACTAAATTTCAAGCACTTCCCAAATTCTGACCGGAAATTCCACCATCAAAGAGCAACAAATTCCACATTGAAACCCATCCTCAAATTCACCAAATTTTTTTCCGAAAACTCAACATCAAGGAGAACCGAATTCCATATGAAGAAACCTCCAAATCGTTACCCATGAATCAAAACCATGCTATGAAATCAACAAAAAAACCAATCAAAATTCCTCAGATTCGAAACAGAAAAATCAAGAAATCCTTGTGCAGAACCAGGCATCATCCGTATCATGTTGTAACCTACAGAAAGAAACATTCATCTCATACTTACGAAGGGAATCTACTTGCTGGTTTGGTTAGGGCACGACTTGGAGAGAATCGGCGGTCGTGACTTCGGCTGAGGGTGAGATCGCAAATTGTGGTTCCCGCGTGAGGGAGATCGGCTGGTGCCGTGATGCTGGTGCATGGAGAAGCGGCGACTATAGCTCGAGGAAGAAGAGAACCGATGACAGCTTGGGGAGAAGAGGCTCGGCGAGGGTGAGGAGGTTAGGAGGAAGGAGGCGGCGGTGGCTTGGCTAGAACCGAGAGAGAAGAAGGGAGAGGCGGCGTCGGGTTGTCTACGCCTGAGAGAGATGAAGAAGAGGGGTATCGGGTGTCGGCGTGGGTTTTGTGGCACGGAGGGAAATAAAAGAAAAGGAAAAGGAATAAAATTTTTAAACATTTCCTCGTTTAAATAGGATAGCTTAAACAGGCTTTCTCATAGCCCAATAATTGATCCCCTTAACCTACATCATACGAGCTCCGTTTAAATGCTAGAAAATTTCTAAAAATTCATAAAAATTCTGTTAAAATTATTCGTCCATTAAACCTTATTATTTAATTATTATTTGGGCACCATATTTTACACTATCCCTCCTATATGATGGGAGCGACATCGATATTCTTGATAGAGTGAGACCACGAAGTGCATGGCCATGCCCAAATGAGTCAATATGAGATATTGAGCTCATTTGATTTAGTGAGTCTATTTGGAGTTCAAGATTTAGATTGGTCAGAGGATGACATGGTCTATGCCTCACATTGATCAATCTAGATGTCTAGGATAGAAGGACACTTTTCATATATTGTGAGGAGCCACAATTAGTAGTCACAAGGTGATGTTGGATCTCAACATTCTTGTAACTTTGGTAGTAATGATGTGTTGCTAGATACCGCTCATTACTTATGCTCCTAAATGAGTTTAGGGGCATTGCCAACGTTACAGGAACCTATAGGGTCACACACTAAGGACAATTAGATGGAGATTAGGTTCATATGATGAACTAAGAGGATTAGATTCATGTGATGAATCAAATTGGATTAAGAGTAATTCTAATTGGGCTAATTGAGTTGGACTCAAGTTGATTCATGTGTTCAACGAGTCTAATTTAGATTATGACTCATTGAATCAATTTAATTAAATGAATTATATTCATTATATTAAATTGGCTTGAATTAAATGGTTGGATTAGATCAACCATGAGATAGATTAAGTTAAGTTTGACTTGACTTGAGAGGAAGAGGAAGAGTCAAGTTTGACTTGACTTTATGCCACATCATTTGTGACTTGGCATTAAGTGGCCAATGATGATGTGCCACATGATCATAGTTAGCACATGTGTGTGCCACCTAGTGGAGGTTACAAATTCCCTTTGCTTTAATGTGGACGACCACATTAAATGAGAGGAGTTACACATGTGTGGCCGGCCACTAAGGGGAATGAATGAGATTCATTTTCATTCAAGGCATTTTTGATTCCATCTTCTTCCTTGCTCTCTCTTCTTGCTCCCCCTCTCCTCATCTTGCCGAGACCTTCTTGGAGTGCTAGCACACTCTAAGATTCTCCCTCCATCGAGTTGTTTATGTGGATACTTCTAGAGGGTTGTCTACTTTGACAATCTTGAGATTCGGCATCTTGGACGAGCGGGATTCGCGAAAGGCACACATCAAGGGTAAAACTCGTACTCTAATGTAGATCTAGAGTTTGAAAATTCGTACTCGTAGGTTTTTCAAAAGTTTTATTCTTCGCACGGATCCGGTGGCGGGGGTTTCGGGGTTTCCGCGATGCAAAAAAGTAGTTTTGGCGGCCCGAAAAACCCAAGACTTTCTTCTTCATCTCCGGATTCCACTATTCCGAGTCAATCAAAATTCTGGCGTTATCGATTGGAGCCTTGTAGCCTCTGGTGATGTTGAACCACTCGCCGAAGTCGATCTTCAGATAGACCTCTATTCGCTTCTTCCAGTATGGGAAGTCATCACCGTTGAACAGGTGAGGATGGATGGTGCTATATCATTCGTTTTGGGCCATAACTCTTACATACAAAGAAACAAGGAAGAGGATCCCAAGACTTGGTCTTGGATTTAGCAGTGTGGGAGAAAAAAAACTAAATTGGTGTTGCACCAGTTTAGTTTAATTTGCTACGAAAAAGAATTTTTAAAAAGGTAATTATACTAATTTGGATTATGAAAAAAAACTTAAAATCGAAAAGAAAAAAATAACCCCTTTGCCTGATTGGTGGTTGCACCAAATCAGAGCGGTACCTGCTCTGATACCACTTGTTGGATCATGAAGAATGCTAGAGGGGGGGGGGGGGGGGGAATAGCGATCGTTGAAACTTAATCGAGTAAGAAGCGGAAACAGAAAAATAAGAACAATGCTAACACACCAAGTTTTTACTTGGTTCGGAGCCTTTGTCGACTCTTACTCCAAGGCCCGCACTCGTCGAGTACTTTCGTTGGACAATCCACTAATAGTTCATGAAAATAGTTACAACATTAGTACAAGAACTATAAAACTAAATTACCGACAACAAGGAAATTAGAACTGAGTCACAGGTTGTCGAAGTTGCTTCATAGCATCGTAGGAGCATCTTTGGAGTAGTGCACAATAGAATAATCATGGTAGAAAGTTGTATTTCATGCTCTGGTGGAGGCTTCTTATATAAGTAGCTTCGGGCGCCCGGATCTCTTCCGGGCGCCTGGACTATGACGTCGGCCCAACCAATCAGCGTGTTCCACATTTGTGATGAGATAAACTTTTGCATTCCGGGCGCTCGGACCAATTTTTCCAGCAAAGCTTTTTCCTTTAAGAAAAAGATTAGTCTGAGGCAATAAATGTTATACTACCCTGCAAAACAAAAGTTAGCACAATTATAAAAATAGAGTAGTAATTAGATTCTGTCTCCTTGAGACCAGAATCTATTCAAGATCTCAACTTAGATTTTTGAAATGGATCTAAGTTGGATCGATGCCTACTGTTCTCTCAAACGGGGAACACATCCTCACCAAGTCACTCCCCTTTAGTGACTTACCTTAACCTATCTCTTTGCTAGACATTCGGTCAGCTCGTCGACCTATTTGGACTTCGTGCCAGCTATCCGATCGATCGTTGACCTAGTTGGATTTCGTGCCAAATATCCGGTCAGCCCGTTAACCTATCTGGACTTTGTACCAGCTATACTATCAGCCCGTTGACCTAGCTGGATTTCTTACCAGATATCTGATCAGCCCGTCGACCTATTTGGACTTCTCCTGCACACTTGGTCAACTCGTTAGATCACAATAAACCTAACTTAACTTACTTTATCATTCATCAAAACTCTGAGTTAGACCATTAGTGCAACCTGTACCAACAGGGAGTAGTTATGATGTGTTGTGGATGTATGTGTTCGTTGGTCCTAGGAAGATCGTACCAGTTCCACTGTACAAAAATTTTGTACAAGTGTCGAACCTTTCCTAAACAACCTATTGTGTTCTTTAGAAATTAAATTAGGAATCACAAACGGAACTTAACATTATTGATTCCAAATTTAACTTATCTGTTCTTAATGGTTTATATTTGGATCGCAAATGATGCTTAACATTATTGATCCAAATCTACGTATGTTACAAATTCAATTAAATATTTATTTCGGAAATTGGCTCCCAGGTCAAACATGGCAAGACACATGGCCTTCTTGGGTATGGGAGCATCCACCACTGCCTCGACAAAGCCTCTTAACGAAATTCAATATTTAATTTCCTAAAATAACATTAGGTTTAACCAAAAAGAACAATCGAATCACAAATTTGAAAAACAAAAAAACACAAAATTGAATCACAAATTCGAAACTCTAGAATCATATGCCTCTTGTTTTTGGAATTCATACAAAGAAAAACTAGTATGATGCAGAAAATAATTACTAATTATACCTTTCTTTGTAAGAAAATAACCTCTTGATCTTCTACCATATTCCTCTTCTAATCTTGGACGTTGTGTGGGCAACGATCTTCCGAGAAAAGAACCACCAAGCTCCTTCTTCTCCAAGCTAGATTCGGCCAACACCAATTCTCCAAGAGATGTAGAGGTCCGGCCACCACCACCAAGCTCCAAGGGATGCTAGAAACAAAGCCTCCTATCTCTTCTTCTTCTCCAAGCAAAATCCAGCCACCAAGCTTTCTTCAAGAGGATGATGTCGCTGGCCACTTGAGAGGAAGAATAAAGGAAGAGGAGAAGAGAAATCCGGCCACACCAAGGAAGAGAGGAAAAGAATAGAATAGAGTTCTTAGCCATGAAGGCACCCCTACCCCCTCTTTTATAATCCTTGGTTTTGGCAAACAAGGAAAATTTAAATAAAAACTTCCTTATTACTTTGCCATAAAAAGGAAAATTTAATTTGATTTAAAATTAAATTCCTTTTCTTAAACTATATGGTCGGCCACTCTGAAACTCCAAATAAGGAAAATTTTAACAAGAATTAAAACTTCCTAATTTGTTTCCGAAAATTTTAAAATAAAAATTTCTATAATAATTTATCCCTTCATGGTTGGTTATAAAAGGAAATGTTATAAATTAAAATATTTCTTTTAAAATATGTGGATGATTTCCAAAAAGGAAAGTTATCTCTAAAATTAAAATCTTCTTTCAATCTACAAATAAGGAAAGATATCTAATCTTTTCTTAATTTTTGTAGAAACTTATAAAAGGAAGTATTTAATTTTAAAACTCTCTTTTTAAATCATGAACATGGTTACAAAAAAGGAAAGTTTTATCAAAATTAAAATCTTCCTATCAATCTACAAATAAGGAAAGATATCGAATCTCTTCTTAATCTTTTTTAGAAAGCTATAAAAGGAAAAAGTTAAATTTTAAACTTTCTTTTAAAACCATGGAATCCATATAAGAAAAATTTTAAAATAAAAATCCTTTTATTTTGCTTAGGGCCGGCCACACCATGCTTGGGCTCCAAGCATTGGCCGACCCCTCTATTTGGCTCATCCTTTTTTCTTTGGCCGGCCCAAGATTGGGTTCCAAGCTTGCTTGGCCGTCCCCATTAGGATGGGTAAGAAGGTGGGTAAGGGTGGGTATAATACTTTATACATAAGAGGCTACAATAGGGACCGAGAGGAGGAATTGGTTTTGGTCTCCTAATGAAATTAAGCTTCCCGTGTTCGCCCCGAACACTCAACTTAATTTCATCAATAATAATTCATACCACTAAAGAATTATTATTGAACTACCGCACCAATCCCAAATTACATTTTGAGCTCCTTCTTATTATGAGTGTGTTAGTCTCCCTGTGTTTAAGATGTCGGATGCCCACTAATTAATTGAGTTACTGACAACTCATTTTAATTAATATCTCAGTCCAAGAGTAATACCACTCAACCTTATCGTCATGTCAGACTAAGTCCACCTGTAGGGTTTAACATGACAATTCTTATGAGCTCCTCTTGGGGACATTATCAACCTAGATTACTAGGACACAGTTTCCTTCTATAATCAACAACACACACTATAAGTAATATCATTTCCCAACTTATCAGGCCTATTGATTTATCGAGCTAAATCTCACCCTTTGATAAGTCAAAGAAATAAATACTAAATATATGTGCTTGTTATTATATTAAGATTAAGAGCACATACTTCCATAATAACTAAGGTCTTGTTCTTTTATTAAGTCAGTATAAAAAGAACTTACCTTAAATGGTTCTACTCAATACACTTAGAGTGTACTAGTGTAATTTATTAGTCAAGATAAACTAATACCTAATTACATTATGACTATTCCAAAGGTTTGTTCCTTTCCATCTTAGTTGTGAGCAACTGTTTATAATTTATAAAGAACTGATAACATGATCTTCTGTGAGTGACACCACACACCATGTTATCTACAATATAAATTAATTGAACAACTACACTTAGCATAAATGTAGACATTTTTTACCAATGTGATTCTTTATTTCAAAATAAATGTTTACAAAAGCTAGGCTTTTAGTATACACTCTAACAGTATGAACTATGTATTTGGATATTTTCTTATTCTATGAAGTGTTTATGTCATGTTCTATGTGTGTTGTGCCTTGTATGTATTTGACAAAATATGTGTGAAGTCAATTCATGTAGATGTAGGATTTTGTTCACCGTGTAGAGGGGATACTTTGGTTTGCTTAACTAGAGACCCTATGATAGAGGATATCTTCTACTCTCTAAGGTATCATCCTTGAAACGGAGGGAAATTCCTTACAAGGGAAACTAATTAGAGTTTAGAAGGTTCTCCCAAATTAATGTTAGGAAGTGATTTATGTAATCTAGTGATTGTATAACTGGGGGGCTTTGTGATAGAGGATATCCCTTTAACCAGACTTTCTAGGTTACCTCTTATACTTAATTATATTAATCTACCATTAGGAGTAAATTGGTTAACTCTAGGATTATATGACCAAGGGGCCCTAGTGACAGGAGTATCCTGTTACCGGACTTTCTAGAACTACTTCTTTACTTAATGATACTAGAATTTGGGTAAACTCTCTGGTGTTGAACTTTTCAAAGGATTGTGACTTATGTCTCATCAGATACACATAACCATATCTACTGAAGTCATCAGTAAATGTAATGAAGTACCTATAACCACCTCTGGCAGCGACATTGAAAGGGTCACAAACATCACTATGTATAAGTCCTGACAACTCAGTCACTCTTTCGCTGTGTCCACTAAAGGGAGTCTTGGTCATCTTGCCTAGTAGGCATGACTCGCATGTCTCATATGATTCAAAATCAAATGAGTCCAGCAAACCATCTTTTTGGAGCTGGGATAAGTGATTCTCATTTATATGACCTAAGCAACAATGCCAGAGATAAGTTTGGTTCATATTATTTGACTTAAACCTTTTGGTATTTATGTTATAGATGGGGTTCTTGGTCATCTTGCCTAGTAGGCATGACTCGCATGTCTCATATGATTCAAAATCAAATGAGTCCAGCAAACCATCTTTTTGGAGCTGGGATAAGTGATTCTCATTTATATGACCTAAGCAACAATGCCAGAGATAAGTTTGGTTCATATTATTTGACTTAAACCTTTTGGTATTTATGTTATAGATGGGGTTCTCTAAGTCTAGAATATAGAGTCTGTTCATCATAGGTGCACTATAATAGAACATATCTTTTAAATAAACAGAACAATATTTGTTCTTTATTACAAAAGAAAAGCCTTTCTTGTCCAAACAAGAGACTGAAATGATGTTCTTAGTAAGAGCAGACACATAACAACATTCATCTAATTCTAGTACAAGCCCAGAGGGCAGAGATAGAGAGTAAGCTCCAACAGCAACAACAGCAACCCATTGTAACGCCCCGCCATCTACTGACTGAGCTGTAAGGCCGAGGGTTACATTGTCTAACTATTGTGTGCAGAAAACTAAACTAATTAAAATCTCACTCTGCTAATGACTATTAAAAGTTGTAAGGCCGAGGCCCAATCGATTGAAACATGTCAATCGATCCACGGATCGATTCAACGTGCTTCTGTGCACGGAAGAACCATCTGAATCGATTGGCTGATCGATCCAGTCTGACCAATCGATCAGCTGATCGATTCAGCAGCTCTCTGTACATGCAAATCACGACTCAATCGATCGGCTGATTGATCGAGGACTCCTCAATCGATTAGCTGATCGATTCAGCAACCTTCTGTTCGGGGGTGTTACTCCCGATCGATCGGTTGATCGATTGAGGACTCCTCAATCGATCGGCTGATCGATTCAGTAACGTTCTGTACGCGGGGATTTCTTCCAATCGATCGGCTGATCGATTGAGGACTCCTCAATCGATCGACTGATCGATTGAGTTTTTGTTTTGTAGAAATTCCACCCGAACTCATACTGAACTTTCAGAAAACCACTAAAAGCATAAACATTACTACTAGGCATGACATTACTCACATTTTACTATCTATTATCAAGACAACGAGGAGTCTAAGCATGGCTAGTGTATACCTTCACAATTCATGATACTTAAACACCCTAAAAGTGCAGAAAAGTAACCAAAAATAGAAATACTAAGTCTTTAGATGGGCTACTCCCCAAGAGTCTTTATTTCAAGTTCCTTCTCACACACATCTTGACGCATTACCCTCTAGCCTCCACTAATCCATCTTCCCTTTACCTTTATCTGCAGTATAAGGAAAAGGAAACTATAAGCTTGGGAGCTTAGTAAGAACCATCTACCTCACAAAACATGCATTCGATGAAATCATGCTTTTAAAAGATGCTATGATGATATACATGATGAGAATCATACTAAAATACTAAAACATGGCATAATGACATATAAGTCATGGCAATCAACTACTAAACATAAACTATTTGTTGTATCAACAAGAAAACTAAACTGATACATAAGCTAAGCTAAAATTAATATTAGGTTAATGCTGAAACTGTACTGTATTCACATAACTGATTTGTGAAGTTTTGAAAACTATTTTCATAATAGATAAAAATAATAATCATGCTGCTGATGGGTCCGGCAACTGTACTTGCTATGCGCGCATCCCTAACTAGACCCGAGGTAGCTAGTCCCGAATCTAGTAGGGTTTACTAGGTTATCTAAACCTAGGGATGACTATGGGAGCCCAACCCAAGAAGAACTAAGAGTCCAGCACAGTGCCACTGATAAAGTAAAATACTGATTCATAAGCTAATTTATCTTATCTTTTACTAGGTTATCTGAACCTAGAGCTAGGTTATCTGAATCTAGAGGCGACTATTGGAGCCCACCCATTGGACCGTAGTCCCATATAAACTGAAGCAAGACTAAGTATGCTATTTAAAATGCTTCTATGACATTTAATTGAGCTATTAAAATGCCCACTATAGCATATAACTGTACTAGTCATTTTATCGAGCACTTGGTGTGCTCTAACTCTGCATATGGCTAAACTAAGAATATAGAAAAATACGATTAGCTACTTTTACTGCAGGTGAGGGGTTACTTACTTCCTGCGCTAGGTTTCTTACAATTCTGATCGCTAGATTTCCAGAGAAGAAGATCTCTTTGGTGGTCTTCTTGTGTCTACGCGTTCTTCTCGCGGAGAGGAGCGTCCTCGTATCGGAGACGTCGCCGGAAGGTGCTCCTACGACCCTAGGGATGGAACCCTAGATCTCTTGGGGCTTGTGCACCGAGAGGGTGAGGAAGAGAGAGGGCGGCGTCGGGTGAGGGTTTGAGGGAGAGTTGTCGATCCGAAATAATAAACTCCCACTTAAATTCCCTATTTATATTAAGTGATTAATACAACCCAACTCGATCATAAATATAATTTCTCTTCTCTTCTTTCAACACACCCCTGCTGGGGCCCCCTGGTTACTAAGGTCATGTATAAATCGTAGGGTCTAATAGGTCTCGGGTTCAATTCCCGCTTAGGCTATTTTATGTTTTTATTTAATTTTGCTACTTCTACTACTCTAAAAATTCCATAAAAATATTTTAAAATTTCAGAAAAATAATAGAATATTTCTAAAATTTATTTTAAGAATTTTCAGGCGTTACAATCCCCCATACCTTATAAAAAGTTCGTCCTCGAACTTAAAATAACTCTGGATACTTCTGTCTCAAACTAGCTTCTGTCTCCCAAGTTGCCTTTTCTGTTGTGTGATTTTGCCAAATGACTTTTACTAATGGTACCTCCTTGTTCCACAATTTCTTAACTGCTCGGTCTACTATCTAAATAGGCCGACTGTCATAGCTGAGGTCTTCGCGACTTGTACTGACTGAGGCTCAATCACCTGGGTGGCATCTGGGATATGCTTCTTCAACATAGAGACATGAAATATGTTATGGATAGCTGACATCTCCTAGGGTAGCTCTAGCTCATATGCTACCTTGCCAACTCTTCTGGTGATAAGGTATGGTCCCACATATCTGGGACTTAATTTTCCCTTCTTCCCAAAACGCATTACTCCCTTCATTGGAGCCACTCGGAGGAATACTGTATCCCCAACTGAAAACTCTAAGGGTCGGTGCCGTGTATCAGCATAGCTTTTCTGGTGACTCTGGCGGATCTGCTGTATAGCTGCTGTGGTATCTGTTACTAGATCTGTCTGAAGTTCTAGTTCTTTCTGTTCACCACTTTCATACCAGCAGATTGGAGATCTACACCTCCGCCCATAGAGAGCCTCGTAGGGTGCCATGCCGATAGTGGCCTGATAGCTATTGTTGTATGCAAATTATGCTAAACACAGATATTTGCGCCAACTTCCCTTGAAGTCTAGGGCACATGCTCAGAGCATATCTTCGAGTACCTGATTTACTCGCTCCGTCTGACCATCTGTCTGAGGGTGGAAAGCTGTGCTAAACTTTAACCTGGTGCCCAATGCTGACTGTACACACTCCTAGAAGTGTGACGTGAATCTACTATCTCTGTCTGAAATAATGGTCCGTGGGACTCCATGCAGTCTGACAATCTCCTTGAGATACAACTTGGCTAGTTGCTCCATGGAGTAGGATATCCTGATAGCTAAGAAGTGGGCTGATTTAGTCAACCTGTCGACTATTACCCAGATGGCATCGAAACCATTCATGGTTCTGGGTAGTCCCACTATGAAATCCATGGAAATATCTTCCCACTTCCATTATGGGATTTGAATATGCTGTAGAACTCCTCCTGGTCTCTGGTGTTCTGCCTTGACCCTCTGGCAGGTCAGACAGATACTGACATATCTAGCGATGTCTCTTTTCATCCCAGACCACCAAAAACGTCTCTTTAGGTCTTGGTACATCTTGGTGGAGCCAGGATGCATCGCATAAGGAGTCCTGTGAGTCTCGTCTAGGATCTTCCTCCGTAGTTTCTCCTGATACGGAATGCACAGTCTATCACCAAAATACAATACCCCACTATCAGATACTCTGAACTCTCCACTTTCTGATTCTGCTAACCCTTGCTTGATTTTCTGAATTTCAGGGTCCTAATCCTGAGCTGTCTGGATGTCACCAAGCAGGGTAGATGCTAATATCATAGTAGAGAGTTACCCAACTATAAGTTTGAGATCGAAATCTGTAATATGCTTTTGTAGGGGTGGTGACATGGTTGCTAGGGATAGTAAGGTGACACTGGACTTCCTGATAAGTGCATCTGCCACCTTATTGGCCTTTCCTGGGTGGTAGAAGATGTCTATGTCATAGTCTTTGACCAGCTCGAGCCATCTGCGCTGTCGTATATTCAGATCCTTCTGAGTGAAGAAGTACTTCAGACTTTGATGATCTGTATACACTCTGCACTGAGCTTCATACAAGTAATGTCTCTAAATTTTGAGGGCGAAGACAACTGCTGCAAGCTCAAGGTCGTGAGTAGGGTAGTTCCTCTCATAGTCCTTGAGTTGTATGGAGGCATAGGCGATCACCCTGCCATTTTGCATCAGTACTGCTCCTAGTCCTAATTTGGAGGCATCACTGTAAATATCAAAGCTGTCTGTGTTTTCTGGCAAGTCAGAATGGGAGCACTGATCAATCTTCTTTTTAGCTCGATGAAACTGTTCTCACAGTCCTCTGTCCACTGAAATTTTCTGTTCTTCCTGGTGAGAGCTGTCAGTGGGGAGGCTATCTTGGAGAAATCCTCTACAAATTTTCTGTAATAGTTTGCTAGTCCTAGAAAGCTTCTGATTTCACTAGCGTTCTTAGGTCTTTTCCAGTTACTCACAGCCTCTATCTTACTGGGGTCTACTATGACACCATCCTTGGAGATGATGTGACCCAGAAAGGATACCTAATCGATCCAGAATTCACATTTCGTGAACTTGGCGTACAGCTGGTTCTGCTGAAGGGTCTGCAGTACTATCTTCAGGTGCTCTGCGTGTTCTTCCTGAGTTATGGAATACATAAGAATATTGTCGATGAACACGATAACAAACTTATCTAAGTATTCTCTGAATACCCTATTCATGATGTCCATGAAAGTGGCTGGAGCATTCGTCACGCCAAAGGGCATGACTACGAACTCATAATGTCCGTATATGGTCCTGAAAGCTGTCTTGGGTATATCACCTTCTTTAACTCTCACCTGGTGATATTCCGATCTGAGGTCTATTTTAGAGAATACTACTGCTCCCATTAGCTGATTGAACATGTCATCTATTCTGGGAAGAGGATACCTATTCTTAATCGTGACTTGGTTTAGTGCCCGGTAGTCTATACACTAGCGCATGCTCCCATCCTTCTTCTTCACGAACAACACAGGCGCTCCCCATGGTGAGTGACTAAGGCGTATGAAGCCCTTGTCGAGCAGCTCCTGTAGTTGTTCCTGAAGTTCCTTCAGTTCTGCTGGATCCATGTGGTAGGGTGCTTTGGAGATGGGATTTGTACCGGGGACGAGTTCTATCTCAAATTCAATCTCCCTGTCTGGTGCTAGACCCGGTAACTCCTCAGGGAAGACTGCTGGGTAGTCACATACAACTCAGACCTCTTCTAGCTTTTGGTCCTTGTCCTGACTGGTATTGACTACATGTGCTAGGAACCCCGTACATCCTGAATCCAATAGTTTCTGTACTTTCAAAGCTGAGAGAAACTTCTTGGCCTTTCTCTTTGGTTCTCCGATGTACCCAAACTGTACTCCTATTTCAGGTTGGAATACAACTTTCTATTTACGGCACTCTATGGAGGCACCGTACTTGATCAGAAAGTCCATTCCCAAGATGACATCGTAGTCAGCTATATCTAGCACTATCAGATCACCAAAAAGCTCTCTGTCTGCTATAATGACTGGCACTGCTCGGAGCCAGTGCGTGGATGCCATGGTTTCTCCTGAAGGTAATATTGTCAAAAACTGACCACTAAGTTTATCTGGAGTTATTGCTAACTTTTCGACGAATGCCCTGGATATATAAGAATGGGTTGCCCTAGTATCGAATAAGACAGTTGCACTTTGCTGTAAAATACTGATCTGACCTGTAACAACTTTTGAGGCATTTGCTATGCCCTCTCTGGTGAGTGAGTAGATCCTCACGTTCGTCGTGGTTGAGGGGGCTTCTAGTCTGCCCTGGCTGATGTGTGGACCATCTAAAGCAGCCTGCATCTGGTGCAACTGGGCTGGTTTGTCTTCATACTGAATCGACTGCGGTGGGGGAAAACTGGTCTTGTTCGGGCATTGCTTAGCCATATGTCCTTCCTGGCCACATTCGAAGCATCCTCATGTGCCCTTATGACAAACTCCGGGGTGGAATTTCCCACAAGTAGAACACTTGGGATAGCTAGGCTATTTACTAGCTGGTCCTCCTTTTGGGTAACTCCCTGGTTTATGTTTGTTACTGGAGTTCCCTTTCCAGTTAGAGATGTGGCCCTGGTGTTTCTGAGTACCTGAGCCTCCTTGGCCTTTGGACTCTAAGAAGGCTTGCTTCTGCTGCTTGATGCTGTTCTGGTAATGCTCGGTGATCAGAGCACTACTTACCAGTTCTTTAGTGGTTTGCGGCCTATGAACGCCGCTGGCCACGTTCAGTGCTATTTTCGGCCTTAGCATTTTAAGCATCAACCGGACTCGTTCTCTTTCAGTGCTGACTAGTTCGGGGCATAGACGAGCCAGTCTGTTGAATTTCTTCACGACCTCCTCAACTGAAAGGTTGCCTTGACGAAATTCAGTGAACTCGTCGTAGTGGCGGTTTGTGACCTGCATGTGAAAGAACTCCTCAAAGAATTCTCTCTCGAAGTCAGCCCATGTCATCTGGTTCACTGGGCGCATCGCTTTAATCCTCTCCCACCACATACGTGCGTCTCCTGCCTGGCAGAAAGAGGTGCATTTCACCTTTTCATACTCTGGCCAGTCCAGAAGCTCCATCGTACTCTCCAGTGTTTTGAACTAGGCTTGGGCATCCCATGGTTCACTGGTGCCTGAGAAGTTCTCTGGCTTGATTTTCTGCCACTGGATCAGATAAGCTTCTCTCCTTGCCCCCGCTGCTGGGGCTACTGGTGCTGTAGGTTGGACTGGTGGAACCTCTATAGCTACTGGGGTTGCTATGTTAGGTTCCGGAGTGGAAGTGGGAGTGTTCTGCTGATTAGTCCTTAGGGTGTCTATCTCCTGTTGCTGTTCAGCTAGTTGCTTCTATAACTGAGCCACTACCTCTGTAAGGTCTGGGGGAGGCACTGAGCTGTCTGCCTCATGCTGGGGCTCAGTAGCTGGTGCCCTTTTTGTTGAGCGTCCTCGTACCATTTTCTAGGGAAATAGAGGACATACATAACTAATACAATCATGTTTACATAACTACTATTATATTGTTAGATGCTATCATATATGAACATGCTATAGTTATCTATAAACATGAAAGCAAGAAACAGAAATAAAGTGAGAGATATTTTTACTTGGAAGCTGTAGGTTCAATGTTGATGTGTGTCTGAAGGAAGTATAGAACTTGCTCTGATACCACTCAGTAACGCCCCGCCTTCTACTGACTGAGCTGTAAGGTCGAGGGTTACATTGTCTAACTATTGTGTGTGGAAAACTGAACTAATTAAAATCTCACTCTGCTAATGACTATTAAAAGCTATAAGGCAGAGGCTCAATCGATTGAAACATGTCAATCGATCCACGGATCGATTCAACGTGCTTCTGTGCACGAAAGAACCATCTGAATCGATTGGCTGATCGATCCAGTTAGACCGATCGATCAGCTGAACGATTTAGCAGCTCTCTGTACACGCAGGCCGCGACTCAATCGATCGACTGATCGATCGAGGACTCCTCAATCGATTAGCTTATCGATTCAGCAACCTTCTGTTCGCGGGGTGTTACTCCCGATCGATCGGTTGATCGATTGAGGACTCCTCAATCGATCGACTGATCGATTCAGTAACGTTCTGTACACGGCGATTTCTTCCAATCGATCGGTTGATCGATTGAGGACTCCTCAATCGATCGGCTGATCGATTGGGTTTCTGATTTTGCAGAAATTCCACCCGAACTCATACAGAACTTTCAGAAAACCACTAAAAGCATAAACATTACTACTAGGCATGACATTACTCACATTTTACTATCTATTATCAAGACAACGAGGAGTCTAAGCATGGCGTAGTGTATACCTTCACAATTCATGATACTTAAACACCCTAAAAGTGAAGAAAAGTAACCAAAAACAGATATACTAAGTCTTTAGATGGGCTACTCCTCAAGAGTCTTTATTCCAAGTTCCTTCTCACACACATCTTGACGCATTGCCCTCCAGCCTCCGCTAATCCATCTTCCCTTTACCTTTATCTGCAGTATAAGGAAAAGAAAACTATAAGCTTAGGAGCTTAGTAAGAACAATCTACCTCACAAAACATACATTCGATGAAATCATGCTTTTAAAAGATGTTATGCTGATATACATGATGAGAATCATACTAAAATACTAAAACATGGCATATTGACATATAAGTCATGGCAATCAACTACTAAACATAAACTATTTGTTGTATCAACAAGAAAACTAAACTGATACATAAGCTAAGCTAAAATTAATATTAGGTTAATGCTGAAACTGTACTGTATTCACATAACTGATTTGTGAAGTTTTGAAAACTATTTTCATAATAGATAAAAATAATAATCATGCTGCTGATGGGTCCGGCAACTGTACTTGTTATGCGCGCATCCCTAACTAGACCCGAGGTAACTAGTCCCGAATCTAGTAGCGTTTACTAGGTTATCTAAACCTAGGGACGACTATGGGAGCCAAACCTAAGGACAACTAAGAGTCTAGCACAGTGCCACTGATAAAGTAAAATACAGATTCATAAGCTAATTTATCTTATCTTGCTCTTACTAGGTTATCTGAACCTAGAGCTAGGTTATCTGAACCTAGAGGCGACTATGGAAGGCCGCCCATTGGACCGTAGTCCCATATAAACTGAAGCAAGACTAAGTATGCTATTTAAAATGCTTCTATGACATTTAACTGAGCTATTAAAATACCCACTGTAGCATATAACTGTACTAGTCATTTTATCGAGCACTTGGTGTGCTCTAACTCTGCATATGACTAAACTAAGAATATAGAAACATACGATTAGCTACTTATATTGCAGGTGAGGGGTTACTTACTTCCTGCGCTAGGTTTTTTACAATTTTGATCACTAGATTTTCGGAGAAGAAGATCTCTTCGGCGGTCTTCTTGCGTCTACGCGTTCTTCTCGCGGAGAGGAGCGTCCTCGTATCGGAGACGTCGCCGGAAGGTGCTCCTACGACCCTAGGGATGGAACCCTAGATCTCTTGGGGCTTGTGCGCCGAGAGGGTGAGGAAGAGAAAGGGCGGCGTCGGGTGAGGGTTTGAAGGAGAGTTGTCGATCCGAAATAATAAACTCCCACTTAAATTCCCTATTTATATTAAGTGATTAATACAACCCAACTCGATCATAAATATAATTTCTCTCCTCTTCTTTCAGCATACCCCTGCTGGGGCCCCCTGGTTACTACGGTCATTTATAAATCGTAGGGTCTAATAGGTCTCGGGTTCAATTCTCGCTTAGGCTATTTTACGTTTTTATTTAATTTTGCTACTTCTGCTACTCCAAAAATTTCATAAAAATATTCTAAAATTCCAGAAAAATAATAGAATATTTCTAAAATTTATTTTGAGAATTTTTGGGCGTTACACCCATGCTCCATTGCCTACTCATAGGTCCACCTCGGCCTTCGTCAATGCCCTGCTATTTCTCAGCGCCTGCACATTAGTTCAAATGTGAGAAGCACATCCGGTATCTAATACCCACGATGCAGAAATAGATAGATTGACTTCTATAACATATATACCTGAAGTAAAAGTCTCACTTCTCTTTTTCTTAAGATCTTCCAGATATACTTTGCAGTTCCTCTTCCAGTGCCCGGTCTGACCGTAGTGGAAACAGGTAGCATCCTTGGCAACCCCTCCTTTAGGTTTCATTAACTTGCCTTTGCCCTTGGCTTGGGACTTTCCCTTACCTTTAGGCTTGCCCTGACCTTTATGCTTTTGCACCATCAAAATGGAGTTGAGCTTTACCTTTTTAAGGTTGAGCTTAGCAGTTCTCAACATGCTTAGCAGCTCAGGCAGTGACTTGTCAATTTCGTTCATGTTGTAATTCATGACAAATTAACTGTAGCTCTCTGGCAAGGATTGCAAGATCAAGTCTGTGGCCAGCTCTTGGCCAAGTGGGAATCCCAACCTCTGTAGGTTCTCTATGTACCCAATCATCTTGAGCACATATGGACCTATGGGAGTCCCATCTTACATCTTGCACTGAAACAGTGCCTTGGAGATCTCGAATCTCTCGTGCCTCGCTTGTCCTTGATATAGTTGACGAAGATGTTCAACCATATCATAAGCAGATATCAACTCATGTTTCTTCTGAAGCTCAGAGTTCATGGTTGCGAGCATGAGGCATGACACATCTAATGCATCATCTTGATGCTTCTTATAAGCATCACGGTCAGCTCGCGTGGCAGTGGCAGGAGGTGCCTTGGGAATGGGCTGCTCCAGGACGTACAGTTTTCTTTCTTGATTGAGAACAATTCTTAGATTCCTATACCAGTCCAGGAAATTAGCTCCATTGAGCTTATCATTGTCAAGGACAGAACGCAGGGAGAAGGTGTTCGTGTTTGTCGACATGGCAATCTACAACAGAAATAATGCAGAAAGTAAATATCATATTCCATTTATCATTTAATTAGGCCTTTAACTAAATGATGCTCCCACTGAATTATAGAGCTTTTGTAGAATCAAGTCATGGATGTGGTCAAACCACACTACTAGATTCATACCAATTCGCTATAATTTTCATGGGACAAGATCCACGTCATACTATGACTTGAGTTAGCTTTGGCTAAATCACCCAAGGCTTAGTATGATCGGTAGATAACGAATTTATCAATTATATCTCTATGCAACTCTTGTATATAGGATCAAAAATCTCATTTATATTAAAACTTGAGTTAGCTTTGGCTAAATCACCTAAGATTTAGTATAAATATGATTTTTATCCTATCGTCCAACCGTTGGAAAATGCCTATAGTTTTACCCGATCCAATTGAGTTAACTAGTTATGCTCAATCTAATTGAGTTTGTACTCACCCAAGCTTTGATAGGCGGGACCAAGGTTGTCCCTCCGCACCCTACCAAGATAATATGTGTTGCTCTGCTTTGGCAGATTCAACAACAACAAATGATCGAGGTAGTGATGGGTATCAAAACTTGGTAGGCATTTCGAGTTGACTTGATTAAGATCTAATCTAATCGTGAATGTGTATCATATACGCATTAAGGCACTAATTATCCTATATTATCATGCATCACATACACAAGCAATGATAGATAATTAATTATTTTGTGATGAGGTCATGGCCCTACTTCGATCTTTTCAAACCAATGAAAAGATCAGACGGTCAACTTAGGGTCAACGACTTCTTCAAGCGCCTCCCTTTGACCGCTATGTATTGAAATCACCCTCCTCGTAACTCCTTCTTGAGTGGACCTTCCACCGCTTCATTTTGTACATTACAAATGTAAAACTCGAGTTACCTTCGAGTCTAAAATCTATTTACAACAAGAATATAAAAGAGAGGCATGACGCGCAGGTCGCATATAACATATACAACACGCATAACACAAAAATGGCGCGTGGGCCATATTATGAATTACAACACATTTTAACCAATCATATTAGGGTTTTTGGGCCATGACCATCACAAAATCACACATAATTCTAAATTATGTATTTTAAATAAATTTCTATAATTTTACTACTGATTTTATCAATTTTATGAGTCACAACTTCCTAGCGTTCCCGTTTAGCGATTTTTTGGGAGCGATCGTGGGACAATGCCCCTTGTGGGGTTAGGGGCAGCACCCCTTCTTGCGAAATGAATATCGCGAGTGTCCCATCTTGATCTAACAGCACCTTAAGCCGCTGTCCCAAAATAATTTGGGTGAGACCTTGCCATTTCGGAAGGTTTTTCTCGGTAGTCGAAGCCTACAAGTGTCCAAGCACTTGTTGCTTCGCTTTTATGAGAAAAATACTCACAAAATCTATAAAAATAGCAAACTTACAGATCTGAAATATTTTCATAAAATTAAAATATAAACTTGTACATGCTTCCCACGTGGCTCTGATACAACTGTTGGGAATTTTGAGCCGCAAAAATCGCTTTTTGCTTTGCGGAAACCTTGAAGTCTTGCCACGGATCCATGCGAAGATATATAAAATAAATCATGTACATGTTTCTAACCTAGATCTACCTTAGATCTACATTAACAAGAAGTGTTACCCTTGTTCCGAAGACCTTCGCTTATCCCGCTCGTCCAAAAAAAAGGTTGCTGGATCTCGAGAGTGTCAAGCGTACACTCCTCTCTACGTATCCACACGGACAAGAAAATGGAGAAAACACCTTAGAGTGTCCTAGCACCCCAAAGGAGTCACGACAATGGAGGAGAGGGAGTCAAGAAAGAAGAGAGGAGGAAGAAGAAAGAGTTAATGCAACACTTAATTTGGCTGGCCACACATTGAGTGCTATATACCTCCATGTAATACCAAGAGTCATGGCTCTTGGTCTTCCTCATGAGGTGACACACAATGAGGTGGCTCTTGATGATGTGGAACACCATCATTGGCCGGCCCATGCCAAGTCACTCATGAGTTGGCATTTGGTCAAGTCAAACTTGACCCTTCATCTTCCCTCTCAAGTCAAGTCAAACTTGACCCATTTATCTCCCATGGTTGATCAAATCTAACCATTGATTCAAGTCAATTTGATTTAATGAATCTCTATTCATTAAATTAAATTGATTTAATGAATCATAATCTAAATTAGACTCATTCAATACATGAATCAAATTGAGTCCAACACAATTAGTCTAATTTGGATTACTCTTAATCCAATTTGGTTCATCATATGAACCTAATCCTCTTGGTTCATCATATGAACCTATTCTCCATCTAATTGCCCTTTGTGTGTGACCCTATAGGTTCTTGTAACGTTGACAATGCTCCTAAACTCATTTAGAAGAATAAGTAATGAGCGGTATCTAGTAACACATCATTACTACCCAAGTTACAAGAATGTTGAGATCCAATATCACCATTGTGACTACTAATTGTGACTCTCACAATATGTGACAATGTCCTTCTATCCTTGACATCTAAATTGATCAAATGAGGCATAGACCATGTCATCCTCTAATCAATTTATATCTTGAACTCCAAGTAGACTCACTCTAATCAAATGAGCTCAATATCTCATATTGACTCATTTGGGCATGGTCATGCACTTAGTGGTCTCACTCTATCAAGAATCATGATGTCACTCCCGTCATATAGGAGGGATAGATCTCATCTACATCACTCACATCCCTCTGCATAATTTGTTACATACCAGTAATCGCCTTTATAGTCCACCCAGTTACGGGTTACATTTGACGAAGCCAAAGTATGCAACTCCTTATGTAGGGAACCATGGTGACTTCAGGTCCAAGGACTCATAGTCATACTAATATTCACATGAGAAAGTATATGACACTCATATAACGATCCATGATACTTTCTCATGGCGGATCATTCAATATACATTCTCCAATGCATACCCATGTATCAACCTGATATCTCTATATCCATGACTTGTTAGATCGAGTCATCGAGTTGACCTACATGCTAGTCTCATCGCATTAACATTGTCCCTGAATGTTAATACTTGACTAGGAATGATTAAGAGTAGTGTTATCTATATCATCTCACTATCGATTCAACCAATCGATTGATATAGATAAGAACCTTCTACTCAAGGACGCTATTATACTTATTTATTTGGCACCAATACAAGTAAGTATAATAACCATAAAGAAATACCTTTATAAATATATAGGAATATGATACATCGAGTCCATACAACAATCATCATATGATTGACTCTAGGGCTCTAACTAACATGCATTTCGATCAAGATTAAACTCCGGAGCAACTTGATCCATGGTAGGAATATGTTAATGTTGGAGTGTATACTAAAAGCCTAGCTTTTGTAAACATTTATTTTTGAAATAAAAGAATCACATTGGTCAATATCTGTATTTATTTGTTAAATGTTATTGTTCAATTAATTTATATTGTAGATAACATGGAGTGTGGTGTCAGACTCAGAAGATCATGTTGTCGGTTCTCTATAAATTATAAATAGTTGCTCACGACTAAGATGGAAAGGAACAAACCATCAGAATAGTCATAGCGTAATTAAGTATTAGTTTATCTTGACTAATAAATTACACTGATACACTTTAAGTGTATTGAGTAGGATCATTTAGGTAAGTTCTTTTTGTACTGACTTAGTAAAAAACTAGACCTTAGTTATTATGGAAGTGTACTCTTAATCCTAATATAATAACAAGCACATATATTTAATATTTGTTTCTTTAACTTATCAAAGGGTGAGGTTTAGCTCGATAAATCAATATGCCCGATAATTTGGGAAATGATATTACTTATAGTGTATGTGGTTGATTATAGAAGGAATCTGTGTCATAGTTATCTAGGTTGAGAATGCCCCCAAGAGGAGCTCATAAGGATTGGCATGTTAAACCCTGCAGGTGGACTTAGTCCGACAGGACAATGAAGTTGAGTGGTACTACTCTTGGAGCTAGATATTAATTAAGTGAGTTGTCAGTAACTTACTTAATTAGTGGACATTCGTAATCTTAAACACAAGGAGACTAACACACTCATGATAAGAAGGAGCCCATAATATAATTTGGGATTGTTGCGGTAGTGCAGTAATAACTCTCTAGTGGAATGAGTTATTATCGATGAACTTGAGTTGTGTGTTCGGGGTGAGCACGGGATACTCAAGCTCATCGGAAGGCCAAAACCAATTTCTCCTCTAGGTCCCTGTCGTAGCCTCACTATAGCCTCAAGTCCATCCAAATGTAAGGCTCTTCTTGGTGTCCAAGAAGTGGGCTGGTCCAATGCTTGGTGACCAAGAAAGGGCCGACCACATCCTCTTTATAGGGGCCGACCCTTTGCTTGGTGACCAAGCATGAAGGGGCCGACCACAATATTCAAACAAGGAGGGTTGTTTTAGAATTTTTAAAATCTTCTCTTTGTAGAAAACTATAAGTTTTAAAAGAGAGATTTTAATTTTAAAAAACTTTCCTTATTTGAATTTGGCCACATGTTTTAATAGAGATTTTTAAAAGTTTTAAAACTTTCCTTTTTTAACCATCCTCATGGTTTAAGAAAAAAGGAGGAAGATAAGTTTTAAAATTAAAATTTTCTATCATCATGTTAAAAAAGGAAATTTTATAAGAGAAGTTTTAAATTTTAAAACATGGTTTTAATTTTTTAAAACTTTCCTTTTTTAACTCTAGGAAAGAGAGCTTGTAAAATTTTATAAGATATTTTTCTTCTTGTAAATTTTATAAAAAAAATTATTTTTTCTTTCCTAAATATGGTGGTCGGCCACCTTGCTTGGTGGCCAAGCAAGGGGCCGGCCAAACCTAATCCTAAACCAAATAGGATTGATCACAACCATTGATTTGATGATTGATTCAATCAAGAGGAAAGAAAAGGAAAATAAAAAGGGAAAAGGAAAATTGTAAAAGTTTTTCCTTATTTGCCTTGGGCAAGTAATATAAAAGAAGGGGTGAGGGGGCTTCATGAGACACAACTCTTATTCTTTTGCTTGGTGATCTCTTGGTGGCCGGCCCCTCTCTCCCTCTCTTCTCCCTTTGCTCTCTTTTCTATTGTGGTGGTGGTGGCCGAATATTACAAGGAGGAGAAGCTCTTTTGGGTGGTGTTCATCTTGGAGGATCGTCGCCCACACGACGTCCAAGGCGAGGCGAGGAATACGACAAAAGATCTCGAGGTCATTACCTTACAAAGAGAAGGTATAACTAGTAATTTTCTTCCGCATCATACTAGTTATTTTCTTTGTAAGATTTCTAAATACAAGAGGCAATTAGATCTAGTTTTTCGAATTTATTTTTCGAGTTTGTGTTTTCTTCTTTTTTGAATTTGTGATTCGATTGTTCTTTTTGGTTAACCTAGAGTTATTTAAGGAAATAAATATTAGCTTTCCTTAAAAGGATTTGCCTAGGCGGTGGTGGTTGCTCTCATATCGAAGAATGCCATGTGCCTCACCATGTAGTCCTGGAAGCCGATTTTGGAAATTAATATTTATGAAATTAATAATTTAGGTAGATTTGAATCAATAGTGTTAAGTTCCGCTTGCGATTCAAATCTAAACCATTAAGAACAGATAAGTTAAATTTGGAATCAATGATGTTAAGTTCCGTCTGCGATTCCTTATTTAACTTCTAAAGAACACAATAGGTTATTTAAGGAAAGGTTCGACACTTGTACAAAATTTTTTTTTATAGTGCAACCGGTAGGTTTTCCTAGGACTAACTAACAGTTAAGAAGTTTAAAGTTGCTACTAGCCGATTTGAGGTTTAAAGTCTCCGATTCCCCTTAAGGAATCCAGGTCGGTCATTCCGTAAGGCCCTCGATCGACTAGTGCTGAGCGTGGGAGCACACTCGGAACTTTATAGTCACTGCTCGACTATTAAGGGTTTAAAATCTCCGGTTCCCCTTAAGGAAGCCAGGCTGATCACTCCTTAAGGTCCCCGATCGACTAGTGTTGAGCGTGGGAGCAAGCTTGGAAGTTTATAGTCGCTACTCGACTGTTAAGGGTTTAAAGTCTCCCAGTTCCCCTTAAGGAAGCTAGGCGGATCACTTCTTATGGTCCCTGATTGACTAGTGATGAGTGTGGGAGTATGCTCGGAAGTTTATAGTCATTGCTCGACTGTTAAGGTTTTAAAGTCTCTGGTTCCCCTTAAGAAAGTTAGGTCCAATCACTCCTGAAGGTCCCCAATTAACTGGTGTTGCGCGTGGGAGCATACTCAGAAGTTTATAGTCGCTGCTCAACTGTTAAGGGTTTAAAGTCTCTGGTTCCCCTTAAGGAAGTCAGGCCGATCACTCCTTAAGGTCCCCGATCGACTGTTACTGAGCGAGGGAGCATGCTCAGAAGTTATAGTCACTGCTCGACTGTTAAGGGTTTAAAGTCTCCAGTTTCCCATAAGGAAGTCAGGCCGGTCACTCCTTAAGGTCCTCGATTGACTGGTATTGACCGTGGGAGTACGCTCGAAAGTTTATAGTTGCTGCTAGAATGTTAAGGGTTTAAAGTCTCCGGTTCCGCTTAAGGAAGTCATGTCGGCCACTCCTTAAGGTCCCCGATCGACTAGTGCTGAGCGTGGGAGCACACTCGAAAGTTTATAGTCGCTGGTCGACTGGTGCTGAGCGTGGCAACACACTCGGAAGGAGGATCGATTTGTATATCTGAGAAGATATATGTATTTTTTTGGAGGAAAGTTACCTGCATTTCTTCATTGTGTTAAAAAATTAAATGAAATATACAAGTGAATTACAGGTGTACTTGTTAAGCTTTGTATGATTGTAAGTGATTTTCACTCCAAGGCCGTTCAAGATTCCTCCCTTCTGCGTCTTGGAGATAATAGGAACCCAAACAAGTTTCTGTATGACTTTATATGGTCCTCCCCATTGCGGTGCCAATTTTCCAACATCGCCCACAGGTTTGATACGTTTCCATACTAGATCTCCTACTTGGAAGGATCGTGGGATGACCCTTTTATTATAGTTTTGCCTCATTCATTGTCGATATGATATAAGGCGAGTGGTTGCCTTGTCCCGAACTTCTTCTATCAGATCAAGCTTCATAATACGCCGACCTGCATTATCCTCATCATATAGTTATCTTCGATCATATTCCACCCCAACTTCAATGGGGACTACTGCTTCACCACCGTATACTAACTGGAATGGTGTTATTCCCGTAGCTTCTCGAGGAGTGGTACGATATGCCCATAACACACTAGGTAGCTCATCTACCCAATTACCGCCAACATGATCCAATTTAGTTTTAAGTCCTCTGATAATTTCTCTATTAATTAGTTCTACTTGCCCATTACTCTGTGGATACGCCACAGAGGTAAATGTTTGTGTAATACCATACCCTGGACACCATTATTTGATTCTTTCTCCTTGAAATTATCTCTCATTATCAGAAACTAATTTATGTGGAATATCAAATCTACAAATAATGTGTTACCATAAGAATTTAATAACTACGTTTTCAGTTATTCTTGCCAATGGTCCAGCTTCCACCCATTTTGAGAAATAATCTACAACCACCAATAGAAACCTTCTCTGTGCTGTTGCCAAGGGAAATTGATCCACTATATCCATACCCCATTGATCAAAAGGACAAGAACTATAGAAGTTTTTAATAACTGAGTAGGATGATGTGAAATATTCTGATGCTTCTGGCAAGACATACATGTTCTTACAAGATGAGCTACATCTTCTTATAGAGAAGGCTAGAAATATCCTGCCAATAGTATTTTACGAGCTAGAGATCTCCCTCCAATATGGCTACCACATGAGTCCTGATGGACTTCTTATAGAATATACTATATGTCTTCTGGTCCAATACATTTTGTTAGAGTGTATACTAAAAGCCTAACTTTTTGTAAACATTTATTTTGAAATAAAAAATCACATTGGTAAAATGTCTACATTTATATGCTAAGTGTAGTTGTTTAATTAATTTATATTATAGATAACATGGTGTGTGGTATCACATACAGAAGATCATGTTATCAATTCCTTATAAATTATAAACAGTAGCTCACGACTAAGATGGAAAGGAACAAACCATTGGAATGGTCGTAGTGTAATTTGGTATTAGTTTATCTTAACTATAAAATTACACTAGTACACTCAGAGTGTATTGAGCTAGACCATTTAAGGTAAGTTCTTTTATACTGACTTAATAAAAGAACTAGAACTTTGTTATTATGGAAGTGTGTACTCTTAATCCCGATATAGTAACAAGCACATGTACTTAGTATTTATTTCTTTGACTTATCAAAGGGTGAGATTTAGCTCGATAATCAAGAGGCCCGATAAGTTGGGAAATGATATTATTTATAGTGTGTGTTATTGATTATAGAAGGAAATTGTGTCCTAGTAATCTAAGTTGATAATGTCCCCAAGAGGAGCTCATAAGAATTGTCATATAAACCCTGCAGGTGGACTTAGTCCGACATGATGATAAGGTTGAGTGGTACTACTCTTGGAGCTAGATATTAATTAAGTGAGTT
The DNA here is from genome assembly GCF_018446385.1 of Zingiber officinale. NCBI lineage: Eukaryota > Viridiplantae > Streptophyta > Magnoliopsida > Zingiberales > Zingiberaceae > Zingiber > Zingiber officinale. The sequence goes on from NC_055999.1 coordinate 75,608,321, forward strand.
GTCAATAACTCATTTAATTAGTGGGCATTCGATATCTTAAACACAAGGAGATTAACACACTCATGATAAGAAGGAGCCCAAAATGTAATTTGGGATTGGTGCGGTAGTTCAATAATAATTCTTTAGTGGTATGAATTATTATTGATGAAATTAAGTTGGGTGTTCGGGGCGAACATGGGAAGCTTAATTTCATCAGGAGACCAAAATCAATTCCTCCTCTCGGTCCCTATCGTAGCCTCTTATTTATAGAGTATTATACCCACCCATACCCACCTTCTTACCCACCTTAAGGTGGCCGGCCAAGCCAAGCTTGGAGCCCAAGCTAGGGCCGGCCAAACCAAGGTGAGTTGGTTTCATTAGGTGGTCGGCCCTAGCTTGAACCCAAGCTTGGTGTGGCTGGCCACATTAAATTAAAAAGGATTTTTATTTTAAAATCTTTCTTATGTGGAAGCCATGGTTTTAAAAGAGAGTTTAAAATTTAAATCTTTCCTTTTATAGCTTTCTACAAAAGATTAAGTGAAAGGCTTAATATCTTTCCTTATTTGTAGTTAAAAAGAAGATTTTAATTTTTGATAAAACTTTCCTTTTTTGTAACCATCCTCATGATTTAAAAGAGTTTTAAAATTAAATCTTTCCTTTTATAGTTTCTACAAAAGATTAAGAAAAGATTTGATATCTTTCCATATTTGTAGATTGAAAGGAGGATTTTAATTTTAGAGAAAACTTTTCTTTTGTAAATCATCCACATATTTTAATAGAGAGATTTTAATTTATAAAAGTTTCCTTTTATGACCAACCATGAAGGGAATTTTTTAAAGAGAAATTTTTATTTAAAAATTTCCAGAAACAAATTAGGAAGTTTTAATTTTGTGTTTCAAACTTTCCTTGTTTGGAGGGATTAAGGTAGCCGGCCATATAAAGTTTGAAAGGAAAATTTTATTAAACTTTCCTTTCATTGGCAAAGAGAATAAGGAAGTTTTAATGAAACTTTCCTTATTTGCTAAAACCAAGGAATATAAAAGAGAGAGTAGAGGTGCCTCACCTCATAACAATATCTCTTCTATTCATTCCTCTCTTCCTTGGTTGTCGGCCTACCCCTCTCTTCCTCTCCGTCTTCTATTCTTCTTCCTTGGCCAGCGACATCTTCATCTCAAGGAGTTTTTGTTAGTGGCCGGATATTGTTAGAGGAAGAAGGAGAGATAGGAGCCTTTGTTTCTAGCATCCCTTGGAGCTTGGTGGTGGTGGCCGAACCTCATCTTTTCTTGGAGATCTTGTGGTTGCCGAAACTTGTTGGAGAAGAAGGAAGCTTGGGTGGTTCTCGTCTCGGTAGATCGTCTCCCACACGACATCCGAGATAAGAAGAGGAATATGATAGAAGATCAAGAGGTTGTTGCTTACAAAGAAAGGTATAACTAGTAATTCTATTCCGCATCATACTAGTTTTCTTTGTATAGTTTTTGAAATACCAAACACAAGAGACATATGATTCTAGGTTTCGAATTTATGATTCGAGTTGGTGTTCTTTTCTTTTCCTTTTCGATCTTGTGATTCGATTGTTCTTATTGGTTAAACCTAGGGTTACTATAAGGAGATTGAATATTGAATTTCTTTAAAAGGCTTTGTCAAGGAAGTGGTGGATGATCCCATAACCAAGAAGGCCTAGTACCTCGCCATGTTTAACCTGGAAGCTAATTTTAGAAATAAATATTTAATCAACTTTGTAACATGGGTGGACTTGGATTAATAATGTTAAGCATTGTTTGCGATCCAAGTCTAAACCTCTAAGAACAGATAAGTTAAATTTGGAATCAATAATGTTAAGTTCCGCTTGCGATTCCTAATTTAATTTCTAAAGAACACAATAGGTTGTTAGGAATGGTTCAGGATTTGTACAAAATTTTTATACAGGAGAACCGGTACGATATTCCGAGTATCAACCAACACATTTGAGTAGAGGACTAGAGAAACCCCACTTATAAAGATGATTACCCATTAGAGTATACCGAGCGACCCTCTTCTTAAAAACTCTGGCTTGCTCTTCATATACTGGCAGGACGCCCTGTTGCAAGAATAGTATAATTGACGTCCTCCAGTCACTCTGTATTTCTAGATCATCTTGGCTCTCAATACAAGATATTAACACTGTTTGTTCCACAAGTCGGTCCACGTTCCAGGGTACTATTACAGAAGCTAGTTTAGCTAACTCATCAGCCACCTGATTTTCTGATCAAGGAATCTTTTGTATATTTACTTCTTGAAATTAAGCTTTTAGTTTACCAAATGCTTCTATATATAACTTGAGTCAGTCATTGATGATTTCACAGTTGCATGTAAACTGTTGTGCTGCCAATTGAGAATCAAAATAAATCCACACCCGAGCGGCTCCTACATGCCGAGTGGCTTATAAGCCAGCTATCAATACTTTATATTCTGTCTCATTATTAGTGGCCCTGTAATTTAATCAGACAAAAAGTTGAATATGGTTTTCTCTTAGAGATATAAGAAGAATTCCAATTCCACTGCCCTGTCTAGTAGAAGACTCATCTACATAAATTTTCCAAGTTCCTTCCTCTTCTGACCTTGTACTTCTATTATAAAGTCTGCTAAAGCCTGTGCCTTAATTGTCAAGTGGGGTTGATACTGTATGTCATATTCACTAAGTTTAGTTGTCCATTTAATTAGCTGCCCGGATACTTCTAGTTGAGAAGTACTCGACCGAGAGTGCTATTAGTTAATACTATGATTGCATGTGACAAGATGTAAGGGCGCAATCTTCTGGCTGTCAACACCAATGCATAAGCTAATTTTTCGAGTGTAGTATATGTACACTCGGCTCCTTTTAATAAATGGCTTGAAAAGTATACTGGTTGCTGCTCTTTACCCTCCTGCCTCACCAACACTGAGCCCATAGCATGCTCATTCATTGAAAGATAAACCCATAAAGTTTCTCCTACTACAGGCTTTGCTAAAACAGGTAGGGTTGACAAATAATCTTTTAACTCCTAGAATGCTTTGTCACATTCCTCAGTCCACTGAAATTTAGTGGCCTTCTGAAGTATTTTGAAGAAATGGAAACTTCTATCGGCCGATCGAGAAATAAAGTGAGACAAAGTAGTAATCTGACCGGTCAACCTCTGGGCTTCATTCATGTTGCATGGAGGTTCCATGTCTTGGAGTGCTCGAACCTTGTTGGGATTTGCTTCTATTCCTCATTCTGTCACCATATAGCTAAGGAACTTGCCACTTTTAGATCCGAATAAACATTTGTAAGGGTTGAGCTTGAGTCCATACTTCCGCAAGGTTCTGTATGTTTCTTCTACATCCTTGCATAAATCACTAGCTTGAAGAGATTTAATTAGTATGTCATCCACATACACTTCTATATTTCTTCCAATCTACTTTCGGAAGACTTTGTTCATAAGCCTCTGATAAGTTCCCCCTATATTCTTTAATCTGAAAGTCATAACATTATAACAATAAGTACCTTTGGCTGTTATAAAACTGACCTTTTCTTGATCATCCTTGGCTAGGGGGACTTGCTGATAGTCTTGATAGGCATCCAGTATATAAATATATTCACAACCAGCCATAGAATCCACCACTTGATCAATACAAGGTAGGGGATAGTAATCTTTCGAACAAGCTTTGTGGAGATCCCAAAAGTCAATACACACTCGCCACTTGTTTCCTGATTTAGAGACCAGGACAACATTTGCCAGCCAACTAGGGAATTATACTTTCCGAATATAGCCTGCCTCCATTAGTTTGTCCACCTCCTCCTTGATGATTTGATTTTGATCAGCTCCAAAATCTCTCTTCTTTTGCTTGACAGGTTGAGCATCTAGATATACATGTAATGAGTGCTCCATTACGAGAGGGGAGACACCTGTGACTTCCTTAGGTGTCCATGCAAACACATTGCTATTTCACACCAAGCATTGTATTAGCTCGGTCTTAAGTGGGGGATCCAGATCAGCAGCCATATAAGTCACAACTTCTAGTCGCCCGACCTGTATTTATATTTCTTCTTTCTTTTCATATATTAGACTGGGCGGTTTCTCCTGAATAGCATTGACTTCCATTATTTGAATTTTACGAGCAGTGTTGACTTCTATCTTGATGATCTCTACATAACATTTCCATGCCATTAACTAATCTCTATGAACTTCACCTACTTGATCATCGATAGGAAATTTCACCTTCTGATAGAAAGTAGAAATGACCGCCCAAAACTCATTCAAGGTCGACCGACCCAATATAACATTATAAGCAGAAGATGCGTCTACCACCATAAAATAAGATCTTCTTGTTCTCATCAGGGGCTCCTTCCCTAAAGATATGGCTAGTTTTATTTGGCCAAGTGGTTGTACCTTATTGCCCATGAAACCATATAGAGGAGTCACCATGGGCTGAAGCTCACTTGGATCTATCTGTAATTGATCAAAAGCTTTTTTGAAAATAATATTAACAGAACTACTAATATCAATGAAAGTACAAGAAATGTTGTAATTGGCTATAACATCCTTGATTATTAAAGCATCATCATGGGGTATTTCTACCCCCTCCAGATCTCTGGGACCGAAACTAATCTTCGGCCCTGCTGCCCTTTCCATGCTGCATCCTACTGCATGGATATCTAATCATCAAGCATGTGATTTCCTTACCCGGTTTGAATCACCATCAGTAGGTCCACCCGCTATCATGTTGATGTTACCCCGGGCGGCATTGCTTCGATTCTCCTCTTGCCGAGTGGTTGTTGGCTCAGGATGTGTTCGCTCGGGCACCTAGACTGGCCCGACCGACAGCTGTAATACTCCCTGTTGTGGTTCGATCATCCTGTATTCCAGTTTGAGCTGACTATTTTGCCTTGGATACAGTTTTCAATTAAGAGATCGCCGACGATATTGAGCATTATTTGTCCGCTAGTTCTTCAGAGCAAAATAATTTTCTGTATAATGAGTACCCAACATATAATGCGTACACCATCTTCTTGGGATTTCTTGTGACATCTCCACATGTTGTACTGCTTGAGGTCTAGGTTCAGGTTGACGATGTGGAGGAGGAGCCACACGAGGTCCCCTGGGTGGGTGAACAGGAGCTATGGATCATTCATTAATTGGAGCCAGAACAGGTACAACATTTTCCTTCTTGCGAGCAGCTTGAGCCTCATCAACATTAATAAATTCAGTAACTCGTTCAATTAATAAATCAAAATTAGTCTGAGGATTTCACACTAGGTCCTTGAAGAAATCATTATCATTGAGCCCTTGAGAAAAAGGCACTCACCAAAATTTCAGTAGTAGCACTAGGAACATCAATAGCTACCTGATTAAACCTTTTAATATAAGCTCTAATGGCCTTTTAGGTCTTTGTTTAATGGAAAAGAGACTCTAGGGAGTCTTGTGATACCTTCGATTACTAGAGAAGTGATGCAGGAATACCTTATGAAAGTCCTTGAAATGCCGGATAGAATTTTATGGTAACCTCTTGAACCACCTCTGAGCCGCTCCTCCGAAGGTGGTGAGAAACATACGACACTTAACGTCGTCAGTAAACTGCTGTAATAGAGCTGCATTCTCAAACTTAAGAAGATGATCTTCTGGATCAGTAATTCTAGAATATTCTATAATATTTAGATTCTGATAGTGTTTTAGCAGGGGATCATCAAGCACCCTCTGAGAGAAAGATGTAACGATTTTCTCAAGGGAGCTATCACTAGCCACCATCTTCCTTTACGTTTTTCTCTTGCAAGTGCTTCACTAGAAGACTCCTGAAGCACCAATCTTCATCCTTCTTGCTCCATCGGAGTATGAAAAAATTGCTTGAGGATGTCGAGTAGGGGAAACGGGAGCAAGAGTTATGTAAGCATGATCATCTTCTTCCATACCTCTATCTCTCCGATGATCAGTAGTCGAGATTGCTGGATTCACTACTACTGGCAAGGTACCTCCAGTATTCGCTTGTTGTTGTTGTTGTAATGCCTTCTGTACTCTTGTATTGATGAGAAACTCTAGATCTTCTTGAGTAAAAGTGATAGTATGGAGTTTTCCAGTGTCCTCCATCATGTAGTATCAGATTTAGGTGAGAGTTCCCACAGACGACGCCAAATTTGATCCTGTCTAAAAGTTACAAGATGAAGCGCTGGGTATGATGAAGTGTTGGGTATGGTGACCGACGACTCCAAATAATATGAATAATGACAGATCTGAGAAAACCAAAGCAGATCTAGAAGAACTCTGATGAAGAGTGTCCCTCAACGGAGAAAGTTGTGGATCAATGCTCCGATGGGTGATATCTCCTCCTGCGCACTATGAGATCAACCAACAAAGCGTTAGTGACCTAAGACCGAGATAGGAATCCATAGCTAGCCCCTCCGACGCCCAAGTCAGTTATCTCCTCCAAATAAGAAAGAAGCAAGAGGAATAGTAAGCTGAAGTGGAACTAGGGTTTGAGTGGTTATGCTACACGTACCTTGTCAGCGGAGAGGACCCCCCTTTTTATACCACCTCATATAGCCTCCACGGTCATGAGGTGGACCCTAGTTTGTTAGAGTTTGTTAAGAGATGATGTAAGTAACACCTGTAATAATCGTTTAAGGAATCTTTTTTGTACCCCAGATGTACCTTTTTTGTCGTCTAGCATACCTGTAGAAGTTTCCAGAAGCTATTTCCTGCCAAACTAGCCAAGTTGTCATATGATCACATATTATTCTCATACTATTCATATATCACATATTCGGTTAATCACTTAAGCTCATCCTATATGCATTAAGAATACCCTCTGTTACTCATCTAGCTATGTTTAAGAGATCTAGTAAGTTTGAGTGTCTTCGTACTCGGTCGGCTCTTTACGCTCGATCGGGCTTTTATTGCCAAGCGTTTATGAGTACTCGCACTCGGGCGACCTTTCCACAACCGAATGAGTATTGGGAACACCATAAGGCTATATACCTTTGTGCCCAGCCAATCCCTAAAACCCGGCCGAGATTTATCTACTGAATGTATATGAACACTTATACTTGGTTGACCTTTATACAGCTGATAATATGCTAGAGACCATATAAGGCTAAATGTCTGTATGGTCATTCCTTCACGCTTGGTCGAACTTTGCCTATTAAGCATGTATGAATATTCTCATTCAACCTACCTTTGCACAATTGATAATATGCTCCAGACCACATAAAACTAAATGCCTTTATACTCGACCGGTCATTTATTCTCGTCCGGTCTTAACCTACCGGGCGTATACGAACACTTTCGCTCGGTTGTCCTTCATTCGATCAATCATATATCCTAGGCCGCACAAGGCTAAACGTCTTTATGCTCGGTCGATCCCCTATGCTCGACCAGTTATTGTCTGCCGAGCGTATATGAATATTTCCGCTCGGTCTATCTTCTCTTGGTCGTCCATATATTACATAAGGTTAAATGCTATTGTGCTCGATCGACCTATTACACTCGGTCGGGCTTTGCCTACCGAGCATATAGCTATATCTTATATATGTCTTACTTTCCTCGTCCTTTTATCTCTTACTACAAAGAACCCACTTATCATAACCCATATCATTACACATTACTAATTTCTCTTTTTTCTATCAGGACTACATAAGCTGCCATATATTGAATATGCACTATGTAATCAGTTGGCTACAAATGCTTGAAAGATTGAAGATTTTTTATGATCAACGATGAATACTCCAAAACTACAAATACTCCAGTAGGAACACAAAATAATATACAAAATACAATAAAATTTATATTCACAGTAGAACTAGCATCTGTCATAATAATTATAGAACTATTGCATAATAAATTATGTAGGTTTTAAAATTAAATATAATTACCAGACTAAGATAAAACATCATCAACCCAAGTCCCATCACAATCTTCACGAATGCATGGTGGTTCATTGTCATCTACTTCGTCGACATCCATTATTGGAAGCCCTCGAGAAAAATATTGATGGTGGGTTATAGTTTCTTCCAAATCATCACCAGTAATATTTTCAAAGTAATCTCTACTAGGAGTTGCAAATACCATATCTGACACAATTGGATTCCTATCCTTCTGAGGTTTACCAATGTGAAACCATGTTCATATACTTTAATACCTCCATTATTATCAACCCAGTTACATTTAAACATTGGAATTCAATAGAGATGGTAATCAAGCTCCCGTATTTCATCAATAACACTATAAAATACCATATCTGACATAATTTGATTCCTATCCTTTGTGCTAGAAATATGCATAATCTTTGCAACTATGCTTACTCCAGAATGTTGAACTACCCGCACGTCATCATGCTCTTTTGTGTGATATGTAACCCCATCAATTAAATACACAAAATACTTGAATACTCGCTCGCTAGGTCCATGCGCCATCCACTTTAATTGTTCGGAGATTTGATGTGTGGAATGGTTAATTTCATTTTCAACATATAATTTGTAAAATGAAAAAGTTGAAATATATATTAATCAAGTTCATAACTTCATAAATTATAAACTAGTGCATAGCTTGCATGTAACTTATAGTATCATGCAACCACGGAATAAAAGTTCGATTGTGCTCATGTTGTAACCACTTTTTCAACTTCCCTTTCTGATGAAATGTTGCCTTCAAATGAGCCATGTGTTTTCTATTGAAATATGATAATGAAATGATTAACTACTAGAATCTAATGCTGGACTTGAAAGTAGCAATCAGTCGGAGAAATTACTCGATATAAGACTCTATCTTATCATTATTTGCCAATATGTGACAATATGCTTGCTCCCACTCCTCATGATTGGTAGAGTGAACTTGATTTCATGATAAAGGTATAGTAAGCTCCAATTGACGATTCATTGTTGGAATGCCAACAGTGTGCACATTAGACAAGTAATTTGAGTAGAATTCTATAGCCTCCTCATCAATATAACATTCGGCTATACAACCTTCTGGTCGATTGTAGTTTTGCACATAACCTTTCAATGTTTTCATGAATTTTTCAAATGGGTACATCCGTCTATACCAAACTGGTCCACATAATTTAACCTCACACACAAGGTGAATAGTCAAATGGACTATGACATCAAAAAATGGAGGGAAATATTTTTCATGTAAGCATAATGTTGTCACAATATCTCTTTGCATATCATCTAACTTCGAGACATCTATCACTTTGCTACACAACATATTGAAGAAGAAGAACAATCGAGTGATACTATATCTAACATGTTTGGGTAAGACACCGCGAATATATATATTCACGGTGTCTTACCCAAACATGTTAGATATAGTATCACTCGATTGTTCTTCTTCTTCAATATGTTGTGTAGCAAAGTGATAGATGTCTCGAAGTTAGATTCACACACATATTTCATCATATATGAACAAGGCATCAAACAAGTCATATAATAGAAACATGGCAAATCTATATAGTTCTACATCTCCATCACATCGTAAATACTCTCTAATCCTAGAAAGGATATCTACTCCATTGTAAATTAAGAACAACCCAAAACATAATGTAAAGTATACTTACAACCCTAGATGTGAGAAGAAGGGGAAGAAGAGATACTTACCGATGTTTCCGATGTCTTGGGGATGCCTCCTTGCTCTGGAGATGGACAGATCATCAAGGGATGGAGGTGAATGAAGCTCTAGGATTTCCTCCTAAGGGGAGAACCCTTTCCCAAGGAGAGAGACGAAGTCCCATACCCAAGATGAGTCAAAGAATTGGGTTCTTGACCCTTTTATACCTCCTCCAAACTGCCCAAGAAAACTAGGATTATAGGGGTTCAATAAACTGGGGTTTTCACCAATTAAACCAAGTTTTCTCATAATTCACCTGAACCAAAGTTGTATACCTTGAAATTATCTACAATCTGATATTTTAATTGATCCCTAGTTCCAAATGAGTCAAAAGTTATGATGGTTCAAAGTTTGGTCTGCAGTTTGGGGGAGGTCCTGATGAAGCCACGGTTGGAAGGCACGACCATGCCTTTTAGTATAGGTAGACTCTGCTACATCTCTATTGGACCTGAAGAAAAGTTGTAAATCTTGAAGTTAGCTATGTTTTGGTATAAAGAACAGCATGTAACTCCAACTGAGCGCAAAGTTATGGTCGTTATACGATTGGACTACAATCTGCCTAGAATTCAGCACGGCTCTATTTTGGCGTGGCACGACCTCGGCTTCTCTACCACAAGACCATATGGAATCCACATGGCCATGGTCTTTCTCTTCTCTAGATAAAAGACATAGCTATGTGAAATCACACAGCCGGGGTCTTCCTTGGCTCTCGATGAATGACACGATCGTGCCATTTTGCATGGTCGTGTGTTGCCTAGCTACAGGAGAGGGACATGGCTATGTGGTTTCACACGGCCTGAGCCTAATTTGCCTCTGGTGAGGAGCACGATCATGTGGTTTCTCACGACCTAAGTTTGCTTTGCCACGGGTAAAAACACACAGTCCTGTGGTTTCAAAAGGCCTGAGTTGGATTTTCACAAGTTGCTGTCTTTTGCTCCGTTTTAGCTCCAAATCATATCCTATCAATCAAAACAAGCAAAGAGTAGATTTCTGAATAAAAGAAGTAGAAATATAATATTATAATAAAATAGGGTGTCATAAACATAAATTATGCTAATGAAATATAAGTAGATATGCGTTAAAAGCATGCATAAAAGTGTATATAATCTACGTACATCAATAACATGCCGCTGGCAAAATAGTTTTCTTTTTCCCCTCCTTTGGTGCCAATTCAACCTAACATTCATATCCATAAGGTCTAGTCATGCTGCTGGTTCATCTTTTGTTTTCCTAGAACGCCAAGTAATGTGCTAACTAGACTTTCACATACATTTTTCTCTATGTGCATCACATCTAGAACATGTCAGACATGTAGATGCTCCCAATATGCAAGTTGGAAAAATATTGATTTCTTCTTCCAATATGGTTGACTACCATCCTCTAGTGGTTGAATCTTTTTTCTCATTTTTCCCCAATGACAATTAATTTTATAAACTATTCTAGAAATATCACGACCACTCAATGGTTTTGGTGCAATGTTAAAGTCTTGTCTCCCGTCAAATGCTTTCTTTTGCCTTCGATAATGATGGTTCTCAGGAAGAAATTCTATGACCTATGAATGAAAATTTTCTACTATGCTTCAACCTCCTCGTACATGTGTTTTCACCACCTATAGGACATGCCTTATATCCTTTCACACAATATCTTGAAAGGTTTCCATATGCTAGAAAGTCATTAATTGTCCATAGTAGGATTGCCTTAAGGGTGAATCTTTCTTGTCAATATGCATCATATGCTTCAACACCTTCTTCCCATAACTACTTTAAGTCATCAATCAAAGGTTCTAAGTAAACATCAATATCATTCCTTAGTTGTTTAGGACCCGAAATCAATAAAGTAAGCATCATAAATTTTCTCTTCATATACAAGAATGGAGAAAGATTGTAAGTGATCAATAGAATTGGACAACAACTATACGTAGAACTCATCAATCTATGAGGATTGATTCCATTTACAGATATGGCCAATCTCAAATCTCTTGGGTCAAAAGCAAAATCTGGTCACTTATGGTCAACTACCTTGAATCTGCTGGATGACGGAAATAACCATCACACACTCTACTGTCAACATGCTAGGTTAACACCTTAGAGGTTTCGGTTTAGAAACATTTTTTGAAATCTTGGAATTGGTGGAAAGTTCCATAGGACCACTTTGGAATTCTTTCATATATTCCATCTTGAAATCCCACAAGTAGGGAAATTGATATAATCCACATATTCCTTTCGATATAAGATACAATCATTGGGACATGCATGAATTTTTTCATAGTCCATTACTAATGCAGCCAAGGATTTATTTACAGCAAACACTGATAAAGGCAATTCATTACCATCTGGAAGCATTTCTCTAAACAAAGAAAGAATGTCTGAGAATCCTTTATTGCTCCAACTATATTTGGCTTTCAAGTTGTACAATTTAACAATGGCTAATAGCTTTGTAAATTTTGTACATCCTGGATATAAAGGTTTCTCAACATCGTGAAGTAAGTTGTTGAATGTAGTTGGATTCTCATTATATTCATATATCGCATTTACTATATCTACTAGCTTCTCATCAAAGAAATTATGTTCGCTTTGTTGGCCTTGTTCACTATCATTCATTGAGTTCTCAAATGATGTGTTTTCTCCATGCCATTACTTCTTAAATGAGCCCTTATAATGTCAATACTATTCCTTCTTAGATTACCACACTTGGCACATAGACAAGATATTACATTAGAATCACCAGAATTTTGTATTGCAAATTGCAAGAAGGACTCTACTCCAAGAGTATATTCACATGATAATCTATCTTTACACATCCATTCTTTGTCCATTCTAGTAGATAAAAAAATCAATTAAGAACAAAATAAACCTTTATAATACTTAGCACCAATATAATAAATAATATTATGCATTGTAGCTAACACCAATAGATTATATTTATCACTAACATCAAAACTTTCAAAAAAAAATACAGGAGATATAACTACTTCATAAACTATTTTAATATTTAGTAACATCTTAACATATATTTATATGGAAAACAATAGATCTTATATTTGTATTTGACTATAATATAACAAATGAACTAATTTGTTAGTCTCCTTCTATACAATTTTCTCATTTTCATTAAAAAATTATTCATCACTATGTTGTGGCATGTGAAAACACCAATTATATAGATTTTGGGCAAACTGATTCATTTATGATACAACCAAACAATGAAAAAATGAGACAAAAATTTTGTACCAAATTAGATAATAGCATTACAAGAGGGAAAAAGTCATGCAACAATTATTACCTTGATGGAGATGTCGCCCTTGTGCTTTTTCAATAAATCTAGAAGAACTCAAGTTCAGTACCCTCTATAACTTAACAAGCCAAGATCAGACAATATAATGGTCTCTCTGGCTATAATAAAAATAAAGTACAATGGGATCATATCAGATGTTATCCCTGATAAATATCTCCTTCATGTTGGTGCGGGAAGCATCCGATGATCGGACCTAAGTTTTGATAATGACAAAGGGATTCAAAGTTAAGATTCCTTGTTATCTAATGTGCTTAAATGAGATTTCAGGAAAGCCCTAACTGCGGTTAGGCAGGTGGAAAAAACTAAGGGGCAGTAACCTTAGGTCCTAGGGGGTGATAACCCTAGGTGAAGGAAAATTCTAAGGGGCGGTAACCTTAGGTCCTAGGGGGTGGTAACCCTAGGTGAAAAAAATCCTAAGGGAAGGTAACCTTAGGTCCTAGGGGGTGGTAACCCTAGGTGGAGGGAAACCCTAGGACGCGGTAACCCTAGGTCCTAGGGGGTGGTAACCCTAGGTGGAGAAAAACCCTAGGGGCGGTAACCTTAGGTCCTAGGGGGTGGTAACCCTAGGCAGAAAGTCCAGTCGGTCTGGAGGACCGGACTAGCACCAGGTAATCTCTCCTGAGGGGAGTAGGTGAGGACGTGTTCCCCGTAGAGGGAATAGTAGGCGTCGGGTCGACTTAGAGTTTCCGGTCGGAAATCCGAAGTCAGACCCAGACAGTCTGATGACTGTTAAACATTTAGTTTATCCTGTTTATATCTATTCTAACTTTGTCTTGCAGGGTACAATTTGTTTTGGGACTAACATATCTTGCAGGTACAAAAGGAACAAGTTTAGCCTCGGATGAACAATGTCTGAGGCGCCTCCATGGAGCTTGGAGGTGCCTCGGGTGCAAGCCAAAGCCAATTGTCCAGAGGAGCTGGAGGCGCCTTCATGGGGATTGAAGGCACCTTGGACCACGGCGTGGAGGCGCCTTGGAGTGGCTTGAAGGTGCCTTCAAGTGGATGAGGTGTGACCAATTCGAAGCTGATCCACGCGGTTGACTCGGGAGAATTAGAGGCGCCTTGGATGGTATTGGAGGTGCCTCCAGCACTGTATAAAAGAGGTGTTCAAGCAGCTCCTTCAACAATCAATAAACAAGCGATCCTTCTTCCGTGTGCTGCTCAAGAGACGTTCTAGAACTGCTGTAGCAACATCCCGACGACCCGAAGCTTCATATTTAGCATTTCTTATTGTTGGTATAATTATTACCGCTTTTAATTGTACTTAGATTGTAATAGTTTTGCGAGATATAGTTGTTGCCCACAGAAAGCGATCAACGATCGCGGGCCTTGGAGTAGGAGTCGCCCAAGGCTCCGAACCAAGTAAATCACTTGTGTTCACGTGTTGATTGTTTTATTTCCACTGCGTTACTTACCTTCTTTACGAAACCGAAACGAGTGAAAGCCATGAGCGCTATTCACCCCCCCTCTAGTGCTTCTCGATCCAACAATTGGTATCAGAGCGGGGTAGCCTTGATCTGGTGTAACCACCAATCACGCAATTTTTTCGTGGTGTTTTCTATTTTTTTGTAATCAATTGGAAATTAGCATAATTGTTATTTTCTGATTAAGTTCTTTTCATTAACGTACTCTTTTCTCGAAGTCGGTGCAACACCACTCGAGAATGCAGTTAATTATTATCTTTCATACAGTACTACTAATCCAGGATCAAGTCCTGGGATATTTTCTTTCTTTCTTCTCTCTGCGGAAGATCTAAAATGGCCCAACAAGAAGGCTACAACACTATCCGCAACCTGCTCTTCATTAGAGAGGACTTCGGTTACTGGAAGGGCAGAATGGAGAACTTCCTGAAGATCCAATTCGAGACGTGGATGATCATCAAGACTGGATTGGAACTACCAACTGATAAAAATGGTAAACCTACACCCTGCGAGGACTGGGAACCAACATTAATCAAGAAGGTGGAGGCAAATGCTAGAGCAACTTGTACCCTCTAGTGCGGACTAACAAAGGAGGAGCTCAACCGCGTCGGTTCATTCTTGAGCGCCAAAGAGCTATGGGAGAAGCTTATCGAGCTTCACGAAGGGACCTCTGATACCAAAGTAAGTAAGCGAGATTTGTTATTCAATAAATTGTATAACTTAAAAATGCAGGAAGGTGAGACGGCTAGCCAGCTCCACGCCCGAATTCAAGAACTACTCAATGGACTCCATGTGATCGGACAGAAGGTAGATAACCGGGACATCATAAGGTACTCCTTAAACGCTTTTCCGAGGAACACCTTGTGGGCATCTATGGTAGATGCCTACTAGGTTTCTAAGGACCTCTCTACTATTAAATTAGATGAGTTGTTTTCTGAGTTTGAGCTTCATGAACAGACTAACTCACGTCCGGCCGAGAAAGGGTTGGCTTTGATTGCAGGTATAGGAAGAGCACGCGAGTCAAAAATCAAAATGTAGAACCGAACAAGAATCAGAAGAGGAACAAGATTTGGAAGACGACAACGAGCTCACAACCAAAATCGTCAACCTGATGAAGAAACTCAACAAAAAGAAGGGCTTCAACAAAAAGGATGTCAAAAAGGTCATCCAGACCAAAGAAGCCCAATCAAGCTCAAAGGTAAAATTCGAGGTGACTTGCTACGGGTGCAATCAGAATGGGCACATCAAGGCGAACTGCTCGAATCAAAAGGATCCAAAGAAACCAAGAAGGAAGAAGGTTCTGAAGGCAACGTGGGATGAATCTTCTTCCGAGGAATCCGACGATGAAGAAGTCGAGCAGGCAAGCTTCCTCGCATTGACAGGCCAGGACGACACCAGAAGCGAGGATGAATCGGAAGCTGAGTCCGAGAGAAGCCACGGATCCGCATCCGTTTCCGAAGGGCCAAATCCCTTTGTAAGTAATTGTCGTTTATATAGTTTAATCAATTACTTAATGCATAAAGTAGCTAAGTCCAAAGTTCGAATCAAGTCGCTTCTAAAGGAGGTAACACTCCTTAAAGAAGTGACTAACACCGAATCCTTGATTGATCCAGTTCAGACTGGAACCTCAACTCAAGTTCAAAAACTTGAGGAAGAGAATTCCAATCTGAAAAGTCAAGTTAAGGATTTGAAGACTGCTTTGGAACGATTTACACTGGGCTCCAAGAATCTTGACTTGATTCTTGGGACACAAAGAGCCGTTTATAATAGAACTGGACTAGGTTTTAAATCCAAAAGGAAATATCGATCCTATCTATCCTTAGTCAACAGACCAAATAGTAAACTAGTCCAAGCATGGGTACCCAAGTCCAACTTAGTCAATCAAGTTAGACTTGGTCAATATTGGGTCCCCAAAGATCAAGTTCATTACCTTGATAAACCTTATCGAGGCTATGATCCAGGGGGAGCAAAAAGAAAAACTGTCTTAATAAATTAATAAATAAATAAATAAAAACCATCTTAATAAATAAATTTTTTTAAAAAATAATATAATTCAAACTTTAAATTAAATAAAAGTTATAAAGGAATATGAAGGGAGGCTCCAGAATTCTTTTAAAAATTCATTTAAAAACTATTTTAAAAATTCATTTAAAAACTATTTTAAAAATTTATTTAAAAACTATTTTAAAAATTCTTTTAAAAATTCATTTAAAAACTATTTTAAAAATTCTTTTAAAAATTCATTTAAAAACTATTTAAAAAAATCTTTTACTAAGTTTTTCTTACAAGAAACTGTCTCTCAAAACTAAGTACTTAAGCTAAGCTTTTATGAAAATCCTTTAAAAGTTAAGTACTTAAGAAAAACTTTTATCAATAAATTTTTTTAAAAAAGGGGTTAAGTATATATACCTTTAAGTGTTTGTCAAAATCGTTTTAATAGCTCATTTTTCAAACAGCAATTAGTTTCAAAAGCTTAAGTTTAGCTAATTTTTGTAGAAATTGAGCTAAGCATTTTCTAAACCATTTCAAATTGAGCTAAGTGTTGTTCAAAGTCTTTTCAAAATTTACCAAAGTATTGCATCAAAATTTAAGCTAAGTATTAAAAAGATTTTTAGCTAAGGCCATTTATCTCTCACTTTCTTTTTACTCTCTTTTTATTTTGATATATGGCAAAGGGGGAGAGTATAAGGAAATTCAAATAAAAATTTTAAGAAAAAGTGAAAGCTTTTATTAAGGGGGAGCTTTTGTAAGATTCTATTTGGGGGGGGAGCTTTATATGTGCTTATTTATGTGTGTGCTGAATTTATGCTTATAGTTTATATGTTTATGCTAAATTCATACCTGTGCCATCACTATCTTTTCTTTTTACTATCACTGTCTTTTCTTTTTACTTAACTTTGAATTTTGGTTGTCATAATAAAAAAGGGGGAGATTGTTGGTGCGGGAAGCATTCGACGATCAAACCTAAGTTTTGATAATGGCAAAGAGATTCAAAGTTAAGATTCCTTATTATCTAATGTGCTTAAATGAGATTTCAGGAAAGTCCTAACTGTGGTTAGGCAGGTGGAAAAACCTAAGGGGCGATTACCTTAGGTCCTAGGGGGTGGTAACCCTAGATGAAGAAAAATCCTAAAGGGCGGTAACCTTAGGTCCTAGGGGGTGGTAACCCTAGGTGAAGGAAAATCCTAAGGGGCGGTAACCTTAGGTCCTAGAGGGTGGTAACTCTAGGTGGAGGAAAACCCTAGGGCGCGGTAACCCTAGGTCCTAGGGGGTGGTAACCCTAGGTGGAGAAAAACCCTAGGGGGCGGTAACCTTAGGTCCTATGGGGTGGTAACCCTAGACAGAAAGTTCAGTCGGTCTAGAGGACCAGACTGACACCAAGTAATATCTCTTGAGGGGAGTAGGTGAGGACGCGTTCCCCGTAGAGGGAACAGTACGCGTCAGGTCGACCTAGGGTTTTCAATCGGAAATCCGAAGTCAGACCCGGATAGTCCGATGACTGTCTAACATTTAGTTTATCCTATTTATATATGTTCTAACTTTGTCTTGCAGGGTACGTTGTTGTTTTGGGACTAACATATCTTGCAGGTACAAAAGGAACAAGTTTAGCCTCGGATGAACAATGTCCGAGGCGCCTCTATGGAGCTTGGAGGAGCCTCGGGTGCAAGCCGAAGCCAGCTGTCCAGAGGAGCTGGAGGCGCCTTCATTGGGATTGAAGGTGCCTTGGACCATGGCGTGGAGGCGCCTTGGAGTGGCTTGAAGGCGCCTTCAAGTGGATGAGGTGCGACCAGTTCGAAGCTGATCCACGCGGTTGACTCGGGAGAATTGGAGGTGCCTTGGATGGTATTGGAGGTGCCTCCAGCACTGTATAAAAGAGGAGTTCGAGCAGCTCCTTCAACAATCAACAAACAAGCGATCCTTCTTCCGTGTGCTGCTCAAGAGACGTTCTAGAACTGCTGTAGCAACATCCCGATGACCCGAAGCTTCATATTTAGCATTTCTTGTTGTCGGTATAATTATTATTGCTTTTAATTGTACTTAGATTGTAATGGTTTTGCGAGATATAGTTGTTGCCCATAGAAAGCGATCAACGATGGCGGGCCTTGGAGTAGAAGTTGCCCAAGGCTCCAAACCAAGTAAATCACTTGTGTTCGCATGTTGATTGTTTTATTTCCGCTGCGTTACTTGCCTTCTTTACGAAATCGAAACGAGTGAAAGCCACGAGTGCTATTCACCCCCCCTCTCTAGCGCTTCTCGATCCAACACTTCATTGCATAACTATCCTTAAACACACAAAACTGAAACGGTGAGGAGAATGAGAAATCCAAATAATATGAAGTAATACAAAAGGAAGGAGAGTTAGAAGCAAGGTGCTTACCGTTGCTTCAATAATTCTGTGCAACAAGTTCCCTTGCTCCAAACCCTAGGTCTGCTTCGATGGAGAGATGGTAGGGAAAGAAGAAGAGGGAAGTACTCGCTAGAGGTGACAACAGCTGTGTACTCACTAGGGGAGGAAGGGTTGTGGTTTCTCCATGAGTTTATGCTTCTTGATGTTAACTCCTTCCAACCTTCTTAGTGTTTTCAATAACTCAACACAATAAGATCCCTTGCTCCAAACCCTATATTTGTTTCGGTGAAGAGACGATAGGGAAGGAATGGCTTCGGCATCTGGTGAAGAGAAGGGTTTCGACATTAAATTAAGAGGATGACAACCTTCATATATTTTATTATTTTTTGTTTGCTATTATTTTTTTTCACATGTCACAATTTTTGCTGCGAGTTTTAAGGCAGAAAAAAAAACACAATGGTTATAAATTCAATGATAATAGGTTATAACCATTGTTTTATTATCACAATTACAATGGTTTATGCACCATTGTTAAAAGCATTGTGAAATATTATCTTTTACAACGGTTCAATTAAGCATTGTCTCAACTATTGTGACAACATTCTTTTGGGGTAATTGTTACAACAAAGATAATATTTTTGTCAAAAACTGTTATCTTTTGCCAAATTTACAATAGTTTTTCCTAAAACCATTGTCTTTCCACCATTGAGAAAGACCAAATTTCTTGTAGTATCCCTACTTCCTTGTAGAGAATTGCTTCTCCTTTCAAGTCAACACTCTAGATGCCCGAAAGCAAGATACCTTTATCACTAGGGCTCCTCGATCATACGATCTAGGGCATTCCCCTATTGGATTAGCAATTCTACATAAATATCTAATCAAACATAAAAATTAACCTCAACACACTACACACATATAAGATCAAATAGATACAAGACATAGCAATGTCATATAGATAGGAAATTGGTAAATCCATGAGTTTTACATCAATTCACAATACAATTACTCTCTTAATCCTAGAATAAGAGATCTACTCCATAACTAGGAGGAAAGAATCCAAAGACATAAAGATCTAAGCTAAAAGCACCAAACTTAAGAAGAGAAGTGAAGAAGGCTTATCTTATATGAAGAGTGGTCTTCAAATACAATCCAAGCTTCTAGAGTGATGGAGATGCTAAATTCGGCTTTGGAGCATCCAATAAAGCACTAAAGAAGTCGAGATCTCACCCAAGTTGGATCTCATCAAGGGGAGAACCTTTCTTCCTTGAAGAAATGGAAGAACTCCCTTTAAATAGAGTTGGGTGCAGGCCTAGTATAGCTCATGCCATGGCCATGTGGAATCCACATGACTGGATGTTGCCTTTGACGGTGCTGGAATTCCATTCTGTTTAAATTTCCCTGTACAAAAAAAAATTATATAAGAACAGAACTTTTCCTAGCAACCCGCATGTCCGATCAAACATGTGTTTGATCAATCAAGCAAGTTCTTAAATGATCAAAGCACACCTTGATCGAAGTACAAGATCGCTGGCCTCTTGTGTTGGTATTCAAGATCAATACAAAGAAAACTAAACTAATTACACAGCAGAATTAAGAACTAGTTGTACCTTTCCTTTGTAGTTAAAGACCTCTTGATCTTCTGTCGTATTCCACTCCTCTTCTTAGACGTCGTGTGGGCAACGATCTACCAAGACAACACCACCCTCCGCCGATTATAAAAGGAGGCTCTAGGATGGGGCACCTTTTAATCTTCTTCCTTCTCTTCTTCTTCTTCTTCTTCTCCAATCCGCTGGCCACCAAGGAGGAGGAGGTGTGCCGCCGGCCCTAGGAAGAGGAGTTGTGACGACCCTAGCAAGCGAAGAGGGGCGGCAGCCCGAGGTGGAGGAGGGGGCGCCGACCCTTGATGGATGAGGCGCCGACCCTAGGTGGAGATGAAGGTGGCGTCGGCCATAAGGGAGGAGAAGAGAATTATGGAATTAGGAAAATTAGGTTTTAAGGGCACCACCTACTCCTTTTATAACCTTTGTCATCGGTTACAAAGAAAGAAAAATAATAGAATTCTGTTTAGAAAAAAATCTCTCTTTCTATAACCAAACCAAGTTAAACCAAGTTAAGTTAAACTAAACAAAGTTAAGTTTGTAAAATACCGAAAAATGGCGAATAATGATAAGGGAATTTTCCATAATTTTTAGAAATTTTTCTGGAATTTTTCGGAGATCGTATGGACGAGTTTACGAGGATAACAACGGGGCCCGGAAAAGCCTGTTTAGGCTACCCCATTTTAGCGAGGAAATGCTTATTTCTTAATTCCTTTTCTTTATTTCTTCGTTTTATTTTTCCCCGCCGAACCCACGCGAGCCGTTCCCTTTCCTTCTTTTCTTCCCCCGCCGAACCGCCTGTGCCCTAACCTCCGCGACGCCAAAGCATCTTCCTTCTTCTCTTCCTCTGCTGGCGCAAACCACACGCGGAGCTTCTCATCGCCGGCCAATGAGAGCTAACCGAGGGTCTCCGTTCCTCTTTTCTGGCCGACTCCTAGCTTTTACCCTAGCGCCGGCCACTGACCTTGATCCCTAGATCTGTCTCGGCCGTGGAGATCAAGACGCGCCGCAGCCCTCTCGCGTCGCTCCGGTCGCTACAGTTGGCGCCGACTCCTGCCGCCCTTCCGAGCCCCTTCCTTCGATCACCGAGCAGAGCCCCTTCTTCTCCTCTTCCGAGCACCGATTAGACGACCAAGTTCCTCTGCCATGGACCTGCCGAAGCCCTCTAAGTCGTGCCCTAGTTTTGCTTGGGTTGTTTCCGGCTAAGAGCAAGGAGGATTTAAATTCGATGTTTCTTCCTCGTGCCCTAGCTGCTTCCTGTGGATACCCATTACGTTTCCTCCTCACTGGATCTTGGACCAGGGGAGGACTCTTTTCTCTACATGGCTACATTGCTAGGCATCAAATTAAGAGGAAGCAAGGGATCATTATTTTGTGGACCTCCTCTGTTATCGATCACTATCTGCTCCCAATTCTTGAAGCTGTGAAGGTTTTGGGTGAGGAGGTAAGGTTCTGTTGAGATGAGCTTTGGTATTTTGAATTAAAGTTTCAGTAAATCTTTTACTATATAATTGGATTTATGGATTGAGCTTCTCGGCAGTGATTGGTAGGGTTGCTGATCTACTGGAGTTGTGGGCATACCTCAAGGTTAGTGCTTTTCTAGTGATGTACCTTGGGTATTCTATTAGTATGTTGCTAAATTAAGTTTCTAAAGGATGGTAGAGTTTGTGATTGATGATATGGTTGATAGGTTGATTGGATTGAAGTGAAGGATTGTGGATTTAGTTAAACCTAATTAGATTATGAAACTAGGTTAATTATTGTGATTAGGGTTTTCCCTAATTTGATTGGGGAGTTTATTTAGTTATTTACTGTATAAGTAATTAACTAAATACAGTATGTGATTTCAGGACTTTGTTTCGAGGCGAGCGTCTCGACGCGGGATAGCTTATCACGATCGACAGATTTTAAGGTGGGTACCTCTTGACTTATCTTTATGATATTGTCTATTGGATATGCATAGTATTTTATAGCTGCAAGCAATGATCATGTTTGCTTTGGTATGTCACGGTTTGATACCATAGCATGATCTGTTGGCCGTTTGTTTTGTATCCATGTTTATGTTTCATGATTATTGCCATGAGTACCTTAGTTCCTAGAGTATGTGACATACCATACCTTACTGAGGTTAGGACTAGGTTCTGGATTTTATTTTCTGGCATGTGTATCTAGATTATCTGATACCTAGGTTTTTATACCATACCTGACTTGTGTACCTCTATTTGTATATCATATCTGATTTGTGTACCTAGACCCTTTTTCTTTGATCTGTGCATATTGTTGGTACATAAGTTATGGAGGGGGATATGTTTAGGATATAGGTTGTTATACCATAGAGGACCAGTATACCCTGGATCCGTGAATTTGACTTACTGATATTGTGGTACCCATATTATATATATATGGATTTTTCTATGATGATCAGGATATTGTCATGCATTATGATTGCATGCAGTGCGATAGTCGACTCCATTATTTTTGAGCACATCGTCAGTTACATGGATCTGCACACACCACCACTTATGGATTAGTGGTCGATTTAGGCAGAGTGTGTTACAGCAGGGATTTTGTTTGGCTCCGTCGGTCCGCTCATGGGTAGTGTGACGCAGCGTGATAGCCAGTAGAGATTCCTCCCCGTCATCGTGTACCGGGAGATGAGAGCATTGTGTTAGATTTTTCAGGCCGTGAAAACCGCATTTTCGCATCGCGGAAACCCCGAATCACCCATGCCACTGGATCTCGTGTGAAGAAAACTTTCAAAAATACGAGTACGAGTTTAAAGCTTTAATCTACAGTAGATCTACAAAGGAAGAAAACATTTTTATACCTTTGAAGCGTGCCTTTCGCGTATCCCGCTCGTCCAAAATACCGGATCTCTAGACCGTCAAGCGTACGGTCCTCTAGAAGTATCCACACGGACAACTTAGGTGGAGAAGACCTAAACAAAAGGTGTGCTAGCACTTTTATAGGTCACGACAAGAAGAGGAGAGGGAGAGAGCAAGAAGAACTCAAGGAAGAAGAAGGAATCAATATGCCTTGAATTAAAAATCAATTTCATTCACAATGATAAGTGGCCGGCCACATCTCCAAGGTGTAACCCCCATTCTCATTAAATGTAGCCATTAAAGAGAATGGAGTTGTAACTCCCATGAGGTGGCACACTTTGATGATGTGGCACATCATCATTGGTCCACATCTTGCCATCTCACTAATGATGTGGCAATTAGTCAAGTCAAACTTGACTCTTCCTCTTCCTCTCAAGTCAAGTCAAACTTGACCAAATCTCTTCCATGGTTGATCGAATTCAACCATTTGATTCAAGCCAACTTAATATAATGAATCTAATTCATTTAACTAAATTGATTCAATGAGTCATAATCTAAATTAGACTCATTGAACACATGAATCAACTTGAGTCCAACTTAAGTTAGCCCAATTAGGATTACTCTTAATCCAATTTGATTCATCAAATGAATCTAATCCTCTTGGTTCATCATATGAACCTAATCTCCATCTAATTATCCTTAGTGTGTGACCCTATAGGTTCTTGTAACGTTGACAATGTCCTAAACTCATTTAGGAGCATAAGTAATGAGCGGTATCTAGCAACACATTATTACTACCCAAGTTACAAGAATGTTGAGATCCAACATCACCTTGTGATTACTAATTGTGACTCCTCACAATATATGACAAGTGTCCTTCTATCCTAGACATCTAGATTGGTCAATGTGAGGCATAGACCGTGTCATCCTCTGACCAATCTAAATCTTGAACTCCAAGTAGACTCACTAAATCAAATGAGCTCAATATCCTATATTGACTCATTTGGGCATGGCCATGCACTTCGTGGTCTCACTCTATCAAGAATACCGATGTCTCTCCCGTCATATAGGAGGGATAGATACCATCTACATCACTCACATCCCTCTGCATAATTTGTTATATACCCAGTAATCGCCTTTATAGTCCACCCAGTTACGGGTGATGTTTGACGAAACCAAAGTACATAACTCCTTATGTAGGGATCTATGGTGACTTCTGGTCTAAGGACTAGTAGTCATACTAATAGCCACATGAGAAAGTATATGACACTCATATAACGATCCATGATACTTTTTCTCATGGCGGGTCATTCCGTATACATTCTCTAATGTATACCCATGTGTCAACTTGATATCTCTATATCCATGACTTGTGAGATCAAGTCATCGAGTTGACCTACATACTAGTCTTATTGCATTAACATTGTCCCTCAATGTTAATACTCGACTAGGAATGATTAAGAGTAGTGTTCCCTATATCATCTCACTATCAGTTCAACTAACCGATTGATATAGGTGAGAACCGTCTACTCAAGGACATTATTATATTTAGTTTATTTGGCACAAATACAAGTAAGTATAATAACCAAAATCCAAATGCCTTTATTTATATAGATAGAATATGATACAACAAGTCCAAAATACAATCATCAAATGATTGGCTCTAGGGCTCTAGCTAACAATCTCCCACTAGCACTAGTGCCAATCAGTGTAGGCTCTAAGCCCAAATGACCTAGTGTGACCATCATGCTTCCTCTGTGCCAAAGCCTTGGTCAAGGGATCTGTGATGTTAGCCTCTGTAGGTACTCTGCAAATCTTCACATCTCCTCTCTCGATGATCTCTCGAATGAGATGGAAGCGCCGTAGTATGTGTTTGGTCCGCTGGTGTGAGTGAGGTTCCTTCGCCTGTGCTATAGCTCCATTGTTGTCACAATAGAGCTCAATGGGGTCAGCAATGCTAGGAACCACCCCAAGTTCAGTGATGAACTTGCGGATCCAAACTGCCTCCTTTGTTGCCTCTGATGCAGCAATATACTCGGCCTCTGTCGTAGAATCAGCTACTGTGTCCTGCTTCGAACTCTTCCAGCTCATAGCACCACCATTAATGCAAAATATGAACCCCAACTGCGATCTATAGTCATCCTGGTCGGTCTGGAAGCTAGCATCACTGTAACCCTTTGCAGCTAGCTCATCATCGCCTCCATATATCAAGAAATATTCTTTAGTCCTTCTTAAGTACTTAAGAATATTCTTGACCGCTATCCAGTGACTTTCACCTGGATCTGACTGGTATCTGTTCGTCATGCTCAAAGCATACGAGACATCAGGTCGAGTGCATAGCATGGCGTACATGATCGATCCTATGGCTGAGGCATAAGGGATCTGATCCATGCGGTCTCTCTCCTCTCTAGAAGAGGGACCTTGAGTCTTCGAAAGACTCACGCTATGTGACATCGGCAGAAATCCCTTCTTGGAGTTCTGCATGGCAAACCGAAGGAGTACCTTGTCAATGTATGTACTCTGACTTAGGCCAAGCAATCTCTTAGATCTATCCCTATAGATCTGTATCCCTAGAATTGCGGATGCCTCACCTAAGTCCTTCATTGAGAAACAACTCCCTAGCCAAGTCTTGACAGACTGAAGCATAGGGATGTCCTTCCCAATGAGTAGTATGTCATCCACATACAATATGAGGAAGACAACTATGTCCCCTACAACCTTCTTGTAGACACAAGGCTCATCTTTATTCTTGATGAAACCAAACTATTTGATTGCATCATCGAATCGAATATTCCAGCTCCGAGAAGCTTGCTTTAGTCCATAAATGGACCTATGCAGCTTGCATACTCTGCTAGTATGCTGTGGATCTACAAAACCCTCAGGTTGTGTCATGTACACATCCTCGAGCAGGTTTCCATTTAGAAATGCGGTTTTGACATCCATCTGCCATATCTCATAGTTATGGTAGGCTGCAATAGCAAGCATGATTCGAATGGATTTAAACATCGCTACTGGAGAAAAGGATTCATCATAGTCAATACCATGAATCTGCTTGAAACCTTTAGCTACCAAGCGACCCTTATAGATAAGTCCATCCATGTCAGTCTTTCTCTTAAAGACCCACTTACACCCAATGGGTTTTACCCCTTCAGGTGGATCAACCAAAGTCCATACTTGGTTGGTGTACATGGATTCCATTTCGGATCTCATGGCCTCTAGCCATTTCTCGAAATCTGGTCTCATCACAACTTCTTGATAGGTGGCAGGCTCATCCTCTATGAGCACAATGTCATCATGGTCAGACAAGAGAAATGAGTATCTCTCAGGCTGACGACGTACCCTATCAGACCTGCGAAGAGGTATGTCTACTTGAACTGGTTGTTGTTCCTCAACTCCTTGTGGAACAACATCATCCACAACACTTTGTGGTTCCAGTTCAATTTCCATCGAGGCATCAGTGCTATTGTTCGCATCTTGAACTTCTTCAAGATCGAACGCGCTCCCACTAGTCTTTCTAGAAACAAAGTCCCTTTCTAGAAAGACCCCAGTCTTTGCCACAACTACCTTGTGCTGACTGGGAATGTAGAAGTAATATCCCTTAGTTTCCTTGGGATATCCAATAAAGTATCACTTGTCGGATTTGGGTCCTAATTTGTCTGAGACTTGACGTCTAACGTAAGCCTCACAACCCCAAATCCTCATGAAAGACACCTGGGCATCTCTCCCAGTCCATATCCTATATGGTGTCTTTATCACGGCCTTGGATGAAACTCGGTTGAGTATAAAAGCTGCCGTGTCTAGAGCATAGCCCCAAAGGTATGTCGAAAGATCTGTGTGACTCATCATAGATCGCACCATATCTAATAGGCTACGATTCCTCCTTTCGGATACACCATTCCATTGTGGTGTTCCAGGAGGAGTGAGTTGGGATAGGATCCCACACTCTGCTAGATAGTCACGAAACTCATGGCTAAGGTATTCTCCACCTCGATCGGATCGAAGTATCTTAATACTCTTGTCAAGCTGGTTTTGTACTTTATTCTTGAATTCTTTGAACTTTTCAAAGGATTCAGACTTATGTGTCATCAAGTACACATAACCATATCTACTGAAGTCATCAGTAAATGTGATGAAGTATCTATAACCGCCTCTAGCAGCAACATTAAAAGGGCCACATACATCACTATGTATGAGTCCTAACAAATCAGTTGCTCTCTCGCTGTGCCCACTAAAGGGAGTCTTGGTCATCTTGCCTCGTAGGCATGACTCGCATATCTCATATGATTCAAAATCAAATGAGTCCAACAAACCATCCTTATGGAGCTGGGATAAGTGCTTGTCATTTATATGACCTAAGCGACAGTGCCAGAGGTAGGTTTGGTTCATGTCATTTGACTTGAACATCTTGGTATTTATGTTATAGATAGGGCTCTCAAGGTCTAGAATATAGAGTCCGTTTATCAGAGGTGCACTACAATAGAACATATCGTTTAAATAGACGGAACAACATTTGTTCTTTATAGTAAACGAGAAACCTTTCTTGTCCAAACAAGAAACTGATATAATGTTCTTAGTTAATGCAGGCATATAACAACAATCGACTAACTCTAGTACAAGCCCAGAGGGCAGAGATAGAAAGTAAGTCCCTACAGCAACAGCAGCAACCCGTGCTCCATTGCCTACTCGTAGGTCCACCTTGCCCTTTGTCAATGCCCTGCTATTTCTCAGCGCCTGCACATCAGTACAAATGTGATAAGCACATCCAGTATCTAATACCCATGATGTAGAAATAGATAGATTGACTTCTATAACATAAATACCTGAAGTGGAAGTCTCACTTCGCTTCTTCTTAAGATCCTCCATGTATACCTTGCAGTTCCTCTTCCAGTGCCCGGTCTGACCGCAGTGGAAGCAGGTAGCATCCTTGGCGACCCCTCCTTTAGGCTTCAGTGCCTTGCCTTTGCCCTTGGCTTGGGACTTTCCCTTGCCTTTGGGCTTGCCCTTGCCCTTATGTTTCTGAACCATCAGAACAATATTGGGCTTAGCCTTCTTAAGGTTTAGCTCAGCAGTTCTTAACATGCTAAGCAGCTCGGGCAGTGGCTTGTCAATCTCGTTCATATTGTAGTTTAGAACGAATTGACTGTAGCTATCGGGCAAGGATTGCAAGATCAGGTCAGTAGCCAGCTCTTGGCCAAGAGGGAACCCCAACCTTTGTAGGTTCTCTATGTACCCAATCATTTTGAGTACATATGGGCCTACGGGAGCCCCGTCTGACATCTTGCACTGAAACAATGCCCTTGAGATCTCAAATCTCTCATGCCTCGCTTGTCCTTGATACAGCTGACGAAGATGTTCAACCATATCGTAAGCGCCCATTAACTCGTGTTGCTTTTGAAGCTCAGAGTTCATGGTCGCGAGCATTAGACAAGACAAATCTAATGCATCATTTTGATGCTTCTTGAAAGCATCTCGGTCAGCTCGTGGGGCAGTGGCAGGAGGAGCCTCCGGAATGGGCTGCTCCAGAACATACAGTTTACGTTCTTGGGTGAGAACTATTCTCAGGTTCCTGTACCAGTCTAGGAAGTTTGCTCCGTTGAGCTTGTCCTTCTCGAGGACAGATCGCAGGGAGAAGGTGTTCGTATTCGACGTCATGGTAATCTACAACAGAAATAAAAGCATAAATAAATATCATATTCTTAATCATTTAATTAGGCCTTTAACTAAATGATGCTCCCACTGAATTCTATAATTCATGTGGGACAAGATCCACATCATACTAACCCTTGAGTTAGCTTTGGCTAATACGCCCAAGACTTAGTATGATCGGTAGGTAACAATTACCAATTACATCTCTATGCAACTCTTGTTTATAGAATCAAAAATCTGCATTTATATTAAAACTCGAGTTAGCTTTGGCTAATACGCCCGAGAGTTAATATATATGTGATTTTAACCTAACTTTCCAACCGTTGGAAGAATGCCTATAGTTATACTCGATCCAATTGAGTTCACTAGTTACTCAATCTAATTGAGTTGTACTCACCCATGCATTGATAGGTGGAACCAAGATTGTCCCTCCGTACCCTACCAAGATAGTATGTGTTGCTCTGCTTTGGCAGATTCAACAACTACATGAGATCGAGGTAGTAGTAGGTATCACGGCACAGTAGGCATTAGAGTTGACGTGATTTAGATCTAATCTAAATGATGATGCGTATCAAATACTTGATTTAGATCTAATCTAATCGTGGGGTGCATCATGTGCACGATTTAGATCTTATCTAATCGCTAGGCACTAATTAATTACTTAATTAAACATGCATCACATACATATAAGCAATTGATTAAATTATTTTGTGATTGTGTCATGGCCCTACTACGATCTTCTCAAGCCAATGAGAAGATCGGATGGTCAACCTAAGGTCAACAGCTTCTCAAGCTTCTTCCTTTGACCACCTTGTGTTGCTCACGCCCTCCTCGTAACTCCGTCTCGTGTGGACCTTCCACCGCTTCAAAATTACATTACAATTTTGAAACTCGAGTTACATTCGAGTCTAAATCTAATTTACAACCAGAATAAAAAGAAGGCACGACGCGCAGGTCGCGAAAAATAAAATAAATAAAAATAAGATAAATACAGCACGCACATCACATAACGGCACGCAGGCCGTATTATGAATTACAACACAATTGTCCAATCGAATGGGGTCTTTGGGCCATGACTATCACAAAAATAATATATAATTCAAAATTATATATTTTTCATAATTTTTCTATAATTTTTCATAATTTTACAGATTTTATGAGTAAATTTTTCCCGGCGGTTCCGATTAGCGATTTCGGGCGCAATCGCGGAGCAAATCCCCTTGCGGGGTTAGGGGCAGTACCCCTACCCACGATCTAACCATCGCGAGTTGCTCCTAAGCGATCCAAGAGTGTCTTAGCCCGCTGTCCCAAAAGATTTTGGGTCGAAACATTACCGTTTTGGAAAATTCTTCTCGGTAGTCGAAGCCCACAAGTGCTGAAACACTTGTGCTTCGCTTCTACGAGAAAAATACCCATAAAATCATAAAAATTAGGAAATTCACAGAATGTTACAGTATGTATATTTTTCACAAAAATACTAATTGAAACTAGTACTCACTTCGCACGTGGCTTTGATACCACTGTTGGATTTTTCGGGCCGCGAAAACTGCATTTTCGCGTCGCGAAAACCCCGAATCACCCATGCCACTGGATCTTGTGCGAAGAAAACTTTTGAAAATATGAGTACAAGTTTAAAGCTTCAATCTACAGTAGATCTACAAAGGAAGAAAACATTTTTATACCTTTGAAGCGTGCCTTTCCCGTATCCCGCTAGTCAAAAATGCCGGATCTCTAGACCGTCAAGCGTACGGTCCTCTAGAAGTATCCACACGGACAACTTAGGTGGAGAAGACCTAAACAAAAGGTGTGCTAGCACTTTGATAGGTCACGACAAGAAGAGGAGAGGGAGAGAGCAAGAAGAACTCAAGGAAGAAGAAGGAATCAATATGCCTTGAATTAAAAATCAATTTCATTCACAATGATAAGTGGCCGGCCACATCTCCAAGGTGTAACCCCCATTCTCATTAAATGTAGCCATTAAAGAGAATGGAGTTGTAACTCCCATGAGGTGGCACACTTTGATGATGTGGCACATCATCATTGGTCCACATCTTGCCATCTCACTAATGATGTGGCAATTAGTCAAGTCAAACTTGACTCTTCCTCTTCCTCTCACGTCAAGTCAAACTTGACCAAATCTCTTCCATGGTTGATCGAATTCAACCATTTGATTCAAGCCAACTTAATATAATGAATCTAATTCATTTAACTAAATTGATTCAATGAGTCATAATCTAAATTAGACTCATTGAACACATGAATCAACTTGAGTCCAACTCAAGTTAGCCCAATTAGGATTACTCTTAATCCAATTTGATTCATCAAATGAATCTAATCCTCTTGGTTCATCATATGAACCTAATCTCCATCTAATTATCCTTAGTGTGTGACCCTATAGGTTCTTGTAACGTTGACAATGCCCTAAACTCATTTAGGAGCATAAGTAATGAGCGGTATCTAGCAACACATTATTACTACCCAAGTTACAAGAATGTTGAGATCCAACATCACCTTGTGATTACTAATTGTGACTCCTCACAATATATGACAAGTGTCCTTCTATCCTAGACATCTAGATTGGTCAATGTGAGGCATAGACCGTGTCATCCTCTGACCAATCTAAATCTTGAACTCCAAGTAGACTCACTAAATCAAATGAGCTCAATATCCTATATTGACTCATTTGGGCATGGCCATGCACTTCGTGGTCTCACTCTATCAAGAATACCGATGTCTCTCCCGTCATATAGGAGGGATAGATACCATCTACATCACTCACATCCCTCTGCATAATTTGTTATATACCCAGTAATTGTTGGTTGCTACTCGGAAAACCTATAGGTTCCACTGTACAAAAAATTTTGTACAATGGTCTGAACCTTTTCCTAGCTACCATGTGTTCTTTTAAATTAAATTTTGGATCGCCTGCGGAACTTAACACGTTTGATCCAAAACTTAATCTATTTGTTCTTTTAGGTTTTGACTTGGATCTCCTGCGGAACTTAACACGTTCGACCCAAGTCTCCTTAAGTTATTAATTCCATTAAATATTAATTTCCATAAAAGGTTCCCAGTACTGACGTGGCGAGGCACATGGCCTTCTTGGATATGGGAGCAACCACCACCGACTAGACAAAACCTTTAATAGAAAGCTAATATTTAATTTCCTAAAATAACTTTAGGTTAACCAAAAAGAACAATCAAATCACAAGGAAAAGAAAGAAACAAAAGAACACAACTTCGAAAAACATATTCGAAATTCTAGAACGTAAGCCTCTTGTATTTGGTATTATTTCCATAAATAACTAGCATGATGCGGAAAAGGAAAAACTACTAGTTATACCTTCTAGAAAGACCTCTTGATCTTCTATCGTATTCCTCTTCTAACCTCGAACGTTGTGTGGGCAACGATCTTCCGAGACGAGAAACCACCAATCACCTTCTTCTCCTCCTAGCTAGGTTCGGCCAACAAAGAGGAAGCTTCACCAAGGAAGAAAATCAAAACACTAACCAAGCTCCAAGAGATGCTAGCTTTTTCTCCTTCTTCTTCTTCTTCTCCGAGTAGTATCCGGCCACCACAAGAGCTCCAAGGGAGAGGGAGAGGTTCGGCCACCACAAGAAGAAGAGAGGGAAAGGGTGTTGGCCGGCCACACCAAAGAATAAGAGAGGAAGAGAAATAATAAGGGTTATCCCATGAAGGCACCCTCACCCCTTCTTTTATATTCCTTGGCCTAGGCAAATTAGGAAATTTAATTACAATAAAATTTCCTCAATTTCCTTGACATGATTTAATTTAGAAAAATAATATAAATTTTCCAAATCAAACTTCAATGGCCACATCATTGGAGAACAAATTGGACAAGTTTTAATCAACAATTAAAACTTCCTAATTTGTTTCGGAAATTTAAAAAATAAAATTTCTCTTTAAAATCTCTTCATGGTTGATAAAGGAAATTTCTATAATTTTAATTTTATCAACATGTGAATAATTTTAAAGAGAAAATAAAACATCTCTCCAATCTACAAATAAGGAAAGAGATCTAATCTCTTTCTTTAATCTTTTGTAGATCTTTTACAAGAGCGATATTTTATTTTTAATTCTCTTTAAATTATATCTTCCACATAATAATAAAAATTAAAATTAAATTTCTTTAATTTAATTTGGCCGGCCCTACTAGCTTGGGTTCAAGCTAGGTCCGATTTTTACCTAGGCCGGCTCTAGCTTGTTCCCAAGCTAGCTTGGCCGGCCCCCTATTGGGTGGGTATAGAAGGTGGGTATAGGTGGGTATAGAACTCTATAAATAAGAGGCTACGATAGGGACCGAGAGGAGGAATTGGTTTTGGTCTCCGATAAAATTAAGCATCTCGTGTTCGCCCCGAACACACAACTTAATTTTATCAATGATAATTCATTCCACTAGAGAACTATCATTGAACTACCGCACCAATCCCAAATTACATTTTTGGGCTCCTTCTTATTATGAGTGTGTTAGTCTCCCTGTGTTTAAGATATCGAATGTCCACTAATTAAGTGAGTTACTGACAACTCATTTAATTAATGTCTAAGTCCAAGAGTAGTACCACTCAACCTTATCGTCATGTCGGACTAAGTCCACCTGCAGGGTTTAACATGACAATCCTTATGAGTTCCTCTTGGGGACATTATCAACCTAGTACCTCTAGGACACAGTTTCCTTCTATAATCAACAACACACACTATAAGTGATATCATTTCCCAATTTATCGGGCTTATTGATTCATCGAACTAAATCTCACCCATTGATAAATTAAAGAAATAAATATCAAATATATGTGCTTGTTATTATATTAGGATTAAGAGCACACACTTCCATAATAACCGAGGTCTTTGTTCCTTTATAAAGTCAGTATAAAAGAAACGACCTCAAATGATCCTACTCAATACACTCTGAGTGTACTAGTGTAATTATATAGTCAAGATAAACTAATACCTAATTACACTACGACCTTCTAATGGTTTGTTCCTTTCCATTCTGGTCGTGAGCTACTGTTTATAATTTATAAGGTACTGATAACATCATCTTCCGGATGTGACACCACATACTATGTTATCTACAATATAAATTAAATGAACAACTACAAACAAATGTAGATAATTAGACCAAATGTGATTCTTTATTCATAATGAATGTTTACAAAGCTTAGGCTTTCGATACACTCAACAATCTCCCACTTATACTAATGACTAAGCTACCATATCTTCTACCATACATCTGATTCCCATTCCTCCACATGCCGATCGAAAGCTTTGTGGAAGGGCCTTAGTGAAAGGATCTCCCGGGTTATCCCGATGCAATCTTGGCGATGACAACTTCTCCTCGCTTCACGATATCTCGTATCGGTGGTACTTGCGCTCTATATGTTTACTTGCCTTATGAGCTCGTGGTTCCTTCGAGTTTGCAATGCACCACTATTATCACAATAAATTGTGATGATTTTGGGCAAACCAGAATCACATCTAAATCCATTAGAAAGTTCTGAGCCATCAGCTTCTACGCCTAAGAGGTGCTACATACTCGACTTCCATGGTTGAGTCCAAAACGCATTCGCTTAACACTCCTCCATGAAATGGCTCCACCTCCTAAAGTAAACACATAGCCGATGTAGACTTCTGTTATCCCTATCGATTGGAAATCAATCATGTAACCCAGGGAGCGGATCGTCGCTTGGTAAACTAGCATATAATCTCTAGTCCTTCTCGGTACTTTAATATATGCTTTACATGATCCAATGTCCTTGTCCAGGTTAATCGATATCTCGACCATGCCCACGGCAAAGCAGATATCGTGTCTCGTACATAGCATTGCATACATTAGGCTTCCTACAGATGAAGCGAACCGCTTTCATGTCCTCTATCTCTTTCGATGTCTTTGGAGACATCTCTTTAGATAGAGCTACTCCATGTCTAAAGGTAAGAAACCTTTCTTGGAATCCTGCATGCTAAAGCGAGCAAGGATTGTATCTATATATGAAGCTTGGGATAGACACAACATTCTTTTCTTACGATCCCTTATAACTTTGATCCCAAGAATATGTGCACAATCTCCTAAGTCCTTCATATCAAATTGTTTGGACAACCATACCCTTACGTCTGATAATACCTTGACATTGTTGCCAATTAACAAAATATCATCTACGTATAGTACAAGAAATACCACCACGTTTCCGTTACACTTCTTGTATACACAAGATTCATCCGGACTTTGAATAAATCCATATGACTGGATTACTTCATTAAACCGGATGTTCCAAGATCTTGAAGCTTGCTTTAGTCCATAAATGGACCGATTGAGCTTGCACACTAGATGCTCTTTGCCTTTTTCAATGAACCCTTCTGGTTGCTTCATATGGATGTTCTCTTCAAGACTTCCATTAAGGAAAGCTGTCTTGACATCCATTTGCCAAATCTCATAATCCATATGAGCAGCAATGGATAAGAGTATCCGGATAGACTTAAGCATGGCTACCGGTGAAAAGGTTTCCTCATAATCGATTCCCTCTTTCTGAGTGTACCCTTTCGCAACAAGCCTAGCTTTGAAGGTTTCTACCTTCCCGTCTGTCCCTCTTTTCCTTTTGTAGATCCACTTGCATCCAACGGCTTTTATACCATCAGGTGGTTCTACAAGCTCCCAGACCTTATTAGAGTACATAGACTCTATTTCAGAATTCATTGCCTTTTGCCAAGATGCTGCATCTATATCTTGGAGTGCTTCGTCATATGTTCGTGGATCAGGTTCATGTTTACCCGGGATCAAGTCCGAAGACTCTCCCAAAAACATGAATCTATCAGGTTGCCTTACAACCCTCCCACTACGACGAGGCACAGTCTGTGGTTGTGTATCATGTGTGACACGTGTTGCAGTCTCTTGTGGTACTTCATCTTGTACTGTTGGTACTGAAGTAGACATGTCCTCTCTAAGTTCTTCTAAAACAACTTTACTACTGGGCTTGTGATCCATTATATAGTCTTCTTCTAAAAATTGGGCATTGGTGCTAACAATGACCTTCTGGTCTTTAGGACTATAAAATAAACCACCTTTCGTTCCTTTGGGATATCCTACAAACACGCGAACTTCTGTACGAGATTCTAACTTATCAGCATCTGGTTTCAGCACATGTGCTGGACTACCCCAAATCCGAATATGTCTTAGACTGGGTTTTCGCCCATTCCACAATTCTATGGGAGTAGAAGAAACTGATTTAGAAGGTACTAAGTTCACTGCTGTTTCCAGAGCATATCCCCAAAATGAATTTGGTAATTCGAATAACTCATCATCGATCTAACCATCTCCATAAGAGTCCTATTCCTTCGCTCGCCACACCATTCTGTTGGGGTGTACAATTGGGATTGAATCCCAGCTTCTGATAAGTAATTCCTAAACTCTCCTAAGAGGTATTCGCCACCACGATCAGATCGTAGTGTCTTGATACTTTTACCTAATCGTTTTTCCACATCAGCCTTGTATTCTTTGAACTTATCAAAGCACTCGGACTTGCGGCGCATTAGGTAAATATATCCGTATCTTGAATAATCGTCTATGAAAGAGACAAAATATTCAAAACCTCCTCTTGCCTGGACAGACATAGGACCACACAAATCAGAGTGAACCAATTCTAACACTTCTTTGGCTCTATACCCCTTGGCCTTAAAAGGCCTCTTGGTCATTTTACCTTCCAAGCAAGATTCACAAGTTGAAAAATTTTCCAACTCTAATGAACCCAAAAGTCCATCGGCTATAAACCTCTGAATCCTACTTAAGTTAATATGACCAAGCCTTAGATGCCAAAGATATGCTTGGTTCATTTCTGAAGGTTCTTTTCTCTTATTTGAGTTAGAAGATGAATTATAAATTTCCATGTTTTGCTTTGTGGAAGAAATTGGATTTAAAGTATACAAATTGCCAACTAATGCACCAGAACAGATAATCACTTTATTTCTTTTAATAACTACATCGTTACTGAAAGAAACTGAATATCCATCTAAAAACAGTTTAGAAACTGAAATTAAATTCTTTCTAAAACTGGGTACATAAAGACAATTTCTTAAAACAAAATTTTTATTTCTATTAAAAGATAAGTAGACGTCTCCCACTGCAACAGCTGCCACCTTAGTAGCATTGCTCATGTAGACGGTAATCTCCCCTTCAGATAGTCGTCGTGTTTCCTGGAACCCCTGCAAGGAATTGCAGACATGATCAGTGGCTCCCGTATCTACACACCAGGTGCTGGTAGATAACACCGCTAAACATGTTTCAACAACTAGAGCATGAGATATACCTTTGTTTTGGTTCTTACGAGGACAGTCCGCCTTCCAATGCCCTGACTGTTTGCAGATGAAGCACTTGCCCTTCGGCTTCTTCACTTTAAATCACGTACTGAGATTTATTCACTTTCTTTGCTGAACCAACTTGTTTCTTCTTCTTCTTTCCTCTCGGTTTAGAAGTAGAACCATTTTCGACATAGTGAATTTGAGAATTGTGACGAAATAATCCTTGAAGTTCTATCAAGAGTTCCCCTAATGAATAAATCCTCTTATTCATATTATAGTTCAGTGGAACTCAAAACTTCTAGGTAGCGTTTGGAGGATCATATCGATCCGGGTTTCCATCAATTTCTCCTCCAAGGATCAGTATCTTGTTCGGATAAGCCATCATGTTTAGGATATGATCCCTCACAGAGTACCCTCTTGCATGGTGGTCATTATCTTTCTCATAGCTTCTTGTCTAGAAGCCCTATCCCGATGACCAAAGAGTTCCTTGAGATTGTTCATAATATCATAAGTTGTTGATCTTTATGTCGATGTTGCAATACATTTGACATTGAAGCCAAAATGTAACACCGCGCCATCTCATCTGCCTTTACCCATCTCTTATGATATTCAATCTCCTCTTGGGTAGATTCACCAGTGGGTGCATCAGGACAAGGTTCAGTCAGTACAAATTTATAGCTTTCAGCAGTCAGAACAATATCCAGGTTTCTTTTCCAATCTATGTAATTTGGTCCGGTAAGTCTATTTTGTTGAAGTATGATGGACAGTGGGTTGAAAGTCATCCTAAGAATCACAAATAACTTTTGGTCAGAACTCTAAATTTAGAATAATATTGATTCCTCAAACAATACTATTTTAAATTAACCAACACCTCATAACACCGTGAATTTTGTATGCCACGTTAGTGTGGACGTATACAATTTCAACATTTGTAAAAGGAGGGTTTTAACCCATTAATTTTATTATCTTGTCAACCTAACTTTTTGACAAATAAAATTAATAGTTGGTATTATTTGGTCACACAAATAATAACAGTGACTCCGTTGGGGAGGATACTATTAGATGTGTCTAAGTGTACACCATTACTTGACACTAAGTCCATTAATAAGATTATGCCCCTTCCGTTGGGGAAGATCACACGCTCTTGATTAACTTCCTATAGTCATCCAAAAATGGAAGTCTGTTCTAGTGATCCGCAAACAAGCTCATCCGTTATGGAGGAAGGCACTCAGAGCCAACGCGCAAGCTTGTTTGCATCACTTACAAACCAGTAATGGAGACCATGGGATTTACTTAAAAATCCCTCTCCCACTTAGTTATTTATAAATGAGGAATTTTAACTATGCTAACCTACTAAACTTGTAAACTAACATGCACACACAGCACAATATAAAAGCAATAAATAGAAAATCTAATTTTCAACTATTATGGCTTTTATCTTTAATTGTCTTCCGTGTGTTGTCATCTGAAGCTGCTGCCATATTTGGCCACCGCCACCGGGTCTAACTGTCACATCCATCTTGCTCCTAGTTCCGCTGCGCCTCTGGTCCTTAGAAGGTTCCACGCTTTGCAAGATTCGATCCGCGACATAAATAGAATTTTACAATTTTTATCCTATATTCCATAAAAGGAATGTACATGTATCTAGATCAAAAATAAAATCCTAATAAAACTAAATACAGCTCCTGCTGTATTTTAATACAATCATGCACACACATATAAATGCCCTTGACATGTCCAAGGGTCCAATCACACACATAATAACTAAAAGCCATAATAGTTGGATCCTACATCCATAGAGTTAGCACATCCTACTATAAACCTGCCTAAATTATGTATGACATGTGCATAATTAAACTAAATACCAAATACACAGAGGCAAAACCCTAGCTCTGATACCAATTGTTGGTTGCTACTCGGAAAACCTATAGGTTCCATTGTACAAAAAATTTTGTACAAAGGTCTGAACCTTTTCCTAGCTACCATGTGTTCTTTTAAATTAAATTTTGGATCGCCTGCGGAACTTAACACGTTTGATCCAAAACTTAATCTATTTGTTCTTTTAGGTTTTGACTTGGATCTCCTGCGGAACTTAACACGTTCGACCCAAGTCTCCTTAAGTTATTAATTCCATTAAATATTAATTTCCATAAAAGGTTCCCAGTACTGACGTGGCGAGGCACATGGCCTTCTTGGATATGGGAGCAACCACCACCGACTAGACAAAACCTTTAATAGAAAGCTAATATTTAATTTCCTAAAATAACTTTAGGTTAACCAAAAAGAACAATCAAATCACAAGGAAAAGAAAGAAACAAAAGAACACAACTTCGAAAAACATATTCGAAATTCTAGAACGTAAGCCTCTTGTATTTGGTATTATTTCCATAAATAACTAGCATGATGCGGAAAAGGAAAAACTACTAGTTATACCTTCTAGAAAGACCTCTTGATCTTCTACCGTATTCCTCTTCTAACCTCGAACGTTGTGTGGGCAACGATCTTCCGAGACGAGAAACCACCAATCACCTTCTTCTCCTCCTAGCTAGGTTCGGCCAACAAAGAGGAAGCTTCACCAAGGAAGAAAATCAAAACACTAACCAAGCTCCAAGAGATGCTAGCTTTTTCTCCTTCTTCTTCTTCTTCTCCGAGTAGTATCCGGCCACCACAAGAGCTCCAAGGGAGAGGGAGAGGTTCGACCACCACAAGAAGAAGAGAGGGAAAAGGTGTTGGCCGGCCACACCAAAGAATAAGAGAGGAAGAGAAATAATAAGGGTTATCCCATGAAGGCACCATCATCCCTTCTTTTATATTCCTTGGCCTAGGCAAATTAGGAAATTTAATTACAATAAAATTTCCTCAATTTCCTTGACATGATTTAATTTAGAAAAATAATATAAATTTTCCAAATCAAACTTCAATGGCCGGCCACATCATTGGAGAACAAATTGGACAAGTTTTAATCAACAATTAAAACTTCCTAATTTGTTTCCGGAAATTTAAAAAAATAAAATTTCTCTTTAAAATCTCTTCATGGTTGATAAAAGGAAATTTCTATAATTTTAATTTTAACAACATGTGAATAATTTTTAAAGAGAAAATAAAACATCTCTCCAATCTACAAATAAGGAAAGAGATCTAATCTCTTTCTTTAATCTTTTGTAGATCTTTTACAAGAGAGATATTTTATTTTTAATTCTCTTTAAATTATATCTTCCACATAATAATAAAAAATTAAAATTAAATTTCTTTTTAATTTAATTTGGCCGGCCCTACTAGCTTCGGCCACCCAAATTATACCTAGGCCGGCCCTAGCTTGTTCCCAAGCTAGCTTGGCTGACCCCTATTGGGTGGGTATAGAAGGTGGGTATAGGTGGGTATAGAACTCTATAAATAAGAGGCTACGATAGGGACCGAGAGGTGGAATTGGTTTTGGTCTCCCGATAAAATTAAGCATCCCGTGTTCGCCCTAACACACAACTTAATTTTATCAATGATAATTCATTCCACTAGAGAACTATCATTGAACTACGCACCAATCCCAAATTACATTTTGGGCTCCTTCTTATTATGAGTGTGTTAGTCTCCTGTGTTTAAGATATCGAATGTCCACTAATTAAGTGAGTTACGACAACTCATTTAATTAATGTCTAAGTCCAAGAGTAGTACCACTCAACCTTATCGTCATGTCGGACTAAGTCCACCGCAGGTTTAACATGACAATCCTTATGAGCTCCTCTTGGGGACATTATC
Organism: Zingiber officinale; assembly: GCF_018446385.1. Taxonomy (NCBI): domain Eukaryota; kingdom Viridiplantae; phylum Streptophyta; class Magnoliopsida; order Zingiberales; family Zingiberaceae; genus Zingiber; species Zingiber officinale. The sequence goes on from NC_055999.1 coordinate 75,649,089, forward strand.
AACCTAGTACCTCTAGGACACAGTTTCCTTCTATAATCAACAACACACACTATAAGTGATATCATTTCCCAATTTATCGGGCTTATTGATTCATCGAACTAAATCTCACCCATTGATAAATTAAAGAAATAAATATCAAATATATGTGCTTGTTATTATATTAGGATTAAGAGCACACACTTCCATAATAACCGAGGTCTTTGTTCCTTTATAAAGTCAGTATAAAAGAAACGACCTCAAATGATCCTACTCAATACACTCTGAGTGTACTAGTGTAATTATATAGTCAAGATAAACTAATACCTAATTACACTACGACCTTCTAATGGTTTGTTCCTTTCCATTCTGGTCGTGAGCTACTGTTTATAATTTATAAGGTACTGATAACATCATCTTCTGTATGTGACACCACATACTATGTTATCTACAATATAAATTAAATGAACAACTACAAACAAATGTAGATAATTAGACCAAATGTGATTCTTTATTCATAATGAATGTTTACAAAGCTTAGGCTTTCAGTATACACTCCAACAGTAATCGCCTTTATAGTCCACCCAGTTACGGGTGACGTTTGACGAAACCAAAGTACATAACTCCTTATGTAGGGATCTATGGTGACTTCAGGTCTAAGGACTAATAGTCATACTAATAGCCACATGAGAAAGTATATGACACTCATATAACGATCCATGATACTTTCTCATGGCGGATCATTCAGTATACATTCTCTAATGTATACCCATGTGTCAACTTGATATCTCTATATCCATAACTTGTGAGATCAAGTCATCGAGTTGACCTACATGCTAGTCTTATTGCATTAACATTGTCCCTGAATGTTAATACTCGACTAGGAATGATTAAGAGTAGTGTTCCCTATATCATCTCACTATCAGTTCAACTAACTGATTGATATAGGTGAGAACCGTCTACTCAAGGACATTATTATACTTAGTTTATTTGGCACCAATATAAGTAAGTATAATAACTAAAATCCAAATGCCTTTATTTATATAGATAGAATATGATACAACAAGTTTAAAATACAATCATCAAATGATTGACTCTAGGGCTCTAGCTAACACATTGCGCTCCCCCATTTATGATTTGGGGTAGGAGGATAGGTCTACTCCGACAGCATCCCATCCACTCGGTCACTCATCAGGAGCAGTGATGACAGAGTGCACGGTTGTCACAGCCCTACCCACTCGGTCTCACCATTTATACGTGAGATGACTGACTGGCGTCAGGGGTGACCAGGACGCATCATTGGCATCATACGCATTGATGCATTTATTTCTTGTGATTGTGTTTGCTGCATTTGTTTGCTACATTTTGGTTGGATGCATATGTTTGACATGCATACAGGATTTAGGACACTTTCGGTTTGACGACCCTTTTGTTCTGGATAGGAGTTCCTGGTGAGTACAGCTTCCTCAGTTACCTTTCAGTTTTGCATCTTTCCTATATATATGATTAGGAAGCTGTATTCCATGTTTATTGCTGTTAGATATATCTTACTAGTCATGTCTATTGGTATTCGCTGAGTTGTTGAACTCACCCCCGTGGACTCTATATTTTTCAGGTGCCAGATTGTTTATGGAGTCGCTTGGAGTATCCTGCCTGCTGGTCCCCACGTCACATCAGAAGACATGTCTCCGCCTTCTTGTTTATTTTATCTTGGTATATGATATGTGTGTTTTTGGCTTGGTGTGTTCTGGTTTTATTTTCGGAGTATTGTGTCGTTGTGTGGTGTAAGCCTAGCCGGCTAGCAGTGTGTTGTTTTGTTTTGTATGAGCTTGTTTTTATGTATTTCTGCTGTGTTGGTTTTGGTTTTAGTCGAGTGGGATGATTAAAATATATATAACTGCGTGGTTGTTGTTATGTTTGTCCTGGCATGTAGGCTGAGATTATTAACTGCGTGGTTGTGTATATATTCCAGCCGTATGTGGCTTATGTATATTGTGTCTGTAGAAATGCTTCAGATTGTCACCCGTACAAGGGAGGTGCTGCCGAAATTTCTTCGGACAGGGACACCCCCGGGGTGTGACAATTTAGTGGTATCAGAGCAGGTATACGATACTTGCTATGTGTTCTGGATTTTCGAGATTTATCTTATACCAATTTATTTGGTATCAAAGATCGACTTACGAGTCTTATTTTCCTTGTGTTTCGGATTTCGTGTTTTGCTCTTCTCGATGTGACTTTTCAGTTTTTGGGACCTGGCAGCTGCAGGACATCTCCAAGCTGTAGGAGGTATGTTGGTATACTGTTATCATACCTTTCTATTAGTATATGCCCTGTTGACTATTACATATTATGACATGTATTAGCACTCTTTACTAGTACCTGTCTAGTTGAGATAGCATATATTTTATGTATTTGGTAAAACCCTGATGATGATCGATCTTGATAGAGATTAAGGGTTACAGTTTTTGGTGATTTATCATATCATACACCAGTAGTTTTTAGCTTCTGTTATTACTAGTTGGATAGCAGATTGAGGCACATACCAGCCTCTGCTATTATTAGCTGGGTAGTGGATAGTATCTATATCTTTATGTTGACCTAGCCAGTAGTATAATATTTTATCTTAGTTAATTTTCATCAGTAAATATTGATTTACTCTTGTTAGATCGGTCAGTAGAAGACTGATTTACGTTTGTCGAGTTGGGTAGTCATGGTTTGATATACCTTAGTTGTTTATGGTGGATTAAGGTATTTTTGATTAGTTAGTAGATGACCGATTTAGCTTTATTGGTCCGATCTGAATCTTTGGGTTGTTTGTGCTTAGTTTGATATCTAGAGCACATTTGAGTACATGTTTTGTACTGACGTGGAAAAGACTGAGTTGATCGTATATCATTGTCGATTTTGGTCAGTCTATAGAGGATCGATGTATCCTATTCCATGGGTACTTTAGTTTTAGACGGTATGTACCTAGTTGGATAACTTAGAAGGTAGCATAGGAATGCCAGGTTGATTGGGTCAAATATGTTGATTATTCCTATCTTTGTTTCATGTATGAATGATTGTTATGAGTTGTAGGAGTTCTATGATGGATAGTTCATTTATAGGTAGTGTGTGTATTCCCATCTTGATATGGTTATTGTAGGTTCCTTGTGGATTATAGTTGGTTAGTTAGCTGTACGTGCCTGATTGACATATTGGAGGTATCTTATCGATGTAAATCTGTGTCGTGGTATGTGTACATGGGTGTGAGTGTCATATTGGAAGTATCTTGTCGACTACATCGGTGTTGTGATATGTACATATGTGTTTTGTGTGGTATCTGAGGTATCTTGTTGATTATGTGTGATTTGTGAGTGCATCTGGGTTTAGTATGCCTTTTTGGAAGTATATGTTGATTATACTCTTGGCATATGTGTATATATGTCATGTGAGTGTTGTTTGAGGGGTATTGTTGATTTTACCTACGATGATATATGCACACGGGTTCGGTATGAATTGTTGGAGGTATCACGGTGATTTACACCTATATTGTGAGTATGTTGGGTGTGCACTAATTGGAGGATTATGTTGATCATACCTATGTTGTATGTGCACGTGTGCCAGGTGTATGATTGGTAGAATCATGAGGATTCTACCTATGTTGAATGTAGAATGCTTGGTGTCTACATTATGTTATTGTTTGTATTACCCTGTCAACTACTTCTCCTATTAGTGGGTGACTGACCCACTAGGATGATGATAGAGTTGACTATGGATTTGATTCGCTTACTAGGTTGCTATACCCTAGGCTAACCACAGTGACCTATGGTAGAGTGACCTTATGCAGTCTCTAGCTAGATAGTTAGGTGCTTTGGGCACTTATGTATTGTTGTGGTGGAGCGTAGCTCCCACATATTACGGATTGCTTGTAGCGGAGAATTGCTCCCATATTTATTGTAGATACATAATTTCGGATTATTTGTGGTGGAGTGTTGCTCCCACATATATGGTATTTCGTGTGATGGAGCGTTGCTCTCACACTGGAGGATATATTCTTTGGTGATTTATATCGTTGGTGATCAGATCTATTTATTGTTGAGGATCTTATGGTTAGGAATGTCTGTGATACGGACATTATGTGTCTTGGTTTTACTATTATGGCTTGCGGTGCCCTAGATGTTAGCATGGACTCGATGATTTGGGTATCCCTAGGATGTTTGGATTGGTTTCCATTGTCTTGTTGACGATGTTGTGATCTATTTCGGATCTGAGGTGAGTCACGTACACCATCTTCGCATAGTTCTAGAGATGTTTTGACGGAAACATCTATGTGTGAAGATCAGTAGTGCGTATGCTGGTAGTCTCCTGTGAGATGTTTGAGACACACGGTCACCAGTAGGAGTATACCGTGGTTCCACAGGAGATAGAGGTTGTTACCAGTTGGGAGTTGTCATAGTCAATAGATGAAACTCGCAACTCCCTTTTATCGAGCGAGTTATTACCGAAGGCTCGTTGGGGGTTTTCCACGCGTTGCTATGTCACTTACACGCCTGACCGGGAAAAGGCGTGAAGTTCACTTGGACTGAGGATTGCGGGACCAGCTTCCAAGAGCTGAAGTGGAGATTAGTGTCGACTACGATTTTTGATTTTACCTTCTGGAGAGGACGGATTCGTGCTCTGTATCGATGCATCTCTACAGGGTTTGGGCGCTGTTTTGCTACAGCACGACAGGGTAGTCTCTTACTTCTCGGCAGTTGAAGGAACATGAGGAGAACTACCCAGTACATGACTTGTCGTTGATCGACATTATTTTTGCCTTGAAGATTTGGCGGCATTATCTGTACGACATTACAATTGAGATTCTCACTGACCATAAGAGTCTCAAATATCTGTTCACTTAGAAAGAAACTTAATCTCTGATTGAGGAGAAGAATGAAATTCCTGAAAGATTATGATTGTACATTAACTATTACCCGGGGAAAAGCTAATGTGGTTGCCGATGCACTTAGCCGGAAGTCCAGAGGGACTTTAGCGTGCCACCGAGTTGTGGTTACGGACTTGATTAAGGGATTCTCCGAATTTGGGCCTTGAGGAGCAGGGACGGACAGAGCAGGGTGTTCTTGTTACCATGGTTGCTCAGTCGTCGATCAGGACGAGGATCCGAGAGGCCAGGCTGGTGATCAGCATTTGCAGTTTATTGGCAGCCAAATATCTTTCGGGTAGTAGACCAAGTTCCCATGAGATGAGGAGGATATTATATACTTCCGAGACAGATTATGCGTACCTCAGTCTCACCCGGTCTTACAGGAGCTACTTCAGGAGGCACATCGTTCTCGATTTGCTATCCACCCAGGCGATACCCGTATGTACCGAGATTTGAGGCGTTCTGTATGGTGGAACGGTATGAAGAAAGACATCGCAAAATTTGTAGCGAGATGTCTTGTCCGTCAGCAGGTGAAGGCCGAGCACCAGAGACCTGTTGGCTTATTTCAGCGGATTCTTATTTTTGAGTGGAAATGGGAACACATTACCATGGATTTTGTGGCAGATTTGCCTACGACACGATGAGGCCATGACGCGATTTGGGTAATCGTTGAGCGATTTACCAAATTGGGCACTTCTTAGCGATCCGGAAGATTGATTCCCTGGATCGATTGGCAGATTTGTGTTGTCAGGAGATCATCAAATTTTATGGTGTCCCTTTGACTATTATTTCGGATAGAGACCCCCCACGTCTCGTTTCTGGCAGAGTCTGCAGCAGGCTTTAGACACTGAGCTCAGTTTCAGTATAGTTTTCCATCCGCAGACAGATGGACAGTTAGAGCGAACCATTCAGACTCTAGAGGACTTGTTGAGGTCATGTGGATTGGATTTTGGAAGCAGTTGGGAGGACCATATGCCATCGGTAGAGCTCGTCGACAGCAACAGCTTTTATTCGATTATCCAGATGACACCGTCTGAAGCGTTGTATGGTAGTCCTTGTCGGACACCCACCCTCTGAGATGAGGTTGGGGAGGCCCAGTTGTTGGGACCTCATAGAGCTCAGCATGAGATAAAGTTGGTCCGTACTATCGGACGGAGGATGTCAAAGGCGCAGGACCGCCAGAAGAGTTATGCTGATTTGAGACGCAGACCCTTGGAGTTCTCTATTGGCGACCATGCTTTTCTGCGATTTTCACCCACGAAAAAAAAGGGTGAAGAGATTTGGCCTCAGAGGTAAGTTAGCTCCGCGATACATTGGACCTTTCCAGATCTTGGAAAGGGTTGGAGCGGTAGTTTATCGTTTAGCACTACCACCACCGTCTCTGGCAGGAGTTCACGATGTATTCCACATATCTACGCTGAGGAGATATTCCTGATCGACACATGTGTTGACAGATATCTCAGTTCTCGTTCAGCCTGACGTCACCTATGAGGAGGTTTCGGTACGGATTCTGGACTGGAAAGAGCGTCAGTTGCGAAACAAGACTATTCGGCTGATTTAAGTCGGATGACAGCATCATATGGACGAGGAGGTTACCTAGGAGCTCGAGGATACTATCCAAGCTCGATATTCCCATCTTTTCACTTGGGGTATATGATTTAATTTACCGTTCAACATTTATACTCTTTGCCTGTTGTTAGTATTTGCTGATGGTAGATAACAAAATTTGGGGACAAAATTTTTATTAGTGGGGGAGAATGTGAAATACCGAAAAATGGCGAATAATGATAAGGGAATTTTCTGAAATTTTTAGAAATTATTCTGGAATTTTTCGAAGATCGTATGGACGAGTTTACGAGGATAAAAACGGGGCCCGGAAAAGCCTGTTTAGGCTACCCCATTTTAGCGAGGAAATGTTTATTTCTTAATTCCTTTTCTTTATTTCTTCGTTTTCTTTTTCCCCGCCGAACCCACGCGAGCCGTTCCCTTTCCTTCTTTTCTTCCCCCGCCGAACCGCCTGTGCCCTAACTGTAACACCCATGAAATTATAAGATAAGTATATGGATAGTATTTTCTTTAAAGCATGAAAGTAAGAGGAATCAAAAAGAAATAATAGAAATAAAAAGAAGGAGAGGTTGAGGTTTGAACCTTGAACCTCCCACAAATGATAGAGTTAAATTAGTGTATAATAACCACTAGGATAATGAATAATATTTGGATAGGAAGGAATGAAAAATTTAGTTAAAGGTGAAGAGAAAATAAAAGAAAACTAAGAAAAGAGCAAGAGAAAACCAAGTGGCTTACCTCCTCTTCCTCTTGGTTAAGAGAAGAAGCAAGCAAAAGGTGAATTGCCTTCCTCTCCTCTCTCCCTTCTCATTTTCGTGGGAATTAAAGAGAAGTTAAAGGGGGGGGGGATGAATGGGGACAAGAATCCTTCCCATGATGAATAAAAAGGATTAGAGGAGAAAAGAGAAAGGGAAATTCTAAATCTTCTTCTTCCTCATCCTCTTTCTCTTCTCCACCGAGAACTAGAGCTCTCCTCCCTCATCTCCAAAAGCCAAGTTTAGGTTTTCTCTCTAAGGGAAAACAAATACTAGCAAGGAGTCTCAAGGTCTACCTCATACAAGAAGAAGAAAAACAAAAAGGAAACTAGGAAGAGAAACTTCTCCTCCCTCCTCACAAGGGTACCACTTCCTTAAGGATCAACAAGCGAAAGTAAGCTTCCCCTCACCTGTGGTACAATAGCTCATGTGGTTTTCATGAAGATAGATTTCTTTAAAAAAAAACCTAGGGTTGCTTCATGGAAATTTCGGCCAAGACAAAAAGAAGGATCTAAGGAATTTTAAGACCTAACTAGATATGCTCATTATATTTCTTGTGACATGTATCTTATGGTAGGAGGTTAACCTAATGTTTCTATGCTAGAATTTTTAGTTAGAACTTAGATTCATGATCCTAGACTCTCGGCCAAGCATGAACAAAAGAACTAGGTAAGCTTAAGACTCAAACTAAACATGCTCCCTTGTTCTTATGATATGTGCTCTATGATAATGGTGTTGTTAACATTTTCTCCTACTTGTATGTTGATTGGAACTTCATTTTCATGCTCATGAACATTCGGCCATGGTAGAACTAAGGGCCTAGGAGAGCTTTAAACCTAAGACTAAGCATGCCATGATTTCCCTAGGATAAGATATGAAGCTAATATGATATGCCCATGATTATATGTTGATTTGAACTCTATTTCATGCTTATGAAGATTCGGCCATGTTAAGATTTGAGGCCTAGGAAAGTTTAAAACAAGTCTAAGATGCTCATGACCTTCTTGATGAAATGATATGAAACTAACTTGATGTTTTTATGCTTGTTTGTTGCATAGAAATTTGGTTACATGCTCTATAACTTTCGGCCACACAAGGTTTTAAGACCTAGGATGCTTAGAACTTAAACTAAGTTTGCTCATGTTGTTCCTTGTAATAAATGCCATGAAATTTGTGTAGGGTTTCCATGCTTTTATGTCACATGAAAACTAGTCTATGTCTTACATGTTTCGGCCACCATTAGTTTAAGGGCCTAGGAAACTTAGAACCCAACTTAGATATGCTCATGATGTTTCTTGTAATAAATGCTATGAAATTTGTTTATGGTTTCCATGCTCTTATGCCACTAGAAACCTAGTTTCCATGCTTAACAAGTTTCGGCCACCTTAGATTAAAGGGCTTAGGAAGTTTGGAACTTAAACTAAATGTGCTTATGATGTTCCTCATGATATGTGTTATGATATTGGTTTAAGGTTCAACACTTTCATGCTACTTATAACCTAGAATCATGCTTGCTAGGGTTCGGCCATGATAAGGTTAAAAGCTTAGAGAACTTAGAACTCAAACTAAGCATGCTCAAGTTGTTCCTTATGATATATGATATGACATTGGTTTAGGGTTTACATGTTTGCATGTTGCTTATAACCTAATTTGAGGCTTGATGAGTTTCGGCCATGATATAAGTAAAGACCTAGGGAGCTTAGAACCCAAACTAAGCATGCTCAAGGTGTTCCTTATGATATAGGATATGATAATGGTTTAGGGTTCACATGCTTTTATGTTGCTTGTTAACCTAGGCTACAACTATATGTTTCAGCCACTACATGATATTAGGGTTAGAGACCTAATTATGATTTCCCATGTGCCTCTCATGCAATGCTTTATGATATGATAAGAATATGTCATGCTGCTATACTCATTTATGTATGCTTATGACCTATGCATGATGATGTGCTATGTGTAGACCCGACCCCGGGCCGGGTCTGGCCTGGACCCGGCCCGGGCCCGTAACCGGGTCAACGGGCCGGTTGCCCGTTGACCCGGTTCGCCGGGTCGAACCGGAACCAGCCCGGCAAGTTGCCGGGCCGGTTCTGGTTCATTGGATGTAAAATCGGCGGGTTGAACCGACGGTTCAGTCGCAAATTTTTTTTTTTTTTTAAACGGCTTGAACCGCCGGTTAACCGGCGGTTTATAGCCGTTGGAACCGCCGGTTAACCAGCGGTTCGTAGCCGTTGGGAGGGTTTTTTAGCTATTTTTTTCAACGGTTAGGATCATTTGACCGTTTTTTGATCAATGGCTATGATTTAGTGTCCGTTACTATCAAAACTCTATAAATAGAGAGCTTATTTCATCATTTTTCACACACATCTTCTCTACTCTTAATCTCATTTTCGTATTCTCTAATCTCTACACGCTTTCGTTTTCAATTTTCAATTACAATGGAAGGAGGCCGCGGAGGTGCATCATCTCGAGCTCGGAAGGGAAAGCAAATAATGAATCCGCGGGAGGAGGACCCCAACATTCAATCCACCGATGATGAGATTGAACACCTTCCGAATCCGACACCCGAAACACAAGGAAGTACCGATGCAATTACTTCTAAAGTTCGGAAAATTTCTCTTCTAAAGTCTTCTATTTTTACTAAACATTTTAAGAATGTCACTCTTCCATCGGGAGAAATGCGTATAAAATGTAAATACTGTAATTCTTCCTACAAATTCCAAGCCGACGGTGGCTATGAGTCGTTGAAACGACATATAGACACGAAGTATCCGACAGAATATGAACTCGACCATTTTCAAACACAATTATCAAGATTTTTTTCAACTAGCGTTAGTACCGATTCCGGTTTATTTTTATATTCGGATAATAAATTAAGAGAATCATTAGCTAAATTTGTTTCCGTAGAACATCTTTCTTTTAGTTTTGGATCTAAATGCACATTTGAAGATTTTTGTAAAGAATCTCTTAATCCATGTGCTAAACGTGTTCCTAGGACTACACTTACTCGTACAATTAAAAAATTAGTAAAACAAGGAAAAAAGAATTTAATTGATGAATTTAGTAAATTAGATAATAAAGTTTCTTTATGTTCCGATATTTGGAGTGATCATTGGCAAACACATTCGTAAATGGGTGTGACTTGCCATTGGATCGATAACTCTTGGAATCTCCAAAAAGATTATTAGCTTATAGAGTTTTTGATGAATCACATAATGCTCATAATATCGCACAATTATTATGTTTAATTTTAGAAGAATATGGTTTAACTCATAAAATATTTTCAATATCATTAGATAATGCTAGTTCTAATACCGCTTGTATAGATGATCTAAAATTTGTTTGTCAACCTATTATTGGAGGTTTATTTTTCATATTCGTTGTGTATGCCATGTTTTAAATTTATGTGTTCAAGATGGTTTAAAAATTTTAGAAAGTTATATTAAACCAATTAGAATTGCAATTTCTTATTTATGGTCTCATCCATCTATAATGAAACAATGGGGTAGGTTTTGTAAAATTAATGGAATGAGACCTAAAAAATTTCCACGTGATGTACCAACACGTTGGAATTCAACATACCAATTATTACAAGATTCATTTCAATATAAAGAATTATTATGTTCATTTTTGCACAAAATGCTAATATATATTTATTTTCACAACAATGGAATATTTGTAGTAGTATTTGTGAAATTTTAAAAGTATTTAATGATGCAACCGAACAACTTTTCGGTGTTTATTATCCCACTGCTCAATTAGTTTTAGAAAATTTTTCTAATATAGTATTAGTTTTAAATGAACATATTAATAATGAATCTTTATCTCCTTGCATCTTAGCTATGAAAACTAAATGGGAAAAATATTTTTATTTAATTCCTGAAATTTATTTAATTGCATTTGCTTTAGATCCTAGATTTAAATTAGAAGTTTTACAAGAAATGTTAACTTTATATTATGATACTTTAATTCCAATTAAAGATTCTTCTTCCCCTGATCCAGCTAATATTATATATAATGTTAGAATTTATTTATATGATATTTATAATCAATATTATGCAAAATATGGAACACAAATTAATATTTCTGAAATTCAACAAACTACTAGTAGTAATTTAAAACTTACAAAAGCACAACTCTTATTAAAAGAACGGACAAAGCGTCCACGGGGATCCTCAAGTTCCACAGGAACTTGAGAATTATTCGACTTCTTTTGATTTTAATGAAGCGGATAGCGAAAACTTGATATCTTAAAGTGGTGGTCACTGAAGGCTCAAAGCTTTCCCGTTCTCTCGTGATCGCAAAAGAAATTTTAGCTTGTCCGATGTCAACTGTTGCTGTGGAGCAGACGTCTGATCTTTGCAACATATTAGATGAATGACGATCAACTTTGTCTCCCGACTCATTGGAAGCCCAAGCATTACTGGACGATTGGACCAGAGCGGAGAAAAGAATCCAAGGAATGCAACTTTCAGATGACGAAGTTGAAGATTTTGATACTGAAGGAACAAATACGACAGGAACAGGAAATGGAAGTGAATGAAAATGTAAAAGGATAAAAATGTAAAAGAACTACGTGGGCTTTGATTCCCCTAAAGGGATACGTAGGCAACTCAAATAAGTGCAAGCCCTTTTTTTAATAAATTTTAATTTCTAATTTTTAATGTTTAATGTTTAATTTTTAATTTTTAATTTTTATTAACATATTAATCTTGAACCGTGACGAACCATGACGAACCGTGAACCGGCGGTTCTGAACCGTGAACTGTAACCGTCTTGGGTGGTTAAGGTTAAGGGTCGACCTGCCTGGAACCGTCGAACCGGCGGTTCCGAACCGTCGAACCGTCGGTTCCGAACCGTGGTCAGGTCTAGCTATGTGCCCAAATTTATGATATGCTATGTGCCCAAATTTATGATATGCTATGTGCCCAAGTTCATGATGTGCTGTGTGCCCAATTATGCATGTGATCATGATGTGCTGTGTGCCCAAATTCATGATGTGATGTGTGCCCAATTATACATGCTTTATGTTATGCCTAAGAGTTGCTTCCCTATCAGTTGGGACTAGGAGCACTCTTCATGATATGAATATGACATGAATGATAGGTTAAGAATTATGATATGTATGACATGCTACTTTACTTTTAAGGCTTGTACCAAGGGTGGGCTCCATAAGCGCCCCGGGGTCGATGGACTAAGAAACGAACCTCGTTAGGGATGGGCTCCTAAGTGCCCCTAGGTCGATGGACTAAGAAACGGGCCTAGTATGTATGCCTTGTAGGGTTCAAGACTTGCTACCTTGGACCTATATAGGACGCGCACATTTATGTATGTGGTACAAGCCGGGGCCCCCCTTATGTTGAGATTATGTTTAAGTATGTATATTATAAGTTTTCAAAAGGCATGTTGCATATGTTTTCATGATACATGTTTAGAAATTCACCTTGCATATACCTTATGATTATGCCATGATATTTATGATGATGTTATGATATGTCAGGGTGTATTTGATGATCATGTTATGTTATGCCATGATACCTTACGATTATGTTACGATATGCCATGATATGCTGCATGATATGATGAAATTGTCTCCATGCGTTATGTCTTGTGATTTGATATGCTATACGATTTTTGTGAGTAGGAAAGGAACTTATTGAGCCATGAGTGCTCACAGCTTACTTTCTTGTACCACAGATAAAGGCAAGGAATGGATGAACTAGGGGAGCAGCAGGAGGGGCTAGAAGGATGTGTGTGGTAGTGGCTTGGCTAAAGGAGAAAGACCTGCTTTTGTTTAATAAGAACCATGCCTAGTTTATGTTACTACTTTATGACTCCATGACATTTAATTATGTGTTTGGGTATTATGACTTAAAAATCATGTTAAGTATGCTATGTGGTTTTATATGTCCAGGTGATTAGTCATGGTGAATTTTAAAGAAAAGAAAAGTTTTTAATTTCTATAAATAAGACTTCCGCTGTAGTAAGTAGGTATGTATGTGTAAAGTAACCCCCGTCGCCTTAGCAGGAGGGGCAGGGCGTTACACTAACCTCCACGACGCCGAAGCATCTTCCTTCTTCTCTTCCTCTGCTGGCACAAACCACACGCGGAGCTTCTCATCGCCGGCCGACGAGAGCTGACCGAGGGTCTCCGTTCCTCTCTTCTGGCTGACTCCTAGCTTTTACCCTAGTACCGGCCACTGACCTTGAGCCCTAGATCTATCTCGGCCGTGGAGATCAAGACGCGCCGCAGCCCTCTCGCGTCGCTCCTGTCGCTACAGTTGGCGCCGACTCCTGCCGCCCTTCCGAGCCCCTTCCTTCGATCACCGAGCAGAGCCCCTTCTTCTCCTCTTCCGAGCACCGATTAGCCGACCAAGTTCCTCTGCCATGGACCTGCCAAAGCCCTCCAAGTCGTGCCCTAGTTTTTCTTGGGTTGTTTCCGGCCAAGAGCAAGGAGGATTTAAATTCGATGTTTCTTCCTCGTGCCCTAGCTGCTTCCTGTGGATACCCATTACGTTTCCTCCTCACCGGATCTTGGACCAGGGGAGGACTCTTTTCTCTACATGGCTACATTGCTAGGCATCAAATTAAGAGGAAGCAAGGGATCATTGTTTTGTGGACCTCCTCTGTTATCGATCACTATCTGCTCCCAATTCTTGAAGCTGTGAAGGTTTTGGGTAAGGAGGTAAGGTTCTGTTGAGATGAGCTTTGGTATTTTGAATTAAAGTTTCAGTAAATCTTTTACTATATAATTGGATTTATGGATTGAGCTTCTCGGCAGTGATTGGTAGGGTTGCTGATCTACTAGAGTTGTGGTCATACCTCAAGGTCAGTGCTTTTCTAGTGATGTACCTTGGGTATTCTATTAGTATGTTGCTAAATTAAGTTTCTAAAGGATGGTAGAGTTTGTGATTGATGATATGGATGATAGGTTGATTGGATTGAAGTGAAGGATTGTGGATTTAGTTAAACCTAATTAGATTATGAGACTAGGTTAATTATTGCGATTAGGGTTTTTCCTAATTTGATTGGGGAGTTTATTTAGTTATTTATTGTATAAGTAATTAACTAAATACAGTATGTGATTTCAGGACTTTGTTTCGAGACGAGCGTCTCGACGCGGGATAGCTTATCACGATCGACAGATTTTAAGGCGAGTACCTCTTGACTTATCTTTATGATATTGTCTATTGGATATGCAAAGTATTTTATAGCTGCAAGCAATGATCATGTTTGCTTTGGTATGTCACGGTTTGATACCATAGCATGATCTATTGGCCGTTTGTTATGTATCCCTATTTATGTTTCATGATTATTGCCATGAGTACCTTAGTTCCTAGAGTAAGTGACATACCATACCTTACTGAGGTTAGGACTAGGTTCTGGATTTTATTTTCTGGCATGTGTATCTAGATTATCTGATACCTAGGTTTTTATACCATACCTGACTTGTGTACCTCTATTTGTATATCATATCTGATTTGTGTACCTAGACCATTTTTCTTTGATCTGTGCATATTGTTGGTACATATGTTATGGAGGGGGATATGTTTAGGATATAGGTTGTTATACCATAGAGGACCAGTATACCCTGGATCCGTGAATTTGACTTACTAATATTGTGGTACCCATATTATATATATATGGATTTTTCTATGATGATCAGGATATTGCCATGCATCATGATTGCATGCTGTGCGATAGTCGACTCCATTATTGTTGAGCACATCGCCAGTTACATGGATCTGCACACACCACCACTCATGGGTTAGTGGTCGATTCAGGCAGAGTGTGTTGCAGCAGGGACTTTGTTTGGCTCCGTTGGTCCGCTCATGGGTAGTGTGATGCAGCGTGATAGCCAGCAGAGATTCCTCCCCGTCATCGTGTACCGGGAGATGAGAGCATTGCGCTCCCCCATTTATGATTTGGGGTAGGAGGATAGGTATACTCCGACAGCATCCCGTCCACTCGGTCACTCATCAGGAGCAGTGACGACAGAGTGCACGGTTGTCACAGCCCTACCCACTCGGTCTCACCATTTATACGTGAGATGACTGACTGGCGTCAGGGGTGACCAGGACGCATCATTGGCATCATACGCAATGATGCATTTATTTCTTGTGATTGTGTTTGCTGCATTTGTTTGCTACATTTTGGTTGTATGCATATGTTTGACATGCATACAGGATTTAGGACACTTTCGGTTTGACGACCCTTTTGTTCTAGATAGGAGTTCCTGGTGAGTACAGCTTCCTCAGTTACCTTTCAGTTTTGCATCTTTCCTATATATATGATTAGGAAGCTGTATTCCATGTTTATTGCTGTTAGATATATCTTACTAGACATGTCTATTGGTATTCGCTGAGTAGTTGAACTCACCCCCGTGGACTCTATATTTTTCAGGTGCCAGATTGTTTATGGAGTCACTTGGAGTATCCTGCCTGCTGGTCCCCACGTCACATCAGAAGACATGTCTCCGCCTTCTTGTATATTTTATCTTGGTATATGATATGTGTGTTTTTGGCTTGGTGTGTTCTGATTTTATTTTCGGAGTATTGTGTCATTGTGTGGTGTAAGCCTAGCCGGCTAGCAGTGTGTTGTTTTGTTTTGTATGAGCTTGCTTTTATGTATTTCTGCTGTGTTGGTTTTGGTTTCACTCGAGTGGGCTGATAAAAATATATATAACTGCGTGGTTGTTGTTATGTTTGTCCAGCCATGTAGGCTGAGATTATTAACTGGGTGGATGTGTATATATTCCAGCCACATGTGGCTGATGTATTTTGCATCTATAGAAATGCTTCAGATTGTCACTCGTACAAGGGAGGTGCTGCCGAAATTTCTTCGGACAGGGACACCCCCGGGGAGTGACAAAGTTAAACCAAACCAAGTTAAACCAAGTTAAGTTAAACTAAACCAAGTTAAACAAAACCAAGTTAAACCAAGTTATGGATGGGCGGATGCGAGACTTTATATAGAGACTACAATAGGGACCTAGAGGAGGATTGGATTAGACCTCCTGATGGACTTGGGCTTCCTGTGTTCGGCCCGAACACTCAACTCAAGTCCATCAATAATAACACATACCACTAAAGGGTTATTATTAAACTACCACACCAACCCCATATTACAATATGGGCTCATTCTTATCATGAGTGTGTTAATCTCCCTGTGTTTAAGATATCATATGTCCGTTAATTAAATGAGTTACTGACAACTCAATTAATAAACATCTGAGTTCAAGAGTAGTACCACTCAACTTTATTATCATCTCGGATTAAGTCCACCTGCAGGGTTTACATGATAATCCTTATGAGCTCCTCAAGGGGACATCATCAGCCTAAATAATTAGGACACATATTCCTTCTATAATCAACAACACACCATATAAAGAGTATTTATTTCCCAACTCATCGGGCTTATTGATTTAAAAAATAAATCTCACCCATTGATAAGTTAAAAAAATAAATACCAAGTATACATGCTTGTTATTATATAGGGATTAACAGGACTCACATCCATAATAACCGAGGTTCTGTTCTTTTACGTAGTCAGTACCAATCGAACAAGCTCAAACAGTCATGCTCAATACACACATAGTGTACTAGTGTAATTTTATAGTCAAGATAAACTAATTCCAAATTATACTACAATCGTTCCAATGGTTTGTCCCAATCCATCTTGGTTTTGAGGTACTATTTATAATTTATAAGGAACCGATAACATGATCTTCTGTGTGACACCACACACCATGTTATCTACAATATAAATTAAATGAACAACTACATATATATAAATATAAAATGTAAATATTTGACCAAAATGTTTCTCATTTCAAAATATCTCAAAACAGATGTTCATACAAAAGCTAAGCTTATAGTATACATCCCAACAATCTCCCACTTATACTAAAAGACTATGTTGTCATAAATGCTTCCATACATCTGATTCTCATCCCCTCAACATGCCTATCAAAAGCTCTCGCCGGAAGGGCCTTAGTGAAAGGATCTTCCAGGTTATCTGCTGATTTAATCTTGGTGACAACAACCTCTCCTCATTTTACGATGTCTCGTAACAGGTGGTACTTACGCTCAATGTGTTTACATGCCTTATGGGCTCGTGGTTCCTTTGAGTTTGCTACTGCACCACTGTTATCATAATAAATTGTGATAACTTTGTGCAAATCAGGAATCACTTCTAAGTCCATCAAGAAGTTTCTGAGTCATACAGCTTCTTTGGCTGTCTCAGAGGCTGCCACATATTCAGCTTCCATGGTGGAGTCTAAAACGCATTCTTGCTTAACACTCCTCCATGCTGTGGCTCCATGATGTGCGTAGATTGTATACACTTGTTTAGCATGTTTTGATGCACATTCACATATTTTGTACATGCTTTATCTATGCACTTTCGTACTTCCAGCTTTCCTTGTGAGCATATTTACTCTTTTTGTTCGGAGATCTGCTTTTGTGCATTTTGTGTACATAGGAGTTGAATTTGGAGAAGATTTTGACACTTGAACAAGGAGGAAAGGCATAAGCCCTGTGAGCCACACGACCCTGCCATGGGGGGCTACCCAGGCCGTGTGGAGTTCCTTGGCCGTGTGGATGCAGCAGAGATGGAAGTTACCATGGTCGTGTGAACCTCACACAGCCGTGTAGAGATTTGAAGCCAGATGGAGCCCTGGCCGTGTACACCACACGGACATGTGAGATTTCCAGAGACCAGGAAGGCCTTAGCCATGTACAACACACGGTTGTGCAGGACTTCCAGTGAGCAAGAGGGCCCCGACCGTGTACACCACACGACCGTGCTAGGTTTCTAGAGGCAGAGCCAGTTCAGGCTGTGTAGATCTACATGGTCGTGCAAGGGGAGCATTGGCAGAAGCAAGCCATGACCGTGTACCACACACGATCGTGTAAGGTTGGAAGAGAAGGAAATGGCTCTGGCTATGTGAACCTCACACGGCCGTGCCTCGGGGCCGTGTGGCGCCAGAACCCCACCTCTATATAAAGGTTTCTTCAAGATTTGAAGAGGGATCTTTTCTCTTTTGGGAGGAATTCAAGATTTGGATGTTCCTCCACCTTCTTGGAGGGATTCTGGCGATTCTAAGGGCGGATCTTCAACGTTTTGACTCCGGGGAGCGAGGATTGGATCCGAAGATGGTCTTCATCGTAGATAAGCTTTTCTTCCCTATCTTTCTTGGATTTGGGGATCAAGATGTTTATCTTTTCTTCTTCTTTTGGATTCTTTCCTTGTTCCATGGATTAGATCTCTTGTTCTAGGATGGAGGGAATATTTGTAATGAATATTTGATGTAAACTCTTGTGGATTTGCCAAGATTCCTATTTCTATGATTTTGCCCTGTTTTGTATCGATTCTTTCTTGTGTGGATTGTTGTGATTAGGGATTAATTACCATGCTTGATTGAATGTGTGAATATCTTGTGGATCTTGTATGGATTGCTTCTCATTCGATTTTCTGAGGGATGTTCGTGATAGGAACATGCCTATGTAAGGACGTTTGAGGGGTAATCTTGAGAGGGAAATTAGGTATTTCAAGAGGGTAGGATGCATTGGATGCATTAATCTTTATATCTAATGAGGTTGAGAAGTAGTGATTTCTATGTTGATTTTCCGAGGGACGCACGTGACAGGCAAGCCCGTGTAAGGACAACATAGGGTTCATTCCTAATTGATCACATTTAGATATAATTTAGTCCTAGGTCGGTTGTCTATTGCAAGAGGGAACCGACAACCTTCTACAAGTGGTGGACAATTGAGAAATAAGATTTGGTAGATCATTACATTGAATTCACATTACAAAGAAATCGAAACTCCTACAATATACCTTTATCATTGCCCTTATTCTTGTTTCTTATTCTTTCATTCTTTTGTTTACCTTTCATAGTTACACTTAGACTTTGTAAATCAATTGATTGGTTATTTAGCTAACTCGTTTTGAGACATCTTTAGTGCTTATTCCAGTCCTTGTGGATTTGATAACTTTTATTATTACTTGCGATATATCCGTACACTTGCGGAGGTCAACACTCCAGCTCCCAAAGTAAACACATACCCCGAGGTTGATTTACTATTATCCCTATCTGATTGGAAGTCCAAATCTGTATAACCCACAGGGAGCATATCATCTACCTAGTAAACCAGCATATAATCTCTAGTCCTTTTTAGGTACTTTAATATATGCTTTACGGCAGTCCAATGTCCATGTCCTGGGTTACTTTGATATCTACTAACCATGCCCACGACAAAACAGATATCTGGTCTCGTACATAGCATTACATACATTAGGCTTCCTACAGCCGAAGCTTAAGAAATTGCCTTCATGTCCTCTATCTCCTTTGGTGTCCTAGGACACATTTCTTTAAATAAAAGTACTCCATGACAAAAAGGTAGAAAACCTTTCTTGGAGTTTTGCATGCTAAAACGAGCTAGGATAGTATCGATGTATGAAGCTTGGGATAAGCACAATATCATTTTCTTGCGATTCCTTATTACTTTGATCCCAAGAATATGCCCACATTCTCCCAAGTCCTTCATATCAAACTGCTTGGACATCCATACTCTTATGTCTGACAACACTTTGACATTGTTCCCAATGGAAAAATGTCATCTACGTATAGTACAAAAAATACCACCACGTTTCCGTCACTTTTCTTGTATACACAAGACTCATCTGGACACTAAATGAATCCATGAGACTGGATCACTTTATTAAACTAGATGTTCCAAGATCTTGAAGCTTGCTTCAGTCCATAAATGGACCGATTGAGCTTACATACAAGATGCTCTTTGCCCTTCGCAATGAATCCCTCTGGTTGCTTCATATAGATGTTTTCTTCAAGACTTCCGTTAAGGAAAGCTGTCTTGACATCCATTTGCCAAACCTCATAATCCATATGAGCATCAATAGATAAAAGAATCCGGATAGACTTAAGCATGGCTACCGGCAAAAAAGTTTCCTCATAATCGATTCCCTCTTTCTGAGTATACCCCTTCGCAACAAGCCTCGCTTTAAAGGTTTCCACCTTCCTGTCTATTCCTCTTTTCCTTTTATAAACCCATTTGTATCCAATGGCATTTACACCATTTGGTGGTTCTACAAGCTCCCAGACATGATTAGAAAGCATAGATTCTATTTCAGAATTCATTGCACTTTGCCAAGATGCTGCATCTTTATCTTGGAGTGCTTCATCATATGTCCAGGGATCATCTTCATGTTCACTAGGAATCAAGTCCGAAGACTCTGCCAAAAACATGAATCTATCAGGTTGTCTAATAACCCTCTCACTACGACAAGGCACTACCTATAATTGTGCATCATTTGTGACACGTGTTGTAGTTACTTGTGGTATCTCATCTTGTACCGTTGGTACTAAAGTAAAAGTGTCCTCTCTTATTTTCTCAAGAATAATTTTACTCATGGGCTTGTGGTTCATTACATAGTCCTCTTCTAAAAATCGGGCATTGGTGCTAACAATGACCTTCTGATATTTAGGACTATAAAACAAACCATCTTTCGTTCCACTAGGGTATCCCACGAACAAGCGAACTTCTGTACATGATTCCAACTTATCAGCATCTCCTTTCAGCACATGTGCTAGACTACCCCAAATTCGAATGTGTTTCAAACTAGGCTTATGCTCATTCCACAATTCTGTGCGAGTAGAGGGTACTGACTTAGAAGGTACTAAGTTCAGAATATATGCCGTCGTTTCTAGAGCAAATCCCCAAAATGAATTTGGTAATTCTGAATAATTCATCGTTGATCTAACCATTTCCATAAGAGTCATATTCCTTCATTCCACCACACCATTATGTTGGGGTGTACCAGGTGCAAACAATTGGGATTGAATCCCCGCCTCTGATAGTAACTCCTAAAGTCTCCTAAGAGGTACTCTCTACCACGATCAGACCGTAGTATCTTGATACTTTTACCATGACATTTTGTAACAACCCACCTTCTACACTACTACTACTACTCTAAAGGTGGATGCTACCTAACTACTAACTCTACTTAACCGGTACGCTACTTAACTACGAGGAATCCCTACCGAAAAATTTCGACAAAATCTCCCCTGTACCGGTGACCAAATCAACAATACAAATAATATATACTCAGCCACAGGCGGCTGGAACACATTTTTTCACAACCACGTAGTAATAATAACACAATAACTTAAAGGAAACTATTCTAGCAATGGTAAACAAGTATATAACTCCAACAATAGGACATATCAGCCTACAAGTACGGAATAAACTCAATTGCAGTCCCAACTTCATAATAGCGTTTAAGGAAAACCAAAAAGAACACTAAACAGAAAGGTCTTGACAATTCCTTAGCAAACTCTTGATCTCCCCATAGTCCAACCATCACACACCTTCATCACCACCATCTTGTCGCCTTCCTTGCTAAATCTTTTCCTTTCCTTTATCTACAATAGGAGGAAGTACAGTCTATAAGCATAAAGCTTAGTGAGCGATATCTACTCACAAAAACTCGATATACATGAATATAAATAAAAACATGCTAAAACTGAATGCTAACATATAAAATTACTCATGCTCATAAATAGCAAAGGAAATCATGCTAACTGAAATGTTAATCATTGTTTAGCTAATTATGCTCATAAACCAATAAAAGAAGCATACTAAACATGTAAAGCTACTAAACATGTAAAACTACTAAACATGTAAAGCTAAACATGCTGAATAATCTAGTAGCAAGGAAACAATTGAAACTACTACTGCATGCTTCAAATATCAAGAAACTAACTTTCTAATTCTAGACAGATTTGAAGCTCGTTTCATTTGTTTCAAAAACTTATACTTTAATACTTCAAAATAATAATAAACTTCTTTTGGGCCCGGCATTGTACCAATTTACGCGCACCCTTAATAAGAGTCGAGGTAGCTAATCCCGAAACTACTAAGGTACTTCTAGGCGATCTTGTGCCTAGGGGCGATCTAGGAGCCCACCCAATGGACCTTGTGTCCTGGACCTCGTGTCCGGTACATGCCATTAAAAGTAAAATACTTTATTTTTAACTATAACTTCTTTATACTTGCCCTTACTTGGCATTTAAGCAAACACCTTGTGTGCGCTTTTGATATTCAATCTTCTGGAATTGAAATAAAGTCTAGACCTTAGTCTTTCTTGCTTATAGTTCTTAAAGACAGAAACTCATGAATATGTAATAGCAAAGAAACTAATAATTGCATGCTCAAGATATTCTAATAGCAAAAGAGACTAGAAAGTATCACCGTACACATCTAATGGCAAAGGGAACTGATCATGCTTAATTATTAGCAAATGGAAAATTCTCATGCTTTACTAACAGCAAGTGAAAACTAAACAGCAAGAAAATAAATCTAAAGAGCAAAGGAAAGTCTAAACGACATGCTGAATCCATTCGAACTCCTTCTCCTCTTCTTTAACAAACAGATTCAAGAATAGAAACTTCAACTCATAGCAGTAAGTAAAGGTATCTGAAACTACTCCTCACTGTGACAAATGAAATGAAGTCTACATGCTCTAAAGGACTAAACTACCTCATGCTCAGATTTAACAAAGAGATTAAATCTAAAGACATCAAAAAAGTGGAGCTAAGTGAAGCCAAATGAAGCAAAGTGTAGCAAAGTGAAGTGAAATCAACCTCACGGCAGCATTAATCCAGAAAATTCTGGAAATTTGCTAGAAATAGTTTTAACTAGAAATAGTCTCTAGTACTACTACTACAGCATTTGCTAAATCTATCCTAAATGATAGTAGGGTGACCGGTACATTTTAAAAGTACCAAGAAGAAGATCTTCTGGTTTTGAAACCCTTCTTGTATTGTTCTATTCAAAATCAACCATGCAGATATTAACCGAAATCAACCAAAGACAAGTATTAAAATAGGACAATGCTACCAACTATAAAATGCCATATTTCCTGCTATAATTAAGTAGATCCCTTTAGGTGATTCACGATAGCAAAACTAATCCCATCATAATCCACAGAAATGCAGCAGATCATTGGGCGTGTTGAAACTGAATTGCAAAGTAAATTAATTCACAGCAAAATCCTTTACTCAATGACTTACACAACATCTACACAAAAAGGAACCCAATCAGCGACTACATGGCACAAACTACCTCACGGCAGAAGCATGGATTCCCGATCATCACAAAGAATTTGAAAATTCGAAAACAAGAACAGAAACTAAATCCCTAATCAATCTCAATTCTGTACAACATGATCTGTAGGCAAGGATGAATTAAATCAAAGCTTAAAACTGATTAGATCATCTACATGTTCCGAAACAAGTAGGAAAAGAGAGTTAAATCCCTAACCACTAAATTCGGTACAAACCCAATCCAAAGCAAGGAAAAACAAATTGAAACTCGGAACAACTCCTATTGCAGGTGAGAAGCAACTCACAATGTTTTCTTGGACTTACAACCGGAGAAGAGGACTCTAGGGTTTCGACTAGTTTCAAATCTCGGCGTTCCTTTTGTGTCCGCGTGCTCCCTTCGATGAGAGAAGCTCGGGTCTAAGAAGATCCCACAGAAGTGTCTTTGTCCGACCACCGGAATCGAAGCCCGAGCTGCGGCTGCGTTTTCGCCCGAGAGGAAGTCGACGCCGCGAGAGAGGAAGGAATCACGAGATTAGGTCACGGGATTAATTCTCTTCTCCTCTTAACTTATCCCTTTTATAACCTAGGTCTAACTTTATTCTTTACTATAACTCATATATATCTCGCTTCAGACTTATTAATAAACCACACGTAGCCCAGTTGGTTGGCTGTGTCCGGTTGGGTCAGGTTCGGCCGGAGGTCTTGGGTTCGAATCTCACCTTCAACATTTTTTTTTAAAACTTCTTTCTTTTTGTAACCCTACTAAACGACCTCTAAAAATTACATAAAAATACTCTAAAAATTCCTAAATATCTCTAGAATATTTTAAAAGCATTTCCATATATTTTTAAGGATATTTAGAACTCAAAATAGGGAAAATTGGGTCGTTACAATTCCCCATACCTTATAAAAAGTTCGTCCTCGAACTTAGAATAGTTCAGGATATTTCTGTCTCATGTTGTCCTCCCGCTCCCAAGTGACTTTCTCGTGCTTCTGGTTCTGCCAGACGACCTTCACTAGTGGTACTTCTTTGTTTCTTAGTCTCTTGACTGCACTGTCCACTATCTGTGTAGGTCTGCTCTCATAACTAAGATCCTCTTGGATCTGCACTGACTGAGGCTGAATCACTTGGCTGGGTCGTGGAGACACTTCTTTAGCATGGAGACATGAAACACATTGTGTATTGCTGACATGTCCTGTGGTAAATCCAGCTTGTAAGCTACTTTCCCAATCCTTTCTGTGATCAGGTAAGGTCCTACATAACGAGGACTTAATTTGCCCTTCTTGCCAAATCTCATCACTCCCTTCATAGGAGCGGCCTTGAGAAAAACTGAATCCCCTACTTGGAACTCAAGTGGCCTACGGCGTGTGTCAGCATAACTCTTCTGTCTACTCTGGGCAGTCTCAATTCTCTGTCTGATCTTCTGGATAGCTTGAGTAGTCTCATCTATCAGCTCTATCTGAATGCCCAGTTCTACTTCCATTTCTTTTCTCTCACCTGCTTCTTGCCAGCAAATGGGTGATCTGCATTTCCTGCCATACAACACCTCATACGGTGCCATCTTGATAGTGGCTTGATAGCTATTGTTGTAGGCAAATTCAGCTAAGCATAGATACTTGCACCAACTTCCTTTGAAATCTACTGCACAAGCTCTGAGCATATCTTCTAGAATCTGATTTACTCGCTCTGTCTGTCCATCAGTCTGAGGATGGAAGGCTATGCTGAACTTGAGTTTGGTGCCTAGTGCAGTCTGAACACACTCCCAGAAGTGAGAGGTGAAGCACCCATCTCTATCAGAAACAATAGATTTAAGAACTCCGTGAAGTCTGATCACCTCTTTAACATACAGCTGTGCCAACTGCTCTATAGAGTGAGACACCTTGATGGCTAGAAAATGAGCAGACTTGGTCAATCTGTCCACTATCACCCATATCGCATCATATCCATTTGTGGTTCTTGGGAGATCTGTTATGAAGTCCATGGATATGTCTTCCCACTTTCACTCTGGTATAGCTCCTCCTGGTCTCTGATGTTCTACTTTGACCCTCAGACATGTCAGGCAAGTACTGACATATTTAGCTACATCTCTTTTGAGTCCAGACCACCAGAATCTCTGTTTCACGTCTTGATACATCTTGGTAGAACCAGGATGCATGGAATAAGGTGTACTATGAGCTTCTTCTAAAATTTTCTTTCTCATCTCTTCATCATTGGGGACACAAAGGCGGCTCCCCTGATAAAGAATTCCACTGTCTGATATTCGAAACTCCGAATTTTCTTCTTCTTGTATCCCTTGCTTGATCTTTTGGATATCTGGATCTTCACTTTGCTTTCTCTGTATATCCTCAAGCAGGGTTGACTCTAAGGTCAATGCAGAGAGTTGCCCATAAATAATTTTCATTCCAAAATCTGACAACTCCTTCTGCAGTGGTAGGGCTAATGATGACAAAGACATCAGGGATGCACTGGATTTTCTGCTTAGTGCATCTGCCACTTTATTAGCTTTGCTTGGGTGGTAGAGGATTTCACACTCATAATCTTTGACCAACTCTATCCACTTACGTTGTCTCATGTTTAAGTCCTTCTGAGTGAAAAAGTACTTAAAACTCTGATGGTCTGTAAAAATTCTACACTGAACGCCATACAAATAATGTCGCCAAAGTTTTAGTGCAAAGACCACAGCTGCCAGCTCAAGATCATGAGTGGGGTAGTTCTTTTCATAATCTTTGAGTTGTCTAGAAGCATAAGCTATCACTTTTCCTTCCTGCATGAGTACAGCTCCTAAGCCCATCTTGGAAGCATCACTGTAGATGTCAAAACTCCTGTCACTTTCTGGAACTGTCAGGATAGGAGCACTGGTCAGTCTTTTCTTGAGCTCTTGGAAACTCTGCTCACATTTATCTGACCATTCAAACTTCATGTTCTTTCTGGTGAGGGCTGTTAGTGGAGAGGCTATCCTGGAAAAGTCCTCCACGAATTTCCTGTAGTACCCAACTAAACCAAGGAAGCTTCTTATCTCCCTGGTGTTCTTGGGTCTATCCCAGTTGTTGACTGCTTCTATTTTGGCCGGGTCCACTTGAATACCTTCTTTAGAAATTATGTGACCTAGAAATGTCACTTGATCTAACCAGAACTCGCACTTTGAGAATTTGGCATACAGTACTATTCTCAAGTGTGTGTCATGCTCCTCTGGGGTCCTTGAATAGACTAGAATGTCGTCGATGAACACAATGACAAATTTGTCAAGGTATTCTCTGAACACCCTGTTCATCAAGTCTATGAAGACCGCTGGTGCATTAGTCACACCAAAAGGCATGACTACAAACTTGTAATGCCCGTATCTGGTCCTGAACGTCGTTCTGGGTATATCCCTTTCTTTCACCTTCAGCTGATGGTACCCAGAGCGCAGGTCTATCTTTGAGAACACTGTTGCCCCTCTTAACTGATCAAATAAGTCGTCGATCCTGAGAAGGGGATACTTGTTCTTGATCGTCACTTGATTCAGAGCTCTGTAATCTATGCACATTCGCATAGATCCATCTTTCTTCTTGACAAACAACACAGGAGCTCCCCAAGGTGAGTGACTAGGGCGAATGAAGCCTTTGTCAAGTAACTCCTGTAGCTGTTCTTGTAACTCTTTCAGCTCTGCTGGAGACATGCGATACGGAGCTTTTTAAATTGGACCGGTACCAGGAACCAATTAAATCTCAAACTCCACCTCTCTGTTGGGAGGTAGTCCAGGTAGCTCTACTAGATATACCTTTGGATACTCACAGACTACCCGAACTTCCTCCTGCTTGGGTCTTTCTTGTTATCTTTGTCCTTTCAGTTCTGATTACTTGACTGGGGTCTCTGTTTCCCCACTATCTTGTCTTCTGTCTTGACTGGCTAGTGTTGTGTTTGTTGTGCTTTGTTGCTGTTTAGATAGTGCTCACTAATGCCCTGCTGACTAGCTCTTCACCAATCTATGGTCGATGAGTTTCACTACTCACATTAGGTGTTATTTCTGGTCTCAGCCTCAGGGGCATCAATTTGACTCGTTCTTCCACTGTACTTACAACTCTAGGCAAAGGTGAGCTAGCCTGTTAAATCTTTTAACCGCTTCTTCTACTGGTAGGTCACCTTGTCTGAATTCCCTAAGCTCCTCATACTGTTTATTGGTGATCCGTTGACGGAAGAATTCTTCGTAAAACTCTATCTCGAAGTCAACCTAGCTCATCTGGTTGACTGCTCTCTTACTCTTAACTCGCTCCCACTACATACGAGCACCTCCAGATAGGAAGAAAGAGGCACACTTACCCTTCTCGACTTCTGGTCAGTCAAGAAGCTCCATTGTGCTCTCAAGTGTCTTGAACCAAGCCTGGGCACCCCAGGGCTCAGTCGTGCCTGAGAATCTTTCTAGTTTCAACTTCAGCCACTGGATGAGATATGCTTCTTGTCTTCTAGGTGTTGTGATGACTTTTAGGACAACCGATAGGACTTCAGTCACCACTGGGGTCTCCACATTAATGGTTGGGGATGTGGGAGGAGCTGGCTTCTGATTGGTCATTAGATTGGCAATCACTTGCTGCTGCTCGCTACTTGTCTCTGAAGTTGGGTAACAACTTCAGAGAGATTGGGCTCAGTTGATCTAAGCTCTTCGTTCTCCTGATCTTGGTTCTCAGTATGAACGGTACGGGGATGTTCT
This sequence comes from Zingiber officinale, assembly GCF_018446385.1. NCBI lineage: Eukaryota > Viridiplantae > Streptophyta > Magnoliopsida > Zingiberales > Zingiberaceae > Zingiber > Zingiber officinale. Next base: position 75,677,112 of record NC_055999.1, read on the forward strand.
CTTCTTGCCATCTAATTATGCAGAGGAAAAGGCTTGATAGCTTCTCTAACCCTTCTAATCATACTTATATATGATTATAGAAAAGGGAAACAAAATCTTCTATCTTACTTAAGCATTCAAAAACAAATACTCTATACTGCAGTTAATAATAAGGAAAGCAGAATAAAGAAAGAATTTAAATACTTTCTTACTTGGAGACGGCAAGGATGATGCTGATGTGTGTGTGATGCTGGAGAATGGAACCTGCTCTGATACCAATTGTAACGACCACCCTTCTTACTACTACTACTACTCTCTAAGAGTGGTCGTTACTTAACTACGAGGAATCCCTACCGAAAAATTTTGGTAAAATCTCCCCTGTACTGGTGACCAAATCAACAATACAAATAATATATACTCAGCCACAGGCGGCTGTAACACATTTTTTCACAACCACGCAGTAATAATAACACAATAACTTAAAGGAAACTATTCTAGCAATGGTAAACAAGTATATAACTCCAACAATAGGACATATCAGCCTACAAGTACGGAATAAACTCAATTACAGTCCCAACTTCATAATAGCGTTTAAAGAAAACCAAAAAGAACACTAAACAGAAAGGTCTTGACAATTCCTTAGCAAACTCTTGATCTCCCCATAGTCCAGCCATCACACACCTTCATCACCACCATCTTGTCGCCTTCCTTGATAAATCTTTTCCTTTCCTTTAACTGCAATAAGAGGAAGTGCAGTCTATAAGCATAAAGCTTAGTGAGCGATATCTACTCACAAAAACTCGATATGCATGTATATAAATAAAAACATGCTAAAACTGAATGCTAACATATAAAATTACTCATGCTCATAAATAGCAAAGGAAATCATGCTAACTGAAATGCTAATCATTGTATAGCTAATTAAGCTCATAAACTAATAAAAGAAGCATACTAAACATGTAAAGCTACTAAACATGTAAAACTACTAAACATGTAAAGCTAAACATGCTGAATAATCTAGTAGCAAGGAAACAATTGAAACTACTACTGCATGCTTCAAATAACAAGAAACTAACTTTCTAATTCAAGACAGATTTGAAGCTCGTTTCATTTGTTTCAAAAACTTATACTTTAATACTTCAAAATAATAATAAACTTCTTTTGGGCCCGGCATTGTACCAATTTGTGCGCATCCTTAATAAGAGTCGAGGTAGCTAATCCCGAAACAACTAAGGTACTTCTAGGCGATCTTGTGCCTAGGGGCGATCTAGGAGCCCACCCAATGGACCTTGTGTCCGGTACATGCCATTAAAAGTAAAATACTTTCTTTTTAACTATAACTTCTTTATACTTGCCCTTACTTGGCATTTAAGCAAACACCTTGTGTGCGCTTTTGATATTCAATCTTCTGGAATTGAAATCAAGTCTAGACCTTAGTCTTTCTTGCTTATAGTTCTTAAAGACAGAAACTCATGCTTATGTAATAGCAAAGAAACTAATAATTGCATGCTCAAGATATTCTAATAGCAAAAGAGACTAGAAAGTATCACCGTGCACATCTAATGGCAAAGGGAACTGATCATGCTTAATTATTAGCAAATGGAAAATTTCTCATGATTTACTAACAGCAAGTGAAAACTAAACAGCAAGAAAATAAATCTAAACAGCAAAGGAAAGTCTAAACGACATGCTGAATCCATTCGAACTCCTTCTCCTCTTCTTTAACAAACAGATTCAAGAATAGAAACTTCAACTCATAGCAGTAAGTAAAGGTATCTGAAACTACTCCTCACTGTGACAAATGAAATGCAGTCTACATGCTCTAAAGGACTAAACTACCTCATGCTCAGATTTAACAAAGAGATTAAATCTAAAGACATCAACAAAGTGGAGCTAAGTGAAGCCAAATGAAGCAAAGTGTAGCAAAGTGAAGTGAAATCAACCTCACGGTAGCATTAATCCAGAAAATTCTGGAAATTGTCTAGAAATAGTTTTAACTAGAAATAGTCTCTTGTACTACTACTACAACATTTGCTAAATCTATCCTAAATGATAGTAGGGTGACCGGTACATTTTAAAAGTACCAAGAAGAAGATCTTCTGGTTTTGAAACCCTTCTTGTATTGTTCTATTCAAAATCAACCATGCAGATATTAACCGAAATCAACCAAAGACAAGTATTAAAACAGGACAATGCTACCAACTGTAAAATGCCATATTTCCTGCTATAATTAAGTAGATCCCTTTAGGTGATTCACGACAGCAAAACTAATCCCATCATAATCCACAAAAATGCAGCAGATCATTGGGCGTGTTGAAACTGAATTGCAAAGTAAATTAATTCACAGCAAAATCCTTTACTCAATGACTTACACGACATCTACACAAAAAGGAACCCAATCAGCGACTACATGGCACAAACTACCTCACGGCAGAAGCATGGATTCCCGATCATCACAAAGAATTCAAAAATTTGAAAACAAGAACAGAAACTAAATCCCTAATCAATCTCAATTCTGTACAACATGATCTGTAGGCAAGGATGAATTAAATCAAAGCTTAAAACTGATTAGATCATCTACATGTTCCGAAACAAGCAGGAAAAGAGAGTTAAATCCCTAACCACTAAATTCGGTACAAACCCAATCCAAAGCAAGGAAAAACAAATTGAAACTCGGAACAACTCCTATTGTAGGTGAGAAGCAACTCACAATGTTTTCTTGGACTTACAACCGGAGAAGTGGACTCTAGGGTTTCGACTAGTTTCAAATCTCGGCGTTCCTTTTGTGTCCGCGTGCTCCCTTCGACGAGAGAAGCTTGGGTCCAAGAAGATCTCACGGAAGTGTCTTTGTCCGACCACCGGAGGCAAAGCCCGAGCTGCGGCTGCGTTTTCACCCGAGAGGAAGTCGACGCCCCGAGAGAGGAAGGAATCACGAGATTAGGTCACGGGATTAATTCTCTTCTCCTCTTAACTTATCCCTTTTATAACCTAGGTCTAACTTTGTTCTTTACTATAACTCATATATATCTCGCTTCAGACTTATTAACAAACCACACGTAGCCCAGTTGGTTGGCTGTTTCCGGTTGGGTCAGGTTCGGCCGGAGGTCTTGGGTTCGAATCTCACCTTCAACATTTTTTTTTAAAACTTCTTTCTTTTTGTAACCCTACTAAACAACCTCCAAAAATTACATAAAAATACTCTAAAAATTCCTAAAAATCTCTAGAATATTTTAAAAGCATTTCCAAATATTTTTAAGGATATTTAGAACTCAAAATAGGGAAAATTGGGTCGTTACACATTTCTCCATATCAGCCTTCTACTCTTTGGACTTATCAAAGCCCTCAGACTTGCGGCGCATCAAGTAAATGTACCCATATCTTGAATAGTCACCTTGAAAAGAGACAAAATATTCGAAACCACCTCTTGCCTAGATAATCATAGGCCCACATAAATCAGAATAAACCAATTCTAACACTTCTTTGACTCTATACCCCTTTGCCTTAAAAGGCCTTTTGGTCATTTTTCCTTTTAAACAAGACTCACAGGTCAGAAAGTTTTCCACTACCAATGAACCTAAAGGTCCATCAGCTATTAACCTTTGAATCCTACTCAAGTTAATATGACCCAACCTTAGATGCCAAAGATATGTTTGGTTCATTTTTAAAGGTTGCTTTCTCTTATTAGAATTAGAAGATGTACTATTAATTTTCATTTGTTGCATCATGGAAGTTATTGGATTATGAGTATACAAATTGCCAACCAACTCACCAGAACATATAACCATCCTATTTTTCTTGACAACCACTTTATCATCAAAAAAATAGAATATCCATCCATAAATAATTTAGAAACTGAAATCAAGTTCTTTCTAAAACATGGTATGTAAAGACAATTTTTCAAAATCAAAGTTTTATTCCTATCGAAAGATAAATAAACATCTATCACTGTAATAGCCGCCACTCTCGTAGCATTACCCATGTAGACGATGATCTCCCCTTCATGTAGTCATCTGGTTTCCTGGAACCCTTGCAATGAATTGTAGACATGATCAGTGGCTCCCGTATCTACACACCAGGTACCGGTAGATAACACCGCTAAATATATTTCGTCAACTAATGAATAAGATATACCTTTATTGTTCTCCTTTCTACGAGGGCAGCCCACCTTCCAATGTCCAGATTGCTTGCATGTGAAGCACTTGCCCTTCAGCTTCTTCACATCTGCCTGTGACCCAGTCCCTTGAGGTCGAATCACTTTCTTTGCCGAACCAACTTGCTTCTTCTTCTTCTTTCCACCTTTCAACTTAGAGGCAGAAATGTTTTCAGTAATGTGAACTTGAGAACTTTGATGAAATAGTCCTTCTGTCGCTTAGAGTTCTGTCAGAAGTTCTACCAACGAATAAATCATTTTGTTCATGTTGTAGTTTAGGCGGAACTGCTCAAAACTCTTAGGCAACGTTTAGAGAATGATATCGACTTGGGTTTCCCCATCAATTTCAGTTTCAAGGAATTTCATCTCATTCATGTTAGGATGTATACTAAAAGTCTAGCTTTTTGTATGAACATTTATTTTGAAATAAGAATCACACTGGTCAAATATCTGCATTTAGTTAAATGTAGTTGTCTATTTAATTTATATTATAGATAACATGGTGTGTAGTGTCACACAGAAGATCATGTTATCAGTTCCTTATAAATTATAAATAGTAGCTCACAACCAAGATGGATTGGGACAAACCATTGAAATGATTGTAGTGTAATTTGGTATTAGGTTATCTTGACTATAAAATTACACTAGTACACTATGTGTGTATTGAGTAGGACCATTTGAGGTTGTTTCTTTTTATACTGACTGCATAAAAGAACATAACCTTTGTTATTATGGATGTGCATACTCTTAATCCCGATATAATAACAAGCACATATACTTAGTATTTATTTCTTTAATTGATCAATGGGTGAGATTTATTCATTAAATCAATAGGCCCAATAAGTTGGGAAATAATATTATTTATATGGTGTGTTATTGATTATAGAAGGAAACTGTGTCCTAGTTATCTAGGTTGATGATGTCCCCTTGAAGAGCTCATAAGGATTTCCATGTAAATCCTACAGGTGGATTTAGTCTGACATGACAATGAAGTTGAGTGGTACTACTCTTGGAGCTAGATATTAATTAAGTGAGTTGTCAATCACTCATTTAATTAACGGACGTTCGATATCTTAAACACAGGGAGATTAATGCACTCATGATAAGAAGGAGCCCATAATGTAATATGAGATTGGTGTGGTAGTTCAATAATAACTCTTTAATGGTATAAGTTATTATTGATGAACTTGAGTTGGGTGTTCAGGGCGAACACAAGAAGCTCAAGCTCATCAGGAGGCCAAAACCAATTCCTCCTCTCGGTCCCTGTTGTAGCCTCTATAAAGCCTCACATTCACCCATTTCGATTTTGCTTCTTACCCAAATAAGGGGTCGACCAAGCCCTCTTGGTGCCCAAGATGTGGGTCGGCCAAGCCATGCTTGGTGCCCAAGCATGGGGCCAGCCATACAAGAAGAGAAAAGGAAGTTTTGTTGAAAATAAAATTTTGTTAAAATCTTTCCTTTTATAGCTTTCTACCATGGATTAAAAGAGAGATTTTAATTTTATTAAAATTTTTCCTTTTATAGCTTTCTACAATAGATTAAAAGAGAGATTTTAATTTTGTTAAAATCTTTCCTTTTTTGTAGTTATCTACAATGATTAAAAGAGAGATTTTAATTTTGTTAAAATCTTTCCTTTTTTGTAGTTATCTATAATGGTTAAAAGAAAGATTTTAATTTTGTTAAAATATTTCCTTTTTGTAATTATCTACAATGGGTAAAAGAGATATTTTAATTTTGTTAAAATCTTTCCTTTTTTTGTAACCAACCATTATAGGAATAAAAGGAAGATTTTGTTTAAAATAAAATTTTGTTATAATCTTTCCTTTTATAGTTATTTACAATACTTTAAAAGAGAGGTTTTAATTTTGTTAAAATCTTTCCTTTTTTGTAACCATCTACAATAGCAAATAAAAGGAAATTTTATCAAAAACTTTCCTGATTAGCTGCTAGTAAAGATTATAAAAGAGGAGGGGATGCTCTCTAATAATACAACCAAGGCTCCTCTTCTAATTTATTATGGTCGGCTCTTCCCTCTTTTCCCTTTCCTATTCATCAGGGTCGGTGACACTTGGAGAAGGACCTTCACCTTGTGGTCGGTTGCTTGGAGGAGAAGAAGAAGAAGGAGGAGGAGGCCTCTTCACTTTGTATTCTTTGGTGGCCGAAAGCTTGGAAAAGAAGGAGAAGGTCGGGTGTCTTTGTCTTGGTAGATCGTCTCCCACACGACGTCCAAGAGGAGAGGAATACAGCAGAAGATCAAGAGGTCTTTAGGTTACAAAGAAAGGTATAACTAGTTATTTATTCCGCTGCATACTAGTTTAGTTTTTTCTTTATATGGATCCTGAAATACCAACACAAGAGGCTAGCGATTTTGTGTTTCAATTTTGTGTTTTGATCTTGTGCTTCAATTGAGGTCTCTTTAGATAAACCTAGGGTTTACTATGAGGAGTTTAAATATTCAATTTCTTTGAAAGGCTTTGTCTAGGAAGTGGTGAATGATCCCATAACCAAGAAGGCCGAGTGCCTCGCCAATGACCTAGAAGCTAATCATTGAAATAGATATTTAATCAACTTCTGTAATATGGTTTAACTTCTGGAGAACACATGAGTTGAACTTGGAGTAATAATGTTAAGTTTCATTTTCAATCCAAGTTTAACTTATGAAGAACACATGGTTTGAACTTGGAGTAAAAATGTTAAGTTTCGTTTCCAATCCAAGTTTAAGAACACATGGGTTGCTAGGAAAAGTTCTGTGCTTGTACACATTTGTATACAGGGGAAACAGAACGATATTTCAAGTAGCACCCAACAATTCAAATGAGCCATCATCTTGAGGATATGATCCCTTATGGGTGTCCCCTCAGTCATGGTGGTCATCATTAAGTTTCTCATGGCGTCTTGCCTGGCAGCCCAATTCTGGTGTCTGAAGAGTTTCTTGAGATTGAGCATCATGTCATAGGCAATGGGTAAGGCCTGATGCTTATGTTGCAACACATTTGACATAGAAGCCAAAATGTAACACCGCACCATCTCATCTGCCTTGACCCATTTCCTATGTCTCTCTATCTACTCTTCATTAGAATCCTTATCAGGCAAGCTAGGACAGACCTCAAGAAGTACGAACTTGTATTCTTTAGCAATTAAGACAATGTCCAAGTTTCATTTCCAATCAATATAATTTAGACTAGTAAGTTTGTTTTCTTTTAAAATAACAGCAAGAGGATTGAAATCCATTTTGAAATCCTAAGAATCACAAAATAAACTATTTGGTCAAAACTTTAGAATTTAAAATAATATTGACTCCTTAAACAATCTAATTTAAATTCACCAATACCTCAAAATACCGTGAATTTCGTATGCCATGATAGTGTGTGTTGGTGCGAGAAGCATCCGATGATCGAACCTGAATTTTGATAATGACAAATGATTCACAGTTAAGGTGTGTTGTGAACTAACGTGCTTGATTGAGTGTTTCAGGTAAGTCCTAACTATGGTTAAGCAAGATAAAAACCCTAGGGGGTGGTAACCCCAGGTCATAGGGAGTGGTATCCCTATGCGGAAAGTCTTGGTGGGTCGAGTGGTTCAGGCAAAAGTCCTAGGGGGTGGTAACCCTAGGTGGAAAATCCTGGTGTCGCGAACCGGGTGGAAGACTAGACGGGTCGGGAAGCGGGCGTTCAGCAGAAAGTCCGGAGGCATCGAACACCGAGCAAAAGTCCAGTCGATCTGGAGGATCGCACTGGCAAAAGGTAAAATCTCCTAAGTGGACTAGGTGAGGACGCGCTCCCCGTAGAGGGAACAGTAGACGTCGGGTCGACCTAGGGTTTCCGGTCGGAAACCCGAAGTCAGACCCGGACAGTCCGATGACTGTCAAATTTATTTATATATTATCTTTCGTGTTCTAACTTTGATTTGGAGGTAACTAACAGTTTTATGCAAGGTTAGAACTGACCAGGATCGGTCGACCAAACCTTGGGATCGGTCGACCGAACCTCCAAGCTACCAGATCAGATCTCCAGAAGCTGGACCAGGTTCGACCAGGGATCGGTCGACCGGACCTCGGGATCGGTCGACCGAACCTGGGATAGGTGTCGACTGGATCAAGCCGAGGTGTGCGGGTCAGAGGAGACTGATTGGCCGACCGAACCTTGGGATCGGTCGACCGAACGCAGGGATAAAGTTTGGCCAAATCGAAGCGGAGTGACGGATCGACGGATCAGATGCGGTGGAGATCATCTGATCGGTCGACCGAACATGAGGATCGGTCGACCGATCCGCTTCGGGTCAAATCTGATCCCGAGACTTAGGGATCTGGATCAGACCTTACAGAGCTATAAAAAGAGGCCTCAAGGTGCAGCTCAGATCATCAACTTCGAACAGAAACTCTGCTCTTCCGTGTGCTGCTGTTAAACGCCTCAACAACGCTCTGCCACTCCAACCAATCACTCCAAAGTTTTCTATTCTCTTTTTCGTTGGTATAGTTTCTTTACTGCACTTACTTGTACTTATTCACTTGTAAAGATTTGCGCTATATAGTTGTTGCCCACCGAAAGCGGTCAAGGACCGCGGGCCTTCGAGTAGGAGTCGAAGTAGGCTCCGAACGAAGTAAACCACTTGTGTCTTAGTATTTACTTTACTTTTCATTTCCGCTGCGTTACTTTAGTTACTCGAACAATTTCCGTAAATCGCTAAAATAGCCACGAGCGCTATTCACCCCCCCCCCCTCTAGCGCTTTCGATCCATCAATTGGTATCAGAGCGGGGTCATTTTGAATTGGTGCAACCACTATTCAAAATAATTTTTTCGTGGTATTTTCAGATTTTTCAGAGTCAATTAGAATTTAGCTTTATAGCTATGTTTTAATTCTTTTTCTCGAATCGGTCTCTGCTCAAGGTTGGTGCAACACCACCCGAGTTCGTGTTCTATTTTCTTCTTCCCGCACTACTAATCCAGGACCAAGTCCTGGGATTTTCTTGTTGTTTATTTTTTTTAGTTGATCTAAAATGGCCCTTCAAGAAGGCTACAGTACAGCCCGCCCCCCGCTATTCACCGGAGACGACTTCGGGTATTGGAAGGGTCGGATGGAGGCATATCTCCAGACTCATTTCGAAGTCTGGATGATTGTCAAAACCGGATTCCAACTACCAACTGAAAGCGCCGGTAAACCACTACCATACGAGGACTAGGACGCATCTCTGATTAAGAAGGTGGAAGCCAATGCCAAGGCGACCTGCACCCTCCAGTGTGGCCTATCAAAAGAAGAACTCAACCGCGTTGGCCCCTTCAACAGTGCCAAGGAGCTGTGGGAGAAACTCATTGAACTTCATGAAGGGACGTCCGACACCAAAGTAAGTAAAAGAGACTTAATTTTCAATAAATTGTTTAATATCAAACTGCAGGAAGGTGAGACAGCTGCCCAACTCCATGCCCGGATTCAAGATCTGCTCAACGGTCTTCACGCAATTGGGCAGAAGGTAGATAACCGGGACATCATAAGGTATTCTTTAAACGCCTTTCCGAGGAACACCTTGTGGGCATCCATGGTAGATGCCTACAAGGTTTCTAAGGATTTATCTACTATTAAGTTAGATGAACTTTTTGCAGAATTCAAACTTCATGAACAGACTAATGCACGCCCGACCGAGAAAGGGTTGGCTTTGGTTGCAGGAACAGGGAGAATGTGCGAATCAAAGATAAAGCGCAAAATCGAACCTGAGTCAGAAGAATAACCAGATTCAGAAGACGACGATGAGCTCACAACCGAAATAGTCAACCTGGTAAAGAAACTCTACAAAAAGAAGGGCTTCAACAAAAAGGATGTCAGAAAGGCCATCCAGTCCAAAGAAGCACAATCAAGCTCGAAAGTCAATTTCGAAGTGACCTGCTACGGGTGCAATCTGAAGGGGCACATCAAGGCAAACTGCCCGAACCAAAAGGATCCAAAGAAACCAATGAGAAAGAAGGCATTGAAGGCAACATGGGACGAGTCTTCTTTCGAGGAATCCGACGACGAAGAACTAGAGCAGACGAACTTTCTTGCGTTGACAGCCCGGGACTACATCAATGGATCCGGAAGCGAGGATGAATCGGAAGCCGAGTCCGAGAGAAGCCACGGATCCACATCCGTTTCCGAAGGGCCAAACCCCTTTGTAAGTAAAAATCGCTTATATAGCTTAATTAATTATTTAATGCATAAAGTAGCTAAGTCTAAAATTCGAATCAAGTCGCTTCTAAAGGAGGTAACACTCCTTAAAGAAACGACTAATAACGAATCCTTGACTGATCCAGTTCAGACTGGAACCTCAACTCAAGTTCAAAAACTTGAGGAAGAGAATTCCAACCTGAAAAATCAAGTCAAGGATTTGAAGACAACCTTAGAACGATTTTCCTTGGGATCCAAGAATCTAGACTTGATTCTTGGAACACAAAGGGCAATCTACAATAGAACTGGACTATGATACAAATCAAAAAAGAAATATAAGTCATATTTATCTCTCATACAAAGAACGAATAGAAAAATGGTCCAAGCATGGGTTGTCAAGTCCAACCTGATCAATCAAGTTGGACTCGGACAATATTGGGTTCCCAAGGATCAAATACATTACCTCGATAGACTATATCGAGGCTATGATCCAGGGGGAGCTAAAACGATCAAAATTCAATTAAAATTAAAAACTCAATTAAAAATTTAAAATTAAATTCAAATTAAAAACTCAATTAAAAATTTCAAATCAAAATTAAAAACTCAATTAAAAATTTGAAATTAAATTCAAAATTAAAAACTCAATTAAAAATTTGAAATCAAAATTAAAATTCAATTAAAAATCCGAGATTAAACTTAACATTCTAAATTCAATTGAAAATAGAAGGAGAATCAAGAATAGCTGGCACCCGCAACTAAACTACCCGACTGGGTAACCAAACTTAATCTACCCGAAATGGGTAAACAAGAGTAGACTACTCGGCAGGGTAATTTAAGTTAGTTAAAATAGGCTAGGTTTAACTTGACCCACGGTACTGGTGAAGTTTTTGGATGATAGTACGTTAGGGAAGCTTGGGCATCGCATGTCTAGGAAGATATGGCTTCGACCTGGTGCATTTGGCCAAGTGGAACTGACCGAAGCTACCCTTAAATGGATCCTAACAAGTTAGACCAAGGTTTATTAATAAGTTCAATGGGTAGGACTATTTGGAAAACCTCGAAGGCATGGTTACTTTAATGAGTTCCTTGTGACTCACCATAGCCCAGAAGTTTATCCAACGAATGCTTACTTGTTAAACCCAAAGCTAAACCTAAATCTAACACAAAGTTAAACATAATCCTAAAATTGAACCTCAATTCATCTCATAAAAATTATAGGAGTCCCTGATTGAAAATTTAAATCGGGCGAGATGACTAAGGAATAGAAATCCAAAATTAATTCATAATTGAAATTCAAAATTCAAAATTAAAAATTAACTTAAATATTTTTCAAATTAAAAATTAACTTAAATATTTTTCAAATTAAAAATTAACTTAAATATTTCTCAAATTTAAAATTAACTTAAATATTTTTCAAATTAAAAATTAACTTAAATATTTTTCAAATTAAAAATTAACTTAAATATTTTTCAAATTAAAAATTAACTTAAATATTTTTCAAATTAAAAATTAACTTAAATATTCTTCAAATTAAAAATTAAGGACTTACTTCAATCAAACTGTCTTTTGATCCATCAACTACTTTATGTGTAGGAATTGGATCAATGGATGTTGGACAGTGGATGCTCCAGACATATGACTAGAGATAGGTTGAAGTTCACTAAGCTAAAACTAAAGAACCTAGGATCAGTTGCATTCGGCAACGATGGAAAACTGAAAGTAATCGGAAAAGGTAATATCGAACTTAACTCCGATTTTATTATTCGAAAAGTGTTATTAGTTGAAAATTTTAATTTTAACTTATTGAGTATAAGCCAATTATGCGATACTGGTTACTCAGTTAATTTTACCAAGTCCGAATGTATAGTCAAACATATTGATAATCCAAAGATCATACTTAAGGGTACTAGGAAAGATAATGTCTACACCATTTATCTACCATCACCCTCAATAAAGTGTTTTCTAACACAACAAGAGGAAACTGAGCTGTGGCACAGGAGATTGGGTCACACTCACATAAGACTCATTTCAAAAATGAGTCAAAATGGACTAGTCAGAGGACTGCCCAAATTAAAAGTTATTGAAAATTTAATCTGTAATGCGTGTCAACAAGGAAAACAAACCAAGTCAACCAATCTTCGTAGAATTACTTGTTTACTTGAGCTCCTTCACCTAGACCTATTTGATTCACACGGAGCCAAGTCACTAAGCAAGAACCAGTATTGCTTAGTTATAATAGATGACTTCTCCAGGTTCACCTGGGTAAAATTTCTAAAAACAAAAGATGAAACCTTTGAAATATTTAGTAATTTTTGTAAATTAACAGAAAATGAAAAAGATACTAAAATTAAAAGAATAAGAAGTGACCATGGAGGAGAATTTGAAAATCATAACTTTACTGAATTTTGTGAAATAAATGGGTACAAACATGAATACTCCTGCCCTAGGACCCCTCAACAAAATGGTTTAGTAGAACGTAAAAACAGAACCCTACAAGAAGCTGCTAGAACCATGTTAAACGAATATACACTATCTAATCAATTCTGGGCTGAAGCAGTTAGTACAGCATGTTACATTCAAAATAGGATTTTGATTAACAAATTTCAAAATAAAACACCCTATGAAATTTATTATAATAAAATTCCCAATTTAAACTATTTAAAAGTATTTAGGTGTAAAGTCTTCATTTTGAACACTAAAGACTACTTAGGGAAATTTACATCAAAAACAACCTCGGGAATATTTTTAGGGTACTCAACAACCAGTAGAGCATATAGAGTGTATAACAAAAATACCCTAAAAGTAGAAGAAACAATAAATATAATATTTGATGAAGAAAATAAATTACCCAACACAATAAATGAAAATGAAAATACTGAAAATATTAAACCAAGAAACAGAAAAGATGACGAAATTCAACCTGAACCTATTGAATTTAAAGAACAAATCACTAACTCAAATGGTATACAACCAACTAGAACAAGCACAAATCACCCATCTGACCAAATTTTGGGTGACCCAACTATAGGAGTCAGAACTAGATCATCTTATAGAAACCAGAGCCAAATAGCCTTGATTTCAAAAATCGAACCCAAAACCATAGAAGAAGCCCTACCAGACCTAGATTGGGCTCTAGCAATGCAAGAAGAATTGGCCCAATTTGAAAGAAATCAGGTTTGGGAATTAGTGCCTAAACCCATTAATAAATCAGTAATTAACACCAAATGGGTTTTTAGAAACAAATTAAATGATCAAGGTGAAATAGTTAGAAACAAAGCTAGGTTAGTAGCTAAAGGATTCAGTCAAGTAGAAGGGTTAGACTATGATGAGACCTATGCTCCTGTAGCAAGACTTGAATCCATTAGGATGCTGTTTGCCTATGCAGCACACAAAGAATTCAAGCTATTTCAAATGGACGTAAAATTCACATTTTTAAACGTATTTATTAAAGAAGAAGTGTATGTAGGGCAACCCCCAGGATTTGAAGACTTCGAATAACCAAATTATGTCTTTAAATTAAAAAAGACCCTATATGGACTAAAACAAGCACCTAGGGCTTGGTATGAACGCCTGTCCAATTACTTAATATCAAAAGGATTTAACCAAGGTCAAATAGACCCAACCCTTTTCGTAAAAACCTTAGAAAATGACATTTTTATAGCCCAAATTTACGTTGACGATATTATTTTCGGTTCCACAAACTCTAAATTTCTAAAAGAATTCACCAAACTTATGGAAAATGAATTTGAAATGAGTCTGGTAGGAGAACTTAATTTCTTCTTAGGTTTACAGATTAAGAAAACTAAAGATAAATTTTACATTTATCAAACTAAATATGCTAAGGAATTAATTAGAAAATTTGGCATGGAAAACTCAAAAATAATCAATACACCAATGGCTACAAATGCCAAAATTGACTCAGACTTAGAAGGTAAATCAGTAGACTTGAAATACTATCGGAGTGCGATAGGAAGTCTACTGTACCTAACTGCAAGTCGACCAGACATTATTTTTACAGTAGGTATGTGTGCACGATACCAATCTTGTGCAAAAGAGTCTCACTTAACCCTTGTCAAAAGAATCCTTAGGTATGTTAAGGGAACCCTAAATGTAGGACTATGGTACCCTAGATCTGGCACCCTTGACCTAAATGACTACTCTGACTCAGACTATGCCGGATGCAAGCTTGATAGAAATAGCACAAGTGGTAGCTGTCAATTTCTAGGACAATGCCTAGTAAGTTGGTCAAGTAGAAAGCAACACTGTGTTGCTTTATCTACCACTGAAGCTGAATATATAGCCTTAGGTGAATGCACATCTTAGTTGCTGTGGATGATGCATACCCTTAAAGACTATCAACTGGAGTATCATAAAACTAAAATCTCAATTGATAATATAAGCTCAATAAATCTAACAAAAAACCTAATTCATCATTCAAGGACTAAACATATAGAAGTGAAACACCACTTTGTAAGGGATCACGTAGCTAAGGGTGATATCGAACTCAACTATGTTGAGTCAAAATCAAACCTAGCTGACATCTTCACAAAGCCCTTACCTGAACTTGAGTTCAGCGCACTTAGAAGGCAAATAGGAATGTGCTGGGTAGAATAGATATTAATTTTCAAAACTCACTGTCTTACTTCAAAACTCATTCTTTTATTCTTTTCAAAATCTAGGAAAAATAATGATTTTAAAATCCCATTTTCTTAGAATTTTCAAAAATATGACTTAGCCTAGGATCTACCATAGAAATCTTGTTCCCCTAGATTTAAGCCAGAGCATCTCACAAACACCTAGGTATACCTTGCTTGTGTTTGTAAAACATAAAATAGTGTGAGATGCATAGGGTACAGCCTGGACTCAAAAATGCTTATTACTGTGCATCAATATGAGTCTGGGCGTTAAATACATTATTAACAGTAATCAAGTCAAGTCTTCCAGCCTTAGTCAAATCTAACTGGACTAAATGACTTTACTTGACTAACCAAGTGAAAACTGTTGCCCTCTAGGCAATCAGTAAGTAGCTAACAGTTAGACAGTTGGTGAAGGAAATGTTAAGCTTAATAATGCTTACACTTTAAGGCTCTGATACTTGATCAAAACAATTTAAATAATTTAACAACTATTTAACTTGACTCATGCTTGGACTAAAGGACCAACTGAATAAATAACCTGAATTAAATTTTTGGTTACTCCCTCTTCACCCTAAGATTTCATAAATTCTTACTCCTATTTTCTTCAATTTTTTTAAGTACTTATTCAAACTGAAACTACATTTTCAAAATTTAATGTTCGCAAAAAGGCTTAGCTAAGTGGCACAGTCATTACTTGCACAATTTCATTCTATACTTAGCTAAAAGGTTATGAATTTCAAAATTTTTTCTAAATAAAAAGAATAAATCTGTTCTATGATAAGCTAAGTGTTACACAGTCATTGGTAAAATTTAATTCCTCCTTTTCTTAAAACTTGCCTTCAACTAGCTTATTTTTTATATATGGCAAAGGGGAAGTAGGAAATAAGGAAATTCAAAGTAAAAAATTCAATTAAAAATAAGTAAAAAATTCAATTAAAAATTGCTTTTATTAAGGGAGAAGAGGGGGGGGGGGGGGGGAGCAGGAAATTCAAAAGTAAAAGGAAGCCCTGTATTAAGGGGGAGCTTCACAAAGTTCAAGTGTTAGCTTTAAGTTATGCTTTTACTTTAATTTATATACTTAAGCTTGCTCACTTAAAATGTGTTGATATAATTGTCTTACTTAACTTTGAATTTGGGTTGCCATAATCAAAAAGGGGGAGATTGTTGGTGCAGGAAGCATCCGACAATCGAACCTGAGTTTTGATAATGGCAAATGATTCAAAGTTAAGGTGTTTTGTGAACTAACGTGCTTGATTGAGTGTTTCAGGTAAGTCCTAACTATGGTTAGGCAAGGTAGAAACCCTAGGGGGTGGTAACCCCAGGTCATAGGGAGTGGTATCCCTAGGTGGAAAATCCTGGTGTCACGAACCGGGTGGAAAACTGGACGGGTCGGGAAGCGGGCGTTCAGCAGAAAGTCCGGAGGCATCGAACACCGAGCAAAAGTTCAGTCGATCTGGAGGACCGCACTGGCAAAAGGTAAAATCTCCTGAGTGGAGAAGGTGAGGAAGCGTTCCCCGTAGAGGGAATAGTAGGCATCGGGTCGACCTAGGGTTTCCGGTCGGAAACCCGAAGTCAGACCCGGATAGTTCGATGACTGTCAAATTTATTTATATATTATCTTTCGTGTTCTAACTTTGTTTTGCAGGTAACTAACAATTTTATGCGAGGTTAGAATTGACCAGGATCGGTCGACCGAACCTCCAAGCTACCAGATCAGATCTCCAGAAGCTGGACCAGGTTCGACCAGGGATCGGTCGACCGGACCTCGGGATCGGTCGACCGAACCTGGGATAGGTGTCGACTGGATCAAGCCGAGGTGTGCGGGTCAGAGGAGACTGATCGGTCGACCGAACCTTGGGATCGGTCGACCGAACGCAGGGATAAAGTTTGGCCAGATCGAAGTGGAGCGACGGATCGACGGATCAGATGCGGTGGAGATCATCTGATCGGTCGACCGATCCGCTTCGGGTCAAATCTGATCCCGAGACTTGGGGATCTGGATCAGACTTTACAGAGCTATAAAAAGAGGCCTCGAGGCCTCGAGGTGCAGCTCAGATCATCAACTTTGAACAGAAAACTCTGCTCTTCCGTGTGCTGCTGCTAAACGCCTCAACAACGCTCTGCTACTCCAACAAATCACTCCAAAGTTTTCTATTCTCTTTTTCGTTAGTATAGTTTCTTTACTGCACTTACTTGTACTTATTCACTTGTAAAGATTTGCGCTTTATAGTTGTTTGCCCACCGAAAGTGGTCAAGGACCGCGGGCCTTCGAGTAGGAGTCGAAGTAGGCTCCGAACGAAGTAAACCACTTGTGTCTTAGTATTTACTTTACTTTTCATTTCCGCTGCGTTACTTTAGTTACTCGAACAATTTCCGTAAATCGCTAAAATAGCCACGAGCGCTATTCACCCCCCTCTAGCGCTTTCGATCCATCAGTGTGGACGTATACTAATTCAAACATTTGTAAGAGGAGGTTTTACCCATTAATTTTATTATCTTGTCAACCTAACTTTATGACAAATAAAATTAATAGTTGGTTCATCTTCGGTCACACAAATAATAGCAATGACTCTGATGGGGAGGATACTATTAAATGCGCCTAAGTATATACCATTACTTGATACTTAGTCCATTAATTAGGATTTTGCCCCTTTAGATGGAGAAGATCACACGAGAAAAAAGCTAATAGACAACGCTTTTAAAGCGTTGTCTTTGTGCCTGAAAAACCGTTGTTAAAGGCACTGTTGTTAAAAGTCTGCTCAACGACAACGCTTTTAAAGCGTTGTCGTTTGTAGCAAAGACAACGCTTTTGCAACTCTATTACAACGCTTAAAAAGCGTTGTTGTTTTTTTACAAAGACAACACTTTTTGCAACGCTTTAAAAGCGTTGTCGTTTTAAAGAAAAAAAATAAAAAAAATTATTTAAAAATCATTATTTTTATATTTACGAAACTATTATTTTTCTTTTACCATGTCTAGATTCGAATTTTATATATAATCAACTCAGCTAATGATTTCAAACTCATACCAAAATAATAGAATTCTGACATTATAAAAGTATTCCTAAACGAAGTGTATAAATACAACACTACTTGCTTTTACAAAATGCTAATAGTAGTACACTGCAAAGTTTAAGGAGAAATATAGGCATTAAACAGCAAGAACGGCCATTTGATAGCCAACCGATAATGGTTACATGTTTAGAAACACTCGATTCGAAGCCTTTTAAAGCTCTTTATACTCGGCCTCATGGTTGGATCAAGTACCTAAAAGAATTCGAACATCAAAATCAGTACATAAGCTGAAAAATAGTACCATGAATAAAAAACCATCAACTTGAATTGAGTCCATAAATGACACATGGAGTACTGAGAATTTCTTAATTTCATGGAATAAATTCATCACATCAATAGGAAACTAAGTGCGATAAGCTACAGAGATTAAACTCTTAGTTGTGATAATTCTACTTTGTCTTCCTCTTTGATCACTCCACTCTCATAACTTCAGAATCAATCTAAAATGGAGCCATTGTTAATGTGATACCAAACAGTAATTTCAGGACCATCATAAATTATTAATTGAACTTGAATTGGATTATATAAAGCATTGCATCACAGAAATAGGATGAAACTCGTAGGAATTCTTAGTAGTTAATATAATGGAAAAGACATTTAATCAAATACTTGATGGGCATGAGTCAATGAAATCATAATGTGTGCAAATTGAAACAAACAGATTGATCTTACCCTGTAACCTCTATATGCTGCTTGGATTTTGATTGCTGAAATGTGGGCATAGTTGGGAACAATCCTTGGTTTTCTTGCAGACGATTTCGATTGTTGAGCCTTCTTGGGGAGCACTTGTTGCACTCTATGTTGTTGGTGTTGCTCATTTTGAACATCCTCCAGTATTCGCTCAATTATGTTTTGTTGTCTATGCATTTGAATAAAGGAACCATTGTCATCATGGTTGGATTTGCTAAATCCCCACTTTTTCTTCTCTCTTTTTTGCAAACAGAAGCTTAGGCTAACTCACTTCATGTTCAATGTTGTCCCTCTCCTGTTCAGTGATTCGATGCAGATCCACATAATCTTTCCGATGCTTAGTGATGAAGTGTTCCAATTCTGAAATACTTTCAAGCTAAAAATAAGAAAATTGTCAAAACATTTATCAAATATGATAGAGATATCACGTATCTAGAGAATATCAAAGCAAGAGACTCTGCAGCTGATGTACCGTCTTAATTACAGCTTTTTCAAATGGAGGTTTCTCGCGCAAAATGAAGGATGCCAAGAGCGCAACCAATTTGGCCTGTCAAAGACAATGACAAGCCAAAAAAATGTACTGTTATAGCATGGTGCCATTAAAATCTTATGAATTACATGTATCATTGTAGCAGTTTCTAGCGTATGTTGAATTGTTCTCAATTGAAACAAACTCACAAACTGTAAAACTCTGAAACAGAACAAACTTGAAATTCTTTACTGTTGAGAAATAGCAATTACAATTTAAGATATGCATAGCCCAGAGTGAAGCAAGAAGAAAAACTCCCATGAATATTCAAATGAATGCAAGGAACACTAACACGTCAATAGGAAGAAGAAAATTAAGATAGTTTCAATCCAATAACCAACCTCGTCGTAGCCAAAAGAGAGAGCTGTCGCATGGGTAGCTTCCCTAAAATCTTCGGTTCTGTCCCTACTCTTAGCCATCACATAACCTTATACCACCTAATCTCTACCTGCTCATCAACGGTTGGAAGCGGTTCGCAGGAGAAACGCTGCTTGCTGGGCTTCTGCTCAACCCGAATGGAGAGGAGGCCTATGGTGATGCTTCGACCTTTGATCAGCCCAAGACAAGAGGAGGCCGTAGATCGATGTGGCTTCTGCTCAACCCGAGAGGGGAGGAGACCGCAGGTGCTATCCTTGTACAAAACAGGGAAGATCCCGGAAGTAGATCCAGGCGGCAGTGTGCCGACCGTAGTGAGCAGAAGCGTCGGTGATCAGCAAGGAGGAGGCCGCAGGCGCTTGCTTAGATCCTTGGGCCGAACCACATCGAGCGATTGCTAAAACATCACATCTGCTGTTGCCCGTTCGAAGCATAAAACAACAAAACCAGGAGAACGATGAGCAGCCTACCTCAGCTAACTATGGAATTGAAGATCACCTGTTTGATTCAGAGAACGAGTCCGCAGTACTCCCCTCTCCAATCCCGTGGATATCACGCTCAGGGTCGAAGGGGAATAAGGTCGAACAGGTGGCCGACATAAAAGGCAGTAGCATCATTCCCTCAACTCCCGCGTCCCCCACTTTGCCTTCCCCAAAGCATCTTTCTCCTTCGCCGTCGTTCTCATTCGACACGTCGAAGCCGAAGATTATCTACAAAAGCAAGGCCAGTCCGCCGTCGCCGCCGCCTCCACCCGACTACCTCAAACATGAGCACGGAAATCACGCAACGGCCAGAAGGCTCAAAGAGGAATTGAAGAACTCGAGCAGGAGAGAATGTCGGGATGCCACCAACGACATAACAAGTCCAAGGAATGAGCAGGCCAATAATTGCGGGGAGGACGTTGCAGAGGCGTCTGGTGGTGCCACAGAAGAAACGTCAAACCATGAAGCGGGAGGAGGGGAAGCGAATGAGGTGGACAAGAAGGCAGATGAGTTCATAGCAAGATTCAGAGAACAGATCAGACTTCAGAGGATCGAGTCGATCAAGAGATCCACCAAGCAGCGAAGTAACAAGAAGCAACAAGTCGTGTGAAGAAGGTGACTATAGCAATTTACACGCTTGTACATAAAAGAAAGGAGCGATTGCTAAAACATCACATCGAGCGCCGTCGAGGTAGCAGCAGCAACTCTTGAAGGAGGCGGCGGAGGAAGAGGAGGAGGAAGGGGTGGCGATGGGCGTGCCAAGGTAGTGGCGCTGCTTCCTAGGGTCGGGCGGGGGTGTGGGCGCTGGTGGTGGCCGCCGTTGGGAAGGTTGTTGGGTGTCGTCATCGCCAGCGAAATCCACCACCACACTTCCCGATTCTTGAGAGGGGTCTGTGCGGCAGTGAAGAGAAGAAAGAGTTGCCAGCCGGTGGTGAGGAAGAAGAGACGGCCGGCGGTGGGAGGTCGCGTGCCCTAGCCGCGCGAGAGGAGATGTCGCGAACAGAAAGGAATCACCAGTACTGTGTCGTCCCATGGGTAAAAGGAAACAAGTTTTCTCCTCCTTTAATCTGGGTCGTCCATATTGTGATGAAGATGGATGAAGATCCAGCCGTCAGATCTTGAGATAAGCGGTCTAGATCATTTAAGATTGAGATGATAACTTGACAGTAGACAACGCTTTTTAGAAATCGTTGTTGTAGACACTAAAAAAAAGGCTAATAGACAACGCTTTTTACGAAGCGTTGTCTTTGACCCGTAAAAATCACTAATAGACAACGCTTTTTAAAAAAATGTTGTCTATTAATAAGAAAATAATGAAATAGACAACGCTTTTCACTAAAAGCGTTGTTAAAAAAAAATAGACAACGTTTTTTATAAAAAGCGTTGTCGTTTAAGTGTTGTAGATTCCCAATTTTCTTGTAGTGGCACATACCTAAATAATTTCCTATAATCATCCATAGAGTAAGCTTGATCTAGTGATCCACAAATAAACTCATCCGATATGGAGGAAGGTACTTAAAGCCAACGCGCAAGTTTGAATGCATCACTTACAAACCAGTAATGGAGACCATGGAATTTATTTAAATAATTCCTCTCCTACTTAGTTATTTAAATTGAGGAATTTTAATCATGTACGCACATCATAGCACACATATCACAACACATAAAAACATCATATAAAGGTAATAAATATGAAAATAAAATTTCCAACTATTATGGTCTCATCCAATGTTGTCCTCCAATATGCTGCCAATGGATCAAGCCATCGCGTCTATCTTGCTTCCTTCTTCGCTGCACCTTTGATCCTCAAAATAGCACCACGCATAGCAAGGATATAAGTCACAACAAAAAGAAATAAAAAATTACATTTATCAATCCTATATTGCATAAAGGAATTTACATGTAATCTAGATCGAACAGAATGTAAAAAAAATATAGCGACCGGCTGCATTTAATTATTACAATCATGCACACACAAAACAACCTCGATATAACCAAGGGTTCAAATTATACACAAACACACAAAGCCATAATAGTTAGATCTATGATGCCTACAACCACAGAATTAATCTTTCTTACATATCCTACTATTATCCTACCTAAACTTATGTACGAGCAGTACATAATTTAACCAAAAACCAATCACATAGAATCAGAAAACATGCTCTGATACAACTTGAAGGCGCTGGAATTTCGTTATGTTTAAATTTCCCTATAAAAAAAAAAATTATAAAAGAACAGAACTTTTCCTAGCAATACGCATGTCCGATCAAACATGTGTTTGATCAATCAAGCAAGTCCTTGAATGATCAAAGCATACCTTGATTGAAGTACAAGATCGCTGGCCTCTTGTGTTGGTATTCAAGATCGATACAAAGAAAACTAAACTAATTACGCAGCGGAATTAAGAACTAGTTGTACCTTTCCTTTGTAGTTAAAGACCTCTTGATCTTCTATCGTATTCCTATCCTCTTCTTAGACGTCATGTGGGCAACGATCTACCAAGACAACACCACCCTCCGTCGGTTATAAAAGGAGGCTCTAGGATGGGGCACCTTCTAATCTTCTTCCTTCCCTTCTTCTTCTTCTTCTCCAATCCGCCGGCCACCAAGGAGGAGGAGGTGTGGCACCAGCCCTAGGAAGAGGAGTTGTGCCGGCCCTAGCAAGGGAAGAGGGGCGCCGACCCTAGGTGGAGGAGGGGGGTGCCGGCCCTTGATGGAAGTGGCACCGGCCCTAGGTGGAGATGAAGGTGGCGCCGACCACAAAGGTGGAAAAGAGAATTGTGGAATTAGGAAAATTAGGTTTTAGGGGGTACCACCTACTCATTTTATAACCTTTGCCGTCGGTTACAAAGAAAGAAAAATAACAGAATTCTGTTTAGAAAAAATCTCTCTTTCTATAGCCAAACCAAGTTAAACCAAGTTAAAGCAATTTAAGTTAAACCAAACCAAGTTAAACTAAACTAAGTTAAACCAAGTTATGGATGGGTGGATGCGAGCCTTTATATAGAGTATACAACAGGGACCTGGAGGAGGAATTGGATTAAGCCTCCTGATGAGCTTAGGCTTCCTGTGTTCGGCCCGAACACCCAACTCAAGTCCATTAATAATAATCCATACCACTAAAGGGCTATTATTGAACTACCGCACTAATCCCATATTACAATATGGGCTCCTTCTTATCATAAGTGTGTTAATATCCCTATGTTTAAGATATCATATGTCCGTTAATTAAATGAGTTACTGACAACTCAATTAATTAACATCTGATTCCAAGAGTAATACCACTCAACTTTATTATCATGCCGGACTAAGTCCACCTGTAGGGTTTACATGATAATCCTTATGAGCTCCTCAAGGGGGCATCAGCAACCTAAATAATTAGGACACATATTCCTTCTATAATCAACAACACACCATATAAAAAGTATTATTTCCCAACTCATCGGACCTATTGATTTAACGAATAAATCTCACCCATTGATAAGTTAAAAAAATAAATACTAAGCATACGTGCTTGTTATTATATAAGAATTAAGAGGACGCACATCCATAATAACAGAGGTTCTGTTCTTTTACGTAGTCAGTACAAATCGAACAACCTCAAACAGTCCTGCTCAATACACACATAGTGTACTATTATAGTTAAGACAAACTAATACCAAATTACACTACAACCGTTCCAATAATTTATCCCAATCCATCTTGGTTGTGAGATACTATTTATAATTTATAATGAACCGATAACATGATCTTCTGTATGACACCACACACCATGTTATCTATAATATAAATTAAATGGACAACTGTATATATATAAATATAAAATGCAAACATTTGACCAAAATGATTCTCATTTCAAAATATTTCAAAACAGATATTCATACAAAAGCTAGGCTTATAGTATACATCCCAATAACCTTAGCTCTGTTGGTGCAATTGACCTCCAAGGTTTTAATGTTCAACAAATATGCTTAATAGAGCTTGATCAAGGGATGTCCTAGTTGTGGCTAGGCAACGGTGAGAAGTCAATCGAGTGACTAGTTCTAACTACGGTTAGACAAGGGAAGTCCTAGTTTTAGCTAAGCAAGGGAAATCTTGGTAGATTGTGGAAGCTAGGTAGAAGAATTGGATAGGTCTGGAGGACCCAATATCAAATCTATAGTGGGCCGATCCAATGCTGAGTCTTGGTGAGAGAAGCCAAGTGGAGAAAACCCTAGAGGGAAGTAACTCTAGGTTCTAGTGAGTGAAGCCAGATAGAGAAAATCCTAAGGGGAGGTAACTTAGGTAATGGAAAGTCTTGGAGGAGTGAACTCCAAGTAAGGTTGATCGGATGGTTTTCGATCGATTGCGCACAGTCAATTGGACCAGCAGATCTTGGTAAATCTAAGTTTAGTTTTACCATAATATTTTGCATTACTATTATTACTACAAGCTAATGTAGTGTTGCAGAAAAAGTCTTAATGAATCAGAAAATCATACACTGAGCGGAGAAAATCTAAAAAGGTCAGGAGGACCAATGTTTGCCATGTAAGTTGAGGTAAGCAACTACAGAAGAGCGACAGTGAGGTCATGTTCTGGAAAGGAACAAATGCTAGGTCACTGATCCAACTAAATAAACTAGGAAGGTTTTCAAGTTGAGATCAAGACAGTTCTACTGTCAATTACTACTCATGCATCATATATTACTGTCCTAACTTTGTTTTGTATGAATACATTTTGTTTAACTCTATTTTACAGGAACCGGCCTGATCGATCAACTAAACCCATAGATCAGTCAACCGAACTAGGTTAATATAGAGCAGTTATTAGATTGAGCTAAAGTAAAAAATGGAAGTCGGGCTAATCAATCAACCGAACCCAAGGATCAGTCGACCAAATAATAAAAGCATTAATGGCAAGTGAATTTCAAATCTAGGCAAATAGGGAAAGTGCTCAGTTTAGTCAACTGAACAAGGTGATCAGTCAATCGATCAATTAATGCACTTAATGCAACGAAGATCAGATCTCGACAAAGATGGAAATCTAGGTGTTTAGTTGACTTATAAGAGGATCAATCGACCGAAAGGATCAGTTGATCGAAAGGCTTTTCAGTCGATCAAACGATGCTTATAAAAGGGGAGCTTGAGATCTGAGCCAAGGCTACTCTAATTGAATTCCAATTTAAATCTCTCATTCGTGCTGCTCTGCTACTCATCTTCAAGCAAGCTATTGCTCCAACAAAATGCTGATGATCTTCATTATTATTCTTATCAGTATATTTTATTTAAGCTTGCATTGTATTTAACTTGAAAGAAGATAGTAGTTTGTGTAGGATCGATGTGTGCTAAGGGTAGGGGGATGAATAGTACTTATGGCTTTCACATTTATTTTTCACATATCATAGAGAAAAATGCAATGGAATAAAGATAGAAAAGTAAAACAATGTTAACATGTTTCTTTTACTTAGTTCGAAGCCTATGATGACTGTAAAATATAACGCCCAAATAATAATTAAATAATAAGGTTATTTGAGAAATAATCTTATAGAATTTTCTAAAAAAATTTATAAATTTTTTAGGATTTAAACGGGACCTGTATGACATATTTAAGGGGATGAATCGATTGGGCTCAGAGAAAACTTGTTAGGAATAACCACTTAGGTGGGAGTTGATTAAGAAACTAACTTAGGGTTTAATTAATTAAACCTAAGTTATATATATAAAACCTAATCTCATTTGTTTTCCCTGATCCCTCTCCTTCTCCACCTCACTGTCGACCCTCCTTTCCCTCTTGTGATCTAGATCCGTCATCGATCGCCAGGTGTTGCCGTCGACCACCACGGCCCAACGTCGGCCGCCAACCGTCGTAAGCCTTGATCGCAAGACACTAGTGCCTGAGAGACCTTCGAGTGCCACCTCTCGGGGCAACGCCGTTGTCTCCTCCGTGTGAAGACAACTTGGTGACATCACAGATCTATCGCTGCCAACTCACCGTCGGCTGTGTAGGAGCTGCCATTGCCGATCCATTCCCCATGTGAGCTACGAGGGTCGTGCCGCCACCCCTTCTTTCTCCCCACCACCTCCTATTGTCGTCTGGCCTAACGGTGAGTGGATGCTCTTGAGTGGATTTTCTTCCTCACTTTGACTAGTTCCTTTTGCATGCTCTCGCCAGGAACGAGCTCCAACACACCCGTTGGCCACCTACCTTTGTTTTTGCAGTGAGCTTGGCCTCACCTTTTCTACCTCGATTGGTTCTCTAGTTGACATGGAGAAGCCCCATCAGATCATTGATGAGGTATAAGCATCCAATCATTTCTCCTTTGTTGGTTTAGTTTCCTTTCAAGATTACCCTCTTTGATTCTCATGTTAGATTGTTCTATTTAAGGGTGCTTGGATTGTAAATTCACTGGGCATGTGAAATGTGAAGGTTTTAGATCTGGATTGGGGACTTTGATTCAAGGTAAGCTATGTATAGAGTTTTGGTTGATTTCTTGTTGGTGTTAAGTTGATATGGATTTGTATCGGATTCTATTTGAGATTTTAATCTGTGATAACATGATTAATGAGTAATTAGTTATCTTGGTTGGATTTTTAGATGTGATTAAGGTGGATGAATTATACATGTTTGATTCATGGT
Organism: Zingiber officinale; assembly: GCF_018446385.1. Lineage (NCBI taxonomy): Eukaryota > Viridiplantae > Streptophyta > Magnoliopsida > Zingiberales > Zingiberaceae > Zingiber > Zingiber officinale. The sequence goes on from NC_055999.1 coordinate 75,703,781, forward strand.
GCTTAGTAATTGATGGAATTAAACTAGATTGGATAATTAGCATATGTAAAGGAAGTTGTTTAAAGAATAGATGTACCATTTGTTTCATGATGGGTTCAATTGAATCATTAGATTAATTAACAGATGGTTAATATTATTATGTGAAGAAAAATGGAATTAATTAAAGTTAATTATTAATTAGGATTAATTAATGATCGTTGATTAGGGTTTTTCCTAATTAGTCTTGGGGATTTTATTTAGCTATCTAATTCATATGAATTTAGCTAAGTAAAATATATTGATGTAGGACTCTAATTTTGAGATGGACATTTTGACGTGGGGTTGATCTACAATTAAAAGCGGGTACTTCTTACCTTGATTCTTTAGTTATTTGACCTTAGTGCAAGAGTTATATTTGGGATGTAGTTGTATTTACCTTTGGTCCACTTGTATTTTCCTGTGCTTGATACTTATCCACTTGATCTTTGATATAATCATTTCCATATCTATAAAGTCTCTTGTTGCCATCTTTGATATTTAGCAGATACTAGATACAATGTTTACTTGCTTTGACTGTTGTTTATTCACATAACTTATTGAGCATGCTGACTTACTATATCATACCATATTTTTGTTTATATATATATATATATATATGATGACTGTTGCATCTTGCACATCATATCATTGCATGCATTGTCACGCCCCGGAGGAGTCTCTGTCCGAAGAAATTTCGGCAGCATCTCCCCTGTACGGCGGACAATCTGAAACTTTTCTACAAGCACTATATACCTCAGCCACAGGCGGCTGGAATAATACAATAAAAGAAAACAAAACCACGCAGTTAATATCTAATTCAGCCTCTAGCTGACACAACCACGCAGTTAAAAATAAAGCAGCCCACTCGGCTGTACCAAAACCAAAACACAAAACTGCTAGCCGGCTAGACTTACACAACCAACAACAAATACAAATACCACATAACAACATCAACACTCCAAAAATAAAACCGGAGTACAGAGCTAAACAACTGATACAATAAACAAACAAAACATACGTGAAACTGATAAGTCTTCTGATGTGACGTGGGGACCAGCAGACAGGATGCTCCAAGCGACACCATAAATAACCTGGTACCTGAAAAGATAGTGTCAACGGGGGTGAGTTCAACAACTCAGCGAATACCAATGGACATGAGTAGTAAGATATATCTAACAACAACAAACATGGAATACAGCTTCCTAATCATATATAGGGAATATGCAAAACTGAAAGGTAACTGAGGAAGCTGTACTCACCAGGAACTCCTATCCAGACAAAAAGAAGTCGTCAAACCGAAAGTGTCAATAATCTTGTATGCAGGTCAAAAGTATGTATCCAACCAAAATGCAGCAACCAAATGCAGTAAACACAATCACAATAATATAAATACATCAATGCATATGATGCTAATGATGCGTCCTGGTCACCCCTGACGCCAGTCAGTCCTCTCACACACAAATGGTGAGACCGAGTGGGTAGGGCTGTGACAACCGTGCACTCTGTCGTCACTGCTCCTGATGAGTGACCGAGTGGACGGAATGCTGTCGGAGTACTCCTGTCCTGTGACCCCAAATCATAAATGGGGGAGCTCAATGCTCTCAACTCCCGGTACACGATGACGGGGAGGATATCTCTGCCGGCTACCACGCTGAGTCTCCTGACCAACGGAGCCAAACAGAGTCCACCGTCTGCCGGCTACTACGCTGCTACACTACATGCCAGCGGAGCACTGACTGCCGGCTACCACGCTGAGTCATATGACCAACGGAGCCAAACAGCAGAACCGCCACACACCTGCCTGATATACCACTAAACCATGAGTGGGGGTGTGTGCAGTACATGTAACTGGCGATGGGCTCAACCATAGTGGAGCCGACAATCGCACAGCATGCAATCATGATGCATGTCACTATGCATAGCAAAAACTGATCAACATAACCATATCCATACATACAAAATGGGTACTGTAAAAGCGATGGTCACATACCAAGATCTAGAGTACACAGGTCAGATAGAATATCAAAAACTCTATGTCCTGAACATAATAAGTATGGAATATCCTGATCAGCATAGAAAAATCCATATATACATAATATGGGTACCACAGTATCAGTAAGTCAAATCCACGGATCTAGGGTATACAAGTCCTCTAAGGTATAACAACCTAGACCCAAATCATATCCCTCTTCCATAGCATATGTACCAACAATATACACAGATCAAAGAATCAGGGTCTAAACACCCGAATCATATATGATATACAAATAGAGGTACACAAATCTGATATGGCACAAAAACCTAAGTATCAGATAATCTAGATACACAGGGCAGAAACAACAATCCAAATCCTAATCCTAACCTCAGTAAGCATGGTATGTCACTCTAGAAACTAAGATACTCATGGTAACAAGATAATCATGGCAACAAATCACGAGATATAAGCACGGATACATCACAAGTGACAAACCTAACATGCTATGGATATCAAACAGTGACATACCAAAGGCAAACATGTTCATTGCATGTAGTTATAAAATACTATGCATATCCAATGACAATATCATAAAAGATAAGTCAAGAGGTACCCGCCTCAAATCGCAGGTCCAATCCAGTTAAATCCAACGTCAGAAACTATCGTCCTGTAATCAGGGTCCTGCATACACATATTCAATTTAGCTACTCCAACAAGTATCATTCAGGTAAACTGAATATCAGGACCGAATAAATATACATATTCCCTTTCCGATTAAGGAAACTCAAATTGAATCAATCCAAAATGGTCATATAAACTCCAACTATTATAAGCCAAGAACAATCTCAACTAATACCATGCATTTTTATCAACTCCCCAATTTGAGTTGACTTACTAATGAAATCCAAATATGTTAATTAATCCATTTATTGATAATGATCATACTATCAATATCAACAACTAATTAATCAAAATGATACGGGGAAAAATTTCCAAATTCTATAGAAACACATTCCAATACCTAACACATCTTTTCTTCAACATTTAAACAACCTTACCTTCAATCCAGATGCCCCCAACAACCTATTCGCTGTTGAAAAAGATTATGCCGGAGCTGATGGTCTCTACAAACCCTAGCAAAAATCTTCCCAGCCACAGAGATCGCCACAGCTAGGGATCTACAATCCAGAACGTCACTAATCCAGTGACAACCACGGTGACAATCAGGCAGAAAAAGAAAACAAGAATCAACAGCACCAGCACCTTATACCTTCCTGTGACCGAGAGGGTGGTAGTGTCGAGCAGAGTCTGGCGAAATCGGACGACGGTGGATCAACCATAGAGCTATCTCGGAAAGCTGGCATCTAGTTGTTGGCTGCCGGTGACTTCTTGGTGTCCACGGCTAGGGCTTCGCGAGCAGAGGAGAAGGCAGCTCAACTGACGGTGGACAAACGGCGCCGACACGATCAGGTGGCTTTTGGCACTCGAAGAGGGCGACAGCGCTAGGGCACGGCGACGGCGCTGGATTCCTGTGGCCGGTGATCGACACACGCCTCAGCATGGATGAGGAGGAAGATCGGGCTCGGAGAAGAGGAGTGCGGCAGCGCGATGAAGAGAAGACTAGGGCACAAGGACGGTGTGGAGAAGAAGAGAGGAGAAAGTGATCGAGAGAAGGAACTGCCTTGTGCGGTTCGGGCACGGCACGCGGGGAAGAGAATGGAGGAAAGGAAAAACAAATAGAAAAAAAAAAAAAAAAAGTAAAATGAAAATCAACATTTCCTCACTTAAATCGGGATAGCCCAAATAGGCTTTCCTGGGCCCCGTTTTATCCCCATTTACTCGTCCATACGAGCTCCGAAAAATTCCCGGAAAATTTCCAAAAATTCCGAAAAATTCCCTTATTAATATTCGCCTATTTTTGGTATTTTACATGCATACTAATGACCATTGTCTCCCTTGTGGTATGAGAGAGTTGTCAGTCAGGGCCGCACACTCGGCCACTTATGGATAGTGGTTGCTGGAGTGTGTTGCTTGTCCTGTAGTGCTCCCACTTGGTCACTCATGGATAGTTGCGGCTGGAGATGCGAGTAGTAGGAACCCCCATTGCTACATAGCTAGTTAGCTACTTTGCAAATTGTCCACTCGGTTAATCGAGAGTAGTGGCGGCTGGAGTGTTGTACAATTGTCATTATTTAGGCCTCTCAACCAAATGGGGGTCATGGTGCAGAGGGGTGGGTGGGGTGACCATTCATGCATACTCTTTTGTTATTATACTTGCTTATGCTGTTGATTACTTATTTATGCAGTTGTTTTATTGTAACCATGTGGAAGCCTACAATTGTTGGGTTGTATATACCTATTGCACATGTTTCTTCACTGGCTTACTTATTGGTTGTAACACCCACAAAATTTTAAGATAAGTATATGAGCATTAATCTCTTTAGAGCATGAAAGTAAGAGGAATCAAAGAAATAAATAATAGAAATAAAAAAAAGAAGAGGTCAAGGTTTGAACCTTGGACCTCCCACAAATAATGAAGATAAATTGATGCATGACAACCACTAGGATAATGATTTACATATGGATAAGAAAGAATGGAATCTTAGTTAAAGGTGAGAAGAAAAATAAAAGAAAGAGAATACCAAGTGACTTACCTCCTCTTCCTCTTGGTTAAGAGAAGGAACAAGAAGAAGGCAAGTTGCCTTCCTCACCCTTCCCTCTCCTCATTTTCGTGGGAATCAAGAGAGGAGTGATGGATGAATTAAGGGAAGGATTAATGAAGGCATAAATTCCCCTCATGATGAATAAATAGAAAATGAGAAAAGAAATCTCTCATTTTTCTCCTTCTTCTTCCTCCTTCTCCCTTCTCTCTTCTCCACCGAGACCAAGGGGTCTTCCCTCTCCTTGATCCGAACACTAAGTTAAGTTCTTCTCCAAGAAAGCTAATTTCCGAGAAGAAATCTTCAAGTTCTAGCCCTTCCAAGCAAAGGAAACCAAAGGAGGCACAAGAAGAAGAAGCTTCTTCCTTTCTTTAGCAACTAGAACATTTTTCTCTAAGAGAAACCACAAGCGAAAGGATGTAAGTTCCCCTCACCTGTGGTACAATAGCTTATAGGGATTTTTCATGTAAATTGATTTGCTTAACAACCTAGGTATTGTTTCATGAAAATCCATGGTTTTTAACCAAGATCAAAAGAAAGAATCTAAGTTTAAAGACCTAACTAGATGTGCTCAATATACTTCTTGTGACATGTATATTATGGTAGGAGTTTATCCTTATGTTTTTACACTAAAAGGGTTATAGGTTCATGAACTTAATATTTCGGCCAAGCATGAACAAAAGAACTAGAAGAGCTTCAAAACTAAATTAAGCATGATCTCTTGTACTCATAATATGTGCTCTATGATAATAGTGTGGTTAACATATTTGTTCCCAATTGTATGTTGATTTAACTTAATTTTCATTCACATGGGTATTCGGCCATGATAAAACTAAAAGCCTAGGAGAGCTTTAAATCTAAAACTAAGCATGCTATGTTTCTCTAAGATAGGGTAATTATGATGTGCCATGATTGTATGAAGATATAAACCCTTTTTCATATGCAAGAAGATTCGGCCATACTAAGATGTGAAGCCTAGGGAAAATTTATAACAAGTCTAAGATGCTCATGACCTTCTTGATGAAATGATATGAAGTTAACTTGTTGCTTTTATGCTTATTTGTTGCATAGGATGATGATTGCATGTCTATAACCTTCGGCCACTTAAGTTTCCAAGACCTAGGATGATTAGAACTTGAACCAAATTGCTTATGTTATTTCCTTATAAATGATACCATGAAATTGTGTAGGTTCTCATGCTTTTTAGGACACTTGAACTTTGGTTTTGAGTCCTACACCATTCGGCCATATCATGTTTAAGGGCCTAGGAAACCTAGAACCTAACTTAACTATGCTCATGTTAGTCCTTAAAATGTTTGCTATGAAATATGTTTAAGGTTCTCATGCTTTTAGGACACTTGAACCTTGGTTTTAAGACCTATACCATTCAGCCACATCATGTTTAAGGGACTAGGAACCCTAGAACCTAACTCAACTATGCTCATGTTATTCCTTGGAATGTTTGCTATGAAAGTTGTTTAAGGTTCTCATGCTTTTAGGACACTTGAACCCTAGCATCAAGTACTACAAGTTTCGGCCATGATGAAAGTAGAGACCTAGGAATCTAAGAACCCAAACCAAACATTTTCAAAGTATTCCTTATGATGTAAGATATGATAAAGGCTTGGGGTTCATATGCTTTCATGTTGCTTACTAAACTAGGTCACAAATTAGCATGTTTCGGCCATCACATGATATTAGGGTAGAAACCTAATTATGATATTTGATGTGCCTCGCATGCAATGCTTTATGACATGATAAGAATATGCTATATAGCTATACTCATTTATGTGATTAGGACTTATGAGTAACAATGTGCTATATGCCTAAATTCATGATATGCTGTGTGCTCAAATTTATGATGTGTTGTGTGCTTAATTATGCTTATGACCATGATATGATGTGTGCTCAAATTCATGATATGCTGTGTGCTCAAATTTATGATGTGCTGTGTGCTTAATTATGTTTATGATCATGATATGCTGTGTGCTTAAATATGCTTATGATCATGATATGCTGTGTACTCAAATTCATGATGTGCTGTGTGCTTAATTATGCATGTGATCATGTTGTGTGCCCAAATTCATGATATGCTATGTGCTCAATTTCACATGCTTTAAGTATGCCTAAGAGTTGCCTCCCTACAAGTGGGATCAAGAGCACTCTTCATGATATGAATATGACATGAAAGTTATGCTAAGAATTATATTATTATGACATGCTACTTTACTTTTAAGGCTTGTACCAAGGGTGGGCTCCATAAGCGCCCCGGGGTCGATGGACTAAAAAACGGGCCTCGTTAGGGATGGGCTCCTAAGTGCCCCTAGGTCGATGGACTAAGAAACGGGCCTAGTATGTATGCCTTGCAGGGTTCAAGACTTGCTACCTTGGACCTACATAGGACGCGCGCATTTATGTATGTGGTACAAGTCGGGGCCCTAATCATGTTGAGATTATGTTTATGTATGTTATAAGTTTTAAAAGACATGTTGCATATGTTTTCATGATGCATGTTTAAGAGTTCACCTTGCATATACCTTAGGTGATACCATGATACCTTATGTTTATGTCATGATGGTGCCATGATATTTATGATGATGCTTATGACATGTATGATGTTTATGTTGTGTGATACCATGATACCTTATGTTTATGTCATGATGATGCCATGATATTTATGATGATGCTTATGACATGTATGATGTTTATGTTGTGTGATACCCTGATACCTTATGTTTATGTCATGATGATGCCATGATATTTATGATGATGCTTATGACATGTATGATGTTTATGTTGTGTGATACCATGATACCTTATGTTTATGTCATGATGATGCCATGATATTTATGATGATGCTTATGACATGTATGATGTTTATGTTGTGTGATACCATGATATCTTATGTTTATGTTGTGATCATGCCATGATATGCTACAGGATATGATATGATATGACTTGTGTTCTTTAGATGCTATACGGTTTTTGTGAGTAGGAAAGGAACTTACTGAGCCATGAGTGCTCACAGCTTACTTTCTTGTACTACAGATAAGGGCAAGGGATGGATGAACTAGGGGAGAAGTAGGAGGGGCTAGAAGGATGTGTGTGGCAGTGATTTGGCTAACGAAAAAGAAAAGACCTGCTTTCATAAAAATAAGAATTTTGCCTAGCTTTATGTCACTACTTCATAACTCCATGACATTTTATTATGTGTTTGAGTATCATGTCTCAAAAATATGTTAAGTATGTTGTGTGGTTTATATGTTAGATTATTTGTAATGGTGATTTAAAAGCTAAAGAAAAGTTTTAAAATTTTACGAATAAGACTTCCGCTGTAATTAGTAAGTAAGTATGGTAAAGTAACCCTCGTGGCCTTAGCAGGAGGGGTGGGGCGTTACAGTTTGGTATCAGAGCGAGGTTGCCTCTCACTACACACATGTCAAGCCTCCATCCTGCCGCTCCAAGTAAGAATTTATATGTTTAAGTTAAGTTCTTTTGTTATGATGCCTTAATATTATGCATGTTTACTTATCCTGTCTGATTATGATAAGTCACAATTATAGGATAGGAATGCATGATGGTAGAATAAGAATGATAACGACCCTATGTTAACTTGGATAGAAATAACGATAATTTATTGTCGTTTAATGAAGATAAGCATGACTAGGAGACGCACTACTCGAGCAGACGAGACAGCGACTCCACCGGATCTGACACAGATAGTTACCGACCTCCAGCGTCAGATTACGGAGCAACAACAACTGATTACGACTTTAATGGGTCAGCAAGAAAATCCTGCCACCCTGCCAGTAAATCAGAATGCGGTGCCTATTATTCCAGTAGCTGCACCAGTACCACCGATAGCCCCTATCCAGGTGGTCCGACAGGAGACCTACTTGATCCAGTGGCTAAGGTTGAAGCCGGAGAATTTCTCAGGTACTTGCGAGCCATGGGACGCCCAGGCCTGGTTCAAGACAGTAGAAAGCATAGTAGAACTATTGGACTGGCCTGTACCGGAAAAGATCAAATGTGTATCGTTCTGTTTTTCCGGAGTTGCAAGGATGTGGTGGGAAAGAGTGAAGGCAAAGAGACAGATTAATCTGATGACCTGGATGGACTTCGAGACAGAGTTCTTTGAAGAGTTCTTCCATATGCAAGTGATGAACCGACACTATGACGAGTTCACCGAGTTCCGTCAAGGTGACCTATCAGTGAACGAGGCGGTAAAACGTTTCAACCGTTTGGCACGCCTATGTCCAGAGTTGGTTCGCACAGAAAGAGAAAGGGTCAGACTAATCCTGAAGATGCTTCGACCCGAGATAGCATTAAATGTGGCCGGCGGAATTAATAGGCCGCAGACTACAGAGGAACTGGTCAGCAGTGCCCTAATTACATAACACTATCAGAAAGCAATGAACGAGAATAAGAATCAGACACGAGCAGAAGGACATAGACCTCAGAGTACTAAAACAGGCTGGAAAGGAACCCCTACCGGGAAAAGGAAGCAATGGGACAATGCTAAAGGTGGTCCAGTGAATAAGCAACCGAAGTAACCTCAGTGTACTATTTGTGGGAAGCTGCATCCTGGAGTATGTCACAAAGGTACAAGAAAATGCTATAATTGCGGACGGGAAGGACATTTGGCCAAAGACTGCACTAACCGGTTTCAGGCACCACCCCAGCAGAATAACCAGAACAGGAGTGCCCCTCCACAACTACACCAGATGCAAACTGCTATAGAAGGGACTTTGATCAGCCAAGGGAGATTGGAAGCCCCGCCAGCGATGACAGACGCCAGGGTTTTCTCGCTTACTAAAGAAAATGTGGCAAGCGCCTCTACTGTCGTCACAGGTCAGCCGCCTATTTTTAGCCAATATGCTAAGGTTTTATTTAATACTGAAGGCAAACCAGTGGTTGAATCTATCGGGAAACCAAGAAACATTTCGTGTCATGGGATCGAGATTATCTCTGGGCAACTCTCCACCTTGACCATAACACCCACCCTATTCGACAATATATTAGAAAAGCAAACCAGTGACCAAAGCCTCCAAAGGATTAAACAAGAGATCTTAGAAGGAAAGAGTGACGGATTCCGTGTCGCGGACAGTGGAATATTGTACCTCAGGGATCGATTATGAATTCCCGAGGATCCCGAGTTGCGAGGGAAGATATTAGAAGAAGCTCATTCAACGCCCTATGTAATGCATCCGGGATCCACCAAAATGTACCAGGATTTGAAAAAGAAATTCTGGTGGTCCGGCATGAAAAGAGATGTGGCTCAGTACGTCAGTGCCTGCCTGACCTGTCAGAGGGTTAAAGCAGAACACCAGAGGCTGGGAGGATTACTGCAGCCTGTCCAAATTCCAGAATGGAAATGGGAAGATATCTCGATGGACTTCATTTCAGGATTACCCAAGACAACAAACGGCTATGACGCTATATGGGTAATCGTAGATAGATTAACCAAATCTGCCCATTTTATGGCAATTAAGATGACTCATTCAATTGAGCAACTGGCCCAATTATATGTCAAGGAAATTATCAGACTACATGGGACCCCTAAGACCATCATCTCCGACAGAGATGGTCGTTTTGTTTCGCATTTTTGGGAATGCGTCCAGAAGGCTCTTGGCACAAAGCTATTATTCAGTACTGCTTTCCACCCTCAAACCGATGGACAGACAGAGAGGGTGAACCAAGTGCTAGAAGACATGCTACTAGCATGCGCCCTAGACTTCAAAGGCAGCTGGTGCCGATATTTATGCTTAGCAGAATTCGCTTACAACAATAGCTACCAAGCTACTATTGGGATGACACCCTACGAGGCACTGTATGGTAGGAAATGTAGATCCCCTATAAGTTGGTATGAAGGCGGTGAAAAGAAAGAGATGGGATTTCAAACGAAACTTATCGATAACACCACCCGTGTTATACAGAATATCTGCCAAAGAATAGAAACTGCTCAGAGTCGACAGAAGAATTATGCGGATAAGCGACGAAGGCCATTGGAGTTCAATGTCGAAGACTCAGTATTCCTCAAGGTAGCTCCTATGAAAGGAGTAATGAGGTTCGGTAAGAAGGGAAAGCTAAGCCCGCGCTAGGTGGGACCATACCAGGTTCTGAAAAGAATCAGCAAAGTAGCTTATGAAATAGAGTTACCTCAAGAGATGTCAGCCATTCACAATGTGTTCCACGTTTCGATGCTAAAGAAATGTATTCCGAGTACAAACCAAGTGGTTGAACCACGGACAGTACAAGTGCAAGAGGACCTAACCTACGAGAGCCGACCAATACAGATATTGGATCGAGACGTCAAAAGACTAAGGAACAAAGAAGTACCCTTAGTAAAGGTCCTGTGGCAAAGCCAACCGTATGAGGAAGCCACGTGGGAACGAGAAGATGATATGAAACAAAAATATCTAGAGCTATTCTAAGTTCGAGGATGAACTTTCTATGAGATATGGGGTACTGTAACACCCACAAAATTTTAAGATAAGTATATGAGCATTAATCTCTTTAGAGCATGAAAGTAAGAGGAATCAAAGAAATAAATAATAGAAATAAAAAAGAAGAAGAGGTCAAGGTTTGAACCTTGGACCTCCCACAAATAATGAAGATAAATTGATGCATGACAACCACTAGGATAATGATTTACATATGGATAGGAAAGAATGGAATCTTAGTTAAAGGTGAGAAGAAAAATAAAAGAAAGAGAATACCAAGTGACTTACCTCCTCTTCCTCTTGGTTAAGAGAAGGAACAAGAAGAAGGCAAGTTGCCTTCCTCACCCTTCCCTCTCCTCATTTTCGTGGGAATCAAGAGAGGAGTGATGGATGAATTAAGGGAAGGATTAATGAAGGCATAAATTCCCCTCATGATGAATAAATAGAAAATGAGAAAAGAAATCTCTCATTTTTCTCCTTCTTCCTCCTTCTCCCTTCTCTCTTCTCCACCGAGACCAAGGGGTCTTCCCTCTCCTTGATCCGAATACTAAGTTAAGTTCTTCTCCAAGAAAGCTAATTTCCGAGAAGAAATCTTCAAGTTCTAGCCCTTCCAAGCAAAGGAAACCAAAGGAGGCACAAGAAGAAGAAGCTTCTTCCTTTCTTTAGCAACTAGAACATTTTTCTCTAAGAGAAACCACAAGCGAAAGGATATAAGTTCCCCTCACCTGTGGTACAATAGCTTATAGGGATTTTTCATGTAAATTGATTTGCTTAACAACCTAGGTATTGTTTCATGAAAATCCATGGTTTTTAACGAAGATCAAAAGAAAGAATCTAAGTTTAAAGACCTAACTAGATGTGCTCAATATACTTCTTGTGACATGTATATTAAGGTAGGAGTTTATCCTTATGTTTTTACGCTAAAAGGGTTATAGGTTCATGAACTTAATATTTCGGCCAAGCATGAACAAAAGAACTAGAAGAGCTTCAAAACTAAATTAAGCATGATCTCTTGTACTCATAATATGTGCTCTATGATAATAGTGTGGTTAACATATTTGTTCCCAATTGTATGTTGATTTAACTTAATTTTCATTCACATGGGTATTCGGCCATGATAAAACTAAAAGCCTAGGAGAGCTTTAAATCTAAAACTAAGCATGCTATGTTTCTCTAAGATAGGGTAATTATGATGTGCCATGATTGTATGAAGATATAAACCCTTTTTCATATGCAAGAAGATTCGGCCATACTAAGATGTGAAGCCTAGGGAAAATTTATAACAAGTCTAAGATGCTCATGACCTTCTTGATGAAATGATATGAAGTTAACTTGTTGCTTTTATGCTTATTTGTTGCATAGGATGATGATTGCATGTCTATAACCTTCGGCCACTTAAGTTTCCAAGACCTAGGATGATTAGAACTTGAACCAAATTGCTTATGTTATTTCCTTATAAATGATACCATGAAATTGTGTAGGTTCTCATGCTTTTTAGGACACTTGAACTTTGGTTTTGAGTCCTACACCATTCGGCCATATCATGTTTAAGGGCCTAGGAAACCTAGAATCTAACTCAACTATGCTCATGTTAGTCCTTAAAATGTTTGCTATGAAATATGTTTAAGGTTCTCATGCTTTTAGGACACTTGAACCTTGGTTTTAAGACCTATACCATTCGGCCACATCATGTTTAAGGGCCTAGGAACCCTAGAACCTAACTCAACTATGCTCATGTTATTCCTTGGAATGTTTGCTATGAAAGTTGTTTAAGGTTCTCATGCTTTTAGGACACTTGAACCCTTGCATCAAGTCCTACAAGTTTCGGCCATGATGAAAGTAGAGACCTAGGAATCTAAGAACCCAAACCAAACATGTTCAAAGTATTCCTTATGATGTAAGATATGATAAAGGCTTGGGGTTCATATGCTTTCATGTTGCTTACTAAACTAGGTCACAAATTAGCATGTTTCAGCTATCACATGATATTAGGGTAGAAACCTAATTATGATATTTGATGTGCCTCGCATGCAATGCTTTATGACATGATAAGAATATGCTATGTAGCTATACTCATTTATGTGATTAGGACTTATGAGTAACAATGTGCTATATGCCTAAATTCATGATATGCTGTGTGCTCAAATTTATGATGTGTTGTGTGCTTAATTATGCATATGACCATGATATGTTGTGTGCTCAAATTCATGATATGCTGTGTGCTCAAATTTATGATGTGTTGTGTGCTTAATTATGTTTATGATCATGATATGTTGTGTGCTTAAATATGCTTAAGATCATGATATGCTGTGTGCTCAAATTCATGATGTGTTGTATGCTTAATTATGCATGTGATCATGATATGCTGTGTGCCCAAATTCATGATATGCTATGTGCTCAATTTCACATGCTTTAAGTATGCCTAAGAGTTGCCTCCCTACAAGTGGGATCAAGAGCACTCTTCATAATATGAATATGACATGAAAGTTATGCTAAGAATTATATTATTATGACATGCTACTTTTAAGGCTTGTACCAAGGGTGGGCTCCATAAACACCCCGGGGTCGATGGACTAAGAAACGAGCCTAGTTAGGGATGGGCTCCTAAGTGCCCCTATGTCGATGGACTAAGAAACGGGCCTAGTATGTATGCCTTGTAGGGTTCAAGACTTGCTACCTTGGACCTACATAGGACGCGCGCATTTATGTATGTGGTACAAGTCGGGGTCCTAATCATGTTGAGATTATGTTTATGTATGTTATAAGTTTTAAAAGACATGTTGCATATGTTTTCATGATGCATGTTTAAGAGTTCACCTTGCATATACCTTAGGTGATACCATGATACCTTATGTTTATGTCATGATGATGTCATGATATTTATGATGATGCTTATGACATGTATGATCTTTATGTTGTGTGATACCATGATACATTATGTTTATGTCATGATGATGCCATGATATTTATGATGATGCTTATGACATGTATGATGTTTATGTTGTGTGATACCATGATACCTTATGTTTACGTCATGATGATGCCATGATATTTATGATGATGCTTATGACATGTATGATGTTTATGTTGTGTGATACCATGATACCTTATGTTTATGTCATGATGATGCCATGATATTTATGATGATGCTTATGACATGTATGATGTTTATGTTGTGTGATACCATGATACCTTATGTTTATGTCATGATGATGCCATGATATTTATGATGATGCTTATGACATGTATGATGTTTATGTTGTGTGATACCATGATATCTTATGTTTATGTTGTGATCATGCCATGATATGCTACAGGATATGATATGATATGACTTGTGTTCTTAATATGCTATACGGTTTTTGTGAGTAGGAAAGGAACTTACTGAGCCATGAGTGCTCACAGCTTACTTTCTTGTACTACAGATAAGGGCAAGGGATGGATGAACTAGGGGAGCAGCAGGAGGGGCTAGAAGGATGTGTGTGGCAGTGATTTGGCTAACGAAAAAGAAAAGACCTGCTTTCATAAAAATTAGAATTTTGCCTAGCTTTATGTCACTACTTCATAACTCCATGACATTTTATTATGTGTTTGAGTATCATGTCTCAAAATATGTTAAGTATGCTGTGTGGTTTATATGTTAGATGATTTTTCATGGTGATTTAAAAGCTAAAGAAAAGTTTTAAAATTTTACGAATAAGACTTCCACTGTAATTAGTAAGTAAGTATGGTAAAGTAACCCCCGTGGCCTTAGCAGGAGGGGCGGGGCGTTACATTGGTAGTATATATATACCTCATATTTTATCCTTATAGTTATGAATAGTATTATCATATCGTCACTACACTTGACTTACTATTACTTGCTTAGTATATGGATTCAAGTACGGATATTCATTATGATATCTCGGTAGATCATGATATTTTTTTCCCTATGAGACTGTATACCTTTGGGTCTCTTTATATATATTATGCTCATGCACTATCTGTTTATTACCCACTGAGTCCTAGCACTCACCACCTCTTTTATCTGGTTTTTCTTTCGTCAGGAAATAGGTAGATGATACTAGGACACTTGGAGGATTCTGACTATCGGTCCCGTTTTACATTCGAAGATGGTTTTCTGGTTTTGCTACCTACTTTGAATTTGTGAACTTGTTATTGTAATAACACGATGTGGATTTGGAGTTTAGTCTTATAGTTGCATGTATTTTGGTTGTTGTTGTTGTGTCAAGCTAGGATGACTCGTAGTTGGTTGTTTTTGTTGGTACAATTTACCTCTAGGGTTTTGATGTTTGACAATATGACCAAGGGTTGACCCAAATAGGACTTCATGCTTGGGAGAGGAAAGTCTAGTCAGGACTAGATGACTAGCAAAGGTAAGTCCTAACCAAAGGTTAGGCAAAGTGGAAGTCCTAGTGAGTGAAGCCAGGCCCTAGTGAGTGAAGTTAGGTGGTGGAAGTCCTGGTGAGTGAAGCCAGACTCTAGTGAGTGAAGTTAGGTGAAGGAAGTCCTGATGAGTGAAGCCAGGCAATGGATGTCCTAGTAAGTGAAGCTAGACAACCCTATGTAGTTAACCCTAGGTTATACGACCGACTGGTTTCCGGTCGACTGGACTAGCAAATCTTGAATTTTAAAAACACTATATTATTTTATCTATTGTGCTAATTCAGTGTTGCAGGGAAGTCCAGCTAGGTCGACGGGCGGACCGGGTAGCAAGCACGAAGTCCAGACTGATCGACAGGCTGATTGGATGTCTAACAAAAGGTAAGTAAAGGTAAGTCAATAGAGGAGAGTGACTGTGACGATGCATTTCCCGTTTGAGGGAACAGTAAACGTCAATCCAATTTAGAACCATTTGGGGAATCTAAGTTGAGATCGTGACTAGATTCTGGTCTCGGTGAGACGGAATCTAATTACTACACTTTTACTTTAATTTTGCTAACTTTTGTTTTGCAGGGTAGTATAACTTTTGTTTTTCCTCGGACTAACATTTTCTTATAGGAAAAGGAATTTCTGGAAATGGTGGTCCGGATGCCCGGAAGGGATCTGGGCACTCGGAGTTGGTCCGGAATCCTGGAACTGGTCCGGGCGCCCGAAAGGCAAAAACTTATCTCGTCGCAACATCCATATCCGAGCGCCCGGAAGGGATCCGGGGGCCCGAAGCTTCCTATATAAGGAGGTCTCACCCTGGAGCAAGATACAACAACTTCTTCCTACGACTGCTCTATTGCGCACTACTCCAGCGACGCTGCGAGGCTTCTCTGACAACCTGCGACTCGAGTCTAATTTTTGTTGTCGATATTTTGTTTTTATTATACTTGTCCTTAACTTTGTAATCACTTTTCAAACTGCTAGTGAATTTCTCAACAAAAGCACTCGACGAGTGTGAGCCTTGGGATAGGAGTCAACGAAGTTTCCGAACCAAGTAAAACTGGTTCGTGTTAGCATTGTATTTTCTTTTACTTTCTTCCACTGCGTACTCAACTTAATTTCACTATGAATTTTTCGATCGCTATTCACCCCCTCCCCCCTTCTAGTGACTTCTACGATCCAACAAGTGGCATCAGAGTGGGTACCGCTCTAAATTTGTGCAACCATCAATCAAGAAAGGGGGTTCTTTTTAAAAGAAAAATAGATATCGTTTGTGTTTAAAAAATATCCTTACGCCTTTCATTTTTTCCCTCCAAAATTATTTTTAAAAATTCATTATCGTCTTTTCACCGTTGGTTAGTATTAGCAAAATATCGTATTTACCAAAATTTTAAATAATATTTTTTTAATATTTTATTATTATTTTTTTGAAATTAGTGAAATACTATATTTTTTCTCCAGCATTGCTAATCCAAGATCCAGTCTTGGCACCTCTTTTTAGTTTTCTATCTTTAGTGCTTAATGGCTCTAGTCAAAGGACAAAGCATTCACCAACCACCTCCATATGAGATGTATAAGAGACATGAATTCAATCTGTGGAGGATGCAGATGGAAACTTTTATTCTAATGAACGACTTCGATGGTGGCCTGGCATTGAGAAGATCAACACAAAACTCGGAAGCAAACCAAAAGGTAATAAAATTAGTTTCAAATTTAATACCTAACGAAGTTAATTATAGGATAAGAGAGGTCAAGGATGCCCACGAGTTTTGGACCTGCCTGACCAAGCTTCATGAGGAGTCGTTAGAGTTAGACGATCAAGTCAAGATCAAATCCAACGGAAAAGTCTACTGAATTAGGGGTTTTGCTAAGGTTAGAAATATTTAACAAAATACTCCTTCTAGTGTAACGACCACCTTTCTTATCTATACTATTACACTCTAAGGATGATCGTTACTTGACTACTAACTCTACTTAACCGGTATGATTAAATCCAAATGGAAACCCTACCGAAAAATTTTGACAGAGTCTTCCCTGTACCGCTGACCTTAAACTGATATACATTCAAAGTATACATCAGCCACAAGCGGCTGAAACATATATCAACAACTCACGCAGTAAATAATCCAAACAAAAGAGAACTATATTACTCAAGATCCCAAATCATCTACTATGTCCTAATAACATCAAAATAACATATATTATCCCAATTACTAAAATGCGGAAACCTAATAATGAAATAACTTCTTACTTCCTAATTTTCTTATCATCCTAAATAAAGAATTAATCTAGACAAATCCTTAACTAAGTCCCAAGGCTTCCATAGTCTTGACATCACACATCCTTCGAACACCTCCTTGTCGCCTTCCTTTCTATATCTTTTCCTTTCCTGTATCTGCAGTAAGAGGAAATGCAATCTATAAGAAAAATGCTTAGTAAGCGCTATCTAACTCACAAAACACGAATGTGAATGTATACGAAAAGAACTAGAAACTGAATGCCTTAAAAGAAGATATATAAAGCTGCTCATGTCAAAAGTACTGAAACTAGAAATAAAACTGCTCATGCATAATCAATAGCAAAGCACTATAAATTGTATACTCATGATATACAAGGATAAAACTGCATGCTAGGAATAAAGCTAAACATATGAAAGTTGCTCATCTAATAGGTAAACATGAAAAACTACTCATCTACTAGATAAACATGGTAGAATAAAGAACTAAACTTGCTGATTTTTAGAACTATATGAAACTTATTTCATTTGTTCTAAACTTATTCTTTAATACTTTATACTTATGTAAAACTTATTTTACTTGTTCAAAAACTTATACTTATAATACTTCAAAATAATAATCAACTTTCTTCTTGGGCCCGACAACTGTACTTGCTATGCGCGCATCCCTGACTAGACCCGAGATAGCTGGTCCCGAATTTAGTAGGGTTTACTAGGTTATCTAAACCTAGGGACGACTATGGGAGCCCAACCCAAGGACAACTGAGAGTCCTGCATACTAGGTTATCTAAACCTAGGGACGACTATGGGAGCCCAACCCAAGGACCACTGAGAGTCCAGTACAGTGACACTGATAAAAGTAAAATACTTGTTATCTTTTAATACTTCTAATATATAATGCCTCGGCATTTTCTTTAAGCACCTTGTGTGCCAAAATCCCTAAAGTCTTGACTTTGGGATCTACTTAAGGCCTTAGCCTTTTTCTTTCTTTGCTTTATCTTTCTTATATTTTTCTTTATCTTTCTTATACTTTTCTTAAACCCAAAATACTGTTAGGGTATCTTTCGTATGCATCTATGAATGAAACTAACTATGTAACACAGAATCATGCAAAGAATACAAAAGAAATCTGCACATACAATACTTATCAAAAATCTGCACTAATGCTTAACAAAAATCTGCATACTAGCTTAATAAAAATCTGCATAATAGCTTAACAGAAATCTGCATACTAGCTTAACAAAATCTGCACTTGCTTAACAGAAATTCTGCAAAGAAACTTAACAAAAGAAACATATTCTGGTTAGTACAGATTTTCATCGTCTCTCAAACTTCCTTTCCATAATATGACTAATACACTGCTTATCTGGAATTCACTCAATCAAGAGATTACAACTCGTAATCCATTTAAAATTCCAGAATTAGCCAAGCACAGATGTTATCCATATACACTCCTTAGCACAATACAATGGTATTACACCTGCACTAAATTCTTATGATATCTCATCCCATTTATAATTCCTTGACCAACCTACAAACCTAGGATTTACAAATTTACTACCATCTGATTCAACTAAAATTCACAATACCATATCCATCCGTTCTTGACAATAGTACCACTCCATGAATAGATGGTGGACTGCTATCATTCTAGACGATTGTAGCATAAGACTCACAGATTTGTTTAGATCCAGCTAGCAATAACCTTATTTAAAGGGGATGAGTTCCCATATATACTCTAACAAAACTAAACTAAATGCTTAAAAATGATATACTTCAAGGTGTTTAATCTCAAATGCTTAGTCCAAACTAAAGCATCCAAAAGCACTTCACCTTTAGAATACCACTTAACACTGCTCAATTAAAACATAACTGCTAAAATCTTTCTCCTTCTAATTGTCTCTAAGCTGAAAACAACATGCTTCATATAAGTTCCTATGTAACATTAAGAGACAAAGATCCAAAAGAAAAACTACTATAATAAAATGCAGAACTTGGATTGTATACTAATGCTTGCAAGAACTAATCTAGGAACTAGCATATATGGTAGAAAACTAGAATAAAAACCCAATGAAAATTCATCTTTATCTGCTACGAATCTGTCCAGGAAACCACATGCATTACAAAACAGAAACCAAATCTATAATAAAGACCTTGGTCTTGCTTTACACAAAAAAAACCTTCACCTCATCGTGAGAATTTCTAAATCTCCAAAACCAAATGAGACAAACCCGAACCGAACTGCACAGCAAATTCTTCGTTCACAAACTGAACTACACAGCAACTCAAAACCGAGCTGTTCATGCCAATTTAACAGCACAATCCGAAACTACATGCTAAAAAGGAAATCTATACTATCTCATGTATATTGCCTAATAGCAAGAATAACCGGTCCTGCCCCTCTAACGTCACGACAGCAACCCTAAACTAACCTTCATCACAGAACAAATTCGGAACACAAGAATAAGCAAAGTTCAGAATCTAATCCAATTAAAAACCACATCCCTCTTCCTTAACAACTCACGACAGTAAGCCCTAAACCACAACCTTCTCAGAAAATTCGAATCAAAAGAAAAAGGACCCGGAACTATCCTACTGCAGGTGAGTAGCGACTTACATAGCGTTCTTGGACTTACAACCGAGAAGAAGGCTTCTAATGCTTCTATGGCTTGCGGAGAACTCAACAATCCGGCTCCTCTTCGTGCCCACAAGCTCTCCTCGACGAAAGGATCGTGACGAGGTGGAGAACTCTCGAAAAACTCCCTCAATCAGCCGCCGAAGTGAAGCCCTAACCTTCCTTGCCTTCCGCCCGAGCACGGCCGTCGTGCGCAGAAGAGAGACGCGAGGAGAGGAGAAAGCAAAAGTTAGGTTTTTTCGAAAATCACTTAAGCCCTCTTTTTATAACCTAAGGTAATTTCTGTTATCAACTATTGCTTAAGAATATTTCGCACCTTACCTTTTCACGAAATACTCACGGAACCGTTGGTTGGCTGCGTTTCCGCCGAACCCCTGGTTGTGGGTTCAAACCCTCAACCGAGCCTTTTCCTTCCTTTTTTATTTTAAATGTTCCTAACTACCGCATAAATATAATTCGTCCCGTATATGGTTAGTAATGACCGCTTGCCCACTTGGTTAGCTGGGTTTTGACCGGGTCAAGGGTCGCTGGTTCGATCCTCGGCTTAGACATCTTTTTGTCAAAACTTCCTTCGTTTAGTAAAAATACCAAACGACCTCCAAAAATTACATAAAAATACTCTAAAAATTTTTAAAAATCTCTAGAATTTTTCTAAAGTATTTCTAAATATTTTTAAGAACTTTTAGAACTTTAATGAGGAAAATTGGGTTGTTACAATCCCCCATACCTTATAAAAAGTTCGTCCTCGAACTTAGAATAATTCTGGATATCTCTATCTCATACTGTCCTTATGCTCCTAAGTAACTTTCTCGTGCTTCTGGTTCTAAATGACTTTCACTAATGGTACTCTTTGTTCCTTAGTCTCTTAACTTCTCGGTTCTCTATTATTCATATTGCATCGTACCTATTAGTGGTCCTTGGAAGGCTTGATATCTTCTCTATCCGTTCTAAACATACTTATGTATATGAATATAAGAGAAACAAAACTTTTATCTTACTAAAGCGCATATAAGCAATTACTCTATACTGGCAATAATAAAGAAAGCATAAAAGAAAAAAAACTTAAATACTTTCTTACTTGAAGACGACAAGGCTGGTGCTGATGTGTGATGCTGGAGAATGGGAACTGCTCTGATACCAACTGTAACGACCACCCCTCTTATCTATACTATTACACTCTAAGGATGACCGTTACTTGACTACTAACTCTACTTAACCGATATGATTAAATCCAAATGGAAACCCTACCGAAAAATTTCGACAGAGTCTCCCCTGTACTGGTGACCTTAAACTGATATACATACAAAGTATACATCAGCCACAGGCGGTTGGAACATATATCAACAACTCACGCAGTAAATAATCCAAACAAAAGAGAACTATATTACTCAGGATCCCAAATCATCTACTATGTCCTAATAACATCAAAATAACATATATCATCCCACTTACTAAAATGCGGAAACCTAATAATGAAATACAACTTCTTACTTCCTAATTTTCTTATCATCCTAAATAAAGAATTAATCTAGACAAATCCTTAACTAAGTCCCAAGGCTTCCATAGTCCTGGCATCACACATCCTTCGAACACCTCCTTGTCACCTTCCTTTCTATATCTTTTCCTTTCCTGTATCTGCAGTAAGAGGTAATGCAATCTATAAGCAAAATACTTAGTAAGCGCTATCTAACTCACAAAACACGAATGTGCATGTATACGAAAAGAACTAGAAACTGAATGCCTTAAAAGAAGACATATAAAGTTGCTCATGTCAAAAGTACTGAAACTAGAAATAAAACTGCTCATGCATAATCAATAGCAAAGCACTATAAATTGTATACTCATGATATACAAGGATAAAACTGCATGCTAGGAATAAAGCTAAACATATGAAAGCTGCTCATCTAATAGGTAAACATGAAAAACTACTTATCTACTAGATAAACATGGTAGAATAAAGAACTAAACTTGTTGATTTTTAGAACTAAATGAAACTTATTTCATTTGTTCTAAACTTATTCTTTAATACTTTATACTTATGTAAAACTTATTTTACTTGTTCAAAAACTTATACTTATAATACTTCAAAATAATAATCAACTTTCTTCTTGGGCCCGGCAACTGTACTTGCTATGCGCGCATCCCTGACTAGACCCGAGATAGCTGGTCCCGAATTTAGTAGAGTTTACTAGGTTATCTAAACCTATGGACGACTATGGGAGCCCAACCCAAGGACAACTGAGAGTCCTGCATACTAGGTTATCTAAACCTAGGGACTACTATGGGAGCCCAACCCAAGGACCACTGAGAGTCCAGTACAGTGCCACTGATAAAAGTAAAATATTTGTTATCTTTTAATACTTCTAATATATAATGCCTCGGCATTATCTTTTAATACTCCTAAAGTCTTGACTTTGGGATCTACTTAAGGCCTTAGCTTTTTCTTTCTTTTCATTATCTTTCTTATACTTTTCTTTATCTTTCTTATACTTTTCTTAAACCCAAAATACTGTTAGGGTATCTTTTGTATGCATTTATGAATGAAACTAACTATGTGACACATAATCATGCATAAAATACAAAAGAAATATGCACATACAATACTTATCAAAAATCTGCACTAATGCTTAACAGAAATCTGCATACTAGCTTAATAAAAATCTGCATAATAGCTTAACAGAAATCTTCATACTAGTTTAACAAAATCTGCACTTGCTTAACAGAAATTCTGCAAAGAAACTTAACAAAAGAAACATATTCTAGCTAGTACAGATTTTCATCGTCTCTCAAACTTCCTTTCCATAATATGACTAATACACAGCTTATCTGGAATTCACTCAATAAAGATATTACAACTCGTAATCCATTTAAAATTCCAGAATCAGCCAAGCACAAATGTTATCCATATACACTCCTTAGCACAATACAATGGTATTACACCTACACTAAATTCTTATGATATCTCATCCCATTTAAAATTCCTTGACCAACCTACAAACCTAGGATTTACAAATTTACTACCATCTGATTCAACTAAAATTCACAATACCATATCCATCCGTTCTTGACAATAGTACCACTCAATGAATAGATGGTGGACTGCTATCATTCCAGACGATTGTAGCATAAGACTCACAGATTTGTTTAGATCCAGCTAGCAATAACCTTATTTAAAGGGGATGAGTTCTCATATATACTCTAACAAAACTAAACTAAATGCTTAAAAATGATATACTTCAAGGTGTTTAATCTCAAATGCTTAGTCCAAACTAAAGCATCCAAAAGCACTTCACCTTTAGAATACCACTTAACACTGCTCAATTAAAACATAACTGCTAAAATCTTTCTCCATCTAACTGTCGCAAAGCTGAAAACAACATGCTTCATATAAGTTCCTATGTAACATTAAGAGACAAAGGTCCAAAAGAAAAACTACTATAATAAAATGCAGAACTTGGATTGTATACTAATTCTTGCAAGAACTAATCTAGGAACTAGCATATATGGTAGAAAACTAGAATAAAAACCCAATGAAAATCCATCTTTATCTGCTATGAATCTGTCCAGGAAACCACATGCAATACAAAATCGAAACCAAATCTATAATAAAGACCTTGGTCTTGCTTTACACAAAAAAAAACTTCACCTCATCGTGAGGATTTCTAAATCTCCAAAACCAAATCAGACAAACCCGAACCGAACTGCACAGCAAATTCTTCGTGCACAAAACGAACTGCACAGCAACTCAAAACCGAGCTGTTCATGCCAATTTAATAGCACAATCCGAAACTACATGCTAAAAAGGAAATCTATACTATCTCATGTATATTGCCTAATAGCAAGAATAACCGGTCCTGCCCCTTTAAGGTCACGGCAGCAACCCTAAACTAACCTTCATCACAGAACAAATTCGGAACACAAGAATAAGCAAAGTTCAGAATCTAATCCAATTAAAAACCACATCCCTCTTCCTTAACAACTCACGGCAGTAAGCCCTAAACCACAACCTTCTCAGAAAATTTGAATCAAAAGAAAAAGGACCCGGAACTATCCTACTGCAGGTGAGTAGCGACTTACCTAGCGTTCTTGGACTTACAACCGAGAAGAAGGTTTCTAATGCTTCTAGGGCTTGCGGAGAACTCAACAATCCGGCTCCTCTTCGTGCCCACAAGCTCTCCTCGACGAAAGGATCGTGACGAAGTGGAGAACTCTCGGAAAACTCCCTCAATCGGCCGCCGAAGTGAAGCCCTAACCTTCCTTGCCTTCCGCCCGAGCACGGCCGTCGCGCGCAGAAGAGAGACGCGAGGAGAGGAGAAAGGAAAAGTTAGGTTTTTTCGAAAATCACTTAAGCCCTCTTTTTATAACCTAAGGTAATTTCTGTTATCAACTATTGCTTAAGAATATTTCGCACCTTACCTTTTCACAAAATACTCGTGGAACCGTTGGTTGGTTGCGTTTCCGCCGAACCCCTGGTTGCGGGTTCAAACCCTCAGCCGAGCCTTTTTCTTCCTCTTTTATTTTAAATGTTCCTAACTACCACATAAATATAATTCGTCCCTTATATGGTTAGTAATGACCGCTTGCCCACTTGGTTAGCTCGGTTTTGACCGGGTCAAGGGTTGCTGGTTCGAACCTCGACTTAGATATCTTTTTGTCAAAACTTCCTTCGTTTAGTAAAAATACCAAAAGACCTCCAAAAATTACATAAAAATACTCTAAAAATTTCTAAAAATCTCTATAATTTTTCTAAAGTATTTCTAAATATTTTTAAGAACATTTAGAATTCCTAATGAGGAAAATTGGGTCGTTACAGCTAGTAGTAGTTTAAAAAATATGTATGTTAATTTGGATATTCCTGAAAATATACGTGAAAATAGTTTATTTGATAATACTTTCAAAAATAACCAAAGGATATTATCTTATAAAACAAATCTAATTAATTTAAATAATTCAGAAAATATGAAAATAATTAATAACCCTAAAAATTTAAATGATGATCAATCAATTTGAATGACTCTATCCCTAAGAAAAATTAAATTAATAATATTAAAAATATTACTTTACATAAAAATTTAAAAAATTTACAAATTCAGAAAAGTTAAATATTAAAAATTCAAATTTAAACTTAAACAAATCTGAAAATTCAAATGATTATGATGACAAGGTCAATATTGATCTAGATAAAATTAATAAATTTCTTAATAAAATATTTAATAATCTAGATAACATCAATCTAAAAATTTATATCCAAGATAATTTAATTATCAAAAAAATAAATTTTAAAGATATGATTAATCTAATAAATTTAACTAATCATATTAATTTAAAAGACGAAGAAAATATAAGGATAAATTCAAATATTTTAATAAAACCAAAACCAAATTTAATAAATTCAAAATTAAATAATAAAGAAAATTAAAAATTAACAATTAATAGAAATTTAAGAGATAAACCTTTAAAGAAATATAATTCAAATAATTTAATAAATTCAAATTCAAAAACTAATAAAAACTTAAACACTAAAAAACATCTTAACTTAATAAAATTAAGATTGAAAGAAAATCTAAATATTAAATACACTTCTTTAAAGAAGGACAATTTGATCAATTTAATTAATTCAAAATTAAAAAACTAAACATTAAATCTTAAATAAAATTAACTCTAATTATACAAAAATCTTAAAAAGAAAATTAATAATTTAGGGGAGACTCCAAATTATTTGGCACATCCAAAATAACAACTTACCCGGCAAGGTAATTAGGATTAGATTAAAAAGGGATAAAAGTTTTGTTGGATCGGAATTCGCTAGAGGGGGGTGAATAGTGATTAAAAATTTAAGTGAGTAAATACGTAGCGGAAAAAGTGAAACTAGAACAATGGTAACACAAGTAATTTTTTACTTGGTTCGGAGCCTATATCGACTCCTACTCCAAGGCCCGCACTCGTCGAGTGCTTTCGTTGGGCAATCCACTAACAATTCGTAAAATATTACAATAGTAAAGTACAGAACTGATTTTAAGAAAAAGAAATATCGACAATAAAAGGGAAAAAGAAAAATAACACTTTGTCGGTCGCAACGTCGTAGGAGCACAACAGAGCAAGCAATGGAAGATCTTGTGTTCAGTTCCTTGCTCAAGGCCTCACCCTCCTTATATAGGAGCCTCTGGGCGCCCGGATCCCTTCCGGGCGCCTGGAGTGTGGCGTAGCCCAACCAACTATGAAGCTCCACATGTCGACGTGCGTTTGAGGATAATATTTACCTCCGGGCGCCCGAACCCTTATTTTCCAACAATCTCCTTCCTGCAAGAAAACGTTAGTCCGAGGTAAATATAAATTATATATCCTACAAAATAGAGTGTTAGCACAGTTTACTTAGATTTCTGTCTCATTGAGACAGGAATCTAGTCAAAATCTCAACTTAGAGTTCTGAAATGGTTCTAAGTTGGATCGACGCCTAAGTTCCCTTCTCGGGAACGCGTCCTCACAATCACTCCCCTCAATGACTTACCTTAACTTATCTGCCAGATGTCCGGTCAGCCCGTCGACTCGTTTGGGCTTCGTGCCAGCTATTCGGTCGACCCTTTGATCTAGCTACTTCTTGCCAGACATCCGGTCAGCCCATTGACCCGTCTAGACTTCGTGTCGGCTATCTAGTGTAACGACCACCCTTCTTACTACTACTACTACTCTCTAAGGGTGACCGTTACTTAACTACTGACTCTACTTAACCGGTATAATCGAAACCATGAGGAGTCCTTATCGAAAAATTTCGACAGAGTCTCCCCTGTACCGGTGAGCATAAACTGAGATACAAACATAGTATACATCAGCCACAGGTGGCTGGAACATATAACAAACTCTCACGCAGTTAAATAAGTATCAAACATCAAAATAACTACTTATTAAACAAAACTCATCTCAGCATGCAATCTAAAACAAGGATGAACTCAAATGACATGAACTATAAAGTACAATCTCAAATGTTTACAGTCCACTAAAACACGGAAAACTTAATAACGTCCCAAGTCTCTTCCATAGTCCTGGCATCACACATCATCCGCGCCACCTTGTCGCCTTCCTTTGCTAAAACTTTTCCTTTCCTGTATCTGCAGTAAGAGGAAATGCAATCTATAAGCAAAATGCTTAGTAAGCGCTATCTAACTCACAAAAATCTCGATATGCATGTACATATATCTATAACATGAACTAATTGAATGTTTACTGAAGACTACTCATGCTCATCTAATAGTAAAGGAATCAAACAGGCTGAAATGCTAAACATGTAAAGCTACTTATGCTCTTCTAATAGCAAAGGAATCAAACATACTGAAATGCTAAACATGTAAAGCTGCTCATGCTCTTCTAATAGCAAATAACAGTAAGCTAATCTAAATAATATGCTAGCATAAAAGAAAACTAAACTTGCTGATTTTAAAACAAAGTGAAACTTATTTCATTTGTTCTAAACTTATTCTTTTATTCCACTTGTTTAAAACTTATTCTTTTATTTCACTTGTTTAAAATTTATACTTTTATGCTTTTATACTTATGTGAAACTTATTTTACTTGTTCAAAAGCTTATACTTATAATACTTCAAAATAGTAATCAACTTCTCTTGGGCCCAGGCTTAGTACCATATATTGCGCGTTCCCTAATAGGTTGGGGTAGCGAGCCACCAATCCTAAAAGAGCAGACCTTGGTCTACCAGGGCCAAGACCTTGGAATTGGACACCTGGATTTGTTTAACGACAACCTTGGAAGTCGGGTACTAGCATTTTCAAAGTAAAATATCTTATTATCTTAATTATTTCTTCTTTAAATGCCTTGGCATTTTATCAAGCACCTTGTGTGCCAAAATCCCTAAAGTCTCGACTTTGGAATCTACTTAAGGCCTTAACCTTTTTCTTTCTTTTCTTTATCTTTATTATACTTGTTAATACCTCTAATAAAAGGATGTCTCATACAAGATTGATCTCAAATACTTTAACAAAACAAGATTGATCTCAAATACTTTAACAAAACAAAATTGAATACTTAAACAAACTAAAATTGAATGCTATAACAACTGAAACTGTTGTGCTTGGGAAGTTCCAAAACCGCAGTTTAAACAGAAATAAATCTGCATACTTTGTCTAACAAGACTCTGAAATGCTTAACAATTAAAATCTTCATACAATACTTATCAAATTCTGCAAGCAATACTTATAAAAATCTGCGTACAATACTTATAAAAATCTGCATACTATACTTATAATATCTGCATACATACTAACTAGAAGCAAAGCTGCATGCTCATAATAAATGTACAGAAACTTTGTAAAGCTTATGCTCATGATCTATGGACTGTTCTTGTAATAACAAGCCTCTAACTGCATGCTAATAGCTACGTCTGTTCATGCTTATCAATGCAAGGAACTAAATTTGCCATGCTAAAAAAAATAGGGCTGATCATGCTTCCTAAAAACCGTAATAAAAACATCTAAACAGAAACTCAAAGTGGGGCTGTTTGTGCCCATTTCATAGCGAGAAAACTAATACGTATACTTTAACAAAAGGGTTGTCCTTGCCCATTAAATAACACTAAAAAGGTCTAAACTAGTTAGAACTTGAAACTCTATAAAACTTATACTTCTTATACTTTAAAATATTAGTCTTTTCCTATCAAGACCTTGGTCTCTCTTCACTTATAACTACTCATAATCTTCTAAAAATATTTAATGGAACACATGTTTCTAATTAAAGAACTATTCTTGCTCAAGCTATACAAATCATCGGATTGCACAGCGACTCCAGGAAAAATTACTCGTGCTCACAACAGCAAAGCAAAGAGGAACTGCTCATGCTTGCAAACAGCAGGGGAAAAATTATCCAGCAAAGGAAAATTATACAACAAGGGAAAGGTATAAACATCATGCTAGAATAAAAACCAAACTTGCTAGTTTTAAAAACTTCTCATACTCACGGCAGGAAAGCATCTAAGTCCACCACCTTCACGGCCCATCCCACAAACAACAGAAACACCAAATCAACTCGAAGCTACCCTTATTCCTCTAGAAATCCCGATTCTATACAGCCTTCCAAAAACAAAGGAAGAATTCAAAAACTCTTAGTAAACTCGAATTTCTGTACAACATATTCCAAAGCAACGAGACAAGAATCTGAAACCTCAATTCATGGCAGCAAATCTCACAAGCAACAAACTTCACAGAAAATTCGAAACCAAAAGGAATATGTATTCGGAACTATCCTACTGCAGGTGAGTAGCAACTTACCGAGGTGTTCTTGGACTTACAACCGAAGGGTAAGGCTCTAGGGTTTCGGGTGAGCTCCAAATCTCAGTCTCTTCTTGTGCTCACGGCTCCTCCTCGATGCAAGGAATTGTGATAGTGAAGAAAATCCCTTGGAGAACCTTGGTCGGCCATCGGAAGAAGCCCCAGCTTCTCTTCGTCTTCCGCCCGAGCAGAGGCCGACGTCGCGCGAGGGAGAAAGGTAAGTTAATTAGGTCACGGGAAAATTAAGCCCTAAGTTCTCTTCTTATAACCTTAATATTCTGTTAACTATCTTAAATAAATTTGCTACCCTTTTCTAAACATAACCGGCCGCGTGAACACTTGGTCAGCCGCGCGTTGCTTAAGGCTTGGCTTGTGGGTTCAAATCTCGGCTGAAACCCTTTTCTTCCTATTATTTCCTGTTATTAACTTCTACTACTTAAATACATTTCATACTTCTTTTAATCAGCAACGCTCGCTGGAACACTTGGTCAGCCGGATTCGCTTAAGGCATTGGTTCGGCCGGAGGTCACGGGTTCGAATCTCGGCTTGGACATTTTTTTGTTGAAACTTCTTTCGTTTAGTAAAAATACCAAACGACCTCCAAAAATTACATAAAAATACTCTAAAAATTTCTAAAAATCTCTAGAATTTTTATAAATCATTTCTAAATATTTTTATGTAATATTAGGACACGTAATGAGAAATTTTGGGACGTTACGTCTAGTTGGCCCTTTGACCTAGCTGGACTTCGTACCAGATGTCCAGTCAGCTCGTCGACTCGTCTGGACTTCGTGCCATCTATCCGATCGGCCCGTCAACCTAGCTGGGCTTCGTGCTAGCTATTCGGTTAGCCCGTTGACCTAGCTGGGCTTCGTGCCAAATATCAAGTCAGCCAGTCGACCTGTTTGGACTTCTCCTGCACACTTGATCAAATATTAGATCACAATGACACTAACTTAAGCTACTTTGTCATTCATCAAAACTTGAGTTAGACCGTTAGTGCTAACCGCATCAACAAGTTTAACTTGACCTATGGTACTGGTAAAGTTTTGGATGATAGTAAGTTAAGGAAGCTCTGTCTATGCATGTCTAGGAAGTTATGGCTTCGACCTAATGCATTTGGCTAAGGGGAACTAACTGTATGACCGTTGGGCTGGCTAGAAGGGGGGGTTGGATAGCCTGCAAACACAAAAACAAAACCAACCCTTCTCGAACTCTTAAACTAACACTTAAAAAATAAAGTAAGCAGAAAGTGAATCATAAAAATGAGGCACACGATATTTACTTGGTTACAACCAGGGAGGTTGTTAATCTAAGGGAAATATAGTACTAAATACTCCATTAGGCGGAGAAGCTATGTACAACAATGAAGCATAGAAACAGAAGCTTAACTCTAAACTAAAAGCTTCTGGAGTGTTAGAATTACAAGTGTTGGAATTACAATTTGTGAGTTCGTTTAAAAGCTTCTGGACCAAGGCTATATTTATAGCCTTGGTCGGCGTGCCCTGAGGGTTCCGGGCACCCTGGGGAGATAAATTTTATCCCCCAACGTTCAGATCGAGTCAAAGATCGATCTTGGGAAAAAGTCAACTTCGGCCGCCCCGGTACGTTCCGGGCGCCCTGGAGCCGGGCGCCCCGGTACGTTGCGGGTGCCCTGGAGGGG
Organism: Zingiber officinale; assembly: GCF_018446385.1. Lineage (NCBI taxonomy): Eukaryota > Viridiplantae > Streptophyta > Magnoliopsida > Zingiberales > Zingiberaceae > Zingiber > Zingiber officinale. Next base: position 75,735,055 of record NC_055999.1, read on the forward strand.
TTTGGGCGCCCCAGTCAGCTCTGGACGCCACAGACCCAAAAGTCAACTTCAGTTGACTTTTTCGGCCCGGGCCCTCTGCTTCGGCTCTGGTAGCCTCGGTCTGAGTCTTTAACTCCGGATCCACTCGCTTGGGTGATCTTAGACATCCGGGAAAGGGCTCACCCGAACCCAACTTCCGGTCTTCTCAAGTGGGCTTCCGCTCCGGCTTCTCGTCCCTCGGAATCGCCGCGTGTTTCCTTCTTGTCCGCTAGCGTACTCATCCGCAGTCTTCGTCCCTCAGTCGCACCCCGTGTCAACCTTCTCGCTAGCTGCATCTCTTGCTCCCTGAGCAATCTTCCGCTCTGGCTTTCATCCCTCGGAACCACCGCACGCTTCCTTCTCATCCGCCGGTGTACTCTTCAGCAGCGCCTCGTCCCTCGGACGCACCGCGTGTCGTCTTTCTCACTAGCTGCTTCTTCTGCTCGAGTACCTGTGCTCCTAAGCTCCTGCACACTTAGACACAAGGTTAGAAACACACAGGACCTAACTTAACTTGTTGATTACACCAAAATAACCTTGGAGTTCCAACAATCTCCCCCTTTTTGATGTGATCAACCCAAGTTAAGCTAGGGTAAAAATAGACATGGAAATAAATAATTTATATTACAATAACGTGCAACAAGATAGAAAAATTAAATTTCAAAAATTTAAATTTTCAATTTCTACCTCCCCCTAGACTTATACTTTTTCTTCTCCCCCTTTGATCACATAAAAATTGAGGTTGCAAGAAAAATCTTAGGGTTGACACTTAGAAAAATTATAAAAATCTATTTCAATAATTTTCTGGAAAATATTTCTAAGTCAAGGAAAATTTCTAACTCAAAAATAACTTTTGAAAAATTTCTAAGTTTTCATCATCAAGAATTAAGAACTTTCTAAGCAAAAAACTTTATGCAAGAAAAATTTAAAAAAAATTTGAGAACAAAAAATTAAAAAATTTCTATGCATTTATTAGAATGTTTTATATTTCCATTTTAATTTATCATGATTTCTTAAATCATAATTTTTCAGATTTAAAGCGACCAATATTAAACATGCAAAAAATTATATCATGTTAATTTCTATTATTAGTTTGTCGAAATTCTTTAATCGACGAGCTATTTCTTTTAACTTAATATTTTTTATTATATTTTGAATTTCTAATTCATAAAAATATTTTGATAATATAAGTTCTAACTTGATAAAGTTTTTCGACAACATTTCTAATTCGCAAAATTCGTTCGACAAAATATTTTGAAATTTGCAAAAAAATTTTAACAACATAAATTTTAATTTGCAAAAATCTGTTGATAATGGATTTTCTAATCCGAAAAACTCTTTTAATAATATCTCTAATTTACAAAATTTGTTCGAGAAAATATTTCATAATTTGTAAAATTTATTCGATAGAAGATTTTCTAATCCGAAAAACTCTTTCGATGATTCAATTTTTAATTCGAAAAATTCTTTCGGTGACATTTCGATTGATTTAACTAATTGTTTAGAAAGTGGAGACCATACATGTCTTACCTTATCAGCTGTTGATTCTCCTCCTGTTGAATTGCTTTCTTCTGAAGACTCTCCCCCTTTCTCGATGCTCATCTTGGATGAGATTTCTTCATCTTTAGGTGGGTCTTCCGCTATGATTGCTATTTCGGCAATTTCCTTGGTGTCAGTTTCGACTTCTTCTGATTCTTCATGAATCTTCAAGAGTTTTTCCCAAAGTTCTTTTGCGCTTTTGTATTCTCTGATTCTGTCGAGATCTTCATCTGGTATTACGGTTAGAAGATGAAATTCCGCCCGACCGTTTTCCATATACTCGTTACGTTGCTTCTTGTTCCAAAGGCATTTATCGAGTTCTTCTCCATTCGTTGTCTTTGGTGCTTCATAATCAGATTTCATTATTAAACAAATACCAAAATTAGTGTTTAGGTATACCTCCATTTATTTCTTCCATAAAACAAAACTCCCCCTCGAATGCTGGTGGGTAGATGTTATCTCCGGCCATCGTTTTGTTGCTTCAGACGACGGTTAGTTCTTCTGAGGCGTCTCAGCTTTGATACCACTTGTAGGACCGTTGGGCCGGCTAGAAGGGGGGTTGGATAGCCTGCAAACACAAAAACAAAACCAACCCTTCTCGAACTCTTAAACTAACACTTATAAAATAAAGTAAGCAGAAAGTGAATCATAAAAACGAGGCACACGATATTTACTTGGTTACAACCGGGGAGGTTGTTAATCTAAGGCAAATGTAGTACTAAATACTCCTTCAAGCGGAGTAGCTGTAACGCCCGCCCCTCTACTACCCTAAGGGAGGGACGGGGTTACTTACTTGAATCATACATACATATGAAAATCATGGCAGCGGAAGTACATACATACATAAGAAAACTAACTACTGATCATGCTATCATAAAAGCATACTAATAAAACATGGCATGTGAGCTATAACCTCATGTAACATAGTAAACGTGCCAACATGCTAGTGCATATAACTTGATTCAATATTTTCTACTTGCAACATGATCATATTACTAAAGCATAAAACATGAAACATAAGTTCACCTCAAGTATAAACCATCCAAAAGTATCTAGTAGGAAAATAGTTCATAAGCAAAACTTAGAGAATAAATAAGTCTTGAAATATAAAATAGATCTTATTTCCACCATGCCACTTCCACACACATCTTTCACCTTTCCTGCTGCTCCTCTTAGTGTAGCCATTCCTTACCCTTTTCTGCAGTACAAGGAAAACATAAAACTATAAGCACATAGGCTTAGTAAGACTCTTTCCTACACACAAAACATAAGTCATGCATCTTAACATAAAGTGGTGACATGTTCATTTAATCAACATCTAGATATAAATTTGCATGCTAGCATAAAGTAGAGTCATACTCATGTAAGTAAATCATAACATAGCATGTGAGAAACTCATACATAAGAAGTAGCATGATCATCTAAGCATCATAGACATATTTAAAAAAAGAAACATCTTACTAAAACATAAAGAACCATTTAGCATGAATAAACATATGCAAGATGTCCTTTGAAAACATGTATCATGAAATGAGTATATGCAAGATGTCCTTTGAAAACATATATATCATATAAATACTTAAACACAATCTCATCATGAGGGCCCGGCTTTGTACCACATACATACATGAATGCGCGCATCCTAAGTAGATCCAAGGTAGCAAATCTTGAACCTACTAGGAACTAGGCCCGTTTCATTGACCATCGACCTAGGGGCAACTTAGGAGCCCATCCCTTTTACTAGGCCCGTTTCATAGACCATCGACCTAGGGGCGCTTAGGAGCCCACCCTTGGTACAAGCCATACAAAAGTAAAATAGCATACATGTTTTTTTGTCATAACATAGCATATCATATCTCTTGTCATAACATGAAGAGTGCTCTTAGTCCCAACTTAAGGGAAGCATCTCTTAGGCTATCATGAAGAGTGCTCTTAACCCCAACTTAAGGGAAGCATCTCTTAGGTTTTTTTCCTCATACTTAAGCCTTGCACAAACATAACATGATGGCAATGGGTGCCCATAACATATAACATATCATAAGAATCATATCATGGTGACATAATGTGCACATAACATGTGGCATATCACAGAAATCATAACATGATGGCATAAAGTGCCTATAGAATATCATAGGAATCATACATGATGGCATAAAGTGCACATAACATAATAACATATCATAGGAATCGTAACATGATGTCATGAGCATACATATCAAATAGAATGGTGACATAAATTCCTATTCTATCATAGTAAGTCATTATCATGCATGGTTAGGGTTTTGATCTTCCTACAAAACCTAAATCACAATCTAGCCGAGACCTAGAGGCAGGGTTCTGGGTTTTTAACCCAACATGAAGCATGAAAAATTAAACTAACCATATATCAAAAATCATACATCATGGGGAAACATAACAAGCATAGTTAGGTTTTAAAACTTTTCCCTAAACCTTTCATTCAATCTTGGTCGAACCTTAAGGGTAAGGTTCTCAAACTTCTAATACCACAAAAAGCATAAAAACTGAAACTCACAACATATAATGGTCTACATATCATGAGAACTAATAAACAAGCATAGTTGAGGTCTTAAATTGTCTCTAACCCCTTTATCATTCTTTGGTTGGAACCCTAAGAGATGGCATGGAATTTCTAAGCAATTAGAAGCATGAAAAATTTACACTAACATCATATCATGGTCTACATATCATGAGGACAAATAAACAAGCATAGTTGAGGTCTTAAATTGTCTCTAATCATCTTATCTTTCCTTGGCCGAAACCCTAAAGTATAGCATGAAATTTCTAAGCAACATGAAGAATAAAACTTTAACTAACAACACATAAGAGATCATATATTATGGAGGAGCATAAATAAGCATGTTTTCATTTCAAAACTTTGCTCTAGACCTTGTATCTAAACTTGGCTGAAACTTCAAGGTAGGGTTCCTAAACTTTTGATACCACATGAAGCATAAAACTTTAACTAACAACATATAAGAGATCATATATCATAAAGAAGCATAAATAAGCACGTTTTCATTTCAAAACTTTGCCCTAGACCTTGTATCTAGACTTGGCTGAAACTTCAAGGTAGGGTTCCTAAACTTTTAATACCACATGAAGCATAAAACTTTAACTAACAACATATAAGGAATCATATATCATGAAGGAGCATAAACAAGCATGTTTTCATTTCAAAACTTTACCCTAGACCTTGTATCTAAACTTGGCCGAAACTTCAAGGTAGGGTTCCTAAACTTTTAATACCACATGAAGCATAAAACTTTAACTAACAACATATAAGGAATCATATATCATGAAGGAGCATAAACAAGCATGTTTTCATTTCAAAACTTTTCCCTAGACCTTGTATCTAAACTTGGCCGAAACTTCAAGATAAATCTCTAGATTTTCAAACAACTTTTAAAATCTAAAATATACGAGAGCAACTTGTACTACAGGTGAGGGAATACTTACATCCTTTTTTCTTGGTTTACTAATGAAAATACCCTTGCTTGTGAAGCTTTTTCCTAGGGAGAATTCCTTGGCTTGATTCGGCACAATGAAGAGGGGAGAGCTTAGGTTTCGGTGGAGGGAGAAAGGAGAAGGAAGGAAGAAGAAAAAAATGGATTTTTCCCTTTCTTTCTCTTATTTATGCTCAATGAAGGAAGAAAGCAAATTCATCTTTTTCATTAGGGAGGAAGAAGACAACTCAAACTTTTCCTTCTAAGTCTCCTTCTAAGTGAAAGGACCTTCACTTTAACTACAATCTTCCTTCTTTTCCTAACAGCACACCCCTGCTGGGGCTACTGGTTATCACATACATGCATCTAACAAAAGGTCCAAGGTTCAAACCTTGGTCATGCCTCTTTTTAAATTCTATTTTCTCTTATTTTTGGGAAAATTCACTTAAGGTCTATTCTAATCATGATAAAATTCATATGAAATTATTAGAGATCCTATGGATGTTACAGAAGCCTCGTACAGTAATGAAGCGTAGAAATAGAAGCTTAACTCTAAACTAAAGCACACAAATGTTGGAATTACAATTTGTGAGTTCATTTAAAAGCTTTTGGACCAAGGGTATATTTATAGTCTTGGTCGGGGCGCCCTGAGAGTTCCGGGCGCCTTGGGGGGGGATAAATTTTATCCCCCCAACGTTCAGATTGAGTCAAAGATCGATCCTGGGAAAAAGTCAACTCCGGGCGCCCCGGTACGTTCCGGCGCCCCGGAGGGGTCCGTGCACCCCGATCAGCACCGGGCGCCCCGGACCCAAAAGTCAACTTCGGTTGACTTTTTCGACCCGGGTCCTCTGCTCCGGCTCTGGTCGCCTCAGTCCGGGTCTTCAACTCCGGATCCGCTCGCTTGGGTGATCTCAGACATCCAGAAAAGGGCTCACCCGAACCCAACTTTCGGTCTTCTCGAGTGGGCTTCCGCTCCGGCTTCTCGTCCCTTAGAATCGCCGTGTGTTTCCTTCTCGTCCACTAGCGTACTCATCCGCAGTCTTCGTCCCTCAATCGCACCCCGTGTCGACCTTCTCGCTAGCTGCATCTCTTGCTCCCCGAGCAATCTTCCGCTCCGGCTTTCGTCCCTTGAAACCACTGCACGCTTCCTTCTCATCCGCTGGTGTACTCTTCCGCAGCGCCTCGTCCCTCGGACGCACCGCGTGCTGTCCTTCTCGCTAGCTGCGTCTTCCGCTTGAGTACCTGTGCTCCTAAGCTCCTACACACTTAAACACAAGGTTAGAAACACACAGGACCTAACTTAACTTGTTGATCACACCAAAATAACCTTGGGGTTTCAACACTAACTGAAGCTACCCCTTACAAATTCTAACTAGTTAGACCAAGGTTTTGTACTAAGTTCAGTGGATAGGACTATTTGGAAAACCTCGAAAGCATAGTTACTCTAATGATGTCTAGGTGACTCACCATAGTCCAGAAGTTTATCCAAAAAATGTCTGTTTGTTGAGCACAAAGCTAAACATGAATCTAACAAAAAGTTAAACCAAACCCTGAAATTGAACCTAACTCATCTTACAAAATTATAGGATTCCTTGATTGAAAACATAGATCGGGCGAGATGACTAAGAAATTAAAATTTTCTTAATTAATATTAAAAGTAAACTAAATTTAAATTAAATTTAAATTATTAAATTAAAATAAAATAAATTAACTTAAATTAACTTTAAAATAAAATTAACTTTAAAATAAAACTTAAAACTTGAATTAACTTAAAAATAAAACAAAAAACTTACAATTAAAACTGAAAATTTTAAACTTAAAATTAAAGTTTAAATTACAACATAAAATTAAAACTTAATTTAAAACTTAAAACTTAAAAATTAAAACTTAACTTAAGTTAAAACTTAAAAATTAAACTTTAAACTTAAACATAAAATTGAAATTTAAAACTCAACGTAAAATCAAAATAAATTAAACTAAAACTAAATTAAACTAAATTAAATTAAACTAATATAAAACTATTTTAAAAATTATTTTAAAAAGTCTTTTAAAAATTATTTTAAAAAACTCATTTTAATTTTTTTTAAAAAAAACTATTTTAAAAATAATTTTAACTTAAAAAAACTATTTTAAAAATAATTTTAACATAAAAAAATATTTTGAAATTTATTTTAACTTAAAAATTATTTAAGAAAATTATTTTAAAAAAATATTTTAACTTAAAAATTATTTTATTTTAAAAAGTATTTTAAAATTATTTTAAAATTTATTAAATTGACTGAAAATTAAATCAACTTAAAATCAAATAGACTTAAAATTAAATTAACTTTTTATTAAATTAAATCAAATTAACTTAAATTTAAAATTAAAATTTAATTAAAATTAAATTAAATTAATTAAAATTAAAATAAATTAATTAAAATTAAAATAAATTAAAATTAAAATTAAAATTAAAATTAAAAATAAAAATTAAATTAAATTAAATTAAATTTAAATTCAATTCAATTCTATTAAAATTAAATTGACATAGATATTTCTCATTCTTTTGTTTTCTTTATGCATTATGTCAACAGTTGGACATAGATATTTCACTTCATGTATTTCATAACTTTATTCATGCATCTTGCATTATCACTAGGGAACGGGTTCATATAGCCTATTGCCTCATATTCACATCTATGCTTTCGGCCATAGGAGTAGATGTCACCTAGGGCACACTCACTCCCCTTAGTGAGTATGATATATTTGGTAAGTGACAGTTATCATTAGTCCATATAGAGGTTGTTGTTGATGGGGATCTAACTTGGGGGGGGGGGGACGGTATCCCATCCGTCGTCCTAGCTAAGGATGATGAAGTAGTTGAGGCCGTAGAGGAGGAAATGTCAGAGTTCACATTTCCTGACATCTTTACATCTCTTCTATTTTCGACCCTGCCTTCGATTTTCCATTCCTTAGAGGAGCGAGTTGCTAGACTAGAGGAGTCTTCGTCTCATCTCGAGTAGTCAGTTTCTAGTCTTCGTGAATAGGTAACTACTGGATTTTAGTGGATGGATGACATTCTTTATGTCTTACATTTGACTCACCCTCCATCTCAATCAGCTAATGAGCCTTCGATATTGTTGCTACTTTGGTTTATATTACTTTTTGGATATGCTTGTACTTTTTCTATTTGACTTATTTACTAGTTCCTTTTGATTGTATATGTCTATAACTTTAGATATATGTTGATTGCTTCCTCTTGTTTACTTGTACTGCTTGTTTTAAGGGGGAAGATGATGGGTTATGATAACTAAAGAAAAATCATAAGATAACTAAAGAAAATTCATAAGATAACGAAAAAAAATTATACTGATGTTGTTATTTTACTTCATTATTATTTATCTACTTTTTTTAAGATTAATCCAGGTTGTCATTATAAAAAAGGAGAGATTTTAGTATAGTTAGTACTATAATCAAACTCAAGTTTTGATGTTTGACAAAAGGTTAAAGTTAGATTTTGTGTGATTTAATGTATTTACCAAGTGTGCAAACTATAGGAATTAATGGGTCTAGAGGACCTGACACCAGACTGAAATCTAATTAGGTCAAGAGGATTTGATAACTGGCAGGACACTCAGATAGGTCAAGAGAAAACCTGATATCTGGTAGTATGTCTAGTTGGGTTTGCAAGACCTGACAACTAGCTAAAGTCTAAATGGGGCATCTGGCAAAAACACCTAGTGGGTCAAGAGATCAAAGTCAAGTAAATCTACAAATAGTAAGTGGAGATAAGTACTGAAGGAGAGAGATTCAGTGAGAATAAGTCTCAATGGAACTGTAGGTGCTGGTCCAAATTAAATCCATTTTAGAAATCTAGGTTGAGACCAAAACTATATCCTGGTCTTGGTAGGACAAGATCTAACTCATAATCTTATTTTATTTAATGTGCTAACTCTATTTTATAGGATTTTTTTATTTTTGGACTAACTTGTTTTTGCAAGAGCTAATTGTAAAAAGTTAATCTCGGATGAAAAGAACTTGAAGCACCTCAAATGAAGCACTAGAGGTGACCTAGATAAGATGGAGGTGCCCTCACATAGATAAGCTTCGTAAATGATGTTTTGGTTAATGAAGGTGTTGGACCCCGTGGGTGTTTTGATATGATCAACCAAGTTAGGTTAGATCTTACTTGTTATTTGATCCTTGTATCTAAGTGTGCAGGAACTTAGAAACATAGGAAGTCGAGCAGAAGACATAACTAGCGAGAAGGACGGCACGGGAAGGGAGTCGACGGGCTTGGTGCATGCAAAGGACGAAAGAGCTACGGAAGAGTACTGTAACGCTCGAAAATTCTCAAAACTATTTTAGAAATATTCTACGATTTTTCTGGAATTATTAGATATTTTTCCGGAATTTTTCGAGTAGCGGAAGTAGCAAAAATTATTAGAAAAGTAAAATGACTTAAGCGGGAATCGAACCCGGGACCTCTCGGGTTCGCTAAACCTTTAGTTAGCCTTAGTAACCGGTGAACCCAGCAGGGCCGTGCTGAAAGGAAAGGGAATCAATTATATTTATAATTGGTTTGGCCGAATTAATTACTTAATATAAATAGGAAAACATAAGTTGGTTTGGGTTTATTTTTGGTTCGGCAACCCCTCTCCAAAACCTCACGCCGACGCCAACCTCTCTCCCCTCTCCTTCTCTCAGCGCCACAACAAGGAGAACTAGGGTTCCATCCCTAGGGTCCCAAGGTCACTTTCTGGCGATAATTTCAGCACAAGGACGTTCCCCTCCGCGAGTAGAGCACGTGGACGCGAGCGAATCGTCGAGAAGTCGTCTCCACCAGAATTCCTAACGATTAGATTTGTAAGAAATCTAGCACACAAGGTAAGAAACCCCTCACCTGCAGTATAAGTAGCTCTCGCATGTTTTCTTTTATGCAGTAGATTAGTTTATTGAATTTTGTCAGCATATAGGGTGTATTTTAACTCTTCTCACAATTTGAGGGATTAGTGAGCATCTCTAGATGGGCCGAGCACGTGTATCCTCTGTAGATAGGGGTTTAGACACTGCTGGGTGCCTAGAGGTGGTCTCCCTGATCGAGAGGAGAGTTAGAGAGCGTCAAATGCTCAACAAAATGCCTAGCACAGCCTTATGATACAGTGGGCATTTAGTTAAATGTCATAGAACATGTTAGTTAGCATGATCAGTTTTTATTTCAGCTTTTACGAGACTAGATGTCCAAATGGGTGGGCTCCCAAGTCGCCTCTAGGTTCAGACAACCTAGTTCTAGATTCAGATAACCTAGATTCAGCAAAATAGTATTAGCTATTTCAGTATTTTACTTTTCAGTGGCACTGTACTGGATTAGATATCCATTGGGTTGGGCTCCCATAGTCGTCCCTAGGTTTAGCTAACCTAGTAGACCCTACTAGATTCGGAACTTGCAATCCCGGGTCAAGTTAGGGATGCGCGCATAGCAAGTGCAGTTGTCAGGGCCCATCAGCAGCATATTTAGTATTTTCACTTACTATATGTATATGGTTTTCAACCTTTCACAAATTAGTTCGTGAATTCAGTACAGTCCTAGCAGTAGCTCAGTTTTTAGTATCAGCTTAGTTCTTCATTGATACCATGTGATTGATATCATGTTCAGCTTTAGATATTGTATGCTTATATGTCATGCCATGTTTAGTTTATTCAGTATACTTAGCATATCCTTTCAAACAGCATGATTTAAAATCATATTTGCATCGTATGCATGTTTTAGTGAGGTAGATGGTTTCTTACTAATCTTTTTAGCTTACAGATACTATTTTCCTTATACTGCAGATACAGGTAAAAGGAAAATGGACTAGCAGAGGAAGATGGAGGCCAATGCAGAGATGGTGTGTGTGGCAGGAACTGGAATAAAAGATTCTTAGGGGACTTAGCAAGTTTAAACCGTAGAACTCTTTAGTGTTTTACTTTCATGCACGTTTAGTTGTGTAATGCTATGAATCAGTGAACTATGTGTCATGTTAAGTTTAGAATACTAGTTTTATGTTATTAGAATGTTTCTCATGTAGTGTATAACTCATATGTGAGATTTTGGCACGCCAAAGTGCTGAAATCAGAGTTTCAGGCTGAAATCAGAACTCTGATCGGTCTACAGACCGATCAGGGAGTGGGTTGTGCCGCTGGATCGGTCAGCTGACCGATCCATGCGCGAACAGAGAGTTGGCCTCTGTTATGGATCGATCAGCCGACCGATCCATTGTGTGAACAGAGAGCACCGACGCTCACTGATCGGTCATCCGACCGATCAGTGAGCTACTGGATCGGTCAAGCCGACCGATCAGGGTACTCCGGGATCGGTCGGTAGACCGATCCAGCCGCATATAGAGGCGAGGGAGCATATGGATCGGTCTGCCGACCGATCCAGAGAGTCTTTCCGTGCCAGTAACAAGCTGGATCGATCACGGGATCGATCCGACAGCCCAATCGATCTATGGATCGATTGAAGTGCCTAATTGCAGCTAGCTGGCCATCCGAGAGGCATAGATTACCTTCCCTAATATGTGTACAACTCCTAGGTACACCCAGAACACTAAGTTAAACTTTACAGCATTTAGTTCAGTAAAATTTTAAATTAGCCAATTTTTATTCCGCATTAATAGTCCAGCACAGCATAACTGTAGCGATCGACCTCGCAGCCTAGTCAGTAGGAGGCGGGTCGTTACAGAGTGGTATCAGAGCCAAGTTCCATACTTCCTACACACACATCAGCATTGAACCTACAGCTTCCAAGTAAGAATACCTCTACTTTATTTATGCTTTCTGTTTCCTTGTTATAGATCATGTTTCTAGATAAACTGCTGCATGATAGTATGTGATAGTATATAACATGATAACGATAGTTATACAATTATGATTGTAATAGTTATTCATGTTCTGTCCTCTATGTCTTTAGTAATGGCACGAGGACGCCCAGCTAGAAGGGCACTAGCTACTGAGCCCCAGCAAGAGGCAGGCAGTTCAGTGCCTCCCCCAGACCTTACAGCATTAGTGGCTCAGTTACAGCAGCAGCTAGCTGAACAGCGACAGGAAATAGCCACCTTAAAGGCTAATCAGCAGAGTACCCCCACAGTCACCCCGGAACCGAACCTGACGACTCCAGAAGTCTTAGAGGTTCCACCAGCCCAGCCTACAGCGCCAGCGCCAGCACCAGTACCAGCACCAGCAGTCCCAGCAGCTGAGCCAAGAAAGGAAGCCTATCTGATCCAGTGGCAGCGAGTCAAGCCAGAGAACTTCTCAGGCACTAGTGAACCATGGGATGCACAAGCCTGGTTCAAAACACTGGAGAGCACGATGGAGCTTCTGGACTGGCCAGAACACGAGAAGGTGAAGTGTGCCTCCTTCTGCCTGACAGGAGACGCACGCATGTGGTGGGAAAGAATCAGAATGAAGCGCCCAGTGAACCAGATGTCATGGGCTGACTTCGAGAAGGAATTCTTCGAGGAGTTCTTTCACATACGGGTTACAAACCGCCACTACGACGAGTTCACTGAGTTTCGTCAGGGCAACCTTTCAGTTGAGGAAGCCGTGAAGAAATTCAACAGGTTGGCTCGTCTATGCCCAGAGCTAGTCAGCACAGAGAAGGAACGAATCCGGTTGATGCTCAAAATGCTGAGACCAGAGATAGCAGTGAACGTGGCTGGTGGCATACATAGGCCACAAACCACAGAGGAGTTAGTGAGCAGTGCCTTGACCACAGAGCATTACCAGAACAGCATAAAGCAGCAGAAGCAAGTCTCCTCAGAGTCCAAAGGCCAAGGAAACTCTCACACTCAAAAACAGCAAGGCCACAGCTCTAACTAGAAAGGGAACTCCAACAGCAAGCGCAAATCAGGGAGTGACCCAAAAGGAGGACCATCTAGCAAGCGACCCAGTTATCCAAAGTGTGCTACTTGTGGGAAATTCCACCCAGGGGTTTGTCGCAAGAGCACACGAGGATGCTTTGAATGTGGATAAGAAGGGCACATGGCCAAGCAGTGCCCGAACAAGACCGGTCTTCCTCAGCCACCCAGCCAGCTCAGTTATATCAGATGCAGGCCGCTCTAGAAGGTCCACTTATCAGCCAGGGCAGATTAGAAGCCCCTCCAGCTATGGCGAATGCGAGGATCTACTCACTCACCAGAGAGGACGTAGCCAATGCCTCGACAGTTGTCACAGGTCAGATTAGCATTTTTCAGTATAGTGCTACTGTTCTATTTGATACTGGGGCAACCCATTCATATATAGCCAGGATGTTCTCCGAAAAATTAGAAATACCCTCAGAGGTACTCAGTGGATAATTTTTGACGGCACTACCTTCAGGAGAGATCATGGCATCCACGCACTGGCTCAGAGCAGTGCCGGTCATTATAGCAGACAGAGAACTCTTTTGTGATCTGATAGTGCTAGAAATGACCGACTATGACGTTATCTTCGGAATGGACTTTTTGATCAGATACGGTGCTACCATAGAGTGCCGTAAACAGAAGGTCATCTTCCAACCTGAAGCGGCAGTGCAATTTGAATACAGCGGGGAACCAAAGAGAAAGGCCAAGAAGTTTCTCTCAGCTATGAAAACACAGAAGCTACTGGATTCAGGATGTACAGGATTCCTAGCACACGTAGTCAACGCCAGCCAGGACAAGAACCAACAGCTAGCAGAGGTTCGAGTCGTATGTGACTACCCAGCAGTCTTCCCTGAAGAGTTACCAGGCTTAGCACCAGACAAGGAGATTGACTTTGAGATAGAGCTCATTCCCGGTACAAATCCTATCTCCAAAGCGCCTTATCGCATGGCTCCAGCAGAACTGAAGGAACTTCAGGAGCAACTACAGGAGCTGCTTGACAAGGGTTTCATACGCCCGAGTCATTCACCATGGGGAGCGCCTGTATTGTTCGTGAAGAAGAAGGATGGAAGCATGCGACTGTGCATAGACTACAGATCACTGAACCAAGTCACGATCAAGAACAGGTATCCCCTTCCCAGAATCGATGACCTGTTCGACCAGCTGAAGGGAGCAGCAGTGTTCTCTAAGATAGATCTCAGATCAGGTTATCATCAGGTGAAGGTCAAAGAAGGGGACATACCGAAGACAGCCTTCAGAACCAGATACGGACACTACGAGTTCGTAGTCATGCCCTTTGGCGTGACCAATGCTCCAGCTACATTCATGGATCTCATGAACAGGGTATTCAGGGAGTATTTAGATAAGTTTGTTATTGTGTTTATCGATGACATTCTTATCTACTCAGGAACTCAGGAAGAACACTCAGAGCACCTGAAACTAGTATTGCAGACCCTTCAGCAGAACCAGCTATACGCCAAGTTCACGAAATGTGAATTTTGGCTAGATTAGTGTCCTTCGGTCACATCATTTCAAAGGATGGTATTATGGTAGATCCCAGCAAGATAGAGTAAGTAACTGGAAGAGACCTAAGAACGCCAACGAAATCGGGAGCTTTACGGGTAGCAGGATATTACTGAAAGTTTGTAGAGGACTTCTCCAGATAGCCTCCCCCAGCCTCTTACCGAAAGAACAGGAAATTTCGGACGAGGATGTGAGAAATCAATGAGCTAAAAAGGAGATTGACCAGTGCTCCCATTTTGGCTCTACCAGACAACACCAGCAGCTTTGACATCTATAGTGATGCCTCTAAGTTGGGACTAGGAGCAGTACTGATGCAAAACGGCAAGGTGATCGCCTATGCCTCCAGACAACTCAAGGATTATGAGAAGAATTACCCTACTCATGACCTTGAGCTTGCAGCAGTAGTGTTCGCTCTCAAAATTTGGAGACATTACTTATATGGAGCTCAGTGCAGAGTGTATACAGATCATCAGAGTCTGAAGTACTTCTTCACTCAGAAGGATCTGAACATGCGACAACGCAGATGGCTTGAGCTGGTCAAAGACTACGATATAGACATCCTCTACCATCCAGGGAAAGCCAATAAGGTGGCCGACGCACTTAGCAGAAAATCCAGTGCTACCTTATTATCTCTTACAGCCATGTCACCGCCCCTACAGAAGGAGATCGTAGATTTCGGTCTCGAACTCATCGTTGGACAGCTCTCTACTATGACCTTAGAGTCTACCTTGCTTGGTGATATTCAGTCAGCTCAGGAGCAGGACCCTGAAATTCAGAAAATCAAGCAAGGGCTAGCAGAATCAAAAAGTAGAGAATTCAGAGTGTCCGATAGCGGGGTGTTGTATTTTGGTGACAGACTCTGTGTTCCAGATCAGGAGGAGCTACGAAGACATATTTTAGATGAGGGTCACAAGACTCCCTATGCGATGCATCCAGATTCCACCAAAATGTATCAAGACCTGAAGAACCAGTTTTGGTGGCCCGGGATGAAGCGAGACATCGCCAGATATGTTAGCATCTGCCTCACCTGTCAGAGGGTCAAGGCAGAACATCAGCGACCAGGAGGAGTTCTGCAGCCTATACAGATTCCAGAATGGAAGTGGGAGGATATCTCTATGGATTTCATAGTGGGACTGCCCAGAACCACGAATGGTTTTGACGCCATCTGGGTAATAGTCGACAGGTTGACTAAATCAGCCCACTTCTTAGCTATCAAGATATCCTACTCCATGGAGAAGCTAGCTCAGTTGTATCTCCAGGAGATCGTCAGACTACATGGAGTCCCACGAACCATCATTTCAGACAGAGACAGCAGATTGGCATCACACTTTTGGGAGTGTGTACAGTCAGCGTTGGGCACTAAGTTAAAGTACAGCGCAGCATTTCATCCTCAGACAGATGGTCAGACGGAGCGAGTAAATCAGGTACTCGAAGATATGCTCCGAGCGTGTGCCCTAAACTTCAAGGGAAGTTGGTGCAAATATCTGAGCTTAGCAGAATTTGCATACAACAACAGCTATCAAGCCACTATCGGCATGGCACCTTACGAGGCTCTCTATGGGCGGAGGTGTAGATCTCCAATCTGCTGGTATGAGAGTGGTGAACAGAAAGAACTAGAACTTCAGACAAATCTAGTAGCAGATACCACAGCAGCTATACAGCAGATCCGCCAGAGGATAGAGACAGCTCAGAGCCGCCAGAAAACCCTTAGAGTTTTCAGTCGGGGATACAGTGTTCCTCAGAGTAGCTCCCATGAAGGGAGTGATGCGTTTTGGGAAGAAGGGCAAACTTAGTCCCAGATATGTGGGACCATACCTTATCAGCAGAAGAGTGGGCAAGGTAGCATATGAGCTAGAGCTACCCCAGGAAATGTCAGCTGTCCACAACGTATTTCATGTCTCTATGCTGAAGAAGCATACCCCAGATGCCACCCAGGTGATTGAGCCCCAGTCGATACAGATCCGCGAAGACCTCAGCTATGATAGTCGGCCTATTCAGATAATAGACCGAGCAGTTAAGAAATTACGGGACAAGGAAGTACCATTAGTCAAAGGCATTTGGCACAGTCACATAGCAGAAGAGGCAACTTGGGAGACAGAAGCCAGCATGAGACAGAAGTACCCAGAATTATTCTAAGTTCGAGGACGAACTTTTTATAAGGTATGGGGGATTGTAACGCCCGAAAATTCTCAAAACTATTTTAGAAATATTCTATGATTTTTCTGGAATTATTAGATATTTTTCCGGAATTTTTCGAGTAGCGGAAGTAGCAAAAATTATTAGAAAAGTAAAATGGCTTAAGCGGGAATCGAACCCGAGACCTCTCGGGTTCGCTAAACCTTTAGTTAGCCTTAGTAACTGGTGAACCCAGCAGGGTCGTGCTGAAAGGAAAGGGAATCAATTATATTTATAATTGGTTTGGCCGAATTAATTACTTAATATAAATAGGAAAACATAAGTTGGTTTGGGTTTATTTTTGGTTCGGCAACCCCTCTCCAAAACCTCACGCCGACGCCAACCTCTCTCCCCTCTCCTTCTCGCGGTGTCACAATAAGGAGAACTAGGGTTCCATCCCTAGGGTCCCAAGGTCACTTTCCGGCGACGATTTCAACACAAGGACGTTCCCCTCCGCGAGTAGAGCACGTGGACGCGAGCGAATCGTCGAGAAGTCGTCTCCACCGGAATTTCTAACGATTAGATTTGTAAGAAATCTAGCACACAAGGTAAGAAACCCCTCACCTGCAGTATAAGTAGCTCTCGCGTGTTTTCTCTTATGCAGTAGATTAGTTTATTGAATTTTGTCAGCATATAGGGTGTATTTTAACTCTTCTCACAGATTTGAGGGATTAGTGAGCATCTCTAGATGGGCCGAGCATGTGTATCCTCTGTAGATAGGGGTTTAGACGCTGCTGGGTGCCTAGAGGTGGTCTCCCTGATCGAGAGGAGAGTTAGAGAGCGCCAAATGCTCGACAAAATGCCTAGCACAGCCTTATGATACAGTGGGCATTTAGTTAAATTCCATAGAACATGTTAGTTAGCATGATCAGTTTTTATTTCAGCTTTTACGAGACTAGATGTCCAAATGGGTGTGCTCCCAAGTCGCCTCTAGGTTCAGACAACCTAGTTCTAGGTTCAGATAACCTAGATTCATCAAAATAGTATTAGCTATTTCAGTATTTTACTTTTCAGTGGCACTGTACTGGATTAGATATCCATTGGGTTGGGCTCCCATAGTCGTCCCTAGGTTTAGCTAACCTAGTAGACCCTACTAGATTCGGAACTTGCAATCTCGGGTCTAGTTAGGGATACGCGCACAGCAAGTGCAGTTGCCAGGGCCCATCAGCAGCATGTTTAGTATTTTCACTTACTATATGTATATGGTTTTCAACCTTTCACAAATTAGTTCGTGAATTCAGTGCAGTCCTAGCAGTAGCTCAGTTTTTAGTATCAGCTTAGTTCTTCATTGATACCATGTGATTGATATCATGTTCAGCTTTAGATATGCCATGATTGTATGCTCATATGACATGCCATGTTTAGTTTATTCAGTATACTTAGCATATCCTTTCAAACAGCATGATTTAAAATCATATTTGCATCGTATGCATGTTTTAGTGAGGTAGATGGTTTCTTACTAAGCTTTTT
This sequence comes from Zingiber officinale, assembly GCF_018446385.1. Taxonomy (NCBI): domain Eukaryota; kingdom Viridiplantae; phylum Streptophyta; class Magnoliopsida; order Zingiberales; family Zingiberaceae; genus Zingiber; species Zingiber officinale. Next base: position 75,753,104 of record NC_055999.1, read on the forward strand.
AGCTTACAGATACTATTTTCCTTATACTGCAGATACAGGTAAAAGGAAAATGCACTAGCAGAGGAAGCTGGAGGCCAATGCAGAGATGGTGTGTGTGGTAGGAACTGGAATAAAAGATTCTTAGGGGACTTAGCAAGTTTAAACCGTAGAACTCTTTAGTGTTTTACTTTCATGCACGTTTAGTTGTGTAATGCTATGAATCAGTGAACTATGTGTCATGTTAAGTTTAGAATACTAGTTTTATGTTATTAGAATGTTTCTCATGTAGTGTATAACTCATATGTGAGATTTTGGCACGCCAAAGTGCTGAAATCAGAGTTTCAGGCTAAAATCAGAACTCTGATCGGTCTGCTGATCGGTGTTGTGCCGCTGGATCGGTCAGCTGACCGATCCATGCGCGAACAGAGAGTTGGCCTCTGTTATGGATCGGTCAGCCGACCGATCCATTGTGCGAACAGAGAGCACCGACGCTCACTGATCGGTCAGCCGACCGATCAGTGAGCTACTGGATCGGTCAAGCCGACCGATCAGGGTACTCCGGGATCGGTCGGTAGACCGATCCAGCCGCATACAGAGGCGAGGGAGCATATGGATCGGTCTGCCGACCGATCCAGAGAGTCTTTCCGTGCCAGTAACAAGTTGGATCGATCACGGGATCGATCCGACAGCCCAATCGATCTATGGATCGATTGAAGTGCCTGATTGCAGCTAGCAGGCCATCCGAGAGGCATAGATTACCTTCCCTAATATGTGTACAACTCCTAGGTACACCCAGAACACTAAGTTAAACCTTACAACATTTAATTCAGTAAAATTTTAAATTAGCCAGTTTTCATTCCGCATTAATAGTCCAGCACAGCATAACTGTAGCGATCGGCCTCGCAGCCTAGTCAGTAGGAGGCGGGTCGTTACAAGTACACTGGTGGTCGAGAATAACGTCCACGACATTCAAGAAACGAGAAGTCGGGTCGGAAGCCTGCTTGAGGAGAAGGCCGGAAATTAAGTTCGGGTGATCCCTATTTTGGTTGGCCGAAATCACCCAAGTGATCGGAACTTTGGAAGAAGAGGAAAAAGAGAAGCTGGAAGCTATTTATACCATGCAGGTTGAAGATAGTATTTATACCATGCAGGTTGAAGGTGCCCTCAACATCATTGAGGACACCCTCAACATTGAAGGCGCCTCCATCACCTTGAAGGTGCCTCAGACCAGTCCAAGGCGCCTTCAAGGGCATTGGAGGCGCCTCAGACCCAGTCTTCGTGATTGTTTGCAACCAGATAGAGCTTTTTCCAGTCAAACTGCTTGGAGGCGCCCTCAACCCTCTTGGAGGCGCCTTCAACACTCGGGATAAGATTTCTAGGAGCTATATAAAGGCCCTTGGAGCTAGGAAATTAATCAATCAACTCAGTATTCAATTCCTAGCAATAGTTTAGAGCTTTATGTATGTAAAAGGCTTCTCCGCCTTTAGAGAAGGAGATCTTTCTAAGCTTTTTCATCGTCTTAGATTAACAACACCCTGGGTTGTAACCAAATTAAATTCTCTATCTCCTCTTTATTTTTTTTAGTTTATTTCTTTATTATTATTACATTTTTTTAGTTGAAAGAAATGAGGAGGGTATTTTTATTGTGCAGGCAATTCACCCCCTTTTTCCAGCCCCGCTGCACCAACAAGTGGTATCAGAGCCCGACAACCTCAGAAGGGTTAACCGCCGACTGAAGCATGAAGATCAAGACAATGGCCGGAAAAAGTATTCATCCTTCAAAATTTGACGGAGACTTCGCTACATGGAAGGGAAGAATGGAGGTATTTTTTAAGACTGAGTTTGATATTCTTCTTATTATGAAATATGGTTTTGTAGCCCCCAAAGACAAGGAAGAATACAACTGGACGAAGATGGAGCAAGCCGATTTCGTGGCCAATGGAAAGGCGGAGTTCTACCTGCTCAATGTCTTGCCACCCCAGGAGGTAAGTCAGATCAGAAGCTATGACTCCACTAAAGACCTCTGGGAAAAATTCCTAGAGCTCCACGAAGGCACCTCAGAAGCAAAGTTAGCAAGGCGCAACATCCTCCGAACTCAGCTGACGAATCTCTGGATGAACAAAGGCGAGAAGGTAGCGCAACTCTAGGCGAGAATTAAAGAGTTGATAACTCAACTGACCAATCTCGGAGAACCGGTAACGAACCGAGATTCTGTCTAGTATGCGCTCAACGCCTTCCCAAGAACTCCAGAGTGGGCTTCCTTAGTAGATGCTTACTACATCTCTAAGGACTTGGAGGTAAGTACTTTAGAAAGTTTATTCTCTACATTTGAACTTCACGAATCAAGAATTGCAGAACCTAAAGAGAAGTCAAGTCTCAATGTTGCCCTACAAGCCGAGATGGACGATCCCGACTCTGAAGCGTCAATCGACGAAACTGAAGCGGCATTATTGGTAAGGAAGTTGAATAAATTTGTTAAAATTAATAAATTTAGATCACAGTCGAAGAAGAATCAACGCAACAAAAGGACGATCCGATGCTACAACTGCAATAAAGAAGGGCACATCAAGGATGACTACCCCAAATTAAAGAAAAGGGACAAGGAGAAGTCTCGAAGACTGACGTCCTCCAAACGCAAGAGTCAGAAGGCTACATGGGATGAATCTTCATCCTCAGAATCTGAAGTCGAAGCCTTCTCAGGATTAGTACTAATGGCCAACCATCTTTTTGAAGAAACCAGCTCGGAGATGAGCATAGATGAAGGGGGAGGATCATCAGAAGAAGAAAGCTACGATGAAGGGGAGCATCACCAAGTGAGGTAAGTAAGGTACGTGCTCTAACCCCTACTCAGTCCTTTCAATTTATCAAAGTGCTTACGAAAAATCTAGCAAAATTAGAAAAAGAAAATGCTGAATTAAAATTAAACTTAGCAAAAGCATGCCCTCTAGAAATGTATGATAATTTGCAATTAGAATACGAAAAATTAAAAATTGAAATTGAAAAATGATCATGGATGCCTAAATAAATTTCTAAAATCAAAAATTAAAATTTATGAAAAATTAAATTGGTATATTAGAAAACACTAGGGTCAACTTAGAAAAGTTTTCAAAAGTTATGTACCCCCTAAATTCTTAAAAAATCTAGTAGGAAGGAACCTATACTGGGTTCCAAAATCTTTGCTAGTTTAATTTTTTTAAGTTAGAGCTTACAGCGAGAAAATTAAACGTTAAAATTTCCGTATAAGGCTTTGTCTAAGGAAGTGATTGTTGCTCCAATAACCAAGAAGGCCTAGTACCTCGTCACGACCTGGAAGCCAAAATATCGAAATAAAATATTTAATTAACTTTTTGGTAAAGGCATTAAAATTAGAATTAAATAATGCTTTAAAAAAATTTTCAAACATCTTTTTTAAAATTCTTCAAAAATATTTTTTTTTCTCTTAAGAAAAATGTTTGTTACTTAAAAAAAAATCTCAAATAACATTTTTTTTAAGTTAAAATTTCTTCTGAAGTTAGAAATGTGTATTTATCTTTTTATCAAAAAATTGTCTTACCTAAGTTTTACTTAGAAAATTTTTAAAAAAGATTTTTTTTTAGAAATCATTTTGAAAATGCTGCACTTGAATTTTAAAAATCATTTTTTTACTTGAATTTTTTTACTTGATAATAATTAACCCATTCTTTTTGCTGTGATCAAAAGGGGAGAAAGATAGGTACAAGTTTAGGGGGAATTTTTAATATTTTTACTTAAAATTTATTTTTAACTTGTGTTGCAAATTCTATTGCAATCCTTATGCTAGAACTATTAGTTTAGTAATTTCTATAAATTATTGTTTGTCTATTTTGTTTCCCTAACTTGAACTTGGGTTGATGCACATCAAAAAGGGAGAAATTGTTGGACCCTGTGGGTGTTTTGATGTAATCAACCAAGTTAGGTTAGATCCTGCTTGTTATTTGATCCCAGTGTCTAAGTGTGCAGGAACTTAGGAGAGCAGGAAGTCAAGCGGAAGATGCAGCTAGCGAGAAGGACGGCACGGGAAGGGAGCCCATGGGCTCGGTGCATCCGAATGATGAAAGAGCTACGAAAGAGTACACTGGTGGACGAGAAGAACGTGCACGACGTTCGAGGGACGAGAAGCCAGGTCGGAAGCCTGCTCGAGGAGAAGGTAGGAAATTAGGTTTGGGTGAGTCCTATTTCGGTTGGCCGAAATCACCCAAGCGATCGTAGTTTCGGAAGAAGAGGAAAAAGAGAAGCTGGAAGCTATTTATACCATGCAGGTTGAAGACAGTATTTATATCATGCAGGTTGAAGGCGCCCTCAATATCATTGAGGGCACCCTCAACATTGAAGGCGCCTCCATCACCTTAAAGGTGCCTCAGACCAGTCCGAGGCACCTTCAAGGGCATTCGAGGCGCCTCAGACCCAGTCTTCGTGACCATTTACAACTGGATAGAGCTTTATCCCTTCAAACTGCTTGGAGGCATTCTCAACCCCCTTGGAGGCTCCTTCAACACTCAGGATAAGATTTTCATGAGTTATATAAAGGTCTCTAGAGCTAGGAAATTAATCAATCAACTCAGTATTCAATTCCTAGCAATAGTTTAGAGCTTTCAGTGTGTAATCTTTCTGAGCTTTTTCATCACCTTGGATTAACAGCTCCCTGGTTTGTAACCAAATTAAATTCTCTGTCTCCTCTTTATTTCTGTTAGTTTATTTCTTTATTATTATTGTATTTTTTCAGTTGAAAGAAACGAGGAGGATATTTTTATTGTGCAGGTAATTGACCCCCCTCTTACTGGCCTCGCTGCACCAACAAAAGGTGCCTCGAAGTTGCCTCAAAGCTATTGGAGGCACCTTTAAGAGGATAATGGCTGAAGTTTGCGAATTGGATCAGCGACATTGGAGGTGCCTCAAGGCATTAGAGCACCTCCAATGACCTATATAAGGTAGTCTCGACCAACAACTTCAATATAATTTTTTTACGAGCTTTCTCAATCATTCTCCTATGCTATCTTTGTGCTACTGCTGTGTTGCGACTCTACTACACCTAACTACTACAAACTGACCAACACCAATACTCGAGCTCAACCAAATTCTCCGTCTTCGTGTTGGGTAACAAACCTACACTTCCTTTTTTTGCATAAGGAAGTGCGTAGGTTTGTTACATTTCCTTCATTTCTATATTTGATTGCTCTATATTAGAATTACCCATTGAGAAAGGTCCAAAGGATCTAGTTCTTGGAGTAGAAGTCATCAAAGGCTTTGAACCAAGTAAAATACATGTGTATTGTTTTCTGGCTTTTCTTACTTAGGTTTTTTCCATTACATACTTGTTTTAAAAATATAAAAAAGAGATTTTAAAATAACGTGATTCATCCCCATCCCCATTGCATCTCCCTACAGTTTATATATGGTCAATCATGATTAGATTATATTCATTTAAAATGTAGTAGGTGTTATGTAGTCCAATGTTATTTTAACCATACTTTCACTTTCCAATAAGCAAATTCAACATAAGTTAATGATATTATTGTAGAAGTAAGTAGCTGTTACAACGTGTAGCAACTGTTTGCTAACTTTTATATGACCGATCATGATTAGATTATGTTCATTTGAAGTATAGTAGGTGGCATGGAGTCTCCTTCATTTGTTTTGTTTATTGAAATGTCGTGTGAACAAGATTATCATTTTCTAATAAACAAAATCAAAATGATGTAATAATTATATTTTAGAAATTAACAACTAACTATTACACGTTGTAAAAACTACTTGCTAGCTTCAACACAAAGTCTAGAACTTAAATCCGGTTCAGAAATACATAATTTTTGAACCAAACATAAAGTGAAAATATTTTGAATATTTCATGTTAAATGGGATGCCCATTTAACTTTAATTGAAAAGGAGTGCTCATCTGATTATTTCACAAATGATAAGTGTCATCTTAATTTTTATGCTATTATTATTATTATTATTATTATTATTATTATTATTATTATGGAATATTTACCTTGTTGGATTGAAGGAAGAGATCGAAAGAATAATACTATTATAAGCAAATCATAATTTATATAAAAAAAAAGTAACGATGCTCAAACTCTTATTGTAATTTAAACTCTCAATGCTAACAATATATAGGATTTTAATCTATTTTATAATTGATAATCAAAACCTTAACAGATTTTCTTAAAATGCCTAAACAACGCAACTTTTAGTTTATCTAATAAAAAAATTCTAATCGATCTTTTCTAAAATTTATCTTAATAAAACTCTAGTTTTTTCTAAAAGAACACTAATTGATAATTGTATGGACGAGAGACGATGATTCTTAAAAAACTGAACATGAGAATATCATAACCAAATTCATTACACTAGAAAATACTAATTAAATCCATTAAAAGCAACTTCATTTATTTAGCTTAAAACAACTGAACATTCTTATGAATCATCGACTAATCAAGGAAGGGTGGGTGGGTGACAATCAGGGTCACAAATTGGGCAAATTGCCAGACACGCTTCTCTTGTTCGAGCACAATTCTTCGTCTTTGGGTCAAGGGCTAAGCAACAATAGCAAGGGCTAAAGTCCACACACGACGATTCCTTTTTACAAAAAGTCAACACCAACTTGCTCTGGTTCTTGTTCATCATATTCAATTCATTTTCAAGAAACATCTGAGTCACTCGCCCTGTATCGTATGAGAAAAGATAATAAGAATATATTTTCTCTAGTAATGAAGATTTATCATACCGATATTTACCTTGATTAAAAGGGCACGAGCCGATGAGAATGACCAATACCATGATCAAGCTAATCGCCTTCATCCTTGCTATGAATATCTTTTAGAAATGTTGAAAGTCAACTAACTACATAGTGTTTTTATAGTGTTTTATGTTCTAAAATTAGATAAATAAATATAAATATAAATATCGCAAGAATTAAAAAAAAAGTCGACAAAATTAAATTTGAGCCAAATAAGAAACTTTTTTTTATTCCTTATGGGCTTCTAAAGGAAAGGAAAATTAATAATTTATTTAATAATTTATTTACTTCATCTAGCTTCTAAAAATAATGCTTATTATTGGGTGCGTGATAATTTAGGAGACGTGACTAGATATTATTATAAAAATAAATAAATTATATACATATATAATAAAAAAAAGTCATTACATTCTATTATTCAACAAAGTTGTGACCTAATAAATTTTAAAATATAAAATTTATCTATAGTAAAATTTATATTTATATCCTTAGCTAAATCATGTTTAATATAGAGGGGGTGATAAACAGCATTTATATCTTATTTTGCTCTAGCTTAATTCCTTACTTCATATCACATTTTACAAGCAAGAGTTTATTTCAAGTTCATTACGATTTTTCCTACATTTAAAGTATTATCTTTGAAATGTGAATATGATCTTGTTTGCTAGGGAATCAAAGATGACTCGTGAACTAGGATTTAAACCAACCCAATTAAACCAAATACTAGGTGGTAAAAGGTGATAACGCTCATCCCAAGCGCTCCCCCCAATGCCTTGTGAAAGGAAGGTAAATCACGATATTGAGTGACCTCCTAGGTGAGAGGAACCTATTCCCTAAGGGAATTGAACCTAATACTATGGTTGAGGAGAGGTGGTTCAACTAGTTGAGGCTAGTTCATCTCTTCAAGCCATCAACGGTATACCTCTTCAAGCCATCAACGGTTCACAACTTGATTCAATTTGGAGAGGAGTTCACAACTTTAAGGCTGATTCAATTTAGAAGTCGATTCAGTTCAATTTGAGAGTTGGTTTATCTTAGATTGGTTCAATTGGAGGTTGGTTCTCTTGAGGCCGGTTCAACTCATGAGTTTCATCCGACCCTCACACAATGTGATGCAATTAAGGTGATAACACTCACCTCATACATCCTCCACTGCCTGCCTCATGGTCATGTGAAAGGGAGGTAAATCATAGTACTATGCGGCCTCCTATGTGGAAGGAATTTATTCTCTAAGGGAATAAACCCAAGGGGATTCGGACCTTTATCTTGCGATATAAATTTACTACCTGAGTACCAACTCAGCTATTCCTATGGGGGCATCATCTCTCACATAGATGCCTCCATCCGGAAGTTCTCTCCCAACTCACGCAATTCACGAAAGAAATCCTGTGACCTCCATTCAGAACTCTAGCAACACATCCACTGGAATCCTGATTGGGAGTCCTCTCCATCTTCCTCGCACATCTTTTTCCATCCGCAAGCCATCTCCACTTTCATTTGTAGCTCGTCCTTCTTATTCGCAAGCCACCTCCATTAGGCAAATTTGCCTTCGACAAGCCATCACTAGCAGATGTATCGGCATCGGCACAAGGTGCCTTGGAAGCTAGTGTGGTAGCCAAAAGGAGGAGGACGTGGAGGCAGAGGCTTGTCAACAACAGGGAGGAAGTGGGCGTTTATGTGTCGAGAGCCGAGCTACATGCACAATGAAAAAAAAAGGATAGACTACAATCCAAGACAATCCCTATCTAGATCTTTAGGTCTCTGAGCTATCGCCCTAATAATCCAAGAAGTGAATATTTATCTTGTTGTAAGTCATGTATCTTGATGGAGAAGGAGGATTTTATGGAAGCTTTCATCGGTAAAATAAATTTTTTTTATAACTTTGTAACTCTAAGCCAACAATCCTTCGGTTGAAGGTCGAACAAGAAATACATGATAAAGAGCTACACATAATTTACATGAAAATAATAAAGAAATCTCCAACTAGAACAACACTCTCATCTTTATATGTGGTGGAAAAAAAATAGTGATAAGCCACATTCCAAGCACCCCTCCATTGTCTGCCCCAAGATTTTGTAGAAGGAAAGTAAATTATGGTATTGAGCTATCTCATAGGTCGGAGGAAACTATTTTCTAAGGCAATGGAACCTAGAAGATTTGAACCTTGCTCATGTGATGCAAATCTACTATCTGAGTACCAACTCAGTTATACTCGTGGGGGCCATTCTCACCTTTATATTGTTAGATTATATATATTTATTTGTTTATAACTTTTAGGATAATTTGATCTTTTTTCCTTTTATATTTAGAGTTTAGGGTTTCATAACTTAACTATATAAGAATTTATATTATGTATTTCTAACTATCAATTTTGAATTTAATAATATTTCTAGTTTTCTTCTTTTCTTAATTTATACATGGTATCAGAGCGGTTCTCCTTCTCTGACCTAATTTTTTCTACAACCCCCCGTTACTACTTCTTGTTACTGCTACTGTCTTCTATTACTGCTGTTGATTTCGACGTTGATGCCCTTTGGTGTCGATTTTTGCATCGATACTTTTTTCTGCCGATTCTAGCGCCGACACCTTATTTTGCCGATTTCGGCGCTGACGCTCTTTTCTGCTGATTTCAGTGTCGATGCTCTTTTATATTGATTTCAGCGCTGATGTCCTATGTTACCGATTTCGACACCGACGCTCTTTTCTGCCAATTTCGATATCGATGCCCTATGTTGCCCATTTTGACACTAACATCTTTTCTACTAATTTCTACATCGATTCCCTGTGCTGTCAATTTCTATGTTTGTAATCCTTTTCTGCCTTGAATTCTTTATGTGCCCACGGGTCATCCTAACACCAGTTTTTACGGATCATACAAATATGTATTCTTACAGTTTAGTTATTTTAGCATTATTTATTCTATTATCATGCCTGATCATCTAGATACTTCATGGAAATTTGTTTCATATATGTTGGAGTAGTTTTAACCGTTCCTTGTTTCATAGCCCTCTGCCATGTCAAATTTCTCTCATATAGATTTATCATCATTTGGTATTTTAGGTATATCTTCATCCTTGTGGATTTTCGACTCTGGTGCCTTCTATTATATGTCATCTAATTTATCATCTTTTATTTCTTTTTCTCTCAGTTCATCTATATCTATTGTGACTAATAATGATACTCCTATGCCATTAGTAGGTGTTGGTTCAATTGTTATATCTTGTTTATCTCTTACTGATGTTTATTATATTTTGAGTCTTACTTTAAATATTATTTCTGTTAGTAAATTATATGAGTCTGAATACCTAGTCTCTTTTTCTTTATCCAATTATTATGCATAGGACCCACAATCTCAAAAGTTGGGTTGGGCAGGTCATAGGCAAGTAGGATTCTATATTTTATATCAACTCAAAGTTCCAAAAGTTGTAGCTTCGAGTGTGGATATATCATCTTTTCATTTGAGTCGTTCATCTTCTAATTTTTATCTGTGGCACTCTCGTTTAGGTCATGTGTCAGCATCTTGTTTGTAATTTTTAACTTCTATAGGAGTATTAGGACCTTCAAAAGTTTCGATATTTCTGATTATAATGGCTATAAACTAATCAAATTTTATGCCTTACCATTTTCTAAAAGTCCTTTTTTTTCTGCTCCATTTGATTTTATCCATTTAATGTATAAGGACCCTCTCCTATTCCTACAAAAGGAGGGGGGGGGGGGTCAAGGTATTATATTTCGTTTATTGATGATTGCACTCATCACTCTTAGGTCTATCTTATGAAACATAGGTGTGAGTATCTTACAATTTTCAACAACTTTAGAGCTCTTATGAAAACTCAACATTCTAGTGTCATAAAGTATTTTTATTGTTTTTTTTTTGGGAGGGGGGTGAATACACTTTGAATCATTTTTCACATTTATTAGTTTCTAATAGTACTATTCATCAAACCTCTTGTATAGATACTCCTGAACAGAATGGTGTGGTTGAATGAAAGCATGGCATCTTATTGAAATAGCCCGTTGATTTTTATTGTCTTCCAGTGTTCCTAGTTCCTTTTGAGGGGAAGTAATCCTTACTGATGCTTACGTGATTAATAAAATTCCAATCTCAACAATTCAGACTTGTCACCTTTTGAAAAATTATATGGGCATGCTCCTGTGTATTCCTCTTTGCATGTTTTTATTTGTACTTATTTCGTTATTTGTCCACATGTCAAGTGTAATAAATTAGCCTATTGGTCTACTCTTTGTGTATTTTTAGGTTGCGGTGTTAGTCAAAAAGTATATCATTCCTTTGATCACATTAGTCAAAAAATTATATGTCTCTCCTCATGTTATATTTCTTGAGCATATTCCATTATTTTCTCTTCCGGCTAGTTCACATAATATAACAAAGTCATAAATACTTTGCATTGATTCTTTAAATACTGACACTAAGGAAGCTACACTCACAGACTGGTAGCTCAACTAAATCTAGTACTTTAGTTCCCGAGATATTCGCTCTACATACTTCTCCTTCTGCCACTACCCAATCATCTCTTGAGGTTGCGAATAATCCTTATCTCCACCGTCGGTAATCTACTCATGTTTATAAGTCTATTAAACTATCAAATTTTGCTTACTCTTGTTATTCTCACTATGTGAAAATCAGCAATAGACTTCGGATATTATCCGAAGTAATAGGTAGTTAATTACCGAAGTAGACACACGTGAAGTAAAAGGATAAATTTTTTACTTCACCACACTTTACCGAAGTCTATCACTGGTTCAAAATCGGTTCAAAATCGAACCGTTTTCGAAGTAAAAAACCTTTATTACTTCATCAAGACCAGTAAACATACCGAAGTAATTGAGGATATATTACTTCATAGGTTACGTTGTTTGACGAAGTAAAATATATATACAACTTCACATTTTTTGAATTTTGGTGCAGTAAATATTTTATTTTACTTCCATATAATTTGACTTAGTCGAAGTATTTATTATTGTATTACTTTATCATAGTATAGAAGTAATAGAGCATATTTTACTACAACAAATAAATTCAAATGCAGCGAAGTAATTTATACGAACTACTTCCCAAATTTGTTCTGTAGTGAAGTAAATAGCTTCTTTAACTACGCCACTATTTAAATTTATTGTAGTCTTTTGTGTTGTATTACTCCATCATTTATTTATACCGTCGAAGTAATTGACAATATTTTACTACTATACAATTTTAATTGACCAAAAGAGTATATGATAATATGTTACTCCAACACAATATTTTTCACAATCAAAATTGAACAAATATATCATAAATATGTATCAAATACAATCCAAAAGTGTGTTCATAAAAGACATATTTAACCATAACCCAAAAGTTTTTGTATCTATAAATCTCTAAATACAATCCATAATTTATATCGCAGCCTACACTTAAGCACCTATATAGAAGTAGACGAATTCGCTCCATTCACTTCTGACTTCATCATACTGAGATTGATTGTAATACTGTTTATTTTTTGATGTTGCAAACTGAAACATAAACAGAAGTTTGAGAGTCAATGTAAAATGATTCAATATTTAATAAAGAAGATATTTTATAAAGAAGAAATTCACCTTCATCTCCAATTGGGGATATTCATCCAAGACTATCTCTTTCATGTACCGCATTACACAATATCCACATTCAACACCACCTTTTTATTTTAGATTACCCTAATCAAATTGAAAATGTCATCAATAAGTCATAATCCAAATAACAAGAATTATTAATTGATGTCTAAATACATAGTCACAATACATACTGTCAATTGTTTAAAACCAGGTCCTTTTGAAATTCCCCTTGATGCATTGTATAACTTGACCTCACTACATTGTAAAAAATAGAAAGTTATTTTATCAACCTCTAATGAATTTAATGTATATATTCACAATCAACATAATCTACTACCTACTTGGTCACAATAGTTTGCTAAGCATGATCTCAGTTCCTATTACTCAAAGAGTCCAATAAATATATCATATTCTTATCTTCATTAATTATAGTCAGGATCCAATGGTATCTGCACAAATAAAAAAAATAACATTAACTAGTATGTAGTAGGAATTGATTAATAATTAAAATCTTACCCAGAGTCCAATATGTTGTGATAATTTACTGCCTTCTTCACTCACACCACATGTTGGTATGTGACCAGGATCCACAAATGAGACATACTCAGCTCTATTTTCTTTCTTCAAGTATTTGTAAAGGTAACTGCAAGATAATTTCAAGACAATGATAAAGTAATGGCAAATCTAAATATACCACATGTAAAATTGATGCAAAAGCATGTGAATAAATATTTCAAACAAAGCATAACATTTGAACAAATATTGTATTTAAGACATAACATACCCCATGTAAACCAAAATTTGCCTAGCACATATCTCTTTCATCTCCTATTTTCTTAGCGACTTCTGCTGTCTCCATATTTGTTATATTGCCAGATTTATCCTCACAGGCTTTACACCAAAGCATCGATCTATCAACTTCCTCATTTTCAGCAATTAATTTTTTTCTCTATATAATTTCAAAATTGATCAGTTAAATAATATTAAGTAATTGCTTGAAAATGACAAATAAAATGCTCCATAGCTTACCAATTCATCCTCCAAACTGATGTAACCCTTGCGAGACATTCGATGATAATATTTATAATGCATTGTCCATTTTTTTTGCTTTTCATGAATAACCTACATTGTTATATTCTTGAATTAAGTATGGAAATAATCTGGAAAGCAAAAAATTAACACCATTATGTGAATCGAGACAAAAAAATACTAAAATGTTGAAATAATCTTGAAAGTAAAAGATTAATTATGGAAATAATCTTGAAGCACTTCATGTTAATCATGCATTTCTTTATATCTGGAGCAAGAAAAGAATACTAAAAGGTTGCGACAATCATCAACAATGAAGTAGGATATTATTTAACTGCATGTTGTAGCACTCTGAAGATGTGCGACAATCATCAACCGAGCTCCTTTTACTCAAAAGGAAATGAGTAAACAACTCATCAGCAATTGCAAAACCCAGCTCCTTTATCTAACTTCATATTATAGCTCCTGCATGGATTTGTAATATGGGTTTCTTATATGGATAACTTGTAGCTATGTTAATTTCAATAGAAGCAATCAAAACTCCTGCAAGGCTTGAGATTTTAAGCTTCGTCTATATGATTTGGATATTACAGAACAACATGTAAATTCTACAGGAATGATTGCAATGTCATCTTATGAAGGTTCTTTAGAAGACGTGCAACTGCTACATTGCATCATCTACTCAGTCATATATATATCTTAATTTCCTTCACTTTATAAAATATAGTACTAAAATATGTTGGTGTGTAATGCTCACGAGTTTGCTAAGTATACTAGAAGTGGCTATCCTACATCTGGAAGCTGAAGCCATACACCTATTTATATTGTTCATACTAATGTTTAGGTTCTTGCATCAAAGCACTGAATATTGAGATAAAATTTTCATTCTGATAATATAACTGAATATATAAACAGGGAATTTGACTAGTATTTGATAACACATGGGATCTTGCATCAAAGTACTTGTGTTAATACCTTTGCTTACAATTGCATTTGCTAAAAGAAAAAGTAAACTTTTATTAGAAGTGATAAGATTTCTATTGTTTTCTATGAACATACCTAATTTTTGAGAAGTTCTTCTAACTGTTGCATATTTGATAAACCACTTGGCACTTTGAGCATTAAAGATATCCACATGATGCAATCCTTCTAATGTTTAAGATGAACGTAATCCAATTATACATCGTCTCAATTAACACATAATCCTCGAAGATTTATTAACGACAATTGTTGGTAAATAGTGAATGTTGAAAATAGGGTGTCAAATGAAAGTATAAGATTATCTATTCAATTGAAAGAAGACAATTCATATTAGGCTGCTAATTTGTGAAATATATGGTTCTGTTTTTGATATACTTGTGGTTTCTTTAGTTTCTGTCTCCCTATTTATGTTACTTCTTGATGCTATCATATCCATTTGTTGATGTAATAATTCTTCTAAATCTCTGCTACTACTTTTGCAATTCACTTTAGAAGCTTAATACTCATCTACTTGCTATGTGATTAATCCGTTGCAAGTTTTATAATGTGATTAATCCATGAAATAACAGAATCTGTTATCAATAAATCATTACAGACCCCAAGCAAGATGCCTTAGTTTATATGTATAATTCTTGTCTTGCTCCATCAGGTTTTAGTTCATGATTCATGTCAAAAAAAAAAAATAACACCAATAAACTAGAGAATAAGACTTGCCTCTTAGGATCGGTTAGAGACAATGGGTTAGAAAAGTGCAACAGAGATGAAAGGAAAATAAATCTAACGGCAAGGCAGAGAGGAAAAGAAAGAAGGGGTCGGAGAGGGAACAAACCTAGAGCTGTAGAAAACCTGAAGGGCGGCTGCCAGGTAAAGTAGATTTGTCACTGGGGGAGTCAAAGGTCGCCGGGTGAAGTCGATTGTTTGCGTCGGGTGAAAAAACAAGCAGAGGGCGCAAGGTGAAAAACCTCAAAGAAGACCTAGAGGGCGCACGACAAAAAAACAATAGTTAGGAGTGGTTAGAGACAAAGAAACATAGAGGGAAGGGAAAGAAACCTAATGACGAGGCAGAGAGGAAAGGAAAGAAGACGTCGAAGAGGGAACAAACCTAGCTCTGTAGAGAAGATCTGTGCGTCCGGGAGAACAACTCGAAGATCGCCGACTGGGTGATGTAGATTTACTGTCGGGGAAGTCGAAGGTCGCCGAGGGTGAGCAGAAGGTCGCTGGGGGAGTCGAAGGTTGCGTCGGGTGAAAAAACAGGAAGAGGGCTTAGGGAGAAAAAAGCGTGAAGAAGATAGAAGAAGACAGAGGGCGCACGGAGGGAAAAAATAAAGTAATTAGGTTCCCTCGTGGAAAAAAAGGTAAACGGGTTCAGCTAGGAAAATATTTTTAACCAGTTATAACTTATTACTTCAACATTTAGACATATAATTTAATTTTATGACTTATTACTTCATCAAATATATATCACGAAGTAAAATATTAGATAAAATTAGAAGTAAAACTCATATTTTTTAATCTATGAAGTCTAACATAGTATTTACTATATTAAATTTTGTACCGAAGTTAATTGTAATATATTATTTCATAATTACTTATTGCCGAAGTAAACAATGGCGAAGTCTAATACAGATTTTCACATAGTGTCTCATTCTTTTGCTTCATTTATTGCATCTATTCATTATCTTTCTGAGCCTATATCCTATAGAGAAGTTGTTTGTAACCCACTTTGACAGAGTACTATAGCTGATGAACTAACTATTTTGCATCAGACTCATACATGAGATTTGATACCATTGTCACTAGGAAAATATACTATTGGTACTCGTTGGGTATATAAAATCAAAGCAAAATGTTATGGATCTATCATATAATACAAAGCTCATCTTGTTGCTAAAGATTATTCTTAGGAGGATGGCATGAATTATTGAGAAACATTTGCTCCCATTGTAAAAATAACGACTATTTGTACTCTGATTGATGTTGCATCTGCTTGTCATTGGAGAATATCACAGATGGATGTCAAAAATATATTTCTAAATGGTGATCTTCATGAAGAAGTTTATACGACACCTCCTCCTGCTATTTCACACCAACCTGGTGAAGTTTGGAGGCTTCATAAATCTTGTTATGATCTCAAACAAACACCTCATGTTTAGTTTGAGAAGTTTTCTACAGTAATTACTTCACTTGATTTTCATCCTAGTAATCATGATTTAGCATTGTTTGTCATATATATGAGTGCATGTTATATTCTTTTATTATTATATGTTGATGACATAATTATTACTAATGATGATTATGATGGAATTACTTCCTTGAAGTCTGAGTTGGCTCGTTATTTTGCTATGAAATACTTGTTGGTGTGGTAAGCATCCAACGATCGAACCTAGGTTTTGATAATGGCAAAGAGATTTAAAGTTAAGATTCCTTGTTATCTAACGTGCTTAAATGAGGTTTCAGGAAAGTCCTAACTATGGTTAGGCAGGCGAAAACCCTAGGGGGTGGTAACCCTAGGTGAAGGAAACCCCTAGGGGGTGGTAACCCTAGGTCCTAGGAAGTGGTAACTCTAGGTGAAGGAAAACCCTAAGGGGCGGTAACCTTAGGTCCTAGGGGGTGGTAAGCCTAGGTAGAGGAAACCCTAAGGAGCGGCAACCTTAGGTCCTAGGGGGTGGTAACCCTAGGTGGTTAAAATCCTAAGGGGTGACAATCTTAGGTCCTAGGGGGTGGTAACCCTAGGTGGAGAAAAACCCTAAGGGGCGGTAACCCTAGGTCCTAGGAGGTTATAACCCTAGGCAGAAAGTCCAGTCAGTTTGGAGGACCAAATTGGCATCAGGTAATCTCTCTTGAGAGCAGTAGATGAGGACGCGTTCCCCACAAAGGGAACAGTAGGCGTCAGATCGACCTAGGATTTCCGGTCGGAAATCTGAAGTCAGACTCGGACAGTCTGATGATTGTCGATCACTTGATTTATCATGTTAATATTATGAGCTAACTTTGTGCTGCAGGGTATTCTTTGGACTAACATATCTTGTAGGTATAAAGGAGCAACCTTAAGCCTCGGATGAACAGTGTCCGAGGCGCCTCCAAGGAGCTTGGAGGCGCCTCGGGTGCAAAGGAGCTGAAGTCTGTGCGGCAGAGCTGGAGGCGCCTTGGACTGAGCTGGAAGCGCCTTGGACCACAGATTGGAGGCGCCTTGGACTGGCATAGAGGCGCCTTCAAGTGGATCAGAGTAGAAGTTTTCAGTACTGATCCACGCGGTTGACTCGACTCGTTGGAGGCGCCCTCAAGGAGCTTTGAGGCACCTCCAATAGGTTTTATAAGGGGTCTCGAACAGCAACCTTAGAATATCAAGAAAGAAGTAATTTAGCCATTGTTTGCTGCCCAAGAGACGCCTAGAAGTGCTATTACAAGTCCCCGATGACCCGGAGCTTCAGAATCTACTACTTTTGTTGTCGGTATAGTTACTGTTGATTGTACTCCATTTGTAAACATTTTAACAATATTAGTTGTTGCCCAACGTAAATGCTCAACGAGCGTGGGCCTTGGAGTTGGAGTCGCCACAGGCTCCGAACCAATTAAATACCCTGTGTCTCTCTATGGTTGCCTTTTATTTTATTCCGCTACGTTTCTTTGATAAAGTTTTAAATCGTAAACGAATTAGCCACGAGCGCTATTCACCCCCCTCTAGCGCGATCTCGATCCAACAATTGGTATCAGAGCGGGGTTGCTCTGAATTGGTACAACTACCGTTCGAGCATTTTTTTCGTCGCCTTTCGTTTTTTCCCTCCAAAATTAATTTCGAAAAATTCATTATCATCTTTTCACCACTGGTCCGTATTAACGAAATATCGTGTTTTCAAAAATTTGTGGTAATATTTTTTAATATTATTTTAATAAAAAATTTTTATTATTTTATTATTTTTTCTCAAAATTTCTGGATTACTATTTTTATTTTTCTCCCGCACTACTAATCCAAGACCAAGTCTTGGAACATTTATTATTGTAATTTTTGTGTGCGAAATTTCTCCTTATAAATGGCCCATCATGAAGGCTACAGCACAACCTGACCTCCCCTCTTCACCGTAGAAGATTTCGGCTACTGGAAGGGACGGATGGAGGCGTACCTTCAAACCAATTTCGAAGTCTGGATAATCATCAAAATCAGGCTCGAACTACCAACTGACGGTGCCGACAAACTGGTACCTTACGAGAACTGGGATGCGAACATAATCAAGAAGGTCGAGACCAATGCTAAAGCAACCTATACTCTTCAATGCGGCTTAACCAGTGAAGAGCTGAATCGCGTCGGCCCCTTCTCAAGTGCAAAGGAGTTATGGGAAAAGCTGATCGAGCTACACGAGAGTACATCAGACATGATAGTAAGTAAGTGTAATTTAATAGATGAATTATTTGAGCAGACTAATACTACTCCGGCCGAGAAAGGTGTTACGTTATTTGCAGGAATAAGCAAGACGAAGAAAGCACTAAAGGCAACGTGGTCCGAGTCATCAGACGAATCCGACTCCGACGAAGAAGAACCGACAAGCTTCCTCGCTCTACCAGTACTAGCATCTGTAGCGGAAATCGAGTTCGAGTTCGAGACTGAAACCGAGAGCGAATCAGAGACCGAGTCTGAGCGAAGCCACGGATCCGTATCCATTTCCGAAGGATACAAACCCACTGTAAGGTCTCTGATTTCCGATACAAATGTAGATAAATTAGAAAATTTAGTTTCTTATTTGTTAAATAAATTAGCAAAATCCAACATTCGGGTCAAGTCGCTTCTAAAGGAGGTAACATCCCTTAAAGAAGTGACGAATACCGAATCCATGGATGACCCTATTCAAACTGGAATCTCAACTCAAGTCCAAAAGCTTAAGGAAGAGAATTCTACCCTGAAAAATCAAGTCAAGGATTTGAAGACTACATTGGAACGGTTTACACTGGGTTCCAAGAATCTTGACTTGATTCTTGGAAAACAGAAAGTCGTATACAATCGATCCGGACTTAGATTTAAGACCAAATACAAATACAAATCCTATCTGTCTCTAGTAAATCGGTCAAATAGAAAAGTAGTTCAAGCATTGGTCTCCAACTCAAACCTGATTAATCAATAATTTACCTTGTTGGATTGAAGGAAGAGATCGAAAGAATAATTCAATTATAAGCAAATCATAATTTACATTAAAAAAAAAGTAACGATGCTCAAACTCTTATTGTAATTTAAACTCTCAATGCTAACAATATATAGGATTTTAATCTATTTTATAATTGATAATCAAAACCTTAACAGATTTTCTTAAAATGCCTAAACAACGCAACTTTTAGTTTATCTAATAAAAAAATTCTAATCGATCTTTTCTAAAATTTATCTTAATAAAACTCTAGTTTTTTCTAAAAGAACACTAATTGATAATTGTATGGACGAGAGACGATGATTCTTAAAAAACTGAACATGAGAATATCATAACCAAATTCATTACACTAGAAAATACTAATTAAATCCATTAAAAGCAACTTCATTTATTTAGCTTAAAACAACTGAACATTCTTATGAATCATCGACTAATCAAGGAAGGGTGGGTGGGTGACAATCAGGGTCACAAATTGGGCAAATTGCCAGACACGCTTCTCTTGTTCGAGCACAATTCTTCGTCTTTGGGTCAAGGGCTAAGCAACAATAGCAAGGGCTAAAGTCCACACACGACGATTCCTTTTTACAAAAAGTCAACACCAACTTGCTCTGGTTCTTGTTCATCATATTCAATTCATTTTCAAGAAACATCTGAGTCACTCGCCCTGTATCGTATGAGAAAAGATAATAAGAATATATTTTCTCTAGTAATGAAGATTTATCATACCGATATTTACCTTGATTAAAAGGGCACGAGCCGATGAGAATGACCAATACCATGATCAAGCTAATCGCCTTCATCCTTGCTATGAATATCTTTTAGAAATGTTGAAAGTCAACTAACTACATAGTGTTTTTATAGTGTTTTATGTTCTAAAATTAGATAAATAAATATAAATATAAATATCGCAAGAATTAAAAAAAAAGTCGACAAAATTAAATTTGAGCCAAATAAGAAACTTTTTTTTATTCCTTATGGGCTTCTAAAGGAAAGGAAAATTAATAATTTATTTAATAATTTATTTACTTCATCTAGCTTCTAAAAATAATGCTTATTATTGGGTGCGTGATAATTTAGGAGACGTGACTAGATATTATTATAAAAATAAATAAATTATATACATATATAATAAAAAAAAGTCATTACATTCTATTATTCAACAAAGTTGTGCCCTAATAAATTTTAAAATATAAAATTTATCTATAGTAAAATTTATATTTATATCCTTAGCTAAATCATGTTTAATATAGAGGGGGTGATAAACAGCATTTACATCTTATTTTGCTCTTGCTTAATTCCTTGCTTCATATCTGTCACGCCTCTTGACCAAGGCGCGTGATGTCGACGTTACTCGCGAATATAAATACTCGAAAACAACAAGCCTCATAAAGTGCATACCAAACCAGTAATAATATAACGAAAATATTATCTTTACAATCCAAAAGCGAAAGCGTTCAAATAAGGATAACATGAACTAAAAGGATGAATCACTTGGACACGGCTTCATTACCAGCCCCAAAACATCTCCTGCTCCTCCTTCTCAACTTGTTCTCGTCTTTATCTGGGGATGGGAGTAAGGGGAGTGAGTGCTTGGGGAAACACTCAGTAAGTGGGATCGATCAAACATAGCATGATAGAATACAAAATATAGAAAAACATTCAGAATGCATGACGAAAACATATTTCATGAAGCATGACAAAAACACAACTTAAACGAAAACATATACTTTTAGCAAAACATTCAGAATTCATGACAAAAACATAACTTAAACGAAAACATATACTTCTAGCAAAACATTAAGAATTCATGACAGAAACATAACTTAGTCAAAAACATAGCATTGTTAATCATCTTGTTTTCCATGGTATTACTGATCAGTCTCCTATATGAAATTTCTCTAAGGGGTGAGACCATATATTGGTTATTATTACCCACCGCAACAGAGCCATAACTTGTCATATCTTATCATGTTTTCGGAAATTTCCTTTTACTAATCAGTCCCCTATATGTAATTCCTCTAAGGGGTGAGGCCATATATCTGTTATTATTACCTACCGCATCAAGGTCATATATCGGTTATTATTACCCACCGCATCAGGGTCATAACTTGTCATATCTTATCATATTTTTGGAAATTTCCTTTACCATATCTAACTTGAGTCATAACAGTGCATCTTGGAACAAAAAGAAATGAACTTGTAATATAAAATAATGAAATATAAACATATTCCATAGCTACACTCGAAACGAAAAGCCCACTTACTGAGTCAGCAACTTCTTTGGCTTTGGACAGAAACTTTATGAGACTTGAACTTGATACGATTCGTTAGGTGCTAGCCTCTTGGATCGACAAAGTCTTGGAAGCACTACCGATCTCTTCCAGTAAAAGAAAGTGAAGAAGAACCTGACGAGGGAGACTCGGAGAGAAAGAATTCACCTTTAAATCTTTCCGAGGATGGTTACTTATAGCCTCCAAGGAATACGAAGGGTTAAGGTCTCAATCAATTCATCATTTATGAACTTCATTAATTAAGAAGATGAAGAGTTATAGGCTCCATAAATTCTTCATTTATGACCTTCATTATGATGACTCTTCAACTTCTCCATTAATTAACATTATAATAACCTTTCGAATTCTCCATTAATCATCATGATCATGGCTATTCGAATTCTCTCTCTTTGTATCAAATAAATCCATATTTGATCTTGATCTCGACTAGCTTCCAATGTCATTGTTTATTTCTACGTGCTATGCGTGCGACCCTCTAGGTTTTATACACGAAGGTAGTGAAAATCGATACACAAACTAAGGTATCTGTCTAGCAATAGTTTTTAGCCACCCAACGTGATAAAAACTGTATACCACTATGAAATCACAGACAGATAAGAGCTCCACATGTGACTCATTAAATTATCATGATGAAGAGCATAGAAGAAACATATGAATAACTAGACCCAACATTCGAAATCCCTCAAATCAAAATCGACACATGACACAAAGTAATCATAAGCTTGGGTTTAATTTTTTATGGTATTAAGATTTATAGGATTGAACCTAAATTAACCTTTAAAGGTATGTCCACTAGTATCCATCACCATGTCCAAAATCGGGTCTTCACATCCCACCCTCCTTATTGGAAGTTTCATCCTCAAAACTTGAGCTCTCTTGATCTTCAAAGAGATATGGGTAATACTTGTGCATCTTTTCCTCAGGTTCCCAGGTAGCTTCCCTTTCAGTGTGATTGCACCATTGTACTTTGATGCACGGGATAGTTCTTCGTCTAAGTTCTTGATCCTTGGTGTCAATAATTCGAATGGGAACTTCTTCTTACTTCAATTCTTCATTCAAGTTCCCTTCGACTAGGAGTGGTCCAGTTTCCAAGATATGGCTCGGATCTACAACGTATCTTCTTAGTTGGGAGACATGAAAGATATTATGGATCCTTGACATATCTGGTGGTAATGTCAGTCTGTAAGCTAGTGATCCCACTTTCTCTAGAATTTCGAAAGGCGCTACATATCTAGGATTTAGTTTCCCAGCTTTATTGAATCGAACTACTCCCTTCATTGGCAAAATCTTTATATAAGCCTTATCACCCATTTCGAATTCCACTGGTCTTCTTTTCATATCAACCCAACTTTTCTATCGATCTTGAGTAGCCTTGAGTCGTTCCTTGATGGCAGTCACTTTGCCTACTGTGGTTTGGATAAGCTCAGGTCCAGTTATAGCTTTTTCTCCTACTTCATCCCAATATAGAGGTGACCGACACTTGCGCCCATATAGAGCCTCGTATGGGGCCATTCCAATGCTGCTATGATAACTGTTATTATAGACAAACTCGATTAAGGGTAGGTGATCACTCCAATTACTGTTGAAGTCCAAAGCACATGCTCTTAGCATGTCTTCAAGTGTCTGTATTGTCCTCTCAATTTGACCATCAGTCTGAGGGTGATAGGCCGTGATGAGAGTGACCTTAGTCCCCATAGCTTTTTGAAAACTTTGCCAAAAATGGGACACAAATTTTTTGTCTCTATCGAATAGTATGCTTGTCGGAACTCCATGCAGCCGCACAATGTTGTCCATGTATAGGGTAGCCAACTTATCCAGATTATAATTCATGCGAACGGGTAGGAAGTGTGTAGATTTTGTGAGTCTATTCACCACTACCCATATCCCATCATGGCTTTGTCTTGACTTTGGCAATCCCACCACAAAATCCATGGAAATGTGCTCCCATTTCCACTCTGGAATCTCTAAAGGTTGAAGAAGTCCTCCAGGTCGTTGGTGTTCTGCTTTGACCTGTTGGCATACTAGGCACCTAGAGACGAATTCCCCGACATCGTTCTTCATTCCGCTCCACCAGAAGTTCTTCTTCAAATCCCTATACATCTTTGTACTGCCAGGGTGGACCGAGAATTTTGATGTGTGGGCCTCAGACATTACTTCTTGTCGAAGATTATCAATGTCAGGCACCCACAACCTTCCTTTCATCCATAAGATCCCGCTATCATTTATTTGAAGATTAGGTGCTTTTCCCTTTTTGATATGCTCTATAAGTCTTGCCAACGTCGGGTCTTGCTTCTGCTTCAACTTGATTGTTTCTCGAAGGCATGGTTGTGCTGAGAGCAATGTCAAAACTGCCTTTCCCATGCTCTTCTGACTTAAAGCATCAGCTGCCTTGTTTGCTTTACCTGGGTGGTAACTTATTATTAAGTCATAATCCTTTAAGAGCTCAACCCATCGTCATTGCCTCATGTTTAATTCTTTTTATGTAAATAGATATTTGAGACTCTGATGATCTATAAACACTTCGCACCTGGCACCATATAGATAGTGTCTCCAAACTTTTAGCGCGAATACTACTGCAGCTAGTTCAAGGTCATGCGTGGGATAGTTTTGCTCATATGGTTTCAGTTGTCGTGAAGCGTAAGCAATAACTATTCCCTCTTGCATGAGAACGCACCCCAAACCTCCTTTTGATGCATTACTATAAATAGTGAAATCCTTATCCCCTGCGGGTAGTACTAGTATTGGTATAGATGCAAGCCTTTTCTTCAAGGTTACAAAACTCTTCTCACATTCTTCACTCAGGTTAAATTTGGAGTTCTTTTGTATGAGCTTGGTGAGAGTTATAGCTATCAAGGAAAAATCCTTCAATGTATTTTTGATAATAGCCGGCTAGTCCTAAAAAGCTTCGAATCTCTGTTACTGTCTTTGGTCTTGGCCAGTCTAAAATTGCTTCCACTTTCTTGGGGTCTACAGAAATGCCTGCTTCAGAGATTATGTGACCCAAGAAGGTGACACTTTTTAAGCAAAATTCACACTTCTTGAATTTGGCATATATTTCCTTATCTCTCAGTATCTAGAGGGTAAGGCGAAGGTGCTCTTTGTGGTCTTCTTCACTATGTGAATATACAAGGATGTCATCGATAAACACCACCACAAATTTATCAAGATATAGTCTAAACACTCTATTCATGAGATCCATGAATGTTGTCGTGGCATTGGTTAAGCCGAACGACATTCCCATGAACTCGTAGTGTCCATTCCTGGTTCTAAAAGCCGTCTTTGGTATATCTTTGGCCTTAACCTTCAGCTAGTGATAGCCTGACCTTAAATCGAGTTTAGAGAACACTGTAGCTCCTTTAAGTTGGTCGAAGAGGTCGTCTATCCTTGGAAGGGGGTACCTATTCTTGATTTTGATTTTGTTCAATTCTAGATAATAATTGATGCACAATCTCATACTCCCGTCTTTCTTCTTCACAAATAAAACTAGGGCTCCTCACGGAGATGCACTTGGTCTGATTTTTTTTTGTTTGTTCTTTTAGTTCTTTGAGTTCTGCTAGGGGGCATCCGATAAGGCGCCTTTGATATTGGCACTACACCTGGTGGCAAATTAATTTCAAAGTCTATTTCACGGTCTGGAACTATGCCAGGTAGTTCCTCAGGAAATACATCTGGGAAGTCTTGAGCGACTGGAATTTCTTCTAGCCTAGCCTTAATCTTCTCTTCCACCTCACTTATCATAGCTAGATAGATTCCATCACCGCTCCTCATTGCTTTCCAAGTTTGAGATGCGGACAGGAGCAATCTCTTTTCCTTGGCCTTGCTATGGTAGATGATTTCTTCTTGGCTTGAAGTCAAAAGTTTGGAGCTCTTCCTATGACAATCCACTAATATGTGGTTCTTGGCCAACCAATCCATTCCAAGAATGGCATCGAACTCAACCATGTTTAGTTGAATTAGATCAGCTTCGAATGTATAATTACCAATACTGACCTAACAATCTTCGATGCAACTTATGAGTTTCAATGGCCTTATTAGCGGGCATAGCTACTCTATATGGTTCACTAAGTATTTCAGCTCTGAGTCCTAACTCATAGTGAATCTTTTAAATATAAAAAAAATGAGTGGCACCACAATCAAATAATACGTAGGCATTCATTTTGTTGATTAGAATGGTACCTACCACCATATCGCTTGCGCCTTCCACCTCTTCTTGAGTCATAACGAACACTTGAGCATTGGGCTTATTATCCTTTGATTTATTCTAGACCACAATAGAATTTGACATTGTCCCTTATTTCTTGTGTTTAGGACAATCCGTAATTTGGCTCCCCATCTTCCCACAGTTGAAGCATGCACCGGAGATCCTACGACATTCTCTAAAATGTCTGAAGTTACAAGTAGGACATGGCTTAATGCCTTGGGATGGCAAAGTGAAAGGGGGTCCTTTAGACGGGCCACTCGATAGGTTCGGTCGTTTTAACCTTGGTTCACTTGGGGTCGCTAACCCTTACAGGGTGGTTGCTACGATGGTAGCGTTGACTATTAATTCTTCTCGGCTGAGGCTAACTCCTGGGGGAGGGTTTGCATCTTCATTGTTGTTTTGGGTTGGCGTAGTTGGGGTTATGGTTGTTTGGGATGGGTCTGTCAACCATTTTCTAAAATTGGATGAGTGATGGTTCATGATAGTTCAAAGATAACTGCTTAAGTAATAATGATCAGATTTTGGCATTCCTATGAGAAGGTAAAGGCAACCGAAAACCTTCCCAAAATGGCAAAAATGTTATTTTGGAAGTCTAAACGATGGAATTTGGTAGAAAAATGGCATGCATCATGATGATGGGATCGTGATTTTTGCTAATTAGGTCGTTTCAGAGGGGCACTAGCCATTTATCAAAATTCCAACTTCATCAGCTTTGCGTACAAAATGTCCCAACTAGATTAGAACTTGGCTTTGATACCACTTCAATGTCACGCCCCGTGACCAAGGCGCGTGACACCGGCGTTGCTCGCGAATATAAATACTCGAAAACAACAAGCCTCATAAAGTGCATACCAAACCAGTAATAATATAACAAAAATATTGTATTTACAATCCAAAAGCGAAAGCGTACAAATAAGGATAACATGAACTAAAAGGACGAATCACTTGGACACGGCTTCATTACCAGCCCCAAAACATCTCCTGCTCCTCCTTCTCAACTTGTTCCTCGTCTTTATCTGGGATGGAAGTAAGGGGGTGAGTGCTTGGGGAAACACTCAGTAAGTGGGATCGATCAAACATAGGATGACAGAATATAAAATATAGCAAAACATTCAGAATGCATGATGAAAACATATTTCATGAAACATGACAAAAACATAACTTAAACGAAAACATATACTTTTAGCAAAGCATTCAGAATTCATGATAGAAACATAACTTAAACGAAAACATATACTTATAGCAAAACATTTAGAATTCATGACAAAAACATAACTTAGTAAAAAACATAGCACTGTTAATCATCTTGTTTTCCATGGTATTACTGATCAGTCCCCTATATGTAATTTCTCTAAGGAGTTAGGCCATATATCGGTTATTCTTACCCACCGCATCAGAGCCATAACTTGTCATATCTTATCATGTTTTCGGAAATTTCCTTTTACTGATCAGTCCCCTATATGTAATTCCTCTAAGGGTGAGGCCATATATCGGTTATTATTACCCACCGCATCAGGGTCATATATCGGTTATTATTATCCACCGCATCAGGGCCATAACTTGTCATATCTTATCATATTTTTGGAAATTTCCTTTACCATATCTAACTTGAGTCATAACAGTGCATCTTGGAACAAAAAGAAATGAACTTGTAATATAAAATAATGAAATATAAACATATTCCATAGCTACACTCGAAACGAAAAGCCCACTTACTGAGTCAGCAACTTCTTTGGCTTTGGACAGAAACTTTATGAGACTTGAACTTGATACGATCCGTTAGGTGCTAGCCTCTTGGATCAACAAAGTCTTGGAAGCACTACCGATCTCTTCCAGTAAAAGAAAGTGAAGAAGAACCTGACGAGGGAGACTCGGAGAGAAAGAATTCACCTTTAAATCTTTCCGAGGATGGTTACTTATAGCCTCCAAGGAATACGAAGGGTTAAGGTCTCAATCAATTCATCATTTATGAACTTCATTAACTAAGAAGATGAAGAGTTATAGGCTCCATAAATTCTTCATTTATGACCTTCATTATTATGACTCTTCAACTTCTCCATTAATTAACATTATAATGACCTTTCGAATTCTCCATTAATCATCATGATCATGGCTATTCGAATTCTCTCTCTTTGTATCAAATAAATCCATATTTGATCTTGATCTTGACTAGCTTCCAATGCCATTGTTTATTTCTACGTGTTATGCGTGCAACCCTCTAGGTTTTATACACGAAGGCTGTGAAAATCGATACACAGACTAAGGTATCTGTCTAGCAATAGTTTTTAGCCACCCAACGTGATAAAAATTGTATACCACTATGAAATCACAGACAGATAAGAGCTCCACATATGACTCATTAAATTATCATGATGAAGAGCATTGAAGAAACATATGAATAACTAGACCCAACATTCGAAATCCCTAAGATCAAAATCAGCACATGACACAAAGTAATCATAATCTTGGGTTCAATTTTTTATGGTATTAAGATTTATAGGATTGAACCTAAATTAACCTTTAAAGGTATGTCCACTAGTATCCATCACCATGTCCAAAATCGGGTCTTCTCAATATCACATTTGACAAGCAAGAGTTTATTTCAAGTTCATTACAATTTTTCCTACATTTAAAGTATTATCTTTGAAATGTGAATATGATTTTGTTTGCTAGGGAATCAAAGATGACTCGTGAACTAGGATTTAAACCAAACCAATTAAACCAAATACTAGGTGGTAAAAGTGATAATGCTCACCCCAAGCGCTCCCCCCAATGGCTTGTGAAAGGAAGGTAATCACGATATTGAATGACCTCCTAGGAGAGAGGAACCTATTCCCGAAGGGAATTGAACCTAATACTATGGTTGAGGAGAGGTGGTTCAACTAGTTGAGGCTAGTTCATCTCTTCAAGCCATCAATGGTATACCTCTTTAAGCAATCAACGGTTCACAACTTGATTCAATTTGGAGAGGAGTTCATAACTTTAAGGTTGATTCAATTTAGAAGTCGATTTAGTTCAATTTGAGAGTTGGTTTATCTTAGATTGGTTCAATTGGAGGTTGGTTCTCTTGAGACCGGTTCAACTCGTGAGTTTCATCCGACCCTCACACAGTGTGATGCAATAAAGGTGATAACACTCACCTCATACACCCTCCACTGCCCACCTCATGGCCTTGTGAAAGGGATGTAAATCATAGTACTAAGCGGCCTCCTATGTGAAAGGAATTTATTCCCCAAGGGAATAAACCCAAGGGGATTCGGAACTTTATCTTGTGATGTAAATTTACTACCTGAGTACCAACTCAGCTATGTAGGACCGTTGGGCTGGCTAGAAGGGGGGTTGAATAACCCTGAATAAAATACAACTCTTTCTCAGTAATTAAGCTAACACTTGAAAAATAGATTAAGCAGAAAATAAGGCATAAAAACGAGGCACCAGATTTGACTTGGTTACAACCGGGGAGGTTGTTAATCCAAGGAAGATGGTTGCACTAAGAACTCCTTCAGGCGGAGAAGCCTCGTTTACAACAGTGTAGGCACAAAAAGAAAGAAGCTAATCAAAGCAATGGAAGCACACAAGTGTTGTTACAATTTCTGAATTGATGATAAGCTTTTGGACCAAGGCTATATTTATAGCCTTGGTCGGGGCGCCTGGAAGGGTTCCGGGCGCCCTGGGGGGATAAAACTATATCCCCCAACGTTCAGATCGCGTAAATCGCGATCCTGGTCAAAATCAGGGTCCGGGCGCCCGGAAGGGTTCCGGGCACCCCGGATGGCTCCGAGCGCCCCGGACTGTTCCGGGCGCCCCGGAGCCCAAAGTCAACAGCGTTGACTTTTTTGTCCAGGACCTCTTCTCTGGTTCAGTCCCTCCTCGGTCCGGTTCTTCTCCTCCGGATCCGCTCGCTTGGGTGATCTCTGCCATCCGGAAAAGGGCTCACCCGAACCCAACTTCCGGTCTTCTCGAGCGAGCTTCCCTCCGGCTTCTCGTCCCTCGGAATCACTGCGTGTTTCTTTCTCGTCCACCGGCGTACTCATCCGCAGTCTTCGTCCCTCGGACGCACCGCGTGCCGTCCTTCTCGCTAGCTGCGTCTCTTGCTCCCCGAGCAATCTTCCGCTCCAACTTTCGTCCCTCGGAACCACCGCACGCTTCCTTCTCGTCCGTCGATGTACTCTTCCGCAGCACCTCGTCCCTCGGACTGCCGTCCTTCTCGCTAGCTGCGTCTTCCGCTCGACTACCTGTGTTCCTAAGCTCCTGCACACTTAGACACAAGGTTAAAACAAACAGGACCTACCTTAACTTGTTGATCACACCAAAATAACCTTGGGGTTCCAACAATCTCCCCCTTTTGGGTGTGATCAACCCAAGTTAAGCTAGGGTTAAAATAGACATAAAATTGAATTAAGTAAATTAACTTAAATTGTAATTTAAGTGCAAAAAGATAGAAAAAATTAAATCTATCTACCTCCCCCTAGACTATCTACCTCCCCCTAGACTTATACTTTCCCTTCTCCCCCTTTGATCACAAAAAAATGGGGTTCCAAGAAAAATAATCTAAGGGTTAAAGACTTAGAAAAAGTATTTCTAAAAAAAATCTAAGTTTTTAAGAAATTTAGAAAAATTTTCTAAGTAATTAAAGCTGAGATTTCTAGTTTCAAGAAAAAAAGTTCTTAACTTAGGAAAAAATAATTTTTGAGAATATTTCTAAGTATATAAATAAAATCCAAAAAAAATCCTAACTTACATTTTTAAGTATTTTTTTTTAAATGACTTAGGCAAAAAAAAAAATTCTAAGTAGGTAAATTTCTAATTTGAAATAAAATGTTTTGAATAACCTTTTTCAAGCACTAATTAATTCTTGTATTAATGCTTCATTAGTAAGTTAATTAAATATTTATTTCAATATTTTGGCTTCCAGGTCGTGGCGAGGCACTAGGCCTTCTTGGTTATTGGAGCAACAACCACTTCCTTAGACAAAGCCTCATAAAGAAATTCTTTGTTTAATTTTCTCACTTAAAGTGCTAATTTTACTTTTAAAATTAATTTAAGCATGATTTAGGAACCCAATATAGGTTCCAACCTACTGGATTAACTAAAAAGTTTTTAGGGACATATTTTCTTGAAATGTTCCTAATTTGTCCCGAGTGATATTTAAAGTACCCATTTAAATTATTAAATCTTCTAACATTGGTTTTAGATGAACATGCATAATTGTTTACGTTATCTATTTGAATTTTCAAATTTTGATTTTCTAATTCCAATTTCTCATTTTTTAATTTTAATTTATCTAATTTTTCTAAGGGACAAGACTTAGCTAGAATTACTTTTAAATTTTTATTTTCACTTTCTAATTTACAGCAGTCTTTTGTTAAAAGTTTAACAAACTTAAACATTTTATCGGGAGGAAGAGATCGTACCTGACTTACCTTTTCGATCTCGTTGTCCGTTTCTCCCCCTGAACTGCTGCTTTCTTCCGACGTGTCTCCCCCTTCATCGATGCTCTCGATGCTCATTTCAGAAGAGCTTGAATCGCAGTCGTCGTCTTGATGACTCGCCATCAGTGCGAGTCCGGAGAATGCTTCGACTTCCAATTCGGACGACGTATCGTCCCACGTCGCCTTCAGGGCCTTTCTTTTCTGGATAGGCTTCTTACCCTTCTCCTTGTCTTTGTTCTTCAGCTTGGGGCAGTTGTCCTTGACGTCCCCTTCTTCGTCGCAGTGGTAGCAACGGATCGTCCTTTTCTTCTTCCCCTGCGGATGGTTAGTAGATCTAGATTTACAAAGTTTCTTGAATCTTCTTACCATCATTACCATTTCCTCGTCGTCGAGAGAGGATTCCGACTCAGGTTCGTCTCTCGAAGCTTTGAGGGCGACGTTGTTCTTAGGCTCCTTCATTCCTACACATCTTGACTCATAGACTTCAAATGTTGAAAAAAATTCTTCTAATGAAATTTTTTCTAAGTCCTTAGAAATGTAAAAAGCATCTACTAGTGATGCCCATTTTGAATTTCTCGGAAATGAATTTAACGCGTACCTGAGCGAATCTCGGTTACTTACCTTTTCTCCGAGATTCGTGAGTCCGGTGATGATTTCTTTTATTCTTGAGTGCAGATGTGCAACTGTCTCGTCTTCCCCAAGTCGCAGGCTGGTGAGCTGATTGCGAAGCAGATCTCTTCTAGCGAGCTTGGCTTCGGACGTCCCTTCGTGCAGCTCAAGGAACTTTTCCCAAAGTTCCTTTGCGGAGTTGTATTTACCGATCATGTTGACTTCATGAGGCGGAAGTACGCTTAGCAGATGGTACTCTGCTTTGTCGTTCGCCACGAAGTCGACCTGCTCCTTTTTTGTCCATTTATCTATTTCCTTGTCCTCTGGAGCTTCAAAGCCAAATTTCATTGCTAAAAATAATTCAATATCTGTTGTAAGAAATACCTGCATCAGTTTTTTTCCAAGTAGCGAAGTCCCCTTCATATTTCGGTGGGTGGATGCTTGGTCCGGCCATCGCGTTGCTTCGTTCGGCGGTTAGTCCTCCTGAAGCGCCTCGGCTCTGATACCACTTGTAGGACTGTTGGGCCGGCTAGAAGGGGGGGTTGAATAGCCCTGAATAAAATACAACCCTTTCTCGGCAATTAAGCTAACACTTGAAAAATAGATTAAGCAGAAAATAAGGCATAAAAACGAGGCACCGGATTTGACTTGGTTACAACCGGGGAGGTTGTTAATCCAAGGAAGATGGTTGCACTAAAAACTCCTTCAAGCGGAGAAGCCTCGTTTACAGCAGTGTAGGCACAAAAAGAAAGAAGCTAATCAAAGCAATGGAAGCACACAAGTGTTGTTACAATTTCTGAATTGATGATAAGCTTCTGGACCAAGGCTATATTTATAGCCTTGGTCGGGGCGCCTAGAAGGGTTCCGGGCGCTCTGGGGGGATAAAACTTTATCCCCCAACGTTCAAATCGCGTAAATCGCGATCCTGGTCAAAATTAGGGTCCGGGCGCCCGGAAGGGTTCCGGGCGCCCCGGATGGCTCCGAGCGCCCCGGACTGTTCCGGGCGCCCCAGAGCCCAAAGTCAACAGCGTTGACTTTTTTGTCAGGGACCTCTTCTCTGGTTCAGTCCCTCCTCGGTCCGGTTCTTCTCCTCCAGATCCGCTCGCTTGGGTGATTTCTGCCATCCGGAAAAGGGCTCACCCAAACCCAACTTCCGGTCTTCTCGAGCGAGCTTCCCTCCGGCTTCTCGTCCATCGGAATCGCTGCGTGTTTCCTTCTCTTCCGCCGGCGTACTTACCCGCAGTCTTTGTCCCTCGGACGCACCGCGTGCCGTCCTTCTCGCTAGCTGCGTCTCTTGCTCCCCGAGCAATCTTCCGCTCCAGCTTTCGTCCCTCGGAACCACCGCACGCTTCCTTCTTGTCCGCCGATGTACTCTTCCGCAGCACCTCATCCCTCGGACTGCCGTCCTTCTCGCTAGCTGCGTCTTCCGCTCGACTACCTGTGTTCCTAAGCTCCTGAACACTTAGACACAAGGTTAAAACAAACAGGACCTACCTTAACTTGTTGATCGCACCAAACCAACCTTGGGGTTCCAACAATCTATGCCCATGGGGGCATCATCTCTCACATAGATGCCTCCATCCGAAAGTTCTCTCCCAACTCACGTAATTCACGAAAGAAATCCTGAGACCTCCATTCAGAACTCTAGCAACACATCCGCTGGAATCCCGATTGGGAGTCCTCTCCATCTTCCTCGCACATCTTTTTCAATCCGCAAGCCATCTCAACTTTCATTTGTAGCTCATCCTTCTTATTCGTAAGCCACCTCCATTAGGCAAATTTGCCTTCCGAAAGCCATCACTAGCAGATGCATCGGCATCGGCACAAGGCGCCTTAGAAGCTAGAGTGGTAGCCAAAAGGAGGAGGACGTGGAGGCAGAGGCTTGTCAACAACAGGGAGGAAGTGGGTGCTTATGTGTCGAGAGCCGAGCTACCTGTACAATGAAAAAAAAAGAGGATAGACTACAATCCAAGACAATCCCTATCTAGATCTTTAGGTCTCTGAGCTATCGCCCTAATAATCCAAGAAGTGAAAGATTTTTCTTGTTGTAAGTCATGTGTCCCGATAGAGAAGGAGGATTATATGGATTTTATGGAAGCTTTCATCGGTAAAATAAAATTTTTTTATAACTTTGTAATTCTAAGCCAACAATCCTTCGGTTGAAGGCCGAACAAGAAATACATGATAAAGAGCTACACATAATTTACATGAAAATAATAAAGAAATCTCCAACTAGAACAACACTCTCATCTTTATATGTGATGGAAAAAAAATAGTGATCAGCCACATTCCAAGCACCCCTCCATTGTCTGCCCCAAGATTTTGTAGAAGGAAAGTAAATTATGGTATTGAGCTATCTCATAGGTCGGAGGAAACTATTTTCTAAGGCAATCGAACATAGAAGATTCGAACCTTGCTCATGTGATGCAAATCTACTATCTGAGTACCAACTAAGTTATACTCGTGGGGCTCATTCTCACCTTTATATTGTTAGATTATATATATTTATTTGTTTATAACTTTTAGGATAATTTGATCTTTTTTTTCTTTTATATTTAGAGTTTAGGGTTTCATAACTTAACTATATAAGGATTTATATTTTGTATTTCTAACTATCAATTTTGAATTTAATAATATTTCTAGTTTTCTTCTTTTCTTAATTTCTATATGGTATCAGAGCGGTTCTCGGTTCTCCTTCTCTGACCTAATTTTTTCTACAACCCCCTGTTACTACTTCTTGTTACTGCTACCATCTCCTATTGCTGCTGTTGATTTCGATGTGGATGCCCTTTGGTGTCGATTTTTGCATCGACGTTCTTTTCTGTCGATTCTAGCGCCGACACCTTGTTTTCTCGATTTCGGCGCTGACGCTCTTTTCTGCTGATTTCAGTGCCGATGCTCTTTTATATTGATTTTAGCACGGATGTCCTATGCTACTTATTTTGACACTGACGCTCTTTTCTGTCGATTTCGATATCAATGCCCTATGTTGCCCATTTTGACACTAACATCGTTTCTACTAATTTCGACATCGATTCCTTGTGCTGTCAATTTCTACATTTGTCATCCTTTTCTACCTCGAATTCTTTATGTGTCCATGGGTCATCCTGACACCAGTTTTTACGGATCGTACAGATATGTATTATTATAGTTTAGTTATTCTTAGCATTATTTATTCTATCATCATGCCTGATCATACAGATACTTCATGGAAATTTGTTTCATATATATTGGAGTAGTTTCAACAGTTCCTTGCTTCACAGCTCTCTACCATATCAGATTCCTCTCATATATATTTATCATCATCTGGTATTTCAGGTATATCTTTATCCTTGTAGATTTTGGACTCTGTTGCCTTCCATCATATGTCATCTAATTTATCATCTTTTATTTCTTTTTCTTTCAGTTCATCTATATCTATTGTGACTACTAATGGTACTCCTATATCATTAGTAGGTGTTGGTTCAATTGTTATATCTTGTTTATCTCTTACTAATATTTATTATATTTTAAGTCTTACTTTAAATATTATTTCTGTTAGTAAATTATGTGAGTCTAGATACCTAGTCTCTTTTTCTTTATCTAATTATTATGTATAGGACCCGTAATCTCAAAAGTTGATGGAGACAGGTCATAGGCAAGTAGGACTCTATATTTTATATCAACTTAAAGTTCCAAAAGTTGTAGCTTCGAGTGTGGATTTATCATCTTTTCATCTGAGTCGTTCATCTTCTTATTTTTATCTGTGACACTTTCGTTTAGGTCATGTTTCAGCATCTTTTTTTGTAATTTTTAACTTCTACAAGAGTATTAGGACCTTTAAAAAGTTTCAATATTTCTGATTGTAGTGGCTATAAAATGATCAAATTTTATGCCCTACCATTTTCTAAAAGTCTTTCTTTTTCTTCTGTTCCATTTGATCTTATCCATTCTGATGTATAAGGACTCTCTCCTATTCCTACAAAAGGGGGGGGTCAAGGTATTATATTTCGTTTATTGATGAATGCACTCATCACTCTTAGGTCTCTCTTATGACACATAGTTGTGATTATCTTACAATTTTCAACAACTTTAGAGCTCTTATGAAAACTCAACATTCTAGTGTCATAAAGTATTTTTATTGTAGTTTTCTTTTGGGGGGGAGGGTGAATACACTTCGAATCATTTTTCACATTTATTTATTTCTAATAGTACTATTCATCAACCCTCTTGTATAGATACTCCTGAACAGAATGGTGTGGCTGAATGAAAACATGACATCTTATTGAAATAGTCCATTACTTTTTATTGTCTTCTAGTATTCCTAGTACCTTTTGAGGGGAAGCAATCTTTACTGATGCTTACATGATTAATAAAATTCCAATCTCAACAATTCAGACTTGTCACCTTTTGAAAAATTATATGGGCATGCTCTTGTCTATTCCTCTTTGCGTGTTTTTATTTGTATTTATTTCGTTCTTTATCCACATGTCAAGCGTAATAAATTAGCCTCTCGGTCTACTCTTTGTGTCTTTTTAGGTTATGGTGTTAGTTAAAAAGTATATCATTACTTTAATCCCATTAGTCAAAAATTGTATGTCTCTCGTCATGTTATATTTCTTGAGCATATTCCATTCTTTTCTCTTCCGGCTAGTTCACATAATATAACAAAGTCAGATCTACTTTGCATTGATTCTTTTAATACTGACACTGAGGAAGCTATACTCACAGTTCCTACTGATAGCTCAACTAAATCTAGTACTTTGGTTGCCGAGATATTCGCTCTACATACTTCTCCTTCTGCCACTACCCAATCATCTCTTGAGATTGCGAATGATCCTTATCTCCACCGTCGTTAATCTACTCATGTTTATAAGTCTACTAAACTATCAGATTTTGCTTACTCTTGTTATTCTCATTCTTTTGCTTCATTTATTGCATCTATTCATTATCTTTCTAAGCATGTATCCTATAGAGAAGTTGCTTGTAACCCACTTTGACAGAGTACTATAGCTGATGAACTAACTATTTTGTATCAGACTCATACATGGGATTTGGTACAATTGTCATTAGGAAAATATGCTATTGGTGCTCATTGGGTATATAAAATCAAAAAAAATCAGATGGATCTATCAAATAATACAAAGCTCGTCTTGTTGCTAAAGATTATTCTTATGAGTATGGCATGGATTATTGAGAAACATTTGCCCCTATTGTACAAATAACGACTATTTGTACTCTGATTGATGTTGCATCTGCTTGTCATTGGAGAATATCACAGATGGATGTCAAGAATACATTTCTAAATGGTGATCTTCATGAAGAAGTTTATATGACACCTCCTCCTGGTATTTCACACCAACCTGGTGAAGTTTGGAGGCTTCGTAAAGCTTTTTATGGTCTCAAACAAACATCTCGTGTTTAGTTTGAGAAGTTTTCTACAATAATTACTTCACTTGATTTTCATCCTAGTAATCATGATTTAGCATTGTTTGTCATATATATGAGTGCATGTTATATTCTTTTATCATTATATGTTGATGATATAATTATTACTAATGATGATTCTGATGGAATTACTTCCTTGAAGTCTGAGTTGGCTCGTTATTTTGCTATGAAATCTTAGGTATACTATGCTATTTTCTGGGCATTGAGGTCTCTTATTCCCCAAAAGATTATCTTTTATCCTAGTTAAAGTGTATATCTGATCTGTTTGAGTGTTCTCGTCTTACTTATAATAGAGTCGTTGATACTCCAATTGAGATTGATGCTCGATATTCTCCATTTGATGACTCACCATTATCGGATCCTAGTTTGTATAGATCTATTGTTTGAATCTTGGTTTATCTTACTGTGACTTGTTCAGATATTATGTTATTCATGTAGTTAGTAATTTGTCGCTACACCAACTACAATTCATTGGGCTGCTATTCTTCATATTCGCAAGTATCTTTGAGGCACTCAATTTCAAAGTCTTTTATTTCCTTCTACTTCATCTCTGGAGTTACATGCATACTCTGATGCTGATTGGGCAGTGATCCTACGGATTATAAATCTACCAATAGTTTTTGCATTTTTCTTTGTGATTCCCTCATTTCTTGGAAGAGTAAATAATAAGATGTTATTTCTAGATCTTCTATAAAAGCTGAGTATCATGTCATGGCCTCAGCTACTTGTGAGCTTGTTTGATTTCGTTGGTTGCTAGCGGATATGGGTATCTCTCTTCATCAATCTACTTCGTTATATTTTGATAATCAACGTACTATTCAAATTATCCGTAATTCAATTTTTCATGAGCGAATGAAACATATTAAAATTGATTGTCACATTACTCATCATCATCTTCAGATTGACATCATCACATTATCCTTTGTTTCTTTAAATCTACATATTGTCGATATGTTTACCAAAGCACATTCCACTTCACGTTTTTGTTTCTTGTTTGACAAACTCTCAATGCTTCTAGCTGTAGCATCGTGAGTTTGAAGGGGGGGATGTTAGATTATATATTTATTTATTTATAAATTTTAGGATAATTTGATCTTTTTCCCATTTCTATCTAGGGTTTAGGATTTCTTAACTTAACTATATAAGAATTTATTTTCTGTATTTCTGGCTATCAATTTTGGATTCAATAATATGGCTAGTTTTTTTCTTTTCTAAATTTCTACATATATGACCATAGAGATGCCTCCCATACTGACTCCTGGTTGTACTCAACCACCTTTATATGACCATAAAGTACTATCTAATTCAAGGAATCAAGCTGGATGATAATCAATCCAACTCGATGGACAACACTCAATCTTTGTTACGAATCTAATTCAGCGAATCGGAACCAAACTTGTAATTGTAATTCGAACTTGAACCTAGGAAAGCCTAAAACTTTATTTCACTTATTACCCACACGTGTACCTTTAGTGTGATTCAATGACCAAGCTACAAAGCAAGAGTTCGTAGAGGATTTCATCACCCTCTACAGATCCTTGCCCATGCACTTGTTAATTTGGGTTCTCGATGAACTCTCTCTTAATGGCATGGGACAGTCGTGAAGGGTTAGTGGTACCAGGATTTTTACAAAGCAAGAGTTTAGCCAACTCAAAGCAAGAGCCCAGCCCACTCAGGGCCCATCGATCTTTTGTGTTGATATCGGCGGAGCACTTCCACCACTCCTATCTTAATAACTAGTTCACATCGCAGCTGCCGCCGTCAGCACCGACGCTGAGTAGAGGTTAGAAGAAGGCAAAGATGGTGCAACTAGATCCATACTCCTACACATACTCCTCGCACCCATTGGTGAAACATGTGGCGCTTACCCTCTACTTTAACTTCACCGCTAACACGATCCACGTACGACTCCATCTTGCTCACCCTCCCCACCACCCACACCGGCCATCTCCTCCTCAATATCTGTTAGCTCCTTGTCTATTCCATCCTCGATCCCATTTCCAGCACCTCGATCCCTTTCTCCTTCCCTTCATCCGACGACCCCACCTTTGGTCACCCCTCTCCCTTTCCTTGTCCGCCCAATCGACTGCCCTCGTCGTCTTCTCTACCTCCCCGTCGTCCTCCGAGCTTTAGTGGCTCTCCCACGCTTAGACCACTTCCAAGGCTCACCCCTTCGTCTACATCCAGTGTCAGTCCATCCATACTCGCTCCATCTTCCCTTGTCAGGACACCCTGTCGCTTGCATCTCTTTCTCGGGTCATCTCAATCTCCCCCGTCCTCTCATCGTTGTTATGGTGGTGGCACGTGTCGCTGACTGCGATCGGACAGCAGTCAACAAGGGCGGAGCTAAGATGTTGATTCATTGTAGGCAACAATATCATATAATTAATAAAATAAACATATAAAATTTTATAATCATAAAGCATCACAAAATAATTACTTATAATAATTCTTTTCTAATCTTCATATTTTGAAACCTTTTTATAATAGCTTTTGATGTGGCCATGTGTGGGGAGTAAGTAAGGGTTCACATGACATGTCCTTGACCTTGACTTGGTCAACATAGACTCCATGTGGTGTGTTCTTGATTCAGTCAATATAGACTCCATGTGCCATGTTTTGGCTCGGTCAATATAGATTCTGCGTGGCATGTCCATGACTCGATTACCATGGATCCAAGTCGCTTGAAGTCTTGGATGTGCTGGGCTTTGGGTTGGATTAGGTCATGCTAACTTCGAAAGAGGTCGACAATACTTATGGAGATCTTGGCGATACTTAGAGTAACTTTGTTGAATTCAAGAAGGTTGGGGATGAATCTGTGGATACTTTTGCTGAGCGAGTCAGTTATCTTTACAATAGTTACAAGTATTAGCAGGAAAGGTGCATCGATTACAAGTGCAGAAAAGTTGCAAATGTTACAAATGCCCATAGTGATGTAGCCACCCAAAATCATGACACTAAATGAAGTGGCACAACTATTCTCTAGAGAGGAGATTCTTCCTTGATCTGGCGCCTCATCTTCTTCGTCTCTATATAAGGTATTCGCAATTTACTTTTGAGACTATCACTCTCCTATAGTTATCCATTCCTTTCTTTGTTCTTTTCTCCAAATCTAACTTGAGTGTTAGAGGGGTTACGCTAAAGTGCACTTTAACCCCTTTTTTGACCTCTTGTTAGTCTCTTTTAACCAGACCTAGAGAAGCTAACTCATTAAGATTCTACCAGCATGCTAAAGACAGACCCGCCAAGAGCCAACACAGTAAACGTCAACCCATTTGAAGAGTCAAATCCAGTAGCATTTGATGCAGCATAAGTCAACAAAAGCTGATCCAGTAGCATTTGATGCAGCATAAGTCAATAAAAGCTGATCCAATAGGAGTTGACCCATCGCTTGAATTCATATTGGATCAACGTCGACATCAAATTAAAAAAAAAATTCTACATTTGAAGAAGTTTAGGAAAATGGCATTGCAAACTCAAGAGTATGAAAACACGAGCAAAGTATCAAATATGGCTACTATCCATCATCGTCAAGCGGTGAAGGCCAACCCGAAATAGAGTTGCATAACAACAAAGCAATCATCATGGTTAGTAGTTTGTGGTGAACTTTTTGCTATTGAGTTGTAAAACTCAACCTGATTAATTCATATTAATTACTAATGATATGGATAGGGTTTAGGGAAGGGGAGTAATTAGTGGAAAAGGGAGGGGGTAATTTCGTAAAAGCACAAGGTAGGGTTTTAAGAGGGGGCACTGTAGCATGCGAAAGGGGGGACTTCGTTCGTGTTTTGTTGCCGCCACCTTGGGGATCTCGCTACCAAGCTCCTCGGCGGCGCTGGCCGCCGACCTCCACTTCTTCTCCTCTCCCTCTCTTCTTCCTTGTGTGTCGTCGCTGTCGGACCGGCCACTGCCCCTCCCCTCTTCCTCATGCTCCACTATTCGCCGACACTCGCCACTGCTCCTTCTCCTTCTCCTCACGATGTCGTCACAGGATAAACTCATCACCACCCCTCTCCCCTTTCCTCTCTCCTTCTCCTCTACCGCTCAACGCATAGTAAAGGCAGGAAGCCTTCTTCTCCCTCTCTCGCTGCCACCTTCGGGCAACACCTCACCGGCGACGGCCACCGCTCCCTTCTTCCTCTTTCTCCTCCCGGCGAAGGCCACAGCCCCCTTCCCTCACATGAAGTTCCTCCCGGCGACAGCCACAGCCCATCCTTTCTCCCTCCTCCTCCTCGCAACCCTGCCACCGGAGAGACTCTTCCTCCTCGTGACACTGCCGCCGGAGAAGCCGCCCACCTTTCCTCCTTCCTTCTTTCTCCTTGCGAAGATAGCTGAGGACGCCGCTGCTCAATACATGGATGTCGTGTGCTTTCGATGTGGGTCAGACCTCCAAACCCTCGTCGCCCGTGGACTCCGGTCTGATCGTGCTCTGTCTTTGTTGCTTTTCGGCCTGTGATCTGAGGTTATGTTTTGATCCTTGTATCGTTGTCTTACATGGGCGCGTCCGCTGTATCCCGACCTGCGTGTCGATCTCGTGTCCCGGTCTGCGTGCCGATCTCGTATCCCGGTCTACGTGCCGATCTCGTGTCCCGGCCTGTGTGCCGATATTTTAGCCCGACCTGCGCGCCGCTAGTATTTCCCGACCGGCAGCTCGTCTTCCAGCTCTGTGTCGCACTCGGCTCCGTGCCGTCAGATCCAGCTCTTCATCCGGTGCCAAGTCCTCTACTCTTCCGGGTCACGACAACTTGAGCAACGTCCCATCCGAAGGCACCCCCCTGGGCAAGGGTACGTTATCCATACTCATCCATTATTTATTTCATGATTATATTATTAGCCTGTTACTCATATATTCATTGGATCCACCTCGAGCCTCGGGGTACCAGGGACCGGGGGGACCCGGTCGGTGGCTGCAAGTAGCGTTGACCAGAGGACTTTTGAAGACTTGGTCAATATAGAAGTTATCTCAGCACACCCCCCTCCGGGACACCACGACTCCGTCAACATCCTCGCCACCTCACCCGACGGTCTATCTGACTCAGCTTCCAGACGGGATAAAATTTAGCACCTTCTGTGGGAATCTCCTTCACTTGTTCTGGAACGTGAAGATGGACGATGTCAGGAGGTTCTCTTCCATTATCACAGTCCTGGAGGATACCGACAGACATATTAGCTTCTACACTCACTCCACGAGTATTCGAGAGTTAAGGAATTGAGTTGGAGTATCAGCTGGCCGACATGTTAGTTTTTCCATTACATTTTTTCCCTGACTCCATGAGTATTCGGGAGTCAAGGGATCAAGACCAACCCTTAGCCGGTTGGCATAGCTCCCCGATCAGGTACGTTACCAGCTCTGCTCCCTGTTTACGATTATAGGAGCTGCTATAGCTTCCTGATAAAAGAGTAAGATCCTAGCACTTGGTCAAAGACTAGGGCCTTCGATTTTTGATCGGACACTAGGGGCCCAGCTCCCCACTCATACACTAGGGACACAGCTCCCCGCTATTACATTAGGGGCACAACTCCCCGATCATTGACTTGCAGTACGACTTCTTGATCAGGATCTAGGAGCCCCATTCTTTGATTACAAGCTAGGGGCCTTACTCTCCAATCAGGGACCAAGGGCCCAACTCCCCGATCAGGTGTGCTACAGGCTCTGCATCCTTCACCAGGAGACTCTGCATCCTTTTAGTACTACAGGATCTGCACCCTTCACCATGGGGTTCTGCATTCTTTTACTGCTATAGGCACTTCACTCTATTATTACTATATGCTCTGTATGCTCCACCTGTTTTGCGTGCTTTTTTACGTCTACAGGCTCTGCTCCCTTTACCCCGCGGTGCTCTACTTCCTTCCATTGCTACGGACTCTGCTCTCTTATATGGCTATGAGCTTCACTCCCTTTGACGGTCGGGGCTCAGATTATTATTCTCCCTGACTCCGCGGGCATTTGGGAGTTAAGGGATTGACACTATTTCTCTTACTAACTATACGGGCATTTGGGATTTGAGTCAGCCAGTTGACATCACTTCACCATCAGGTATGATAAAAGCTTTATCCTCTCATATTGCTATGGGTTTCAAGGCTTATCCTCCCCGGGTCGGGGTTGAGTTATCACCACTGGTCTCGGACCAGAGTATCACCACCAATCTCGGATCGGAGTATCGCAAATGATCTCTCGATCGAGCTTCCAAACGAACTCTCGGTCGAGCTTCCAGACTAATTCCTGGTCAGGCCTCCAGATTATTTCCTGGTCAGGCTTCCAGATTGCTTCTTGATCAGACCTCCATATCAACTCCTGGTCAGATCTCTAGAACATTTCCTGGTCAGGCATCCAGATTGTTTCCTGGTCAGGCCTCCAGAGCATTTCCTGGTCAAGCCTCCAGAACATTTCCTGGTCAGGCCTCTAGAACATTTCCTGGTCAGGTTTCTAGAACATTTCCTGGTCAGGCCTCCAGATTGCTTCTTGATCAGACCTCCAGATCAACTCCTGGTCAGATCTCCAGAACATTTCCTGGTCAGGCCTCCAGAGCATTTCCTGGTCAGGCCTCCAAAACATTTCCTAGTCAGGCCTCCAGAACATTTCTTGGTCAAGCCTCCAGAACACCTCCCGGTCGGGATTCCAGAATCTCGCCCCAGCGCGAGTTATAAGTGAGCATGCTCTCACGCCTCCAGATTTTCACCTCAGTGTGAGTTATAAGTGAGCATGCTCTCACACCCAATGACTGGCAGGTCGGGTCCCAGACTCTCGCCCCAGTGCGAGTTATAAGTGAGCATTCTCTCACGCCTCTAGACTCTTACCTCAGTGCGAGTTATAAGTGAGCATGCTCTCACGCCCAACGACCGACAGGTTGGGTCCCAGACTCTCGCCCCAAGGCGAGTTATAAGTGAGCATGCTCTTATGCCTCCAGACTCTCGCCTCAGTGCAAGTTA
The DNA here is from genome assembly GCF_018446385.1 of Zingiber officinale. Taxonomy (NCBI): domain Eukaryota; kingdom Viridiplantae; phylum Streptophyta; class Magnoliopsida; order Zingiberales; family Zingiberaceae; genus Zingiber; species Zingiber officinale. The sequence goes on from NC_055999.1 coordinate 75,797,467, forward strand.
TAAGTGAGCATGCTCTCACGATCAACGACCGATAGGTCGAGTCCCAGACTCTCGCCCTAGTGCGAGTTATAAGTGAGCATGCTCTCACGCCTCTAAACTCTCGCCTCAGTGCGAGTTATAAGTGAGCATGCTCTCACGCCCAACGACCGACAGGTCGGGTCCCAGACTCTCGCCCCAATGCGAGTTATAAGTGAGCATGCTCTCACGCCCAACGACCTCTCGGTCGACACTCACTCCTCACTTGTCGCTCTGCCCGGCACTCTCAGTTCACGTTTTCACTTACCGCTGTTACTCGGTCGGCACTTACTGTTCACCTATCGCTCTGCCCAGCACTCATCATTCGCATTTCACTCACCGCTGTTGCGCGGTCGGCACTTACTGTTCACCTGTCGTTTTGCCCGACACTCATCATTCGTATTTTGCTCACCGTTGTTGCTCGATCGGCACTTACTATTCACTTGCCGCCCTGCCCAACATTCTCAGTTCGCGTTTTCGCTCATCGATGTTGCTTGGCTATTTGCTCGACCATTCACTGGTACCACTCGTCTACTCGTTTTATGCCGCTCGATCTATCACTTGACATTTTTTCTCCATCGCGCGCTTGTCACCACTCGCCCATTATTGTTCCACTAGCTTGGGCTTCTCCCTGTTGCCCAGACATCACTCTCTCTATTACCCGGTCGCGATTTATTGATGCTAGGTCAGTATTTTTCTCGGTCGCGCTCATGGCTTCGCTCGTTCATTATTTTCTCTATCACCCGGTCGCGATTTACTATTGCTCGATCGACATTCTCTCGTTCGTGCTCATGGCTTTGCTCGTCCATTACTCTCTATCGCCTGGTCGCAATTCACTATCACTCGGTCGACATTCTCTCGTTCGTGCTCACGGCTTCACTCGTCCATTACTGTCTATCGCCTGGTCGCGATTCACTATCGCTTGATCGGCATTCTCTCGTTCGCGCTCACGGCTTCGCTCGTCCATTATTCTCTCTATCGCCCGGTCGCGATTTACTATCGCTCGGTCGGCATTCTCTCGTTCGCGCTCACGGCTTCGCTCGTTCTTAGTTCGACCGGTCGGCATTATATTTGCTTCCTGGTCGGTATTTTCTCGGTCGCGCGCTGGACATCGCTCGCCCGTTATTATTTCGCTCGATTGACATTTTCTCTACTGCCTAGTTGACATTTTTTGGTGGTCCGATCGTGATTTATTATCGCCTTATCACCCTGATCAGTTTCGCTCGAGCTTCTTCCCGATATCACTCGGTCTCCCTCAGCATCTAATCGATTGCTTGCTCGATATGCGCTTCGCATTATTTCTCGTCACTCGTTCGATACTATTTGAGTCACTTGCTCAACATCGCCACACCTACTCGTTCGACGTGATAAGATGAACCCAGTGATCTAATTCCGCGTTCGGTAGCGATTCTGTTTTGAGGCTTGGTCTAGTCAGTCGGACTTGTGCCTCTTTCGACTAGACTTGAAGGGGAAGCTTATGATATGGATAGGGTTTAGGGCAGGGGAGTAATTAGTGAAAAAGGGAGGGGTAATTTGGTAAAAGCACGGGGTAGGGTTTTAAGAGGGGACACTGTAGCATGCGAAAGGGGGGACTTCGTTCGTGTTTTGCTGCCGCCGCCATGGGGATCTCGATACCAAGCTCCTCACCGGATCCGGCCGCCGACCTCCACTCCCTCTCCTCTTCCTTGCGTGTCGCCGTTGCCGGACCGGCCACTGCCCCTCCCCTCTTCCTCATGCTCCACTCTTCACCGGCACTCGTCACTACTCCTTCTCCTTCTCCTCACGATGCCGTCACAGGATAAACTCATCGCCGCCCCTTTCCTCTCTCCTTCTCCTTTGCCGCTCGACGCACAGTGAAGGCAAGAAGCCTTCTTCTCCCTCTCTCGCTGCAACCTTTGGGCAACACCTCGCCGGCGACGGCCACCGCTCCCTTCTTCCTCTTTCTCCTCCCGGCGAAGGCCACAACCCCCTTCCCTCACTTGATGTTCCTCCCGGCAATAGCCACAGCCCATCCTTTCTCCCTCCTCCTCCTCGCAACCCTGCTACCAGAGAGACTCTTCCTCCTCGCGACACTGCCGCCGAAGAATCCGCCCACCTTTCCTCCTTCCTTCTTTCTCCTCACGAAGCTAGCTGAGGACGTCGCTGCTCAAGCACGGATGTCGTGTGCTTTCGATGTGGGTCGAACCTCTAGGCCCTCGTCGCCTGTGGACTCCGGTCTGATCGTGCTCTGTCTTTGTTGCTTTCCGGCCTGCGAGCCGAGGTTATGTTTTGATCCTTGTATCGTTGTCTTACATGGGCGCGTCCGCTGTATCCCGGCCTACGTGCCGATCTCGTGTCCCGGTCTGCATGCCGATCTCGTGTCCCAGTCTGCGTGCCAATCTCGTGTCCCGGCCTGTGTCCGACATTTTAGCCCGGCCTGCGTGCCGATAGTATTTCCCGTCCTGCAGCTCGTCTTCCAGCTCTGTGTCGTACCCGTCTCCGCGTCGTCAGATCTAGCTCTTCATCCAGTGTCAAGTCCTCTACTCTTCCGGGTCACGACAGCTTAAGCAACGTCCCATCCAAAGTCATCCCCCTGGCTAGGGTATGTTATCCGTACTCACCCATTATTTATTTCATGATTATATTATTAGTCTGTTACTCATATGTTCGTTGGATCCGCCTCGAGTCTCAGGATACCAGGGACCGGGGGGACCCGGTCGCTGGCTGCAGGTAGCGTTGACCAGAGGACTTTTGAAGACTTGGTCAATATAGAAGTCATCTCAGCACACCCCCCTCCGGGACACCACGACTCCATCAATATTCTTACCATCTCATCCGATGATCCATCTGACTTAGCTTCTAGACAGCATCAATTAGAGTAGATATTTTTGTAATATAGTTTCTGTTTTGACTTTCATGTACTTTTCCTTGAGATACTGATGACGCCACGCTTATGAGAACGACATTGTACATATTATTGAAAGGCCATACATAGTGGACCAATTTTAAATGGACCACACACATAACACTCATCGCACAGTTCGTAGCATCTTCAACTATTGTGGGTCAATAAAAACATGTCTAAGTACGTGGACTAATGATCAATTTCTTAGATTGTAGTTCGGATTCTCTGTCCTTATTTTTTTTTGTCCTCATGTTTCACTGTCGATCGGACGGGTCAGATTACATCTCAATGCATCATGACATTTTTAAGATATGTATAATATCCTCGTGATTTGCAAAGCATCTTTGAGATGTAATCTGATCCGTCCGATCGACAGTGGGACATGGGGACAGAGAGAAATAGGGACAGAGGATCCGAACTACCTAGATTGGTGTGTGGCACATACATAATTTTTTTTTTTTGGTCTAACTCAGCATGGGCATCTGCCCACACTGGGCCAAGGTAAACTCTGCCCATGACGAACGAGGCTGACCCTGCCTGCTCTGACGTCGCTGGTGCGCTCCCGCTTACAAATATGTATGTGCTCAAAGTTCTCCTGATTCCTTTATGATCCATATTCGATATATCAACATAAGCCGGAAGGAGGATTGTAGAGGTGGTTAAGGCTATGCTCTCCTCTTTTCTTTTTTCTTCTTTTTATTATGCTTCTTCTTCTTTTGTTGATCATCTCCTTCCTTCTCCTTGATATTATATAAATATGGACTGTCATTAAATCAGAAAACTATAGTTAACTCATACACATCGCAACAATACTACCACATCAACTCAGTCATACCCCTGAGTTTAGAATACTATGATTTAACTATTGATAAATTTAGAAGCTCATTATATTATGCAATTTTTGTTTAAAAAAAAAAGAGAATCATTAATAATTTTGATATGAAATTTCGTTAATTTAATACGATTCAATTCAATTTGTATGATTTAAATAAAAAAATTAATTTTTCTACTTTAATTTAAGATTGAAATAGACAAGAATGGTATTTTAGAAATGCTTTGATAAAAATAAAATATGATATGTCTTTTTGAGAAATTAAAAAAAATTGAGACCTTTTCGATAAAATGATACATTTATTTATTAGTAACAAAGATTTATTATGCTAATATTTAGCTTGATTATAAGGGCAAGAGTCGATGAAAATGACCAATACTATGAGTAAGCTTGCGGCCTTCATCATTACTATGAATATGTTTTATGGAGTTAAAAACCAACTTCATAGTAATTTATAGAGTTTCAAGTTGTAAAATTAGATAAATAACTTTAAAATAGAAATGTTGCAACTAAATAATATATTTAATTATTTATTTACTTAAAATTTACAAATAATTGTTTATAATATTATCGTTATTAAATATTAATAGTGAGTAAAAACTTGGCAAAGTTATGTCAAGGGTTAATACATTTAGACCTCAAATATATTTTTAATGACTTTTTACCAAAACGTAGGTAGAATTGTATATTTATTAAAAGGTATATTATGATTTTATAATTATCAAAAGATGCATTAACAAATATAAAAGTCTTTTTATACTCCTTCCACTAACATCATCTTTTATTATCTCATTTTCCAAGGCGTCTGAAGTACATTTGAATTATTTAGATTTAAAATTTTCATTGATGGTTCAGATGATGATGACGTCAACATCTTTCTCCCTCCCTCTCTCAACACGTGTAAGCCTCACACTTTTCTAACTCTCCGATTACGAAAAATTTTCATATATTTTTAGTTGCGAGATCATCCCCCCATCAAAAGAGTACATAAGTATCTTCGTGTGTACATCAAGCGACATCAAGGGTTTTCGACGAAAATCCACACTGATCTCGTCTCTGCAGTGAAGTTTAGGGTTTCTGACAATACTTTCCTTTCATAATGGCGGAAGGAAGTGGGTTGGATGTTTCATCCTCTGCTATTAAATTATCCACAAAGGTATCACCTTCGAAACCATCGGATTTGCAAAGGTTAAACTAATTTGAACAGAAACTACATTAGAACAGCGTGTTAAGTCACTTTAACAATTTTTTTTGAAAAATCCATAGAGAAAGGAAGACATCATGGATGTGTTATTTTACATGATTGACACGTAGCCATGATCAAACAATCTCCCTTTAGTATTTTCTTGAACATATAAGATATGCAGCATATCCGTGGTATATTGGTCAATATATTTTAAAATTAGGATTCAACTTCTCAAACCTTTAGATTCTCAGGTACAACTTATAGTTGTGAATTTTAAGCACGAAGTAGTAGTTTATTAAAATAAAATAGTTTAAAAATCTTAATATTTATTTATGTTGGTCCGCTAATAGCCCTGGTTATTAGTAAATCATAGCAATTGAGGGTCTGAAATGATCTCATATCAGGCCTAATGTGGTTCTGATATGATTGGCCTAACATTGGGCCTAATATGGAGTAATTTCAGACCCTTGTTTGCCATGATATTATCATATATAATATATTTGTTGGCGCTACTCGGAATTCCGTTCTGATTCCCTTGTACAAAAATTTGTACAAATACAGAACTTTTCCTAACAACTCATGTGCTTTTCAGAAATTAACCTTAGATTACAAACGAAACTTAACATTATTAATCCAAGTTCAACCCATGTGTTCATTAGAAGTTAAATCATATTACAGAAGTTGATTAAATATCTATTTCAAGGATTGACTTCCAGGTCATTGGCGAGGCACTCGACCTTCTTGAGTATAAGATCATCCACCACTTCTTAGTCAAAGTCTTTCAAAGAAATTGAATATTTAAACTCCTTACAGTAAACCCTAGGTTAAACTACAGAGACCTCAATCAAAGCACAAGATCGCTAGCCTCTTATGTTGGTACTTCAGGATCCATACAAAGAAAAAATAAACTAGTACACAGCGGAAACAATTAACTAGTTATACCTTTCTTTGTATCTTAAAGACCTCTTGATCTTTTACTGTATTCCTCTCCTCCTCTTGGATGTCGTGTGTGCGACGATCTACCAAGACGCAAAAACCAACCAAGTCCTCCTTTCTTCCAAGACTTTCGGCTACCAAGGGATCAAAGCTAGGAACACCACCTCTTATTCTTCTTTCTTCCTTGCAACCCGCCGACCACAAGATGGTTGAAGCCTCTTGATGCTGCCAGCCTTAGGTGAGAAAGCAAGGGGAGAATAAGAATATGAGGGGGTTGACCACAAGGAGAATAGAAGAGGAATAGAAATTGTGTAGATGAGTATTATTTCTAAGGCACCATCTATCCTCTTTTATAATCCTTGGTAATGCCTAAAAAGAAAAGATTTTAACAACAATTAAAATCTTTCTTTTAAATTTCTTATTGTGGATGACTACAAGAAGGAAAGTTTTAAAATTCAAAATCCCTCTTTTAAACATTGTAGATGGCTATAAAATGGAAAGATTTTTAAAATTAAACCCTCTATTTTAAATCATGGTTACAAAAAAGGAAAGTTTTAACAAAAATAAAATCTCTCTTTTAAACCATTGTAGATGGCTATAAAAGAAAGATTTTTTAAATTTAAAACTCTCTTTTAAAACCATGTGGATGACTTCAAAAAAGAAAAAATTTTAAAATTTAAAATCTCTCTTTTAAAACATTGTAGATAGCTACAAAAAGAAAGATTTAAAAAAATTAAAAATTCACTTTTAAACCCATCTTGGTCGGCCCCTTGCTTGGGCACCAAGCAAGGGGTGGTCGGCCCCTTGCTTGGGCACCAAGCAAGGGTGTGGTCACCTATAAGGATGACTTGGGTGGATGAGAGGATTTATACATAGAGGCTACAACAGAGACCTAGAGGAGGAATTGATTTTGACCTCCTGATGAGCTTGAGCTTCCTGTGTTCGACCCGAGCACCCAACTCAAGTTTATCAATAATAACTTATACCACTAAAGAGTTATTATTGAACTACCGCACCAATCCCATATTACATTATGGGCTCCTTATCATAAGGGCGTCAATCTCCCTGTGTTTAAGATATTGAATGTCCATTAATTAAATAAGTTACCGACAACTCACTTAATTAACATCTAGCTCCAAGAGTAGTACCACTTAACTTCATTGTCATGTCGGAACTAAGTCCACCTGCAGGGTTTACATGACAATCCTTATAAGCTCCTCAAGGGGGCATCATCATCCTAATAAATAGGACACAGTTTCCTTCTATAATCAACAACACACCATATAAATAATATTATTTCCCAATTTATCGAGTCTATTGATTTAATGAATAAATCTCACCCTTTGATAAATTAAATAAATAAATACTAAGTACATGTGCTTGTTATTATATCGGGATTAAAAGTACGCACATCCATAATAACAGAAGTTCTGCTCTTTTATGCAGTCAGTATAAAAGGAACAATATCAAATGGTCTTGCTCTATACACATATAGTGTACTAGTGTAATTTTATAGTCAAGATAAATTAGTACCAAATTACACTGCAACCATTCTAATGGTTTGTCCCAATCCATCTTGGTTGTGAGCTTCTATTTATAATTTATAAGGAACTGATAACATGATCTTCTGTGTGACATCACACATCATGTTATCTACAATATAAATTAAATGGACAACTGCATTTAACTAAATGTAGATATTTGACTAATGTGATTCTTATTTCAAAATAAATATTTATACAAAAAGCTAAGCTTTTAGTATACATTCTAACAATATTATCATATATAACGTTGGGTCTGATATTCATTTTTTAGGTGTACCAGTTATATTCACAAGAAGAGACATTTCATTATTACTTGGTATTGCAAACCGTGGTGCTTTGGTTCTGATAAATTCAACTAAAGCATCGAATAACCTCTTTCTAACTTCTCAAATAAAAAAGAAGCTACCAGATCAAGAATTGAGGAGTTGCTTAAATTTTATGCCAATCGTGTTGAAGAAGATGATGATGTCTTATTATTTTATAAATTCTACATTTTGTATATATTTATTTGTATCATATTTTCTTCTAGTACATATAAGGTCTCTTTATGTCTTATAGATATAGTAGATGATTTTGAGAATCTTGTTAGATTCAACTAGGTTGAAGTCATTCATGAATTTATGGCTCTATAATTAGCTAAGATTGAGGACCTATTTTTATCAACTTAGACAATACATGACAACACTAACCTCCCTTACCTAAAGGGCTTTGCCGATCTTTTGGCAATGAGTATATTTTTGATGTTAAATGTAACAAAATTTTGTGGACGTGTATGAATATCTAATAGTTGTGATGATGAATCAGGCATAATTTTTTGAGCATGTTCTAATCTAAAAACCATGTAAAATTGAAGTTGCACGAATAAATAAGTGGAGGAATATTCCTTCATATATTATTAAAGTGAGGAATTTGTTAGACCGAGTCTCATCTGAAGAGGTAAAGTTTGAAAACTGTCACTTAAGTTAGGTTAATATGCTTTTTTTTACCATTTATTTTAATAATATAACAAGTTATGATTGACCTAATCCCTATTCAATATGAAAAATTATTGGTTGAGAACCTTGAATTTGTTACATTGATGACATTCCACGTCTAATGGAGACATTACAATTTGAAGACAACGAAATAGGAAGTGAAAATAATAAAGGATGTTGCAAGTGTATTATTCAAGCAAATCAAATTAAGAAGCAAATCAAATTAAGAAACTAACAATGAAGAACCTGCAATGTAAGAATGCTTATATTATAAAATGTAAGAATGCTATTTATAAATATTAAAATTATTAATTTTAGGAAATACTTTTTCGGATTAAATTTTGGCATTCATAAAACTTATAAATATTTTAGGAAGAAGAGGTTAACTATGGGATGATGATTAGGGCGACGTATTGACTATTGATATCCTGCGCCCATAAGAAGAAAGGTAGAAGACGTTGAGGTGGACTTGGATGAAATCCTTCCGATATTCAAGTTAGATCTTAGAGATAGAGAAGAAAGTATCAAATAGATGAGATAGCATAAAATATCATACCTCTCCAACATTTGTACCGTACCTTATGTAGGGCGAGGAGAGCAGTGAAAAATTATATTACTTTTTTCCAAAAAATACATCTTTATTGTAACTGGCACCTCCATTTTATAATAATTGTAACGGTCGTGCCATAATGGAGATGACTATTACGTATACTTCAATATTTGTCCGTTGTGTACTCAAGTTCAACCTCTTAAAGTTTTTGACTCTTGGGTGTATTCAGATTTGGTTTTTTGAATTCTTAACTTGTAGGTTCTCGGGCATTCGGGCTTGGTTTCTAATTAAAGTACCTCAGCAGTTGGGCATTCAACGTTTGAGTGCTCGGAAATGCAACCTATTCAGATGTTCGGTAGAAACAAAAAATAATATAATGATGTTGTAGCTAGTAAGAGCCAAGGTACTTCTCCTAAACAACTAGGGTTCGAAATTCACGTAGTGCATGCATGTTACATTCACAAACAGCCCCATGGGGTATCCGGAGTGGTTAGTACGTAGAAGATTATTAATGAGATCGTGGGTTCAAATCGCGGGATAGTCACGGTGTAAATCTCTGATCCCCGTGTCCCTCTTCCCATGAGGGCCAGCGTTATCATCTTTTTGTCCAATACGTTGGGGCACTGGAGTCGTCTTTTTTCCTAGATTTACTTGATGTAGACTGTGAGATTGAATTGTATATCCTAGGATTAATTAACTAGTAAGATTCAGATACTTAGTATAAAAAGTTAATTAATGTGTTAATTGGGTTTAAGTATGTCAATTTATTATAAAATTAGGTTTAATTAATTAGGGATATAACAGCAATTAAATTCTAATCCTATTCAAATTTATATTTTAATGCATCATTTTAAAAATTCTATTATAAATGTAAGAATGCTATTTATAAAAATTATAAATATTAATTTTAGGAAATATTTTCGGATTAAATTTTAAAATTCATAAAACTTATAAATATTTCATTGAAAATTAGCTAATTGTTAGAAATGTTCAGATTAACATTTTAAATTTATTTTCTAAACAAATATAAATTATAAGTATTTGTTGTTGTGTTTTGTTTTTCAGTTAATATTAATATTTGATATATATATATAATGCTAAAATTCCTTATCATTCATTGTAAAATGTCTATCATTCATTTGCCGCTTTTTTCTATCTCCAAAACTTTCTAATCCGGTTCATATCAAACCGATCCAACTTCACCTTCAGAACAAATAAAGTGTATTTTACTGAAGATATATCTGACTTTTATTAACATTTAAAATCACACCATACTTTTATTTATCAAATCATGTTTTTTTTTTAAAAAAAAAAACATACTTCTAAAAAAAACATACTTCTTTTTTAATACACTCGAGCCACTAAAAAAACATTTAAAATCTTAAAAATATATCACATGTTAGCGAGTTTTTAAAACACTACTTTTTTTCTATCTAAAAAAGTTATTTTTTTTTTAAAAAACGTAACATATTATTTAAGCCATGAAATTAAAGTTTGAAGGCCTAATGAAACTTGTCTTCGGGGCAATAGTTTAGTGGTCGGGTACCTTTTAAGTTTTTAAGTATTCAAGGATTAAATCTTAACTTTGGTGAATTAATGGACGAATTTTTCATAGATAGTTGACCTAAAAATATTGAATTAATGGGATGCCTGTAAATGCTTTCCGATTTACTAGTAATTTGGATAACTTTTAAGAATGTATTGATCTTGATTTAAATTGATTATGATATTTAAAAGTTTATTAGAGAGTTTTGGTCAAAAAAATCATTAATTGTCGTACAATGTCAATATCTTAAAATTTTGAGGGTAGATCCCGTGGTCTACTTTTTTATGGACCATTTACAATTACGATAGGATTGTGGCCACGATCTAGTCGTAATTAGTTACGATCTATCCATGGATTCTTCGTTCCCCCTAGGTTATAGTTTGGGTTGGGATGGATGGGTCATCGATGGTGGGCAAGTACCTAGGCAGCCTGGCGCCGAGAGGGGGTGGCTTTCGGCTGGCAGTCCCGACCCAAACTATAACCTGGGAGGACGATGAACCCAGAAAGATATCGTAACTAATTATAATTGGATCATGGTCACGATCTAATTACAATTACAAGTGATCCATCTCCTGATACATTAAAAAAAAAAAATGGACAAAAGGTTCTTGCCTCTAACATTATAGGCATGAATAGAGTCAGAAGAGTTCTAGAAACACTTAGTGTCTTGAGTGAATATAATATACTTAAGTTCAATAATGAATTTACAATTATCTAAATTTTATAACTCACAACATGCTATATGTGCTGTGGAATTAAAGTTTAAGGGCATAATAAGGCACAAGAGGCTCCTAGAAGTATGAACAAAGCTAGAAAATTGATACGGTATAGATAACTATTGTATCCAAAGGATATTCATATATCTTCACAATGAAATGATATTATCCACTTTGAGCCTAGGCCCTCATGGTTTTGCTCTTGGGCTCTCCCCAAAAGGTCTCATGTCAATGAAGATATCTTACATCCTTTTAAACCCATGATCTTTACCAAATCTTTCCAATGTGAGATTTTGATTGAAACCAACAATCCTCCCCTCAAACGAAGGACCACAATTATTCTCATGGTACGGGTCTCCCCGCAAGCATCTGGTCACCCTGACCTGCTCTAGGTCTCCTCGCAAGCATCCGTATCAAGTCACCTTGACCTACTCCGGACCTCCCCGCGAGCATTCGGTCACCTTGACCTGCTTTGGGTCTCACTACAAGCATCCGGTCATCCTGACCTACTCATCTTCCCACAAGTATCCTGTCATCCTGACATGATCTAGGTCTCCCCGCAAGCATTCAGTCATCCTGAGCTGCTTCAGGCCTCCCCATGAGTATCTGATCACCCTGACATGCTTCGGGGCCTTTCCCACAAGCATTCGCTTCCGGTCACTCTTGACCTACTCCGAGCATCCCTACGAGCATTCGGTCAACTTGACCTATCCCGGGCCTACCTTTAACTTCATTCAAGGCCACCCCACATTGCATCTGGTCTGGACCATAGCTCTGATATCATTTGTTGTGCCCAAAGGATGTTCACATATCTCCACAATGGCATAATATTATCCACTTTGGGCTTATGCCCTCATGGTTTTGCTCTTGGGCTCTCCCCAAAAGGCCTCATGCCAATGGAGATATCTTACATCCTTTTAAACACATGATCTTTACCAAATCTTTCCAATGCTCGGAGCAGGTCAGGATGACTAGTATCAGAGCTACAAGTTTTTGACGAATTTCTTCAACATGTCGGGGACAACTTCTGCGAAGTTTGATGTGGTGAAGTTTGACGGAACCGAAAACTTTGGATTATGACAGAATTGTTGGGGTTCAATCAAAGTCCCACATTGGAAAGATTTGGTAAAGATCATGAGGTTAAAAAGGATGCATGATATCTCCATTGGCATGAGGCCTTTTGGGGAGAGCCCAAGAGCAAAGCCATGAGGGTCTAGGTCCAAAGTGGACAATATCATGCTATTGTAGAGATATGTGGACATCCTTCAGTCTCAGCAAATGGTATCAGAGCTATGGTCCGGACCATATGCCATGTGGGGTGGCCTTGAACGAAGTTGAGGGTGGGCCCGAAGTAGGTCAGGATGACTGGATGCTTGCGGGGAGGCTTGGAGTAGGTCAAGGTGACCGGATACTTGCAAGGAGATGAGTAGGTCAGGGTGACCGTATGCTCGCAGGGAGGCCCGAAGCAGGTGATGGCTTGATCAGATGTTCACGGATAGGCCCGAAGTAGGTCAGGGTGACCGGATACTCGTGGGGAGGCCCAGAGCAGGTTATGATAACTCGATGCTTGAGGGGAGGCCTAAAGCAGGTCAGGGTGACTATATGCTCGCCGGGAGGCGAGTAGGTCAAGGTGACCGGATGCTCGCAGGGAAGGCCCGAAGCAGGCCAAGGTGACCGAACGCTCGCGGGGAAGCCCAGAGTAGGTCAAGGTGACTAGCTGCGGATGCTTGCGGGGAGGCCCAGAGCAAATCAGTGTGACCAGATGCTCGCAGGGAGGCTCAGATCATGAGAGTAATTGTGGTTCTTCGTTTGAGGGGAGGATTGTTGGGGTTCAATCAAAGGCTCACATTGGAAAGATTTGGAAAAGATCATATGGTTAAAAAGGATGCATGATATCTCCGACCTTTTAGGAAGAGGCCAAGAGCAAAGTCATGAGGGCCTAGGCCCAAAGTGGACAATATTATGCTATTGTGGAGATATGTGGCCATCCTTTGGGCACAACAATAACAATATAATATAATTAATAAAGTAAAAAAATCTTATAATCATAAAGTATTACAAAATAAGTACCTCATAATTGTTCTTTCCAAGTTTTCATATTTTGAAATCTTTGTACAATAACTTCATTATCAACTGTAAAAAATAATTCTTTTCTACATATCAATAACATCATAGAATAAAACAACATAATAGTGATACAAATTTGTCACTTTTGGTAGATTATGATAGGGGCAACACGTGTTATCGAATGTTTGAAGATATCCTCCATTTTGAGAACATCAATGTGATGTTGCTAACCAAAACAATGAACCTTTTTTAAAAATGAATCTCAATCATCATCTCTCATAATTGGAAATAAGTATTTACATACTTACACTAAATCCATTGCATTCACAATATCGTGATCTTTCTTTTGCAATGTTGGTGACAATTCACTCAAAAATCTCTAAGACATGCTTCATCAAGTGTAGATTGAATGCAAAATCAAATAAAAATATTAATTTCAATAAATTAAATGCCTCAATTCTTTTTATTAGGATAACTATAATCATCTTCTGAAATCATTTCAACGAAATTATTGACAGCAGAAAACATAGAAATTAAGTTGATCAAAGAATTATAATGTGAACCCTAATGTGTATCTCTAGCATGTTGAAAGGTAGTTTCTTGATTAACTCCCCGACCATTTGAAATTTCATTTCTATCGAATGCCTCAACAATAAAATCTGAATGATTCTTTTTAAGAAGATTAGAACATTTATGGGATGATCCAACAACATTTACTACATCTCTAACATGAAAGAAATTATAAATCGAAAGATTTTTCTTGGTCACAACTATTCGAGCTAGTTGAAGCTGATGGACAAAACAATGTATGTAAAACACACATGAGATCACCTTTAAAATGAGTACTTTTAGACAATTAAATTTACCTTTCATATTACTTGGTCCATCAAAATCCTTTCCTCTCAACTTATGCATGCTAAAATTATATTTAGAGAACATCTTATCAATGACAACTTTAAGTGAGAGTATTGTAGTACTGGTAACATGTTTAGTTCCAATAAAAGACTCATTTACATGTCCACTACTATCCACATAATGTCAAACAACTAACATTTGCTCCTTTGTTGACACATCATGAGATTCATCAACTAAAATAGAGAACAATGAATCGCCAATATCTCTGATAATAACATTAATCATTTTAGTTACACAATCACTCGCTATATCCCTTTGAATATCAAGTGATGCTAACTTACAATTTTGAGGAGCATTTTTCAATATTACATCATTAATCTCTTTATTTTAAGAACCTAAAAAGTCTAGTTGAATAATAAAGTTACCTAGATTAAGAGAATCTTATGTTTTATCATTACTCTGAAATGAATTCCCTTATCATAACAAAACTTTGATACAATCAATCGAAGCATTGAGATGGATACAATGATCATTCTGCATTTGCTTTGATTGTTTGTGCAAAATTAATTAAATGTGCTCATCTTAATTCACCAAAGCTACACAATTCATTCGAACTTTATGATGCTCACTGTCATGCTGGCCAACATGAATATTTTACTTGTTTTACCCTTCCAATTTGTGAATTCTTTGCTAACAAAAGTCTCTCCTCCTACTTGTTTTCCCATAGTTATCTTGAAGAGAGAGCAATATAAACAATACCCGATATCTTTTTTATACTATATTTCAACCAATCACTAAATTCTTTAAACCATGAATGATTGAACTGTCTAAATTAGCTTATTACAAATTGTCATTTTTGGAATTCATAGCCTAAAGGTTGAGATGGACCTTTTTACAAATATATCATTCAAACTTGATCCCTAATGTTATCATTATAAGCATAAATTGGAGTTCTTAGTCCATGATTATCAAATTCTTCACCTTTAACATCTCAAATGTCTTGTTCTTCTTGTTATGGATTTTTCTAATAAAAAATATATGCATTGTAGATATAGTGATTTCCTAATAAAAATAAATAAAAAATAAATTAATAATCTAAACTATTTAAACATTGAAAATCTTAAAGTGATCTAATATCATAGATAAAATCCATGCTTATTGCTTAATTGTATAATAGAGGTGTAAGTAGGTGAATTTGAGGGGAAAAATGCATTACAACCATAGTTGTATAATTATCATAACTTTAGACTCTTAGAGTTTTTAAGTTTAGCAGCAAACACAATTTACTAGAAGAATATAAATGTGCAAAAAGAACAAAATATATATATATATATATATATATATATATATATATATATATATATATATATATATGATCCGGCGGTAAGAACAGGGGACCCTCATTCCGGGGAGTCAACGCCACGCGTAAGTCAAAAGGATCGGAGAAGGGTGGATCGACCGGCCGACTTTGGACAAAGGTTGGACCAACCGGCCGACCGGAAAAGGGTGGACTGACCGATCGGACGGCCGACCGGGGTCTAAATGACATCAAAGGCACCCCCGCGGGGAGTCGGGGTTCCGACGCTCATGTTGAATGGAGTCGTATGGCCGAGCGGGACATCCGCTCGCCCGAAGACATAAAGTAGCAACACTGCGAACAGTCCATAGGGCACACGACCGGGAATCTCACTAGCGGACCAGCACATTCAACCGGCCGGACTCGAGGGATTGCCGACCAGACGGGCGCCCGACATGGAGTAAGAAGAGACAAAAGGACAAGGGAACAACTTCTGACAGCGGATATGTTCGATGACCAGGTTATACGCAGGATCTTATGACACAGGGTTCCATTGTCCCATCAGA
The DNA here is from genome assembly GCF_018446385.1 of Zingiber officinale. Lineage (NCBI taxonomy): Eukaryota > Viridiplantae > Streptophyta > Magnoliopsida > Zingiberales > Zingiberaceae > Zingiber > Zingiber officinale. The sequence continues at coordinate 75,813,435 of NC_055999.1, forward strand.
GATGTGCTCGGACTGTAGCAGTACGGTGTCAGGTAAACTCTTCTGGTAAGCCCATACTGAGGTATGGGCTGAGGACACGTATTCACCTCGGTATGTGTGCATGAGCCATTTCACAGCTCTATATAAGGAGCCTCGCACTTTGCCAGAGGTACGCATTCTCTGATATTCGGAGCCACTTCTTTGCTGTCCAATTGCTTGACTTGAGCATCGGAGGGTCGTCGCCGGGAACCCCTTCCCGGCCCGACTTCTTTGCAGGTTCGCCGGAGCGTCGTACGACCGGTCGGAGATCTACGTCAGCCATTCGGAGAACGCCACGTACCCAGCATCCATTGATTCAGCGTTCGGACAAGATCAAAATATATATATATATATATATACAATGTCTATGGAACTGAAATTTATAATTTATTGTATAATTATATAGAGGAAGGCGGTCACGATCATTAGATGAGGCTACGACGTGGTAACCACGCGAGCAACCGTTGCCCGACGAGCCAACCTCATGAACGACTGCTGCTCCACTAGGCAACAACACGATAGTGGCTGTGTTCCAGGCAGTTGCGTTGCCACCTTGCGGGGCACGGGTTTGCGAGTGGCTGCATCACTGCCTAGCGGCGGGGCAACAGTTGCTTCACGAGTGGCTACGTCACTGCCTAGCAGCAGGGTAGAAGCTACTTCCCAAGTGGCCTTGTCATTGCTTGGTGGGGCAGCAAGTGCTCGGGAGGTTGCCTCACCGAGCAATGCAAGCGGCCACCATCTTTTTTGCGGAAGGAGAGAATGGTTTAGGGTTACCTTGATTAAGCTTCCTTGCTAATTGCTGCGTAGTGCAAAGGGCGTAAACATAGTTTGCTGCGGAGTGCAGAGAGTGTTATATATGGGAAATAAATAAATAAATAAATATGCAATCTTAATTAAATAAGGATGAAATTGGGTTTCAATATCGGAGATAATAAAAATGTAAAACTATTAAAATTGTCCTAATTAAACTTATTAGTAAAATAATAATAAAATAAATGATAATTAATAAGGAAATAAATTTATAAAAATATATTGATCCGGCCGTTCGGACAGGGGACCCTCTGGAGGGGAGTCAACGCCACGTGGTGGTCACAAGTCAAAAGGGTCAGCATGAGGTCCGGCCGACCGGAGAAGGGTTAGGTCGACCGGCCGAACGGGTCCTGGCGGAATCAAAGACAACTCGACTCCCTGTCGAGTTTCCGATGCTCATGGTGAACAAGGTCGTCGGGCCGAGCGGGCATCCCGCTCGACCGAGGCGTAAATCGGTAATGCTGTAAAGGGACGTTCTTAGTCGAGCACACGATAGGATGAAGTCTTTCCGATCGGACCGACATCTACGCCCGGTCGAACCGATGCCTGCCGAGCGGATGGACGCTCGGCTCGGGGAAAAAGGAGACAAGGGGACATTGGGGAACATCTTCTGACAGCAAGCATATTCGACGACCAGGCCATACGCAGAATCGTACGACGGAGGGTTCTGCTGTCCCATCAGAGAGGTGCTCAGATTGTAGCAGTATGATGTCAAGCATGCTCCTCTGGCAAGCCCATACTAAGGTATGGTACAGGACACGTGTACGCCTCGGTAGGTGTGCACAAGCCTCCCCACAGCTCTATATAAGAGCCCTCAGACTCCGCCGGAGGTACGCAATCACAAAATCTATCATCTTGAGAGTCATTTCATCGTTTTCCTCTTGCCTGACTTGAGCGTCGGAGGGTGATCGCCGGGAACCCCTTCCCGGCCCGACTTCTTTGCAGGTTCGCAGGAGATTCGTGTAGTTGGTCGTAGAAAGAGGAGAGCGCCACGTCCCTAGCGTCCGTCGACTCACCGTTCAGACAGGATCAAATTGGCGTTGTCTGTGGGAACGCACCTGCATCCGAGCGGAAGAGATGGACGAAGCTGGACGACCGCACACCGTGATGCTCTCCCAGGAGGAGCTCGATGCTCTAATCGAGGCGAGAGCAGCTAAGCTCGTGGAGCAACAGAAACAGAAGACGCAAGCCGAGCGGATGGAGCAACAAGCGACGTTCGCGTCGGGAGGCCGAGCGGAAGCACCGCCGGCCACGATTCCATTTCATCGGGCCCTATTCCGTACGCCTCCTGAAATCGCACCCGCTAACATTAATCGAGGATCTTCATCCGATGAGGCGCCCAGGCGAGACAACAGAAAAGGCAAGGCTCCCCGAACGGACGCCTCCCCCGAGCGGATAAACCGACAATTTTCAGAGGCTATCCTGCGGGACCCTCTGCCAAAGCATTATGTTCCACCGGCGATCGGGGAATACAACGGAACCACCGACCCGGATGACCATTTGGGTAAGTTCGACAACACAGCTACCCTACATCAATACACAGATGGAGTAAAGTGTCGGGTGTTCCTTACCACCCTCTCGGGATCGGCACAACGGTGGTTTCGGAGGCTGCCGGACGGATCCATTACAAGTTTCAAGGAGTTCCGCACGGCCTTCCTCCACCATTTTGCAAGCAGTCGGCGTTACTAGAAGACTAGTGTCAGTCTATTCGCCATCAAACAAGAGCCCAGGGAGTCGCTCCGAGCTTACATCCAGCGATTCAACCGGGTGGCCATGGATATTCCAACGGCCACCTCAGAAACAATGATGAATGCGTTCACGCAAGGCCTCGTGGACGGTGACTTCTTCTATTCACTTATTCGAAAGCCGCCCCGAGACTATGATCATATGCTACATCGGGCCAATGAGTACATTAATGTGGAGGAAGCCTAGGCGGCCCGAAGGAAAGAAGTTCCAACCGAGCGGCTAGCCCATGCCGAGCGGAAGCCGCTCACTGGCCACCAGCCGCCCAGAGGACCGCGAGCTGAAGCATCCCACCCTCATCAAAATGCAAGGTCTCATGCCATCCAAGAGGTATTCGCCGAGCGGCCTAAACCAAAAAAGAAGGTATGGACCCCCATGTTTTGCTCGTTCCACCGAACCGACACGTATAACACACGAGATTGTCGAACCCTTCCCCTGATTGCCCACCCCGCTCCCTGGAGTGGCCGCCGTCGATCGCCATCATCCGATAGGCGACAACAGCACCATGAAGTCGGTCGGCGGACATCCAGAAAGTCTCCCGAGCGATATCCTCCTCAGAGGCACGAGGACAATCCACGGGTATCTAAGGAGCGGCCTAGGCCGTCCACACGGGAGGAAGAAAATAGAAGCAACACGTCCCGGGGCGAAATCAACATCATCGCTGGCGGACCGAACGGAGGTGACTCCAACAGAGCAAGGAAGGCGAGTGTCAGGCAGCTCCAGATCCGACTGGCTGCAGTCAAGAACGGGCGAGCGGGCCCGAAATTAGCTTCGGGCCCAGGGACCTTGAGGGAGTCGAAGTGCCACATGACGACGCCCTCATCATCAAAGCGGTAATAGCTAACTATACTATTCACCGCATTTTCATTGATACAGGCAGTTCGGTCAACATCATATTCAAAAAGGCTTTCGACCAACTGCAAATCGATCGAGCTGAGTTGCTGCCCATGACAACCCCCCTCTATGGGTTTACGGGCAATGAAGTTCTACCGGTCGGACAGGTCCGACTGGCTATTTCGTTGGGAGAAGAGCCGCTCAGAAGGACGCGGACTGCCAACTTCGTTGTGGTCGATTCTCCCTCAACATACAATGTTATCCTGGGGCGACCAGCGCTCAGTGAGTTCCGAGCGGCTGTCTCCACCTTCTATCAGAAAATTAAGTTCCTGGTTGAAGATAAAGTAGGAGAAGTGCGAGGAGACCAGCTGGCGGCTCGGCGATGCTACGTCGAAATGGTCCGAGCAGAAGCTAATTCCGCGCGGAAGACACCACGGATCGAGGTGAACGCCATAACCGAAAAACCACCCTCTTTGGTTTATGAAGAAAAGGAGGAGGTGCAGATCCACCCGACCCGATCGGAGGCTACCACATTCATTGCGGCCAATCTGGAGGCAAGCCAGAAAAAGGAAGTGATCAAATGTCTCCAGAGAAACTGCGACGTCTTCGTTTGGTCGACGCATGAACTGCCGGGAATTTCGCCAAGTATAGCACAGCATGAGCTTCACATCTGACCGGACGCTCGGCCGGTGAAGCAAAGGAAGAGAGACTTTAGCGCCGAACAAAACGCCATCATCCGAGCGGTGGTCGAGAAGCTCCTGGAGGCCGGTCATATAAGGGAGGTCCAGTTCCCGAGCTGGCTCGCAAATGTAGTGCTAGTCTCCAATCCGGGCAACAAGTGGAGGGTTTGCATCGATTCCGGGATCTCAACAAAGCATGCCCAAAGGATTTCTATTCTCTGCCCCGGATCGATCAACTGGTGGACTCCACAGCCGGGTACGAGCTGATATGCATGCTAGACGCCTATCAGGGCTACCATCAGGTGCCGCTCACCCAAGAAGATCAAGAGAAGGTCAGCTTCGTCACAGCCGACGACACTTACTGTTATAATGTAATGTCGTTCGGACTAAAAAACACGGGAGCAACCTACCAGCGCTTGATGAACAAAGTATTCAAGGAGCATATCGGACGCAATTTAGAAGTGTACGTGGATGATATTCTCATCAAGTCCATCCGAGCGGCTGATCTTTTTACGGACATGGAGGAGACCTTCTGAACGCTGAGAAAGTATGGAGTCAAGCTGAACCCTCAGAAATATTTGTTCGGAGCAAAAGGCGGGCGTTTCTTGGGCTATATAGTGATCGAGCGGGGTATAGAGGTAAATCCCAGCAAGGTAAAAGCGTTACAAGATATGCCGCCCCCAAGAAACCTGAGGAAAGTACAGCGCTTGACCGGTCGGATAACTGCGTTGTCACGATTCATCTCCAAGACTGCCGACCGGAGCCTCCCTTTTTTCAAGATCCTACGCAAAGCTACTAAGTTTCATTGGGACGAGGAATGCGATCGGGCGTTCGAGGAGCTGAAGACATACCTGAACTCCTTGCCCGTGTTAGCCAAGCCAGCTGCAGGTGAGCCGCTCTGTATTTATTTAGCTTCAACCGAACGGGCAGTAGGCTCGGCCTTAGTAAGGACGAGCGGTGAAGAACAACCCATGTACTTCTTGAGCCATATTCTAAAAGATGCTGAATCTCGCTACACTGGGCTTGAGAAGCTGGCTTTTGCGTTGGTCCTCGCCGCTCGGAGACTTCGTCCTTATTTCCTAGCACATACAATCATCATCCGGACAAATAGCCCATTGGTAAGAGTGCTGCTGAACCCAGAAGCGTCCGGACGGCTCATCAAATGGACCACGGAGTTAAGTGAATTTGACATTCAGTATCAACCCCGTTCGACGATAAAGGCGCAGTCCTTAGCAGATTTTTTTACCGAAGTGCAAAATCCCGAGCCCGAAGCTATGTGGAAAATATTCGTGGATGGATCGTCAACTCGGCTCGGGAGCGGGATTGGTGTGCTATTACTTTCTCCCCAAGAAGAACGGATGCACCTAGCCGTTCGGCTGGACTACAAAGCCACCAATAATGAAGCGGAGTATGAGGCCCTCATAGCCAGCTTGCAGGCAGCCAGGCATGTAGGAGCCGGTCGGGTAACAATCCATTCAGACTCTCAGCTGGCCGCCCAGCAGCTCTCAGGCACTTTCGAGATTAACAACGCTCGGCTGAAGCTCTACGCTGATGCCTTCGAAAAACTCAAGGCCCACTTCAGAAAAGTCATTATCCAGAAGATACCCCGAGCAGAGAACCAGGGGCAGACGAGTTAGCCAAGCTCGCAAGTTCAATATCACCGGTCATAATCCAGCAGCCAATTGAGCAAGTATCCTTGGTGGCGCACATTGACCGAATGGAGGGCCTCGCATTCCCGGGCGATTGGAGAACAACCATCATAGAGTTTCTGCGCTCGGGTGCCACACCGTCCGATCGGGAGGAAGCCCAGCTATTGAGGAGGAGAGCCGGCCGGTTCACACTCGTTGGAGATCAACTCTACAAGAAGGCTTTCTCCCACCCACTTTTGAAGTGTGTGAGCTTGGAGGACGCGGAGTACATCCTCCAGGAAGTGCACCAAGGATCGTGCGGAGGACATCCGGGCGGACGATCGCTGGCGAGGAAGATCCTGCTGGCCGGATACTTCTGGCCAACCCTGCAAGCAGACGACGCTCGGACCGTCGTGACGTGCCTCTCCGGCCAGAAGTACCACAACGTCTCCCACCGACCGGCAGAAGAGATGAAAGCATCTACAGTGTCCTGTCCGTTCGATCAGTGGGGAATGGATATCGTAGGTCCGTTCCCTATGGCGACCGGTCAGCGGAAGTTTCTTTTAGTGGCAGTCGACTACTTTTCCAAATGGGTGGAGGTCGAGCCACTAGCCAAAATTACCGAGCAGATGGTCAAAAGGTTTATCTGGCAGCATATAATCTGTCGGTTCGGCATTCCTCGCCGGCTCATATCCGATAACGGGCGACAGTTCGCCAGGAAGCAGCTCGAAGAATGGTGCAAAAGTTATGGCATCGAACAACATTTTACTTCCGTGGCGTACCCCCAGAGCAATGGTCAAGCTGAAGTAGCCAACCGGGAGATTCTTCGCATTCTTCGGGCTCGGCTGGACCATATGGGAGGAAGCTGGGTGGACGAGCTGTCGGGCGTCCTATGGGCTATCCGCACGGCCCCAAAGGAGGGAATGGGCGTCACGCCGTTCCATTTAGTGTACGGCGGCGAAGCAGTTATCCCAGTTGAAGTTGGCGTAGAGTCCGTCCGGATTCAGAACTATGATGATGACAACCCCGAGCGGAGGGAGATGGAGTTGGACTTGATCGACGAAGAGCGAGCCAAGGCGTCCGTCCGGCTGATAGCGTACCGGTAGAGAATGAAGCAGAACTACAACCGGCGCGTGATACCCCGAGCATTCTAGGTCGGCGACCTAGTGTGGAAAAAAGTAAAGCCGGTCGGGGACGTTGGCAAGCTGGAGGCTCCTTGGGTGGGCCCCTTCAAAGTCATCAAAAAGCTCCGCTCGTGTGCCTATTATCTGGAGGATGAAGACGGACGGCAACTGGATCGACCATGGAGCGCGAACCACCTCCAGCCTTACCGGGTGGGGTGAAAGGTGCGCCAATGTAATGTATGCTGTATACTTTCCGTTCGGCTGTATACTTGAAATGCAGGAGTAAAAAATCGGAAATTAGCGCAAGTATGGGGCATCATCAGCCGAACCGGAAGGTCGTCGAGCTCCGACGTTAAAAATTGAGAGTCGCGCCGGCGACTATAAACCCTCCGGCCGGAAGACCGTCGAGCTCCGACGTTAAAAATCGAGAGTCGCGCCGGCGACTATAAACCCTCCGGCCGGAAGACCATCGAGCTCCGACGTTAAAAATCGAGAGTCGCGCCGGCGACTATAAACCCTCCGGCCGGAAGACCGTCGAGCTCCGATGTTAGAAATCGAGTCGCGGCGACTATAAACCCTCCGGAAGACCGCCGAGCTCCGACATTAAAATCGAGTCGCGTCGGCGACTATAAACCCTCCGACCGGAAGACCGTCGAGCTCGACGTTAAAATCGAGAGTCGAGGCGGCGACTATAAACCCTCCGGAAGGCGCCGAGCTCGGCGTTAAAATCGAGTCGCGCCGATGACTATAAACCTTCCGGCTGGAAGACTGTCGAGCTCCGACGTTAAATATCGAGAGTCGTACTGATGACTATAAACCCTCCGGCCGGAAGACCGTCGAGCTCCGACGTTAAATATCGAGAGTCGAACCGGCGACTATAAACCCTCCGGCCAGAAGACCGTCGAGCTCCGACGTTAAATATCGAGAGTCGTACCGGCGACTATAAACCCTCCGGCCAGAACGAAAGACGTTTGAAGATAAGCGGCGAGGAAAAGTAGTGACAAGTCGAATGTCACCTACGCTCGCTCGGGAGGCCTAGTTGGCCAAGTTGTGTGTCATAGGCTCCGACCAATCACCCACCAGCATGCAAAGTAAAGTAAAAAACGAAGTTGCACAACGCAGATAAATTTTTCATTGAAAACAGGGGAATTAAGGCCGAGCGGCCGAATTACAAAAAAGGATAGTCTTTGGCCGAGCGGCCGAATTACATAAAAACTTCTACTCAAGGAAGTCATAAATGTCCTTTGGGATGGTGCCGAGGAGCGTCGCTTGGTCTTGGGCCGGGATGAGGATGGAGTCGGGAAGATGACCCTTGGACTTCAAATAAGTTGTGGTGGCCGTCATAGCAAGCTCAAAAGCAGTATACATCCACTCGCATACGTTTTCGGAGAATTCGACCGAACGGATGTAATTCAGCCTCAAGGTGGCGACCCGGTCTGGCTCAGCATCCTGGTATTCTTTGAGGGCCGGTCGGGAAGCATTGGCGGCTGCCTGGTGTTCTTGTAAAGCAGCCTCGAGCTTCATCACCTCATCCGATCGGGCACCCTTCTCGTTGGCCAGCTGCTCCATCAGCTCCTTAACCCGTTGCTCCAGGCCCCGAGCCTCGACGTTCTTCTTATCCAGATCGGCGATAGCCGTTTTCTTCCGCTCGGTTGCCAGGCTTATCTTGCGGTCCAGTGATTTGGACTATCGTTCGAGTTCGGCCAGATGATGGGCCTGGTCGGCCGTCTATTTTTGCTCAGCCGCCAATAGATCTTGGGTCTTTTTGAGCTCTTTCTGCAGCTCGCCGTATGAGGGGCCTTGAGAGCCGAGCGGGCCGCCCGAAGCCTTCAGCCTCTTTAGCTCCTCGTCCGTCATAGCCAGACGATTGGAGACCGCGATCTCCTCCACCCATTTCTGACATAAGCAAGATTGTTAGTAGCCGATCGGAAATAATGCATAAAGGACTTGAGAAAACACGCTTACCCCAGTGGCCTGTTGCATATGGTTGTTGGCCAGATTGCTAAGCGGAATCATCGCGACGCACGCCCGAGCGTCGGCCCACATCTCGGCTAGGGGCCCCTTCATTGTGATCATGTGCTCGGGCGCGGTTGGCCGATCAGATTCAGGCATCAACTCTTCGGTGGGTTGATGCAAAGAGACCCGGATGGTACGGTGCCGACCGGGAGTCGTCTGGGCGGAAGCCGGGGAAGGATCGGAGGCCGACACAGAAAATTGGGACAAAATGGCTGAACGTTCGACTCGACGGGGAGCGGGCGGAAGGGCGCTGACTGGAATGGCCTCGAGAGGGTCCGCAGACGCATCCAGCTGGGATGGGGTCCGATCGGACGAAATCGCCTCGACCGCTGGAGCTTTGCCGCGAGAATCGGCGGTGGTCCGTTCGGTCGGCTGGACCGCGGAAGTGGCCGAGCGGAGTGGTGTCTCCGTTCAGTGTCTCTTTTGTCGAAGAGGGCGCTCTTCCTCCTGAGCGGAGCCTTCCTCTTGGACTGTTGGTCCCCCGCTGGGGGTGGCTCCTCTTGCCACATCCTGGAGAGAGGCCTGAGCAGCTGACTCCTCGTGAGTCCCGCTCTCCCCTTCATGTGAGCCGACCGGCTCAATACCAAGCACCTCCATCTCTTTGGCAGCCGCGACCTCGAGCGCGGTCGCTTTCCTTTTCAAAATGTCGGCCATCACGGACTCCATGACAATGTCCGCTGCAAAGAAAAAAGGAGAAAATCAGTTAGCAATCAAGGCAAATGTACGAGTAAAATTCTTACCGAAGCCGCTCGGGAGGGGGATCCTGATCGGACTCAAGCCGAATATGTACATCACCCCTTCAGGCAAGAACTTATTGATGTCAAACTTCAGACCGGCTAGCATGTTGGCAGCGTGAAGATAGTCCGGTCGGGTCATGAACCTCTTTAGGTCAGGGGAGGTTGGTGGTCCGATCTGCCACTGGGTTCGGAAGGAGGCCCGCTCGGGAAGACGCAGATAAAAGTAGAACTCTTTCCAATGTTTATTGGAAGAGGGTAGTTTATTAAAGAAAACTAAACCGGGTCGAGCCTGGAACATGTAAGTACCCAGCTCGGACTGTTTAGGATAATAAAAATAATAGAAGACCTCCGGTCGGAGGGGAATGTTGTGGATTTTGAACAAGACGACGACGCCGCATAGAAGGCGGAAAGTGTTAGGGACTAAGCTTCCGAGTGGAATGCCGAAAAAGTTACAAACTTCTACGATGAAGGGATGGACTGGAAAGCGCAGACCGGCTATGAACTGGTCGCGGAAAACACAGAAAGCTCCGCGCGGCGGTTTGTGTTGCCGAGTGGAGGGGGAGGGTAGGATGATTTCAAAGTCAGATGGGATGTCAAAATTGTCCATCAGAATATCGACGTCGCGCCGATCGAAGCGCGACTCCAGGGTGGTATACCAGGGGCCGAAGGCTTGGTCTTGAGGCTGAGAGGAACTGGCCATTGGCCGAATGGACGAAACAACAAAAGGCGAAAAAAGAGGCCAACGACAGAAGGAAGGAGATAACAGATGAAACAGCGCCCAGAGGACCTAAACTAGGAAAGGAAACGTAAAGAAAACACAAGGCTAATAAAGAGAGGAAGTAGGAGAACCTTACAAAGAAACGGAGGATCGAGGGAAGAATGCCGAAGATCGTCGGAAAACAGAAGAGCAGGGTCACCGGAGTGCTGAGAGAGAGAAGCTGTGGAGCACGCGAAGGCAAAAATGCGGCTGGGGGAGAAGGCGAAGGCTTTATAGGGTTGGGCCCGAGCGGCCTCCACCGTCGGATGCAGGTCACGGGAACCGAAGCACGCATCGGGCCATCCATTTTAAACCGCCTCTATCCCGTCGGACACCACGCCGCCGCCGTACGATGACGGCAGCAGCGCCACGTGGCATGCGGCTACTGGAGCGCATTTAATGAGCGCGTGCTCGGCCTTAATGATGGAGATTGGCGCAAATTTCGAAGAGATCCGAGGAATGTTGGCGTTGACTGACGTTATAGCTACCCCCGTGGGGGCCGAGCGGAGGATGGTTGCATGGAGATTCCGCTCGGCGTGACTGGCGGTCCAGTCAGTCGGACTAATCGCCTCCTTCGACTAGACTTGAAGGGAAGGCAAGTGATCCGGCCGTTCGGACGGGGGACCCTCTGGAGGGGAGTCAACGCCACGTGGTGGTCACAAGTCAAAAGGGTCAGCATGAGGTCCGGCCGACCGGAGAAGGGTTAGGTCGACCGGTCGAACGGGTCCTGGCGGAATCAAAGACTACTCGACTCCCTGTCGAGTTTCCGACGCTCATGGTGAACAAGGTCGTCGGGCCGAGCGGGCATCCCGCTCGGCCGAGGCGTAAATCGGTAATACTGTAAAGGGACGTTCTTAGTCGAGCACGCGATGGGATGAAGTATTTCCGGTTGGACCGACATCTACGCCCGGTCGAACCGATGCCTGCCGAGTGGATGGACGCTCGGCTCGGGGAAAAAGGAGACAAGGGGACATTGGGGAACATCTTCTGACAGCAAGCATATTCGACGACCAGGCCATACGCAGAATCGTACGACGGAGGGTTCTGCTGTCCCATCAGAGAGGTGCTCAGACTGTAGCAGTATGATGTCAGGCATGCTCCTCTGGCAAGCCCATACTAAGGTATGGTACAGGACACGTGTACGCCTCGGTAGGTGTGCACAAGCCTCCCCACAGCTCTATATAAGAGCCCTCAGACTCCGCCGGAGGTACGCAATCACGAAATCTATCATCTTGAGAGTCATTTCATCGTTTTCCTCTTGCCTGACTTGAGCGTCGGAGGGTCGTCGCCGGGAACCCCTTCCCGGCCCGACTTCTTTGCAGGTTCGCCGGAGATTCATGTAGTTGGTCGTAGAAAGAGGAGAGCACCACGTCCCCAGCGTCCATCGACTCATCGTTCGGACATGATCATATATAAAGTTTATTAGGATTTTTTAGAATTTTTCTAGGTTTTTTTAGAATTTTAAAATAGGTGTTAAGATATTTCATTGGGATAAATATGTCAAGCTTTTTTAAAAGTGTATTTTGAATACACAATTAAAGTGAGAGTTGCTTGAAGTATACACTTTAAACCCCTAAGTTCTATTCTCTCTCCACCGCCCTTCTATTGTCTGCATCGTGCATGCAGCGTTTCCTTCGCGAGGACGATGATGTTGCCCAGTGTCTCTCCGCCCCAACGTCGATGTCGACTGTAGTCGACCATCGCCCAATCGAAGCCAACCAATCGCCGGTGCAGCTCTGCCCATGCGTACGTAGTGTTTCCACCTCTAGAAAGACTAGCGTCGCCTAATAGCTGTCGCAGCTCCTTCATCGATGTGTGCAAGGCCACACCGGCGCTACGCCCTTTCCTCGTTGACTGCATGTCGCTCCTCTGTGCCGTTTCCTCCTGATGAACTCAAGTTCGTAGTGCACGCCGTGCCCACTGTCGCGTTTCCGTGATGTTGTGTGCCCTTCCCAGCTGCCTCAGGTTGTCGCCTACTCTGTCCATGACAAAGCAACCTTCCATGGCTATTGGCGTGTTCGTGCTGCGTGCATCACCATCGTCGTTGCCCGACCTTCCAACTAGCTGTCTTTTCCTTTCTTGCTCGACCTCGAGCGTGTGCACATTTGCTCGGATCGCTACCCTCTCTGTTAATTGACACTAACAACCCCATCACCAGCAGATTCCCATCGCCGCCATCGAAAGGTAAGATAATTAGAGTTGATTAATGAACAATAAATGATTTGATTTATTCAATAGATTAATTAGATTGTAAGTAGAGTAATTTGATTAATTAAACGATATATGATTAATTAAAGTTGTGATTGATTAATATAATTTATCTTGATTAATGAATTAGAACCGTTTAATAAATTAATCGATTAATTAATAAGGATTGATTTAGGAGATTAATCGGGTTAAGTGAGGATTAATTTTACAGCTAAGTTATTAATGAGTTTAAGAAATTAATAAATTAAGCTGTTAACCTATAAATTAATTTGGATAAATTAATTAATAGACAGGTATGGAGGTTTGGATTATTTAACCAGCTATTTTGATATTTATCACAATCTAACTATGTAAGATAAATTCGTGAGAATAAATCGTCGAAAAGATTAATAATTGGGAATTAACTATGTCAATGGATTAATTAATATATTGATTAATTAATCAATATAATGGAGTTTGTATATGGATTAATAAACCATTAGATTCTTCGTATCATGTAGGATTCATGCTCGAGATAGACCTTGTGACTTGAATATAATCTACAATCAAGGTAAGTAGTTTATGCTTTGACCTCTTTATTCTTTGATCTTTATGCATAATTATTTATCGTCATTTATTGATTAAACAACAAGTACTGTTTATCTTGACTTCACTCTATTTACTTCTTGAGTTGATACTTTATTACGTGCCCTTTATATTTAGTGCATTTAATATCTGTGCAGTCTTCTTTGTTTTTATGCATGTATTGTTTGAATATTATCGTAGTATAATTATATATTTATGCTCAGACATTTAGCTTGTAACCATATGTTAGCGAAATTATAGTATAGTTGTATACTATATAAGTGCATGTATGTTAGTGAGACTATACTTGCTTATACGAGATAGATGATACAGCATTCCACTGATTATCCCCCCCCCCCCCCCCCTTTCTATCTAGATGACTATGATTTCCTCAATTGAGATTGTACTATTGTATTTGCTATTGTGGTACTTAAACATATGTTATTAGACTTGTTACTTAATGCATGTCTATGCATTTAAACTATCCATTAGATTAGATAGTGATCTTGAGCTATTGCAAGTAGACCTTAGCGAATAGTTAAATATCCTACTTGACCCCTTGTTGGTTATTTGGGCTTGTGACTATATGCTAGTGAGACCATACCATAATGTAGCTAGCAAAATACATCTAGGGCACGGTATGCCTAAAATGGTAATAGTTAAATATCCTACTTGACCCCTTGTTGGTTGTTTGGGCTTGTGACTATATGCTAGTGAGACCATACCATAGTGTAGCTAGCAAAATTCATCTAGGGCACAGTATTCCTAGGGTGTTTTTCTATATTAGTTTATCAGCTTATTATTTCAAAAGATTGAGAAAGATTTTATTTTCTTTTTGAAGGGAAATTCACCCCCCTCTTGCCGGTCGCACGGGTCCTATCAAGTAGTATCAGAGCCAAACTTGGTTCAGAAGGACTAACCACCATCTGAAGTAAAAGAAATGACAAGATCCAATATCAACCCGTCGAAATTTAAGGGAGACTTTGCAACGTGGAAGAAGCGCATGGAGGTATTTTTCAAAACTGACTTCAAAATTCTCTTAATTATAAATTACGGTTTTGCAACATGTCACGCCCCTAGAAGGAATCCCCTACAGACAAAAATCCGGCAGCATCTCCCCTGTATCGGTGACAATATGAAGCATCACTACAAACAAAATATACATCAGTCACATGGGTTGGAATATATAAACACAACCACGCAGTTATAATCACAGCCCACTCCGCTGGAATGAAACAATCACAACCACGCAGTTATATATAAAGCAGCCCACACGGCTGTACTAAAAACACAGCGAAAAAAATGATAACGGAAAGCCCATACAAAACAAATCAACACACTGCTAGTCGGCTAGGGTTAATACAACAACCACAACTACAAATACAACAACACACCAAATATAACAAATACCAAATACAAATAAAGCATATACAAAAACCTGAAACGGTCTCCGTGTCACGCCCCAGAGGAGTCCCTGTCCGAAGAAATTTCGGCAGCATCTCCCCTGTACGGCGGACAATCTGAAACTGTCTACAATCACGATATACCTCAGCCACATGCAGCTGGAATAATAACAATAATAAAACAATCACCACGCAGTTAATATCAATTTCAGCCTCTGGCTGACACAACCACGCAGTTTAATAGTAAACAAATAGAACAGTAATACGATGACTCGAAAACAACCCTACTCAACTACACTCGTAAAGCTCAAATCCGATTTTTCCTACTCCACTACACTCGTAAAACACAAATCCGACAAACTCACCTCTTCTGCCGTCCAGTCAGGCATGGAGTAAAACATATCTAAATCATACCAAAAACTATCAACGATAAGAATCCATACAAGATCCATAAGTAAAACCAGTACAAGACTAAGACATAGTCTGATAGAGATAAAAAAAAAATAACAACTCGAGATCAGCAGAGGACTAGCACTACGTGCAATGGGGACTAGCGATTGGAACTGCTCCGGATAGCCTCAACCTGAAAATATCAACGGAGGAGGGTGTGAGTCCAACACTCAGCAGGTACAACTGATATGCATAATAAAGTAAATAACAGACAACACTAATCATGCGTACAGTCTCCTGATTACGAAAAGAATAAATGTAACTAAAACAAAAACAGGAGAAAACTGTACTAACCAGAACCAAAGTATAAAGGTAACAGGGTCGTCAAACCGAGGGTGTCATAATCCTGTATGCATGTCAATCATATGCATCCATATAAATGCAGCAAGAAAATGCAGCAAACACAAACAATAAATGCATCATGCATATGATGCCAATGACATGGTCACCCCTGACGCAGTCAGCCATCTCACACACAATGGTGAGTCCCAGTGGGTAGATCTGTGACAACTGTGCACTCTGACATCACTGCCCTTGATGAGTGACCGAGTGGACGGAATGCTGTCGGAGTACACACATACTCCTACCCCGAAATAATAAATGGGGGAGCGCAATGCTCTTATCTCCCGGTACACGATGACGGGGAGGACTCTCTGCCGGCTACCACGCTGAGTCACACTACCCATGAGCGGACCAACGGAGCCAAACAAAGTCAGCACTGCGGCTACATGCTACACTAAACCAACGGGCCAAGCAGGCGGGCATTTGCTGGCTACCTGTTGAGTCACACGACCAGCGGGCCAAGCAGAACTGTCACACACTTGTCTGATATACCACTAACCCATGAGTGGTGGTGTGTACAGATACATGTAACTGGCGATGCGCTCACAATAATGGAGCAGACAATCGCACAGCATGCAATCATGCTAGATGATGCATGATACTAAACATGACAATATCATGAATAGCATAGCAAGATCCATACATAAATAAAAGGTGTACCACAAGTCAATGTATCAGATGGAAGGTACACAAACAGATAGGGTATCAAATAAACCCTAGGTCCTGAACATAATGTATCATATGGTTGGGTCACTACCTATAAAGCAGGTATGATCAGGTAAATAATAACATGCAGTGCATAATGAGTAAACAAGCAAACATGTAATAGATCATGTAGTGACCAACCGAAACAAATGGAAAACACAATCATACTATATGTTAAACACATTATTATGCATATCAAAAGACATAAGTCAAAGTACCCACCTCCAATCGAAATGGTCCAATCCGACAATCGAGATACTCGTCTCGAATCAAAGTCCTGTAATAAACCATATAGTTTAGCTAAATTTAATTATAAGCAAAATAGCTAAACCAAATTCTTTTTTTTTTTTACCATGAACCCTAATTATTCCAAATCTCCGTTTTAAGTGATACTACAGCAGGGATAAATTCTTCCTCTATTCAAATCCAAATAATTATTCCTTCCATATTGGCATACTACAATTATCCAACAAACATGATCCAACAATTATATACCAATCATACTAACTCATGTAAATCCAAATCCCTACACCATACCTCAATCTCACTTCCCCTGTTAATGCTGGAACAAAGGGAGCTGGATGGAAGTGGTTGAAATGTTAGAGTTGTTCGCTGCTGGAAGGTGGTTGTCGGCTACTTGAATCTAGGGTAAACAGCTAGACAAGAACACCACAGCAAACCTCCCTCTGAATTCCTCTCCAATCTTGACCTAACTCAACAGCAAAGAAAAGAATCAAGAAGTGAAGATCACAGATCAAATCAGGGAATAGGGACTACTAGTCAAAACTAACCTAATTCAAGAAACTAAATCCTCACACCACAAACAGAAAAAAAAATGGAATCGAGATCCTGACTTACCCCTGGATCCCGATCAGTGAAGTGGAAGAAAAGAAATTCGGCACCCAGAAATTAGGGCATGAGGATCTGCCGGGTCGACTGTGATAGTGGCTGGTGGCAAGGGGAAACGGGATGTCAGCACTAGGGCAGAGAACCCGGTCAGGAGAAGAAGAGGGTGATGTGCGGCTGATCAAATCTAGGGCTCGACTCTCCAGTGAAGAGGGTTGGCTCTGTCCCGTGTGGCGGCGGCGCTAGAGCACAGGCGACGCTACTCCGGTCCAGAGAGGGCAGCGGCGTTGGCAGGGCTCGGCTAGGGTACGCGGTGGCCGGCGCTAGGGTCGGTG
Organism: Zingiber officinale; assembly: GCF_018446385.1. Classification (NCBI taxonomy): domain Eukaryota; kingdom Viridiplantae; phylum Streptophyta; class Magnoliopsida; order Zingiberales; family Zingiberaceae; genus Zingiber; species Zingiber officinale. Next base: position 75,830,635 of record NC_055999.1, read on the forward strand.
ATCCGCGTCGGCTGGCGGCAGTGGAGGTGGGCGTCGCGAGGAAGGAGGAAGAGGAAAGGTTCGGCGTAGAGGAAGGTTAAGGCATCAAATTACCAGGAAAAGAAGAGAAGAGGAAAGTCTTGTGTACCAGCTGAGGGAGAGAGGAGAAAAGGGAAGGGCGGCGTCGGGGATGGCTCAGCGCGCGAGTTCAGCGAGAGAGAAAGGAAGAAAATTAAAGAAAAGAAAAATAGAAAAAGGAATTAAGAAAATAACATTTTCTCGCTTAAATGGGTAGCCTAAACAGGCTTTTCCGGGCCCCATTTTTATCCCCGTTAACTCGTCCATACGAGCTCCGAAAAATTCTCAAAAAATTTCCAAAAATTTCGGAAAATTCCCTTATTAATATTCGCCTATTTTCGGTATTTTACATTCTCCCCCACTAATAAAAATTTGGTCCCCAAATTTTGTTATCTACCATCAGCAAGTACTAACAACAGATAAATGGTATAAATGCTGAACGGTAAATAAATCACATACCTCAAGTGAAAAGATGGGGATAACGAGCTCGGATTGTATCCTCGTGCTCCCAAGTAGTCTCCTCGTCTGAATGATGCTGCCATCCGACTTTAACCAGCCGGATAGTCTTGTTCCGCAACTGACGCTCTTTTCGATTGAGAATCCGTACCGGAACCTCCTCATATGTAATGTCAGGCTGAACTGGAACTGGAATATCTGCCAGCACATGCGTCGGGTCGGACACATATCTCCGCAGCATAGATACGTGGAATACATCGTGGACGCCTGCTAGGGACGGTGGTAGTGCTAACCGGTAAGCTACCGCTCCGATCCTCTCCAAGATCTCGAAAGGGCCAATGTACCGCGATGCTAGTTTACCTCTGAGGCCAAATCTCTTCACCCCTTTCGTGGGTGAAACTCGCAGAAATACATGGTCGCCAACAGAGAACTCTAGTGGTCTGCGTCTCCGATCAGCATAACTCTTCTGACGGTCCTGCGCCTCTGACATCCTCCGTCCAATAGTATGGACCAACTCTGCATCCTGCTGAGCTCTATGAGATCCCAACAGCCGGGCCTCTCCAAACTCATCCCAGAGGACAAGTGTCCGACAAGGTCTACCATACAACGCCTCAAACGGTGCCATCTAGATAGCCGAATGAAAGTTGTTGTTGTAAGCAAACTCTACCAACGGCAGATGGTCCTCCCAACTGCCTCCGAAATCCATAACACAAGACCTAAGCAGGTCCTCTAAAGTCTGAATGGTCCGCTCTGACTGTCCATCTGTCTGTGGATGGAAAGCTGTACTGAAATGGAGCTGTGTGCCCAAGGCCTACTGCAGACTCTGCCAGAAATGTGACGTAAACCATGGATCTCTATCCGAAATGATACTCAACGGAACACCATGTAATATGATGATCTCTCAGCAATACAGATCTGCCAATCGATCCAGGGAATCAGTCCTCTGGATCGTTAAGAAGTGAGTGGATTTGGTTAATCAATCAACGATTACCCAAATCGCGTCATGACCTCATCGTGTCCTAGGCAAACCCACCACAAAGTCCATTGTGATATGTTCCCATTTCCACTCAGGAATAGGAATCCGCTGAAGTAACCCGGCAGGTCTCTGATGCTCAGCCTTCACCTGCTGACAGAAAAGACATCTAGCTACAAAATCCGCGATGTCTTTCTTCATACCGTTCCACCAATAGGAACGCCTCAAGTCTCGATACATATGGGTCCCGCTTGGATGGATCGTAAATCGAGAGTGATGAGCCTCCTGAAGTAGCTCCTGTAAGACTGGATGAGACTAAGGTACGCATAATCTGCCTCGGAAGTATATAATACCCTCCTCGTCTCGTGTAAACTCGGTCTACTACCCGGAAGCTATCTGACTACTAATGAACTGTAAATGCTGATCACCAGCCTGTGCCTCTCGGATCCTCGTCCTGATCGACGACTGAGCAACCATGGTAATAAGAATACCCTACTCTGTAGATCCCTACTCCTCCAGGTCTAACTCAGAGAAACCCTGAACCAAGTCTGTAACTGAAACTCGGTGGCAAGCCAAAGTCCCTCTGGACTTCCTGCTGAGTGCATTGGCAACCACATTAGCTTTCCCCGGGTGGTAGCTAATGGTACAATCGTAATCCTTCAGGAACTCCATCCATCTCCTCTGTCGGAGATTAAGCTCCTTCTGAGTAAAATTGTATTTGAGACTCTTATGATCAGTGAGAATCTCAAATGTAATACCGTATAAATGATGACGCCAAATCTTCAAAGCATATATGATGGCAGCTAACTCCAGGTCATGAACTGGGTAGTTCTTCTCATGCTCCTTCAGTTGACGCGAAGCATAAGAGACTACTCTGCCGTGCTGCATCAGGCACCCAAACCCTGTAGAGAAGCGTCGGTGTAGAGTACAAATCCGTCCTCTCCAGAAGGTAAAACCAAAACTGGAGCTGACACTAATCTCCGCTTCAGCTCCTGAAAGCTGGTCTCGCAATCCTCGGACCACGTGAACTTCATGCCTTTCCTGGTAAGACGTGTCAGCGGCATAGTAATACGTGAGAAACCATCGACAAAACGTCGATAATAACGGGCCAATCCCAGAAAACTGCGGATCTCCTGAACTGACTTCGGCTGCTCCCAACTAGTGACAGCCTCGATCTTCTGAGGGTCTACTGAAATACCTCTGCTAGAGACCACGTGTCCCAGAAAATCGACTGAGGATAGCCAGAATACACACTTGCTGAACTTCGCGTACAACTGATGTCGTCTAAGAATCTCCAAGACTATACGAAGATACTGTGCATGCTCCTCCTCGGAATGCGAGTAGATCAATATGTCATCAATGAAAACGATAACAAACTGATCCAAATACTCCAAAAAGATGCGGTTCATCAAGTCCATAAACACCGCTGGAGCATTGGTAAGCCCAAATGGCATTACCAAAAACTCATAATGACCGTATCTGGTACGGAAAGCTGTCTTATGGATATTAGAATCTCTGACTCTCAGCTGATGATATCCGGATCGCAGATCAATCTTAGAATACACTGATGTACCTCTTAGCTGATCAAACAAATTCTTGATCCGTGGTAAAGGATATTTATTTTTGACGGTCATTGCATTCAGTTGTCTGTAGTCAATACATAACCTCATGGTGCCGTCTTTTTTCTTGACAAATAATACTGGAGAACCCCATGGAGAAACACTAGGGCGAATAAATCCCCTATCCAGAAGCTCCTGGAGTTAAACCTTTAGCTCGTTTAACTCTTTTGGTTCCATACGATAAGGAGCTTTCGATGTCGGTGTAGTCCCCGGAATTAGCTCAATAGCGAACTCCACTTGCCTTATGGGAGGAAAACCTGGCAGATCCTCTGGAAATACATCTGGGTACTCCCGGACTACATGAACGTCGGAGAGCTGCGAACTACTGTTATCCTCAGTACTAATCAAAGATAACAAAAAACCCTGATAGCCATGTAACAGCAGCTTCTGAGCTTGAATTGCCGAAATGATCGATATGTCGTCATCTCTGATGCAAGTGAAATCCCACGAGGGTTAGTTCGGAGGCCGGAAGGTGACCACCCTCGTCTGGCAATCAACGGTAGCATGATATACTGACAACCAATCCATGCCAAGTATGATATCAAACTCGACCATCTCCAATACTAAAAGATCTACCGTAAGTATCATGTTGCCAAAGTCTAACGGGCAACCTCTGACCTCCTGGGTGATGTCTAAAGTATCACCGGACGGTAGGGAGACGGTCAATCGCTGCAGTCTAAAAGTAGATAATCTACCAATCTCCTGCATAAAGTATGCGAGCTACCAGTATCAATCAATATATCAGCGGAAAATGCATAAATGGAAATCATACCGCGGAAAACGGATCCGTCGGCTCGCTGCGCATCCTCTCTGTTAATCGCATGTATACGACTAATCTTTGGCGGAGGAGGAGGTAACGCTGCCAGCGGCTGCTGCGGCTGGGCAGAAGCCTGCCACTGAGGCGGTGCTGGATAATGTGCCAGAGAAGACTGAGAGGACGGTGACTGATACTGTGCAGTTGGCTGGGACTGAGTCTGGTACTGGCCTAAAAGCTGAGGCTGCATCTGATACTGCCCCTGCGTCGGATAATAAAGTCCCGGAATAGAACTCTGGGGTGCTATGGAAGCACTGGAGTACTCCTGTCCAAGCATGCCAAATGCCGCTGCTGCAGGTGAAGCACTCCGCTGCTGGCCATGCGAAGGTTGGGCTCTTCGCCCTCCTCGATAAGTTCCGGACTGACTGGACTGTCCTCCATGATCAGACCCTCCGGAAGTCATATGCTGAGTCTTCTGCGGACAATCTCGGCTCTGGTGCCCAGGCAGTTTGCAATGAAAGCAAACTGACTGTCCCAGAGAGCAGGCTGAGGTGATATGATCTCTGGACCCACATCTGAAACAGCGAATGTCGCTGGCGGGTTGTTTCCGGTTCTGCTGGGGAGACCGGAAACGTCCTGAAGAAGACTGCCCTGATTTCTGAGGTTTACGTGATACCCCAGATGTACCCTGATCTGACCGACTACGCCTGCTCTGCTGTGGTGTAGCCTGAGGCTGCTGGATCTGCCCAGATGTCTGACCCGGCTGTTTCCTTTTTCTGTCTGGAAACGCTCTCTGCTGCGCTGACTCAATCAATAGGGCTCTGTCTAAAGTCTCCAGATAGGAAGTGGTACCAAGACCGGCAAGTCTTACTTGCAAATGTCCATCCAACCCCTGAATGAACTGCTGCATACGCGAACTGTCCTCAGCAACAAGCTCTGGACAAAATCTGGCCAATCTATCAAACTCTGCATTATACTAAGTCACTGCCCGATTGTTCTGTCGCAGACTCAGGAAATCCTGCCGGCGAGCCATCTGATAAGCTCGTGGAAAGAAACGGCTCTCAAAAGCCTCTTTGAATATGGCCCAAGTGATGTTCTGCTCACCGATGATGGAACGCAGGGTAAGCCACCAAGTGTCGGCCATGTTCCGTAAGTGAAAAGCAGCCATCTCTGCTTTCTCCCACTCGGAGCAAGCCATATAAAAGAAGGTCCGCTCCATAGTCTCAATCCAAGACAAGGCCACACTCGGATCTCGGTCTCCTCGGAAGAGTGTGAATCGACTTTTCATCAACTCTGCCAACACTGGAATCCTAGCTCGTGTCGCGACAAAGTCAATGAGGTGTGTCGGAACGGTTGTCGGAACTGGCGGAACCACTGGAGCTGATGCTATAGGTGGTACCGCTGAATAAACTGGAGGAGGTGCTCCCGGTGCTGCTATATAAACTGGAGCATAAGCCGTCGATGGTACTGCTGGGTGAACATAGGTGGCCGCGGCTGGATGTACGGTAGGCAATGATACCGGATGTGGAGCAGCCAGTATCCCTAATGCAGGTGCTGCTAGGTACACCGTATGTACTGGGAGCACAGGTACCGCTGGTGTCGGGTACACTGTAGGCCCAGGTGGCGGTGGTGCCGAGTACGCCATAGGCTGGGCTGGAGCTGGTGTCAGGTATGCCAATGGTACCCCTGGTGGTACCGGAAATACAGTAGGAGTGGATACTGTCGGTGCAGCTGAGGTAGGTACCTCTAAGGGAGCCATCGGGGTCTGAGAGCCCGACGCGCCCGCAGCATGCTGAGTCTGTCCCTGGCTGACAGGCTCATCAACAGAAGGCATCTCTGGCATATCCAGAGATCCCGCGGTCCTCGTACGTGGTCGTCCAACGCCACGTCTCACAGCAATACGCGTAGATTGCCTCATATCTGTTAAATTATATTACAGATATTACTACAAGTATAACCAATTACCAAAATAACATCATACCTAATTGCTGTCTGGAGATGTTCCGTCGCTGTCCAGTCCCCAAATTGACCTCGAAATTCCATACAAGAAAATCACCGGAAATCCATATTAATCTGAAACGAAAGTCCAAAACATATACGTAATGGAAAATCCGTGCAACCAAAATAACTACCCAGTTTGACTCTCAAACTTGGGCTAGCACAATATATCCAGAATACTAAAAGCAGGTATCACATCCTACTCTGATACCAATAAATTGGTATCAGATAAATCTCGAAAATCCAACACACGAAAACCAAACAGGTATCGCCAAACCTTGGCGCTCTGATACCAATGGTTATCCCAAATATCCAAATACGAAAACAATGATCGTAAAACTTAAGCTCTGATACCAAATAAATTGTCACGCCCCGGAGGAGTCCTGTCCCAAAAAATTTCAACAGCATCTCCCCTGTACGGCGGACAATCTAAAATTTTCTACAATCACGATATACCTCAGCCACATGCGGTTGGAATAAAAACAATAATAAAACAATTACCACGCGGTTAATATCAATTTCAGCCTATGGCTAACACAACCACGCAGTTTAATAGTAAACAAATAGAACAGTAATACGATGACTCGAAAACAACCCTACTCAACTACACTCGTAAAGCTCAAATCCGATTTTTCCTACTCCACTACACTCGTAAAACACAAATCCGACAAACTCACCTCTTCTGCCGTCCATGCAGGCATGGAGTAAAACATATCTAAATCATACCAAAAACTATCAACGATAAGAATCCATACAAGATCCATAAGTAAAACCAGTACAAGACTAAGACATAGTCTGATAGAGATAAAAAAAAAATAACAACTCGAGATCAGCAGAGGACTAGCACTACGTGCAATGGGGACTAGCGACTGGAACTGCTCCGGACAGCCTCAACCTGAAAATATCAACGGAGGAGGGTGTGAGTCCAACACTCAGTAGGTACAACTAATATGCATAATAAAGTAAATAACAGACAACACTAATCATGCATACAGTCTCCTGATTACGAAAAGAATAAATGCAACTGAAACAAAAACAGGAGAAAACTGTACTAACCAGGACCAAGGTCTAAAGGCAACAGGGTCGTCAAACCGAGGGTGTCATAATCTTGTATGCATGTCAATCATATGCATCCATATAAATGCAGCAAGTAAATGCAGCAAACACAAACAATAAATGCATCATGCATATGATGCCAATGACATGGTCACCCCTGATGTCAGTCAGCCATCTCACACACAATGGTGAGTCAGAGTGGGTAGAGTTGTGACAACCGTGCACTCTGACATCACTGCCCCTGATGAGTGACCGGGTGGACGGGATGCTGTCGGAGTACACACATACTCCTACCCTGAAATAATAAATGGGGGAGCGCAATGCTCTCATCTCCCGGTACACGATGACGGGGAGGACTCTCTGCCGGCTACCACGCTGAGTCACACTACCCATGAGCGGACCAACGGAGCCAAACAAAGTCCAACTGCCTGCCGGCTACAACACTGCTACACTAAACCAAACAGAACTGTCTGCCGGCTACCACGCTGAGTCATCAGACCAACGGAGCCAAACAGCAGAACTGTCACACACTTGTCTGATATACCACAAACCCATGAGTGGTGGTGTGTATAGATACATGTAACTGGCGATGCGCTCACAATAATGGAGCAGACAATCGCACAGCATGCAATCATGCTAGATGATGCATGACACTAAACATGGCAATATCATGAATAGCATAGCAAGATCCATACATAAATAAAAGGTGTACCACAAGTCAATGTATCAGATGGAAGGTACACAAAGAGATAGGGTATCAAATAAATCCTAGGTCCTGAACATAATGTATCATATGGTTGGGTCACTACCTATAAAGCAGGTATGATCAAGTAAATAATAACATGCAGTGCATAACGAGTAAACAAGCAAACATGTAATAGATCATGTAGTGACCAACCGAAAAAAATGGAAAACACAATCATACTATATGTTAAGCACATTATTATGCATATCAAAAGACATAAGTCAAAGTACCCGCCTCCAATCGAAATGGTCCAATCCGACAATCGAGATACTCGTCTCGAATCAAAGTCCTGTAATAAACCATATAGTTTAGCTAAATTTAATTATAAGCAAAATAGCTAAACCAAATTCTTTTTTTTTTTACCATGAACCCTAATTATTCCAAATCTCTGTTTTAAGTGATACTACAGCAGGGATAAATTCTTCCTCTATTCAAAATCCAAATAATTATTCCTTCCATATTGGCATACTACAATTATATACCAATCATACTAACTCATGTAAATCCAAATCCCTACACCATACCTCAATCTCACTTCCCCTGTTAATGCTGGAACAAAGGGAGTTGGATGGAAGTGGTTGAAATGTTAGAGTTGTTCGCTGCTGGAAGGTGGCTGTTGGCTACTTGAATCTAGGGTAAACAGCTAGACAAGAACACCACAGCAAACCTCCCTCTGAATTCCTCTCCAATCTTGACCTAATTCAATAGCAAAGAAAAGAATCAAGAAGTGAAGATCACAGATCAAATCAGGGAATAGGGACTACTAGTCAAAACTAACCTAATTCAAGAAACTAAATCCTCACACCACAAAAAAAAAAAAAAAATGGAATCGAGATCCTGACTTACCCCTGGATCCCGATCAGTGAAGTGGAAGAAAAGAAATTCGGCACCCAGAAACTAGGGCATGAGGATCTGGCGGGTCGACTGTGATAGTGGCCGGTGGCAAGGGGAAATCGGGATGTCAGCACTAGGGTAGAGAACCCAGTCAGGAGAAGAAGAGGGTGATGTACGGCTGATCAAATCTAGGGCTCTTCTCTCCAGTGAAGAGGGCTGGCTCTGTCCCGTGCGGCGGCGGCGCTAGAGCACAGGCGACGCTACTCTGGTCCAGAGAGGGCAGCGGCGTCGGCAGGGCTCGGCTAGGGCACGCGGTGGCCGGCGCTAGGGTCGGTGATCCGCGTCGGCTGGCGGCAGTGGAGGTGGGCGTCGCGAGGAAGGAGGAAGAGGAAAGGTTCGGCGTAGAGGAAGGTTAAGGCATCAGTGTCGGCTGTGATCAGACGCGAGGGGGAGAAAAGAAGAAGAGATAGAAAAAAGAGGAACTGCTGTGGCCGGCGGTTAGGGCAGAGAGGAGAAAAGGGAAGGGCGGCGTCGGGGAAGGCTCGGCGCGCAAGTTCAGCGAGAGAGAAAGGAAGAAAATTAAAGAAAAGAAAAATAGAAAAAGAAATTAAGAAAATAACATTTTCTCGCTTAAATGGGTAGCCTAAACAGGCTTTTCCGGGCCCCATTTTTATCCCCGTTAACTCGTCCATACGAGCTCTGAAAAATTTCCGAAAAATTCCCAAAATTTTTGAAAAATTCCCTTATTAATATTCGCCTATTTTTGGTATTTTACACTCCGGATGAGACGTAGGGCCCGGCAGATAGGATACTCCAAGCGACACATCAACCATCTACAAGCTACCTGAAAACATAAATGTATACATGCGGTGGTGAGTATAGGTAACTCAGCGGGTAATAGAAAAGATAGTGCACGGTCTACAAATAAAACATGGAGATCAAAGGTATACAGTCTCAGTAGGGAATAAAGAACATGATCATACTATCATAATCAATGCACCTAAACATATCTGACATAATAACTTGACATATAAACTGTACAAACCACAACTAACATATTGACAAATACATACCCAATCTGAAATCGACGCAAGGTACAAAGATCAGTACTCTCACTAGTGTTAGGACCAAAAGTAGCTAGAGGGGGGGGTGAATAGCTCGTCGCGTTCGCTCGGTGCGCTTTGTTGCTTGGCGTTGCTTGTTTCTTCTTAGATGTGCAGCGGAAAATACAGAAACAAACACAAAACGCTAACACTAGGATTTTACTTGGTATCCACCTCACAAGAGGTGACTAATCCAAGGATCCACACCAACGCACACACCCTCCACTATGAATAACACTCCTTTATGGTAACTACCAAAGGCGGAGAAGCCCTACAACACTCTCAATACAAGAAGAAGAAAGGGAAATACAAGTTAAGCAAAAGCTTACAAGATGTGCAGTAAAAACCCTAACCCTAACTTCTTCCTCTTGCAATAGATCCGCCTCTTGACTTGGAAAGCCTCCAAGAATCTTCAAGAACTGGCGATCACGTGCTTGTAGAGAGCTGTGGAGGAGCTGGAATGAATCTGAGAAGAGCTCGTGAAAGGATGCCGAAGACCACGCTCGCTGCGGCTTTAAACGACGCAACGGTCGGATCCCGATCGATTCGAATGTCCAATCGATCGGGGAGGCTTGGATCGATCCACGGATCGATCCAGCGCCGATAAGCGCTGGATCGATCCACGGATCGATCCGGCGCTATCGTCTTGGCGACATCGTCGATCGATCGGTGATCGATCGGGACCTGAATCGATCCACGGATCGATCCGAGCTTCTGACCGGGAAGAATGCGGATCGATCCGCGATCGATCCACGGCTGAATCGATCACGGATCGATCCGAACAATTTTGCCCAAAACCAAGTCCCAATCCTCTAACCAACATCCGGTCAACCTTGACTGTTGGTACATCATGCCTCGCATCGGTCACTCCCTTGACCTGCTAGGACTCCCCACCAAGTGTCCGGTCAATCCCTTTGACCCACTTGGACTTTTACTCGTCGTGCCAAGTATCCGGTCACTCCATTGACCTACTTGGAGTTCCACCAGATGTCTGGTCAACCTTGACCCATCTGGACTTCCTTCCTTGCCAAGTATCCAGTCAATCCTTTGACCTACTTGGACTTCCCAACACCAGATGTCCGATCATCCTTGATCCATCTGGATTTCCTTCCTTGCCTGGCTTCACTCACCAGGACGTTCACCTAGCTTCACTCACTAGGGTTTTCCATCTGCCTAGCTTCACTCACTAGGACTTTCACCTGGCTTCACTCACCAGGACTTTCACCTAGCTTCACTCACTAGGATTTCCTTCTGCCTAGCTTCACTCACTAGGACTTCCTTCTGCCTAGCTTCACTCACTAGGACTTTCACCTGGCTTCACTCACCAGGATTTCCACCTAGCTTCACTCACTAGGATTTCCTTCTGCCTAGCTTCACTCACTAGGACTTCCTAGTCAAGTATCCGGTCAACCTTGACCTACTTGACTCTTCTTCGATCAATATCTTATTGTCAAACATCTAAACCCAAACCAAGACTCAGCTTGGTTAACCAGGTCAACCTTGACCTGAGGATTTTACACCAACAATCTCCCCCTTTTTGATGTTTGACAATACCACAATAACACTTACAATCCCACATGTAAGTTAGGCTAATCCTATAGCCTCCTTCTTCATGCCACTAGGTAATGAACACATAAGTTAAGCTTTTCATTCTCCCCCTAAGAGGGCAAACTCCCTCTAGGTAATGAAAACCTAACTTAGGTAATGAACACATAAGTTAAGCTTTTCATTCTCCCCCTAAGAGGGCAAACTCCCTCTAGGTAATGAAAACCTAACTTACTTCCTTTCATTCTCCCCCTATTGGCACACATCAACCCCCTACTCATAAAACACATCAACCCGTCTTTGGACACACATCAACCTATGCTCCAATTTTGGGCACACTTCAACAACTTCATCTGTTGAAGACTCTCCCCCTGAAGAGTTGCTCATCGTGATCACAACTTCACTCATTGTGATCAACACAATAATGAAGGTCCCATACCCTTCATTTATCCTTAACTTCTCCCTCAATGTAGACAAATACCCAACCTTGAGCATTTTCTAACCACTTGAGTTCCCCCTTGAGTTCCCACTTGAAATAATGAGGATATCCACTCCCCATTTCAAGTTCAACTGCTCATCCATGAGCATTCTCTTAACAGAAGGTTAACCACCTTCCAAGGTTTATGAAAAATAATTTTCATGTCTTTAAAGAGTCCCTCCCCCTAAAGACATGGTGGTAACTTCTGTCATTGCACCAACAATGACTTGGAATCCCTAAACCTTTAGGAAACCCAATTGTAGAAGTTTTGAGGTTCAAATATTCAAAATTTGAAACAAACCTCAACCTAAACTTCAACTTAGCCTTCCTTAACCAATCCATCCTTGTTTTCACATGAAAACACCCTCCTTATGTATACAAATGTATATTTAGGGGTTTGGAAAGGTTACATTGACTAAAATAGGTTCAAAGTGCTGAAATCAGGCTTTCCCGGCCAAAATCAGCAACTTGGATCGATTGAGTTGGGTTCCAATCGATTGAACCTTGAATCGATCCGATCGATTCAAACTACTGGATCGGTGATCGATCCGTGAGCTCTGTCGCAGAATACGAATCGATCCACGGATCGATTCGAGCTGGATCGATCGATGATCGATCCAGCGATCAGAGCTCGAATCGATCCATGGATCGATTCAGAACTCAATCGATCCATGGATCGATCGGACTCGATAGTTGCTGAAATTCCATTTCGGTCAACTTCAGAAACCCCTAGAAAATTCTACAAAAATCCAAAAATTATGAAATTTCGTGTAGACTTTAGTTAGGGCATATACTATCAAGGAAAAATAGTTTTCTATGAAAATACATCATATTTTCAAAGATTGACACAAACTTGAAAACTTCCAAAAACTTTAGTGTTTTCTTCAAGTTTGTGTCTAACTATTCAATGGTGATTACTATCAAAAGATAGCCTTCACCAAGGTTTTCCAAAATCATTTTGAAAACATTTTCAAAACCAATATCCCACCATATTCCTTGGGCTTAATGCACATGACTTGTACATTAGCTTTCCCAATGATGGGAAAACACATAACTATGTGTTTTGATGAACCTAAAACTCAAAAGAATGCACTAAATCAACATCTTGAGTTTTGTTCATCATCCTAACATCTCACTTGTATCTAATGTGCACTAAAACACATACAAGTCATCTTATAGGTCTTGTGAGATGTAGATTTTGGTTTTGCCCTAATCTAGGGATCATGCATATCTATCTAGGCATTTTAGATATATATTAGACATCCACCAAGGATGTCACTTGTTAATAAGTGTTGTTAAATGCCATTTGTCCTTAATTACAAGGAATTAAACTTAATGCATGATAATGTTATGGCATACATCAAAATAAAATAACTTTCAAAAGAAAGATATCCTATAGCTACATGATGTATGAATGTCATGACATGGTATTTTTGTCTTTTCATAATAAGTCATGAATGCAAAAATAGACATGATGTCATGGCATATGATGGGCAAACAATCATGGCAAGATTTAGCATAAATAAAATATACCTAGATTAACTATCTAAGTATCCTTAAACCATTAGCTAAACTTACAACTTAAACCTAGATTGCCCTAAAGTGCTTCAAGAAAATGCCAAAACCTAAATTGGCATTTCTAATTCCCTTGATTAATTTATGCCAATTGAAATTAAGCATATTCCTCAAATGTTGGCATATTTCATTTTTCCACAAGAGTAGCACTTTTATATTAAGGCCCGGATTGCCTTAAATTTTCTAAGAACATACCAAAATCCCAACTTGGTAGTTCTTATGAATTTCCCAATATGTGCCATTTAAAGATTAAATCACTTTTTCACCACTAGGCACATTTTACTCTTTCAAGGAGTAAATAATAGTCCCATTTCATTTTCAAAGGTTAACAAAAACCTTGAAAATGCTCCTTGAGTGTCAATTTCCTCAAAGTTGGGTTAACTACCCTTCTAATCGGAGTTGACACTCTCTAACCCATTTATGGGGTAGAGAAAATGCTCCTAGGAACCCAACACCTATTGGTGCTCCTTGGGTGCTCTAGGTACTCACTAGGGATAACTTCCCTAGATACCTTCCTAGTGACCTTGTTGGGCTTCTTAGAAGCCTTGGTCACATTTTCTAGGTCAACCCTAGGGATAGCCTCCCTTGTGACCTTGTTAGTGACTTTCTTAGACTTCTTAGAAGTCTTAGTCACTTTGGTTGCAAAAATACTCTTAGGGATGACTTCCCTAGTATTTTTGACTTGCCCACTAGACCTAGGGTTTGTTCCATAACTATATGGAACCCTATGATAACTAGGCACATCCTTCTTAGCCTTTGGTTTGTATCCCAAACCTCTATGGCTATTTGATGGCTTTGACTTTCCTAGCCCTAGGTTTTGCTCATTTTGCCCTTTTAGGATATTTTCCATCCTTTTTAGGGTCTTTTCAATTTTATCAAGTCTTGATCTCAAGACTTGATTTTCTATCATTAAATCCTTAGAATTTGGTTTTTTATTAAGTCCATGAGCATTTTTGTTTCTAGGCTTGTATCTACAATCCTTAGAGTTCTTGCCTAGACTTTTACCTACATTCCTAGCCTTAGGTGTAGTAGTTTTGGCATGTAGGGCCACATGCTTTTCCTTAAAGCCCTCATGCTTCCTATTCTTATGGTAAATCGCATTAAAATGATAAAAATTAGAACTATCATGCTTTTTACCATAATTTAAAGGAGTAGGCTCAATAAATGTTACCTTCTTCTTTACCTTGGAGACTCCCCCTTGACTAATGCCTCCTTGAGCCTTGACCATCTTCTTCCCCTTGGGACATTGACTACGGTAATGTCCCTTTTGTTGGCACAAAAAGCACACAATGTGCTCCTTGCTCTTCTTTGTTCCGGGGATGGTCTCCTTGGGCTTCACCTTGCCCTTTTGTGCCACTTGGCCCTTCTTCTTGGCCAATTTAGGACACTTGCTCTTGTAGTGCCCACTTTCCCTACACTCAAAACATATTATATGATTTTTATTATTAATTGAAATATTTAAACCTTTGCTTGTAGGGGTGGCACTTGTTTTGGATGTAGAAGCTTCTCCATTTGATTTTTCTTGACTTGTGGAGGTAGAAGCTTCTTCCTCCTCTTTTTCTCTTGACCCGGATGTAGAAGCTTCTCCTTCTTCTTGATCCGGTGTCACCAAGGATTGCTCCCCCTCAATCCTAGAGGTGGAGGCTTCATCATCTTGAATATGAAACAAGGAGTATGCTCCCTCCTTGTTCCCTTCGTTGCATTCCCTTGAGGATGAAGCTTCTTGGATTTCCTCTTCTTCGGAGGTTGAGCATCTCTCAACCTCGGAGTCCTCCTCTTGGTCTTGCTCCAAAGAGTCACCATCTTTAGATACTTCTTGATTCGGTACAGTGGAGGGGATCTCTTCATGAAGCTTGGCCAATTTGCTCCATAAATCCTTTGCATCTTCAAATTCTCCAATTTTGCAAAGGATGGTGCTTGGCAATAGATTGACCAAAAGCTTGGTCACTTTGTTATTGACCTCGCACCTTTGGACTAGCTCCGGGCTCCATTTGCTTTTCTTTAGAACTTTGCCCTTGGAATTTGTTGGAGCTTCGAAGCCTTCCGTAAGAGCAAACCATTGCTCTATCTCCATCATAAGAAAGTTTTCGATTCTTGATTTCCAAGAATCGAAGCTCGTGGAGGTGTATGGTGGAGCCACCCTCGTGTCAAATCCAAGTCCATCTTGGAATTGCATCTTGAAGTTGAGCTTGTGAATTCTTTGACTTTGATGAATTTGCTTCAACTTCTTCACCCTCTAGCTTTTCTTGTTACGCTTGACCCTTCCGGCGATGATTCCGGTGAAGAGCGGCCTCGCTCTGATACCACTTGTTAGGGGTGAATAGCTCGTCGCGTTCGCTCGGTGCGCTTTGTTGCTTGGCGTTGCTTGTTTCTTCTTAGATGTGCAGCGGAAAATACAGAAACAAACACAAAACGCTAACACTAGGATTTTACTTGGTATCCACCTCACAAGAGGTGACTAATCCAAGGATCCACACCAACGCACACACCCTCCACTATGAATAACACTCCTTTATGGTAACTACCAAAGGCGGAGAAGCCCTACAACACTCTCAATACAAGAAGAAGAAAGGGAAATACAAGTTAAGCAAAAGCTTACAAGATGTGCAGTAAAAACCCTAACCCTAACTTCTTCCTCTTGCAATAGATCCGCCTCTTGACTTGGAAAGCCTCCAAGAATCTTCAAGAACTGGCGTGCGTGTAGAGAGCTGTGGAGGAGCTGGAATGAATCGAGAAGAGCTCGTGAAAGGATGCCGAAGACCACGCTCGCCGGCTTTAACCCGCGCAGCGGTCGGATCCCGATCGATTGAATGTTCCGAATCGATCGGGGAGGCTGATCGATCCCGGATCGATCCTGCTTCGCGCGAGAAGCGCTGGATCGATCCACGGATCGATCCGGCGATCGTGAAGCGGCATCGTCCCGATCGATCGGTGATCGATCGGGACCTCGGATCGATCACGGATCGATCCGAGCTTCTTTGCTCGGGAAGAATGGATGGATCCACTGATCGATCCAGATCTGCTGATCGATCCACGGATCGATCCGAACGATTTTGCCCAAAACCAAGTCCCAATCCTCCCTAACCAACATCCGGTCAACCTTGACCTGTTGGTACATCATGCCTCGCATCTGGTCACTCCCTTGACCTGCTAGGACTCCACACCAAGTGTCCGGTCAATCCCTTTGACCCACTTGGACTTTTACTCGTCGTGCCAAGTATCCGGTCACTCCATTGACCTACTTGGAGTTCCACCAGATGTCTGGTCAACCTTGACCCATCTGGACTTCCTTCCTTGCCAAGTATCCAGTCAATCCTTTGACCTACTTGGACTTCCTAACACCAGATGTCCGATCATCCTTGATCCATCTGGATTTCCTTCCTTGCCTGGCTTCACTCACCAGGACGTTCACCTAGCTTCACTCACTAGGGTTTTCCATCTGCCTAGCTTCACTCACTAGGACTTTCACCTGGCTTCACTCACCAGGACTTTCACCTAGCTTCACTCACTAGGATTTCCTTCTGCCTAGCTTCACTCACTAGGACTTCCTTCTGCCTAGCTTCACTCACTAGGACTTTCACCTGGCTTCACTCACCAGGATTTCCACCTAGCTTCACTCACTAGGATTTCCTTCTGCCTAGCTTCACTCACTAGGACTTCCTAGTCAAGTATCCGGTCAACCTTGACCTACTTGACTCTTTTTCGATCAATATCTTATTGTCAAACATCTAAACCCAAACCAAGACTCAGCTTGGTTAACCAGGTCAACCTTGACCTGAGGGATTTTGCACCAACAACTAGATCTGCAACAGACATACCCGTGACACCTGTGCAATATAGATACGACTACATATACAAGTAAAATAAATGACATGTATGCAGCATGTCAACCATATGCAACAATCACATCTCAAACAAGTGTAACATATCACAATCACATGCAACTAGTATCTACTAGGCATGTATGCAAATATAAAACCATAGATGAACCGCGCATCATATGCAAAAGTGCATGCATGCTCCATGGTCACCCCCGCCACCTCTCCAGACACCACGACCCCTGTATGGCTGAGAGGCTTGGGTCTATGATGACTGTACTACCCTCCAGCCCACAATAGAGTGGTCGAGGCGGACAGTCCGCTAGTAGCTATCTAGCTACATAGCATCAGGGTCCCTGACTGCTCACAATGCCGGATCTCACAAAACCTCGTGACCGGGTGGCATGACAGGACGAGCGGCAACTGCTCCAGCTACCACTACCCATGAGTGGCCGAGTGTGCGGTGCTAAACCAAACCAACTGATGGCACTCTCAACCACAAGGGAGACAATGGTCATCAGATGCAATGAATGATGAAGATGATATATATATATATATATATATATATATATATATATAATCATGATACAGACGCCGTCATCATCCATGCAACAATCCAAACCACATAAATATCCCCAACATGAGGATAATCGTCATGATACCTCCACGTATCCCACCAAACATATGTACACACTAAACATGTATAATCAACCAAAAATCTCCAATAATCCCGTTAGACACATGTACACAAAATATAAGTACAATCAACATGTATCCTCTAGTAAAAACACAACAGGCATGTGTATATACCCTAAATATACAATCAACACAACTCCTCCAAAAGTACATGACAAATACGTATGTACACACCACATGTAAATGCACGGTCAACAAGATGACTCCTATAACACATACCCACCTATGTACAGTCCACATCATATACCCAATCAGCATAGTAATACCAACAACCCGACAATCTCTACAAGACATACTCTACACGTGTAATCACAACAGAGTAGATATCAAGAGTGGAGACTGTATATGAATTAAATAGATCATCACAAGGGTCAAGCATAAGTATTGTGCAGGAAAAATAGCAACCAATCATGATATAAGATAAAGCAACCTAATTCATCCAATAATAACCATACACTAAGTTTTAAAGAAACTATAAAGAGGCCAAGGAAGAAATACCCGCCTTTATCTGTCGATCGTGTCAGATAAACCAATCCCACGTCGAGACGCTCGCCTCGAAATAAAGTCCAGAGATTACATAATATATTTAGCTAATTACATAGGTAGCAAATAGCTAAATAAACTCCCCAATCTAATTAGGGAAACCCTAATCAAACACGATGGTTGAGTAATCCCCTAATTACCCCTAATTATACTACAACCTAATTAAATTAGGTTTACACTTGAATGACCAATTAATCCGATCAAGTTTAATTTCATCAATTGATCCATTAATCAAATCCCATTATAAACCCTTCTAAATTCATCCCTTAATTACCAATCCACTATATAATGATATCAACCCATAACAATCTATCACAAAATCAAATCTCCATCATAAACCTACATCAACCTAACATCTCCATCAACAACTAACCATACCACCACATAATATCACATACTTAAACTAGTATCAATATATTCATTGATCGGATCAATGTTTACCATGAAAACTAACCTTAATAGCCTTCTTCTTTCAATCCTCAGCTGAAGAAAGTGTTAGAGTGTATACTAAAAGCCTAGCTTTTGTAAACATTTATTTGTTGAAATAAAAGAATCACATTGGTCAATATCTGCATTTATTTATTAAATATAATTGTTCAATTAATTTATATAGTAGACAACATGGAGTGTGGTGTCACACTCAGAAGATCATGTTGTCGGTTCTCTATAAATTATAAACAGTTGCTCGTGATTAAGATGGAAAAGAACAAACCATCAGAATAGTCGTAGTGTAATTAAGTATTAGTTTATCTTGACTAATAAATTGCACTGATACACTTTAAGTGTATTGAGTAGGATCATTTAGGTAAATTCTTTTTGTACTGACTTAGTTAAAGAACTAAACCTTAGTTATTATGGAAGTGTGTGCTCTTAATCCTAATATAATAACAAGCACATATATTTAATATTTATTTCTTTGATTTATCAAAGGGTGAGGTTTAGCTCGATAAATCAATATGCCCGATAAGTTGGAAAATGATATTACTTATAGTGTGTGTTGTTGATTATAGAAGGAATCTGTGTCCTAGTTATCTAGGTTGAGAATGTCCCCAAGAGGAGCTCATAAGGATTGCCATGTTAAACCCTACAGGTGGACCTAGTCCGACATGACAATGAAGTTGAGTGGTACTACTCTTGGTGCTAGATATTAATTAAGTGAGTTGTCAGTAACTTACTTAATTAGTGGACATTCGTAATCTTAAACACAGGGAGACTAACACACTCATGATAAGAAGGAGCCCATAATGTAATTTGGGATTTGTGAGGTAGTGCGATAATAACTCTCTAGTGGAATGAGTTATTATTGATGAACTTGAGTTGTGTGTTCGGGGCAAACACAGGATACTCAAGCACATCGGAAGGGCAAAACCAATTTCTCCTCTAGGTCCTTGTCGTAGCCTCATTATAGCCTCAAGTCCATTCAAATGTAAGGCTCTTCTTGGTGTCCAAGAAGGGGGTCGGACCGTTGCTTGGTGACCAAGCAATGGCCGGCCACATCCTCTTATGGGGGCTTGCCCCATTGCTTGGTGACCAAGCTTGTAGGGGTCGGCCAAGATTAATTCAAATAGGAGGGGTGTTTTGAATTTTTAAAATCTTCTCTTTGTAGAAAACTATATGTTTTAAAAGAGAGATTTTAATTTTTAAAACATTCCTTATTTGAATTAGGCCACATGTTTTAATAGAGAGTTTTAAAAGTTTTAAAACTTTCCTTTTTTAACCATCCTCATGGTTTAAGAAAAAAAAGGAAGATAAGTTTTAAAATTAAAATTTTCTATCATCATGTTAAAAATAGAAATTTTGTTAGAGAAGTTTTAAATTTTAAAACATGGTTTTAATTTTTTAAAACTTTCTTTTTTTAACTCTAGGAAAGAGAGCATGTAAAATTTTATAAGAGTTTTTCTTCTTGTAAAATTTTATAAAAAAAAATTTATTATTCCTTTCCTAAATATGGTGGCTGGCCACCTTGCTTGGTGCCCAAGCAAGGGGCCGACCAAGCTTAATCCTAAACCAAATAGGATTGATCTCAACCATTGATTGGTGATTGATTCAATCAAGAGGAAAGAAAAGGAAAAATAAAAAGGGAAAAGGAAAAATTCTTGGATGATTTTATTTTTTGTAAAAGGTTTTTCCTTATTTGCCTTGGGCAAGTAATATAAAAGAAGGAGTGAGGGGGCTTCATGAGATACAACTCTTATTCTCTTGCTTGGAGACCTCTTGGTGGCCGACCCTCTTCCTTCTCCCTTTCCCTTTGCTCTCTTCTCCTTGGTGGTGGTGGTGGCCGAATCTTAGAAGAAGAGGAAGGACTCTTTTGGGTGGTGTTAATCTTGGAGGATCGTCGCCCACACGACGTCCAAGGCGAGGTGAGGAATACGGCAGAAGATCTCGTGGTCATTAGCTTACAAAGAGAAGGTATAACTAGTATTTTTCTTCCGCATCATACTAGTTATTTTTCTTTGTATGAATTCTAAATACAAGAGGCAATTAGATCTAGTTTATCGAATTTATTTTTCGATTTTGTTTTTTCTTCTTTTTCAAATTTGTGATTCAATTGTTCTTTTTGGTTAACCTAGAGTTATTTAAGGAAATAAATATTAGTTTTCCTTAAAAGACTTTGCCTAGGAGGTGGTGGTTGCTCCATATCCAAGAAGGTCATGTGCCTCGCCATGTAGTCCTGGAAGCCAATTTTGGAAATTAATATTTATGGAATTAATAACTTAGGTAGATTTGAATCAATAGTGTTAAGTTCCGCTTGCGATTTAAATCTAAACCATTAAGAACAGATAAGTTAAATTTGGAATCAATGATGTTAAGTTCCGTCTGTGATTCCTAATTTAACTTCTAAAGAACACAATAGGTTATTTAAGAAAAAGTTCGACACTTGTACAAAAATTTTTGTACAGTGGAACCGGTACGTTTTCCTAGGACTAACCAATAATTGGTATCAGAGCTAGGGTTTGCCTCTGTGTATTTTTAGAATTCAAATAGGTTATGCACATGTCATACATAATTTAGGCAGGATAGTAGTAGGAAGTGCTAACTCTTTGGTTGCAGGCTCCAACTATTATGGCTTATTAATATTGTGTGTGATTGGACCCTTGGACATATCAAGGGCATTATTTGTGTGCATGATTGTATGTATAAAATACAGCAGGAGCTGTATTATTTTTAGAATTTTATTTTTTGTTCGATCTAGAATACATGTACATTCCCTCGTGGAATATAGGATCGATATATGTAAAATTCTATTTTTGTCGCGGATCGAATTCTTGCGAGGCGTGGTACTTTTGGAGCACCAGAGGCACAGCGGAATAAGAAGCAAGATGGATGCGACGACTCGACCCGATGGCAGTGGCTAAAGATGGCAGCAGCTAGGGTTGGAGCACAAAGAGGATAGTAACAGAAAAAGGCCATAATAGTTGGAAAATGATTTCCATATTTATTGTTTTTATTTACTGTGATGTGTGTGTATGCATGTGATGTATGCTAGCATAGGTTAAAATCCTCATTTTTAAATAACTAAGTGGGAGAGGGATTTTAATAAATCCTATGGTCTCCATTACTGGTTTGTAAGTGATGCAACAGGCTTGCGTGTTGGCTCTGAGTGCCTCCCTCCATAACGGATGAGTTTGTTGTAGATCACTAGATCAAACTTCCTTTTATGGATGGTTATAGGAAATTATTTAGGAGCGTGTGATCTTCTCTAACTGAAGGGGCACAATCCTATTTAATGGACTTAGTATCAAGTAATGGTATACACTTAGACGCATTCAATAGTATCCTCCCTAACGGAGTCACTGCTATTGTTTTGTGTGACCAAAGTGAAACCAACTATTAATTTTATTTGTCATAAAGTTAGGATGACAAGATAATAAAATTAATGGGTCACACCCTTCTCTTACAAATGTTGAATTTATATACGTCCACACTAACGTGGCATGCAATATTCACGGTGATTTAAGGTGTTGGTTAATTTAAAATAGTATTGTTTGAGGAATCAATATTATTCTAAATTTAGAGTCTTGACCAAAGTTTATTTTTGTGATTCTTAGGATGACTTTCAACCTACTGGCCATTATACTGAAAGAGAACAAACTTACTGGTCCCAACTATATTTATTGGAAAAGAAACCTAGACATTGTCCTTACTGCAGAAAGCTATAAGTTTGTACTGACTAAGGCTTGCCCTAATACACCTGACGGTGACTCTACCCCAGAGGAGATTGAGTATCATAAGAAATGGGTAAAAGCTGATGAGATGACGCGGTGTTATATTTTGGCATCTATATTAAATGTATTGCAACATCAGCATCAAGATTTACCAACAGCTTATGATATAATGAACAATCTCAAAGAACTCTTTGGGCACCAGAGTCGGACTGCTAGGCAAGAGGCAATGAGAAAGCTAATGACAACCACCATGTCTGAGGGAACACCCGTAAGGGATCATATCCTCAAAATGATGGCCTATCTGAACGAAATACAAGTTCTTGGAGGAGAAATCGATGGGGAAACCCAGGTCGATATAATTCTCCAAATGCTACCCAGAAGTTTTGAGCAGTTCCGCCTGAACTATAACATGAACAAAAGAGAGTATACGTTGGCGGAACTTCTGACAGAACTACAGGCAGCAGAAGGTATTTTTCGTCAAAGTTCTCAGATTCACTATGCTGAAAATGGTTCTACTTCTAAGTCGAAAGGCAAGAAGAAGAAGAAACAGATCTTTTCAACAAAGAAGGTGAATAAACCTCAGAGTACAGGACAGAAAGCTGGAATGAAGAAGCCGAAGGGCAAATGCTTCATCTGCAAGCAGTCTGGACATTGGAAAGCGGACTGTCCTCGTAGGAACCAGAATAATAAAGGTATATCTCATACTCTAGTAGTTGAAACATGTTTAGCGGTGTTATCTACCAGTACCTGGTGTGTAGATACGTGAGCCACTGATCATGTCTGCAATTCTTTGCAAGGGTTCCAGGAAACCCGACGACTATTTGATGGAGAGATAACTGTCTACATGGGCAATGCTACTAAGGTGGCGGCTATTGCAGTGGGAGACGTCTACTTATCTTTTGATAGGAATAGAAATTTGATTTTAAGAAATTGTCTTTATGTACCCAGTTTTAGAAAGAATTTAATTTCAGTTTCTAAACTATATTTGGATGGATATTCAGTTTCTTTTAGTAACAATGTCGTTATAAAGAGAAATAAGGTGATTATCTGTTCTGGTACATTGGTTGGCAATTTATACACTTTAAATCCAATTTCTCCCACAAAGTAAAATATGGAAATTAATAACACATCATCTAACTCTAGTAAGAGAAAAGAACCTTCGGAAATGAACCAAACATATCTTTGGCATCTAAGGCTTGGACATATTAACTTAAGTAGGATTCAAAGGCTTGTAGCCGATGGACTATTGGGTTCATTAGAGTTGGAAAACTTTCCAACATGTGAATCCTGCTTGGAAGGTAAAATGACCAAGAGACCTTTTAAGGCCAAGGGGTATAGAGCCAAAAATACATTAGAACTGGTTCATTCTGATTTGTGTGGTCCTATGTCTATCCAGGCAAGAGGTGGTTATGAATACTTCGTCTCCTTTATAGACGATTATTCAAGATACGGATACATTTACCTGATGCGCCGCAAGTCTGAATGCTTTGACAATTTCAAAGAATATAGGGCTGATGTGGAGAAACGTCTTGGTAAAAGTATCAAGACACTACGGTCTGACCATGGTGGCGAATACCTCTTTGGAGAGTTTAGGAATTACTTATCAAAAGTCAGGATTCAATCCCAATTGTCTGCACCTGGTACACCCCAGCAGAATGGTATGGCAGAATGAAGGAATAGGACTCTTATGGAAATGGTTAGATCAATGATGAGTTATTCAGAATTACCGAATTCATTTTGGGGATATGCTTTAGAAACAACATTATATATTCTAAATATGGTACCTTCTAAAACAGTTCCTTTTACTCCCATGGAATTATGGAATGGGCGCAAGCCTAGTCTGAATCATATCCGGATATGGGGTAGTTCAACACATGTGTTGAAGGGAGATACTGACAAGTTGGAATCACGTATAGAAGTTTGTCTGTTTGTGGGATATCCTAAGGAAACGAAAGGTGGTTTGTTTTATAATCCTAAAAATCAGAAGATCATTGTTAGCACCAATGCTCAATTTTTAGAAGAAGATTATGTAATGAACCATAAGCCCATGAGTGAAATAGTTCTAGAAGAAATTAGAGAGGACACGTCTATTTTAGTACCAACAGTACAAGATGAAGTACCACAAAAAACTGCAACACGAGTCACACATGATACACAGCCAGAGACAGTGCCTCGTCATAGTGGGAGGGTTGTGAGGCAATCTGAGATATTCATGTTTTTGGGAGAGTCCTCGGACTTGATCCCAGGTAAACATGAACCTGATCCCCGAACATACGACGAAGCACTCCAAGTATAGATGCAGTATCTTGGCAAAAGGCAATGAATTCTGAAATAGATAGAATCTATGTATTCTAATAAGGTCTGGGAGCTTGTAGAATCACCTGATGGTGTAAAAGCCATTAGATGCAAGTGGATCTACAAAAGGAAAAGAGGGATAGATGGGAAGGTAGAAACCTTCAAAGCAAGGCTTGTTGCGAAAGGGTATACTCAGAAAGAGGGAATCGATTATGAGGAGACTTTTTCGCCAGTAGCTATGCTTAAGTCTATCCGGATACTCTTATCCATTGCCGCTCATATGGATTATGAGATTTGGCAAATGGATGTCAAGACAACTTTCCTTAACAGAAGTCTTGAAGAAAACATCCATATGAAGCAACCAGAAGGGTTCATTGAAAAGGGCAAAGAGCATCTAGTGTGTAAGCTCAATCGGTCCATTTATGGACTGAAGCAAGCTTCAAGATCTTGGAACATCCGGTTTAATGAAGTAATCCAGTCATATGGATTTATTCAGTGTCCGGATGAGTCTTGTGTATACAAGAAGTGTAACGGAAACGTGGTGATATTTCTTGTACTATACGTAGATGATATTTTGTTAATTGTCAACAATGTCAAGGTATTATCGGACGTAAGGGTATGGTTGTCCAAATAATTTAATATGAAGGACTTAGGAGAATGTGCACATATTCTTGGGATCAAAGTTATAAGGGATCGCAAGAAAAGAATGTTGTGTCTATCCCAAGCTTTATACAATCCTTGCTCGTTTTAGCATGCAAAACTCCAAGAAAGGTTTCTTACCTTTTAGGCATGGAGTAGCTTTATCTAAAGAGATGTCTCCGAAGATATCAAAGGAGATAAAGGACATGAAGGCAGTTCCTTATGCCTCGGCTGTAGGAAGCCTTATGTATGCAATGCTGTGTACGAGACCTGATATCTATTTTACCGTGGGCATGGTTAGCAGATATCAGAGTAACCCTGGACAAGGACATTGGACTGAGAAGGACTAGAGATTATATGCTAGTCTACCAAGCAGACGATTTGCTCCCTGTGGGTTACACGGATTCGGATTTCCAATCAGATAGGGACAATAGTAAGTCTACGTCAGGCTATGTGTTTACTCTAGGAGGTAGAGCCATTGCATGGAGGAGTGTTAAGCAGAAATGCGTCTTAGACTCAACCATGGAAGCAGAGTATGTGGCAGCCTCTGAGGCAGCCAAAGAAGCTGTATGACTCAGGAACTTTCTAATGGATTTAGATGTGATTCCTGGTTTGCCCAAGATCATCACAATTTATTGTGATAATAGCGGTGCAGTTGCAAACTCGAAGGAACCACGAGCCCATAAAGCAAGTAAATATATAGAGCGCAAGTACCACCTGATACGAGACATCGTCAAGCGAGGAGAAGTCGTCGTCGCCAAGATTGCATCAGAAGATAACCTGGCAGATCCTTTCACAAAGGCCCTTCCGGCGAAAGCTTTTGATCGACATGTGGAGGGGATGGGAATCAGATGTAAGGCAACAGATATGGCAGCTTAGTCTTTTAGTATAATTGGGAGATTGTTAGAGTGTATACTAAAAGTCTAGCTTTTGTAAACATTTATTTGTTGAAATAAAAGAATCACATTGGTCAATATCTGTATTTATTTATTAAATGTAATTTTTCAATTAATTTATATAGTAGACAACATGGAGTGTGGTGTCACACTCAGAAGATCATGTTGTCGGTTTTCTATAAATTATAAACAGTTGCTCGCGACTAAGATGAAAAGTAACAAACCATCAGAATAGTCGTAGTGTAATTAAGTATTAGTTTATCTTGACTAATAAATTACACTGATACACTTTAAGTGTATTGAGTAGGATCATTTAGGTAAGTTCTTTTTGTACTGACTTAGTAAAAGAACTAAACCTTAGTTATTATGGAAGTGTGTGCTCTTAATCCTAATATAATAACAAGCACATATATTTAATATTTATTTCTTTGATTTATCAAAGGGTGAGGTTTAGCTCGATAAATCAATATGCCCGATAAGTTGGAAAATGATATTACTTATAGTGTGTGTTGTTGATTATAGAAGGAATCTGTGTCCTAGTTATCTAGGTTGAGAATGTCCCCAAGAGGAGCTCATAAGGATTGCCATGTTAAACCCTGTAGGTGAACCTAGTCCGACATGACAATGAAGTTGAGTGGTACTACTCTTGGTGCTAGATATTAATTAAGTGAGTTGTCAGTAACTTACTTAATTAGTGGACATTCGTAATCTTAAACACAGGGAGACTAACACACTCATGATAAGAAGGAGCCCATAATGTAATTTGGGATTGGTGCGGTAGTGCGATAATAACTCTCTAGTGGAATGAGTTATTATCGATGAACTTGAGTTGTGTGTTCGGGGCGAACACGGGATACTCAAGCTCATCGGAAGGCCAAAACCAATTTCTCCTCTAGGTCCCTGTCGTAGCCTCATTATAGCCTCAAGTCCATTCAAATGTAAGACTCTTCTTGGTGTCCAAGAAGGGGTTCGGACCATTGCTTGGTGACCAAGCAATGGCCGACCACATCCTCTTATGGGGCCCGGCCCCATTGCTTGGTGACCAAGCTTGTAGGGGCCGACCAAGATTAATTCAAATAGGAGGGGTATTTTGAATTTTTAAAATCTTCTCTTTGTAGAAAACTATAAGTTTTAAAAGAGAGATTTTAATTTTTAAAACTTTCTTTATTTGAATTAGGCCACATGTTTTAATAGAGAGTTTTAAAAGTTTTAAAACTTTCCTTTTTAAACCATCCTCATGGTTTAAGAAAAAAAAGGAAGATAAGTTTTAAAATTAAAATTTTCTATCATCATGTTAAAAAAACAGAAATTTTGTCAGAGAAGTTTAAATTTTAAAACATGGTTTTAATTTTTTAAAACTTTCCTTTTTTAACTCTAGGAAAGAGAACATGTAAAATTTTATAAGAGTTTTTCTTCTTGTAAAATTTTATATAAAAAAAAAATTATTATTCCTTTCCTAAATATGGTGGCTAGCCACCTTGCTTGGTGCCCAAGCAAGGGGCCGGCCAAGCTTAATACTAAACCAAATAGGATTGATCTCAACCATTGATTGGTGATTGATTCAATCAAGAGGAAAGGAAATGAAAAATAAAAAGGGAAATGGAAAAACTCTTGGATGATTTTATTTTTTGTAAAAGGTTTTTCCTTATTTGCCTTGGGCAAGTAATATAAAAGAAGGGGTGAGGGGACTTCATGAGATACAACTCTTATTCTCTTCCTTGGAGACCTCTTGGTGGCCGGCCCTCTCCCTTCTCCCTTCTCCCTTTCCCTTTGCTCTCTTCTCCTTGGTGGTGGTGGTGGCCGAATCTTAGAGGAAGAGGAAGGACTCTTTTGGGTGGTGTTAATCTTGGAGGATCGTCGCCCACACGACGTCCAAGGCGAGGCGAGGAATATGGCAGAAGATCTCGAGGTCATTAGCTTACAAAGAGAAGGTATAACTAGTATTTTTCTTCCGCATCATACTAGTTATTTTTCTTTGTATGAATTCTAAATACAAGAGGCAATTAGATCTAGTTTATCGAATTTTTTTTTCGATTTTGTGTTTTCTTCTTTTTTGAATTTGTGATTCGATTATTCTTTTTGGTTAACCTAGAGTTATTTAAGGAAATAAATATTAGCTTTCCTTAAAAGGCTTTGCCTAGGCGGTGGTGGTTGCTCCTATATCCAAGAAGGCCATGTGCCTCGCCATGTAGTCCTGGAAGCCAATTTTGGAAATTAATATTTATGGAATTAATAACTTAGGTAGATTTGAATCAATAGTGTTAAGTTCCACTTCCGATTCAAATCTAAACCATTAAGAACAGATAAGTTAAATTTGGAATCAATGATGTTAAGTTCCGTCTGCGATTCCTAATTTAACTTCTAAAGAACACAATAGGTTATTTAAGGAAAGGTTTGACACTTGTACAAAAAATTTTGTACAGTGGAACCGGTACATTTTCCTAGGACTAACCAACAGAAAGATCGCTACAACAAATCAAGCATCCTAAATCTGCCACCAAAATTCCAGGAAATGGTATCAACCAAATAGGATAACCAAGAGAGAATTCCTCCTAGTATCAATCTAAATCTACATACTTACCCTATATCCATACATACCCTATAGCTAAGCTTCTCCAACAATCCCCCACCATTCCAGCAGCCACCCATTGAACAATTTTGGCCGAAAATCTGGTAGAACACCCAATTTCCTCAGCTATGGATTCTGCTACCAATCTTTGATGGTCATGTAGCACATCAGCGACCCATAATTTAACAAAAGGAAGGGTAGGAATAAAGAAACTCACCGTACCCTTTGTGAACCAAGAAACTCCTCTAATGGCTGCGATTTAGGGGATTCTGACCGAAATCTTCACCCTGTGCAGACGTGCAGCAACAGGGAGGCCAAGGCTATGGCTAGGAGCTCCCTTCTTGGCTGGAGATCTACCCACCCGGAGCAATGACTCGAAGAGGGTAACGGTCGGACGAAACCAAACCTAGGGCGCCGCTCCGAATCTGCACAGAGAGATGGAGTGAAGTGGTGATGAAGAGGCCGACAACTCCCTCCTTCCCACGGTGATGGCGACATCGACGATCGACCGGTGCTAGCCCTTGATGAGTCAATGGAACACCAATCGACGATCGGGTGAGATCGCATGAGAAGGGCATCCATGCGAAGAGGCAAAGAAAAAGATCGGGAGAGGAGAGGAAGAGAGACTCCACGCTTCGGGAGGAAGAGGGAGAGGAGGCTCGGTCGGGGTTATACCGATGGACGATGGCGCGCTTAGCGTCGCAGGGAGAGAAATCACCGGAGAGGGAGGGGTTTCGGGCAGAGAAGTTGTCGGGAGGGGAGCAAGAATCGGAAGAGAAAATAAAGAAAATAAAAAGAAGAATTAAAACCTAGGTTTAAGTTAATTAAACCTTAAGTTAAATTCTAAATCAACTCCCATTTAAATGGGTATCCCAAACATGCCTCCATTGTACTCCGAATCCATTCCCTCAAAACGGGTCATACGAACTCCATTTAAATCTCAAAAAATTTTCTAAAAAAAATCTGAAAAAAATCCAATAAGATTTTTCGTCCAATAATATTTATTATTTAAAAAAAATCCAGAAAAATCCAAAAAGAAATGGCAAGATCCAATATCTACCCGTCGAAGCGCATGGAGGTATTCTTCAAAACTGACTTCAAAATTCTCTTAATAAATTACGATTTTGTAGCACCTACTGATCAACACAGAGCCGAGAAAGAAGAGAACACATGGATGAAGAAGGAGCAAGTCAACTTCGTGGCTAATGGGAAAGTAGAGTTCCATATGCTTAGCGTTCTTCTACCCTAGGAGGTCAGCTGGATTGAAAGCTACGACTCTGCCAAATATCTCTAGGAGAAATTCCTGGAGCTCCACGAAGGTACTTTGGAAGCTAAATTGGCAAAGCGGGACATCCTCTGAAGCCAACTGAGGAATCTCTGGATGAACAAGGGAGAGAAGGTAGCCCAACTCCATGCAAGGATTAAAGACCTAATCACCCAACTCAACAACCTCGGAGAAAAGGTAACAAATCATAACTCCTTAAGGTACACACTTAACTCTTTTCCGAGAACTCAAGAGTGTTCAGCCTTAGTAGATGCTTACTACATCTCTAAGGACCTTCAGGTATGCACTCTTGAAAATTTATTTTCAACTTTTGAACTTCATGAGTCTCGCTTATAGATTCTCAAGAAATAGAGAAATCAAAGAATATTGCTATAAAATCCAAGAAGGATAAATCAGACGTTGACACCTCCTTCGACGATGATGAAACAACATATATGGTAAGGAAATTCAAGAAATTTTTTTACAACCAATAAGTTTAATCAAGTGTAGGCAAAGAAAAGAAGAGCAAGGAAGGTAAGATGCTATAACTACAATGAAGAGGGCACATCAAGGATGACTGCCCAAAGCTGAAGAAGGACAACAAGAAGGGACTAACCACAACAAAGCACAAAACCTTGAAGGCGACGTGGGACGAGTCATCATCAGAATCAGATCTGGAGGAGTACACTGGACTTGCACTGATAGCAAGTCACCAGGAGGAGAGCATAGATGAAGGGGGAGGCTCCTCATAAGAAAGTTGCAGTAAGGAGGAAGAAACAACTTCAGAACAGATCTGGTAAGTGAGGTATGTTTACTACCCCCTAACCATTTATATTCAGGTATTAAATCTATGACCAGATCGCTATGTAAGCTAAAAACAAGAAATAATAATTTGAAAAAGGAAGTTTTTGAATTAAAAACAATCTTAGCAAATACATGCCCCCTAGAAATGTATGATAAATTAAAAGATGAAAATGAAAAATTGAATGACCAAATTGAAAAATCATTTAACTTTACATATGATAATCAAAATACCTGAAAAAATTATAGAAGCCTAAATTGGTATCTTAAATATCATAAGGGCTAAATTATAAAAGTGTCATAAAAATATGTACCTAAAAATTTTCTTGTTAATCCAGTAAGAGAAAATTTATTTTGGGTCCCTAGATCTTTCTTAGTCTAAAAATGATTATGCATGTTTTATGCTTAGAAATATGAATTTCAATTTCAAAATTAAGGTCATATGGTTACTGTTAATATTTTTTGAATTTTTTTATTTCTAGAATGAAAAATCTTGTAGTATTAAATTTTTAATTTTTTCGATTAAAAATTAGTTTATGAATTTTTCGATTGAAAAGGCATAATTTAAAACTTAAAATATTTTGGAAATGTATTTCAGCAAGCCTAATTTTTCGAAAAATTATCGTTATATTTTGAATAACTATAAAAATCAGCATAATTTTTAGGTTAATAAACTATTTCTAAATATTTGTTTTCGAAAAGAATCATATCTATTTTAAATATCTTTTGAACAATCCTACTTTTCAAAATTCTTATCCTTTTTTATATATAGTCATAGATACCTTGAAAATCTGTTTGAAAATATTTTTTGTAAATTCTTTGATAAAAAATAAATTTTCCATGAATTATTTACCAAAAACCTTATTTTTAAAACAAAAAATGATCTTGAGAACTTATCCTTGAAAATTTTAATTTTCAATTGTTGTGCATTCTATTCTCAATACCTAGAAAAATTTTAGAAACTTATAAAAATCTAATTTTAAAATTTAACTTGCAAAAACTATAGTTGTAATTTTTAATCTCTTTACCCTTAGAAAAAGTTGAATTTTTTTTTCATTATTTTTCCCCGACTTTATTTTTACTAAGATCCAAGAGGGAGAATGAGAGATGAGAGCTTAATTAACTAAATTAAAAAAATTCTAGTTTTAACTGTTTAACTGTTGAACTGTTATTTTATTACCTCTATATTTTTTTACCCTAACTCTAACTCAGGTTGATGCACATTAAAAAGGAGGAAATTGTTAGTACCCTAAGGTAGTTTTGATAAGGTCAACTAAATTAGAGTTATGTCCTGTTGTGTTTTGATGCCCTGTGTCCGAGTGTACAGGAACTTAAGAGCACAGCAAGACGAGAGAAAGACACAGCTAGCAAGAAAGACGGCACGGGATAGAGTCGACGGGCTTGGTACGTCTAAGGGATGAGGCGCTGCGGAAGAGTACACTGGTGGACGAGAAGGAAGCACGCAGTATTTTCGAGGGACAAGAAGTCGGAGCGGAAGGTTGCTTGAGAAGGCAGGAAAATGGATTCGGGTGAGCCCTATTCTGGATGGCCGAAATCACCCAAGTGATCGAAACTAGAGCAAGAGGCTGTACCAAAAAGTCAACTGGGAAGTTGACTTCGGTCCGGGTACCCAGATCACCTGAGCGCCCTTGGGGAGCCTCGCTCAGTGGGGTCCGTATCACAATAGTCCAAGTGCCCAGAACCCTTCCGGGTGCTCGAAACTAAAAGTTTATCAAAACTTAACCTATCGCGATCCTTTGCAACCTGGATAAAATTTTATCCATGTCCAGGCACCTTGACCTCGATCAGGGATATAAATACAGCCTGATCCCAGTATTTCAGAATCACTTGTACATGAGTTTCTTTAAGTGTTCTACTACTTTGTGTGCTTCCAACGCTTGTAAGAGGCTTCTCCACCTAAGACGAAAGGAGAATTTGATTAGTGCTTCAAAGTCTTGGATTAACAACCTTTCCGATTGTAAGCAAGTAAAATTGGTAGCCTCTTCCTTTTTATTAGTTTATCAATTCTTTTTATACAAGTATCTTATTATTTCAAAAGATCAAGAAATATTTTATTTTTTTTGAAGGGCAATTCACCCCCTCTCGTCAGTCGCACTGGTCCTATCACTTATACCCATTGAGTTGTTGTACTCAATACCTCCTTTGCTTTCCTTTGTTTTTCAGGTTAGCAGATAGAGGATGTATTGTGTTGCTTCGTGGTCCTGATTGCCTGTCCAACTCAAATTTAGATTCTCTTTTTAGTTGTTTGGGTTACTTTCTGCTGTTGGCATTTATAGTCTACTTTCTGTATTGGTTTTGAGCTTTGCTAGAATAATATGACTCTTGTTTTGTAGTATGGTCTCATGTACATATATGCATACATGTATTGGCATTGTCTCTAGTTGATTTTATATCACATTAGTGTTCTATTGATTTGAAATAGTTTGATATCAATTATTTCATGTATTGTAACTAGGGATACCGTCAGATTTGGCAAACAAGTATACCATTGGGGAGTGACATAGAGGGAAGGAGTGCTTACTGCTAAGTGCAAAGATGTAAGTAATGCTTGCTACAGAGGGCATAGGCATATCTTGTGTGGAGAAGGAAGAAGACAAATGTTTAGGGATTAGGGAACGTTTATGTAAAAACAATGTTTAATATTTTTTTCTTTGGGCCCAGTGTGGACAACTACCCACATTGGGCTCGTGTAAACTCCACAGTGATTAGAAATACACTAGTCCTAATTTGGGTTGATTATGATATTCTAAGATCTTGATGATTATGTAATATCCATATTCTGAAATTTTAGATAAGATCATGGAGGATAGAAGAAGAGCACTAGGATGGGGGGGGGGGGGGGTTAATAGGCCGTATCACTTTCATACTTTTTTTTATAAAACATGATAGATAATGGAGTAGGAAAAAAACACAAAGCTAACATTATTTCCTTTTACTTGGTTCACAACCTGGCGACTGCTAGTCCAAGGCATATACTCGTTGAGTGTTTTTATTGGACAATTCACTAATAGCATTAAGGTTACAAAGAGAGAAAAATCAAAGTACAATTAAATGAAAGAAGTATACCAGCGATTTAGAATAGAAGCTTGAGTGTAGTTATCGAAGTAGCATTTCAGTGTCGTAACAACATTTCGAAGCAATTCGACAGTCGTTTAATTGTAGAAGAATTGTTGTAGAAGGTTGTTTGTCGAGGTTTCTTTTATAGGATATTCCATACACCTAGATCCCTTCCAAGAACCTCCACAGAGGCTTATTTGATCCACCTTTGTCGTCAACTTATCCACTTACAGGTGCCTAGGCCACTCCTAGGCACCTAAGACACTTACGTGGTGACACTTCATCGAAGCTTTATCTTGGTTGAGTCTATCCCATCCCAAGTTCCTGAATCCCTTCTAGGCGCCTAGATGTTGACATGCGTCGACCAATCAGAGGCTACCACTTGATTAGCCGTGAGCCAAGTGATTAGGGCACCTGGATCCTTTCCAAGCACCTGGATCAGCTTAGAGCACTTGGATCCCTTCCAAGTGCTAGGATCAACACTTCCAAGCTTTTAACTTCTACATCACAGAGTTAGTATAGAAAATAAATAATATGGAAATAAAATAGTTTGACAATCTTTGGAATGTCTAGTCATGACTTTTGGATTTTGCTGAAATCGTAGGTTGGACTGAGGCCTACTGTTCGCTTAACGGGGAATGAGTCCTCACTTACTCCTCTCAAGAAAATTTACCTGTTGTTAAACATCCGGTCCTCCTAATCTATTTAGACTTTTGCTCAACATTCAATCTTGACCTCAGGGACTTCTCATTAGATATCCAATCCTCGACTCGCCTAGATTTTTGCCTTATGCCCACGAGCTCCAAGGCTTCTTGCCTAGTGTCCTCAACCCCTAGGACTTCTGCCCAACTTCCTCGCTCAACTAAGATCTGCCATGCCCACTCAACTAGGATTTCTTTTCTCAGTCCACATGACCATAACTTCTTTTCCTAGCCTTAACTAGGACTTTCCTGCGCACTTAGTTAACTTTGTTAGGTCATAATAACCCTTAATTTTATACAATCCACAAGTGCACGATTGTCGTCAAATAATAAAAGATTATTGATCCCACATGAACTGGTTATAAGAACTAGAGATTAATCATGGTGAATTAGCTAAACTATCGATGTTGAGAATCACACACTAAAGTGAAGAGAAGCTAGATTGAAAGAGAGAGACAGAGTTGGTTGAAGAACTTAGTTTAGAGAAATGCTCCAGGGGTTCAGTTTCATTATGATGCTAATCAATGAACTAAGGACCACCAACTACCAATCCTCTATTTCTATGTGCATGTAGGAGAATCAATTGCCCCCTCGGATGGGTCTAGTGGCTAGCGCATGAGGTGTTGCCACCATGAGGTCTGGAGTTCGAATCTCGATAAAGCCAAGATAAATGCCTCCCTTATGTGCTTCCAAAGGCTAGTATCCGCCCGTGATTTACCTCCTCCGTGTTGGCCCTGGGACGGGTTGGCGGGGGCGCTGAGGGCGAGCGTATTCGTCTTTTGCCACCATGTAGGAGCATCAATTCATTACCGACATTTCCCCGCGATGGTTTTGTCGATATGGCATTTTTATTAACATCCAATGCTACCTAATATAAATGATCCTATAAAGTCTGGTTCAAGTGTTACCCTTATCACTAGGGCCCCCCCCGATCATATGTTGACAAGAATACACTAGATACTTGATAGCATGAATATAGAAACAACCCAATAAGCGTAATTCAATAACTCCTTGTAGAAAATTGCTCCTTAATTCTTTCAAGGAGATGCTCTAGATGTCCAATTAAAGGATTACCCTCCCTTGTCACTAGGACACCCCCCCCCCCCCTCTCCGGCGGAGGGGGGGGGTTATAGAGCACTTTACGGAGTGAATAAATTCATACAATCATTCAACCGAACATGAGAATTAAGCATAAACACATCACTACATATTTAATCAAAGGAATATAAGACATAAGCAATATCATATGGAAAGGAAATGGACAAATCCAAGAGTATACATCAATTTTACATCACAATTACTTCCTTAATCCTAGAACAATGTGATCTACTCCATAAAAAGGAAGAAAGAATCCAAAAACAATGAAATTATAAACATCAAGACCCATCTAAGAGAAGAGGGGAGAAGAAGCTTATCCAATGTGTCGAGTGATCTTCGGATCCAATCCTTTGCTTCTAAAGTCAAGGAGACAATAAAAATGGATTTGGATGGTTGAACAGAGTGTGAAGAGGGTGTAGATCTGAACTAAGATGGTCTCCCAAAATGGGAGAACTTTCCTCCCCTTGAGAAGGGGAAGAACTCCCCTTAAATAGAGTAGGGCACGAGCTAGGGTACGACCCGTGCCATGGTCATGCCCCATTGGCACTACCAGACCCTGCCTCTATTCTGTTTGAGGGGGCACGATTGTGTCTTTTGGCACTATTGGCATCCTCCTCTTCTCTTCTTACTTGACACGGCCATGCCTTTTGGCATGGCAAGGTTCTTCCTCCTCTCTGGATAATTGGCATGACCGTGCCTTTTGACATAGCCATGTGCTGCTTGGCCATAAGAGAAGGGACACGACCATGTGGTTTCACACGACCAAAACTCTGCTATACTTCTTTTGTCTCTCCAAAACGCATTTCACACCTTTTTTGCTCTAAAAATGCATTTTGTCACTAGAAAACTAAAAAAAAGTAGTTCTCTGACAAAGAATGTAATTATGTTGAAAATACGACAACTAGGGGTGGAAATGCATTGAATATAAGCAAGGAAAGCAAGTAAATGTGCGTTAAAATATGTATAAAAATAGATATATTCTACACACATCACACCCCCATTATTAAACTTTTACTTATCCTCAAGCAAACTGTCGCAATCTAGATCCATGTGCTAATATAATACATCATAATTTCTAGTAAATCAATCTAACTCTATCTACTAGTTTCATTAGTGAGCATGATCATAGAGCAACCTAAGAATGGCCTAACCATAAGTTCTTGAGCACAGTGTAAAAAGCGACCTAACCTCTTTATGTTTAAATCTCTAGTCATAATCAAGTCGTCATTTCAATGAATTTCTCATGTTTCCAGCGATAGACACTTACATTCCACATGCTTGGTTTATATTTATTAGTCTATCCAAGGTCTCAAAGGCATGCTCAACATCAAGAGAAACATAGCATTTATTTTCCCAGTAACCTAACTTGGTCTCAAAGGAGTAACTTACTAGTTTCTACTTGCAAAACTATTTTTATATCCCTTATTCTTTTATCTCTTTTTTTCTTGAAGTGATTGCCTTATGTAACACTCAATTTTTTTCTATCTCTCTCTTTCTCTTTTTTTTTTGGTTCTTTAGATGTTGCACTAACAACCATAGAGATATTTAAATTTTTTCAAATAAGCTTACATGATATGGGCATCATCTAGTAACCAAAATGTAATCTAAGAAATCACCATGGAAGCCTAAGTACTAAGCAAATAAGATAAATCATGACTATTCTAGAGTTATCTACCATTCAAGATCAAGCAAAGTGAAAATAGGATCCTTAAGATCAGACCAACACTCAAGTTTATCTCATTACAATGCAGTACTCACTTCATGCTACTAGAAATAGAGAAAAGAAGTTCACCAAAAATGCTAGCACTGTCTCAAATAACAACATGAATCTAAATATAAATGTGCTAATAGTTTTTCCATTAAATAAGCTAGCAGTAAGGTGAATATCGATGTTCTCAATAAGCCACAAAATAACTAAAAAGATAGTCAAAGCGACAATCAAAACAATAAATAAAAATTGCACTAAAAATAAGAACTGACATGAAAATAAACAAAATGAAACTGAGTTGAAAGAAAAATAACATTATGTACAACATTCCTAGACTTAAACTTTTCATTGTCCTAATGAAATCAATAGTGCGGAGGAGGGGGATAAGGAGAACCTTGTGGAGGGGGAGGGTGATGATAGGGTGGTGGATCAATAGACCAAATAATATGTGATCCAGGAGGAAATCTAGGTATTTCGGGAAGTTGGCTCATATGCTCGTGATACTGAAAAAGTGTAGTCACTTGTTGTCTAGTGATGCCCATGAAATGCCTAAATTCATTCATCCTCTCCTGCTCAATATTGTAGTCCTGAATAAATTCGGCCACCTGACCTTGAAAGTTGCTTGTGAATTGGAGTGATCACGTACCTCTTAGAATTGGTCATCCGACAATTTGTAGTGACCCTCCAACATTTGTTATTGGATACTATGCTTCTCATGAAGTGAATCCAAAGAGGTACAAAAATCCAAGAAATCAAATCTGGAAGGGCCCGTACCATAGGCAAAAGATGCCTAGCAGGTTTCATATAGATGATGAGGGCTTAGTATACTCCACAAGGGTGGGGACAAACTCGGGAGCTATGTCCATGATAACCCGGTTGGCAGGGTTACAAACTGTGGTACGCTTGGGACAAGGTAGAGATAATGGAAAATCATCCCTCTTAGGAAAGGTGAAGCCTGTTCTCATCCTAGCATATCATTCTCATGGAAAGACATGTATCAAGATTGATTTTATGATTACCATGAATAACTTCTAAACCATCTAGTTCGCAATCCAAATTTATAGCGATTTGAGTTATCAAATCGCCAAAAACAATCCATCTGGAGGATGCCTTCCTAGATTTTGCAAGTGTTTGCAAAAAGAAGAACTCAGTATCAAAATTGACTTTATAAAGCATGCCCCAAAAGAATAAAGCTCCACCTTTCTTACTACCCCATCACTTTCTCCTCTATGAAAGATAGTCTTACTCATTACATGGTGGAGGTAGCAGAAAATAGAATTTTGCATGTTAGATGCTTTAGATCTAGAAGGGTCCTAAGGCACACTCAAACCAATAATTAAGCTCTAAAAGGAATTGCTATCAAATTTAGAATCAAATTTATGAAATATATCCCCCGGTAGATAGGCTAAAATAATTATTAAAGTCATTATGTATTCACAGAAACTCCTTATTCATTATTCTAAAATTGATAGTGCCAATATAATCCTCGTCAAAGGTGAAATGAGTCTCTATGGAACTCAAAAAAAAAAAAGAGTAAGGCGGGGATATGTTGGTTGATGGGAATACACCATATCATTCCAATCAAAAACACTAATCGACTAATCTACATCATCCTTAATGTTGGGGTTCAATCAAAGTCCCACATTGGAAAGATTTGGTAAAGATCATGGGGTTAAAAGGATGGATGATATCTCCATTGGCATGAAGCCTTTCGGGGAGAGCCCAAGAGCAAAGCCATGAGGGCTTAGGCTCAAAGTGGACAATATCATGTCATTGTGGAGATATGTGGACATCCTTTTGGGCACAACAAGTGGTATCAGAGCATGGTTTTTGGTTCTGTGTGATTGGTTTTCAGTTAAATTATGCACTGTTCATACATAAGTTTAGGCTGGATAATAGTTGGATGTGCAAGATAGATTAACTCTGTGGTTGCAGGTGTCTTAAGTCCAACTATTATGGCTTTGTGTGTTTGTGTATAATTTGAACCCTCGGGCATGTCGAGGTTGTTTGTGTGTACATGATTGTAATAATTAAATATGGTCGGTTGTCATATTATTATTATTATTTTTTACATTTTGTTCGATCTAGATTACATGTAAATTCCTTTGTGGAATATAGGATTGATAAATGTAAATTTTATTTCTTTTTTGTTGAGGCTTGTATCCTTGCTATGCGTGAGGATCGGGGTACG
The DNA here is from genome assembly GCF_018446385.1 of Zingiber officinale. NCBI lineage: Eukaryota > Viridiplantae > Streptophyta > Magnoliopsida > Zingiberales > Zingiberaceae > Zingiber > Zingiber officinale. The sequence continues at coordinate 75,870,291 of NC_055999.1, forward strand.
ATGGAGAAGGAAGCGAGATAGACGCGACGACTTGATCCATTGGCGGCACATTGGAGGACAGCGATCCATTGACGACATATTGGAGGGCAGCGTTGGATGATGCCATAATAGTTGGAAATTTTATTTTCATATTTATTGCCTTTATATGTTGTTTTATGTGTTGTGATGCTATGTGCTGTGATATATGTGCATGTTAAAATTCGTCAATTTAAATAACTAAGTGGGAGAGAGATTATTTAAATTTCACGATTTCCATTACTAGTTTGTAAATGATGCATTCAAACTTGCGCGTTAGCTTGGAGTGCCTTCCTCCATATCGGATGAGTTTGTTTGCAGATCACTAGATCAAACTTCCTCTATGGATGATTATAGGAAATTATTTAGGCATGTGTGATATTCTCCATTTGAAGGGGCATAATCCTAATTAATGGACTAAGTATCAAGTAATGGTATACACTTATGCGCATTTAATAGTATCCTCCCCATCAGGGTCACTGCTATTATTTATGTGACCGAAGATGAACCAACTATTAATTTTATTTTTCATAAAGTTAGGTTGACAAGATAATAAAATTAATGGGTAAAATATCCTCTTACAAATGAATTAGTATATATCCACACTATCGTGGCATACGAAATTCACGGTGTTTTGAGGTGTTGGTGAATTTAAATTATATTGTTTGAGGAATCAATATTATTTTAAATTCTAAAGTTTTGGCCAAATATTTTATTTTATGATTCTCAAGACTTCAAAATAGCTTTCAATCCTCTTGATGTTATTTTAAAAGAAAACAAACTTATTGGTCCAAATTATATTGATTGGAAACGGAACTTGGACATTATTTTAACTGCTGAAGAATAGAAGTGTTAGGACCAAAAGTAGCTAGAGGGGGGGGTGAATAGCTCGTCGCGTTCGCTCGGTGCGCTTCGTTGCTTGGCGTTGCTTGTTTCTTCTTGGATGTGCAGCAGAAAATACAGAAACAAACACAAAACGCTAACACTAGGATTTTACTTGGTATCCACCTCACAAGAGGTGACTAATCCAAGGATCCACACCAACGCACACACCCTCCACTATGAATAACACTCCTTTATGGTAACTACCAAAGGCGGAGAAGCCCTACAACACTCTCAATACAAGAAGAAGAAAGGGAAATACAAGTTAAGCAAAAGCTTACAAGATGTGCAGTAAAAACCCTAACCCTAACTTCTTCCTCTTGCAATAGATCCGCCTCTTGACTTGGAAAGCCTCCAAGAACCTTCAAGAACTGGCGATCACGTGCTTGTAGAGAGCGTGGAGGAGCTGGAATGAATCGAGAAGAGATTGTAAAAGATGTCGAAGACCACGCTCGCTGCGGCTTTAAACCCGACGCGGTCGGATCCGATCGATTCGAATGTTCCGAATCGATCGGAGGCTTTGGATCGATCCACGGATCGATCCAGCGCCTGTCGAAACGCCCGGATCGATCCACGGATCGATCCGGCGCTATCGCGCGACATCATCCGATCGATCGGCCGATCGATCGGGACCTCGATCGATCCACGGATCGATCCGAGCTTTTCAGCTGAATGGATCGATCCACCGATCGATCCACCGGATCGATCCACGGATCGATCCGTGAAATTTTGCCCAAAACCAAGTCCCAATCCTCCTAACCAACATCCGGTCAACCTTGACCTGTTGGTACATCATGCCTCATCTGGTCACTCCCTTGACCTGCTAGGACTCCCCACCAAGTGTCCGGTCAATCCCTTTGACCCACTTGGACTTTTACTCGTCGTGCCAAGTATCCGGTCACTCCATTGACCTACTTGGAGTTCCACCAGATGTCTGGTCAACCTTGACCCATCTGGACTTCCTTCCTTGCCAAGTATCCAGTCAATCCTTTGACCTACTTGGACTTCCTAACACCAGATGTCCGATCATCCTTGATCCATCTGGATTTCCTTCCTTGCCTGGCTTCACTCACCAGGACGTTCACCTAGCTTCACTCACTAGGGTTTTCCATCTGCCTAGCTTCACTCACTAGGACTTTCACCTGGCTTCACTCACCAGGACTTTCACCTAGCTTCACTCACTAGGATTTCCTTCTGCCTAGCTTCACTCACTAGGACTTCCTTCTGCCTAGCTTCACTCACTAGGACTTTCACCTGGCTTCACTCACCAGGATTTCCACCTAGCTTCACTCACTAGGATTTCCTTCTGCCTAGCTTCACTCACTAGGACTTCCTAGTCAAGTATCCGGTCAACCTTGACCTACTTGACTCTTCTTCGATCAATATCTTATTGTCAAACATCTAAACCCAAACCAAGACTCAGCTTGGTTAACCAGGTCAACCTTGACCTGAGGGATTTTACACCAACAATCTCCCCCTTTTTGATGTTTGACAATACCACAATAACACTTACAATCCCACATGTAAGTTAGGCTAATCCTATAGCCTCCTTCTTCATGCCACTAGGTAATGAACACATAAGTTAAGCTTTTCATTCTCCCCCTAAGAGGGCAAACTCCCTCTAGGTAATGAAAACCTAACTTAGGTAATGAACACATAAGTTAAGCTTTTCATTCTCCCCCTAAGAGGGCAAACTCCCTCTAGGTAATGAAAACCTAACTTACTTCCTTTCATTCTCCCCCTATTGGCACACATCAACCCCCTACTCATAAAACACATCAACCCGTCTTTGGACACACATCAACCTATGCTCCAATTTTGGGCACACTTCAACAACTTCATCTGTTGAAGACTCTCCCCCTGAAGAGTTGCTCATCGTGATCACAACTTCACTCATTGTGATCAACACAATAATGAAGGTCCCATACCCTTCATTTATCCTTAACTTCTCCCTCAATGTAGACAAATACCCAACCTTGAGCATTTTCTAACCACTTGAGTTCCCCCTTGAGTTCCCACTTGAAATAATGAGGATATCCACTCCCCATTTCAAGTTCAACTGCTCATCCATGAGCATTCTCTTAACAGAAGGTTAACCACCTTCCAAGGTTTATGAAAAATAATTTTCATGTCTTTAAAGAGTCCCTCCCCCTAAAGACATGGTGGTAACTTCTGTCATTGCACCAACAATGACTTGGAATCCCTAAACCTTTAGGAAACCCAATTGTAGAAGTTTTGAGGTTCAAATATTCAAAATTTGAAACAAACCTCAACCTAAACTTCAACTTAGCCTTCCTTAACCAATCCATCCTTGTTTTCACATGAAAACACCCTCCTTATGTATACAAATGTATATTTAGGGGTTTGGAAAGGTTACATTGACTAAAATAGGTTCAAAGTGCTGAAATCAGGCTTTCCCAGCCAAAATCAGCAACTTGGATCGATTGGAGTTGGGTTCCAATCGATTGAACCTGGCTGAATCGATCCACTGATCGATTCAAACTACCTGGATCGACCGGCTGATCGATCCGGCGAGCTTCTGGTCGCAGGAAATGCCTTCTGAATCGATCCACGGATCGATTCAGACTACCCTGGATCGATCGACTGATCGATCCAGCGAGCTACTGCTCGCGAGAACTGCCTTCTGAATCGATCCATGGATCGATTCAGGAACTCCAATCGATCCATGGATCGATCGGAGCTCTGATAGTTGCTGAAATTCCATTTCAGTCAACTTCAGAAACCCCTAGAAAATTCTACAAAAATCCAAAAATTATGAAATTTCGTGTAGACTTTAGTTAGGGCATATACTATCAAGGAAAAATAGTTTTCTATGAAAATACATCATATTTTCAAAGATTGACACAAACTTGAAAACTTCCAAAAACTTTAGTGTTTTCTTCAAGTTTGTGTCTAACTATTCAATGGTGATTACTATCAAAAGATAGCCTTCACCAAGGTTTTCCAAAATCATTTTGAAAACTTTTTCAAAACAAATATCCCACCATGTTCCTTGGGCATAATGCACATGACTTGTACATTAGCTTTCCCAATGATGGGAAAACACATATCTATGTGTTTTGATGAAACTAAAACTCAAAAGAATGCACTAAATCAACATCTTGAGTTTTGTTCATCATCCTAACATCTCACTTGTATCTAATGTGCACTAAAACACATACAAGTCATCTTATAGGTCTTTGTGAGATGTAGATTTTGGTTTTGCCCTAATCTAGGGATCATGCATATCTATCTAGGCATTTTGGAGATATTAGACACCCACCTGGGATGTCACTTGTTAATAAGTGTTGTTGAATGCCTTTTGTCCTTAATTACAAGGAATTAAACTTAATGCATGATAATGTTATGACATACATCAAAAAGAAATAATTTTCAAAAGAAAATATCCTATAATTACATGATGTATGAATGTCATGACATGGTATTTTTGTATTTTTCATAATAAGTCATGAATGCAAAAGTAGACATGATGTCATGGCATATGATGGGCAAACAATCATGGCAAGATTTAGCATAAATAAAATATACCTAGATTAACTATCTAAGTATCCTTAAAACCTTAGCTAAACTTATAACTTAAACCTAGATTGCCCTAAAGTGCTTCAAGAAAATGTCAAAGCCTAAATTGGCATTTCTAATTCCCTTGATTAATTTATGCCAGTCGAAATTAAGCATATCCTCAAATGTTGGCATATTTCATTTTTCCACAAGAGTAGCACTTCAAAGTTAAGGCCCGGATTGCCTTAAATTTCCTAAGAACATACCAAAATCCCAACTTAGTAGCTCTTATGAATTTCCCAATATGTGCCTTTTAAGATTAAAATCAAATTTTCACCACTAGGCACATTTTACTCTTTCAAGGAGTAAATAATAGTTCCATTTCATTTTCAAAGGTTAACAAAAACCTTGAAAATGCTCCTTGAGTGTCAATTTCCTCAAAGTTGGGTTAACTACCCTTCTAATTGGAGTTGACACTCTCTAACCCATCTATGGGGTAGAGAAGATGCTCCTAGGAACCCAACACCTATTGGTGCTCCTTGGATGCTCTAGGTACTCACTAGGATAACTTCCTAGATACCTTCCTAGTGACCTTGTTGGGCTTCTTAGAAGCCTTGGTCACATTTTCTAGGTCAACCCTAGGGATAGCCTCCTTGTGACCTTGTTAGTGACTTTCTTAGACTTCTTAGAAGTCTTAGTCACTTGGTTGCAAAAATACTCTTAGGGATGACTTCCTAGTATTCTTGACTTGACCACTAAACCTAGGGTTTGTTCCATAACTATATGGAATCCTATGATAACTAGGCACATCCTTCTTAGCCTTTGGTTTGTATCCCAAACCTCTATGGCTATTTGATGGCTTTGACTTTCCTAGCCCTAGGTTTTGCTCATTTTGCCCTTTTAGGATATTTTCCATCCTTTTTAGGGTCTTTTCAATTTTATCAAGTCTTGATCTCAAGACTTGATTTTCTATCATTAAATCCTTAGAATTTGGTTTTTCATTAAGTCCATGAGCATTTTTGTTTCTAGGCTTGTATCTACAATCCTTAGAGTTCTTGCCTAGACTTTTACCTACATTCCTAGCCTTAGGTGTAGTAGTTTTGGCATGTAGGGCCACATGCTTTTCCTTAAAGCCCTCATGCTTCCTATTCTTATGGTAAATCGCATTAAAATGATAAAAATTAGAACTATCATGCTTTTTACCATAATTTAAAGGAGTAGGCTCAATAAATGTTACCTTCTTCTTTACCTTGGAGGCGCCCCTTGACTAATGCCTCCTTGAGCCTTGACCATCTTCTTCCCCTTGAGGCATTGACTCCGGTAATGCCCCTTTTGATTGCAAGAGAAGCATATAATATGCTCCTTGCTCTTCTTTGTGTTGGGGATGGTCTCCTTGGGCTTCACCTTGCCCTTTTGTGCCACTTGGCCCTTCTTCTTGGCTAATTTAGGGCACTTGCTCTTGTAGTGCCCATGTTCCCTACACTCAAAACATATTATATGATTTTTATTATTAATTGAAATATTTATACCTTTGCTTGTAGGGGTGGCACTTGTTTTGGATGTAGAAGCTTCTCCATTTGATTTTTCTTGACTTGTGGAGGTAGAAGCTTCTTCCTCCTCTTCTTCTCTTGACCTGGATGTAGAAGCTTCTCCTTCTTCTTGATCCGGTGTCACCAAGGATTGCTCCCCCTCAATCCTAGAGGTGGAGGCTTCATCATCTTGAATATGAAACAAGGAGTATGCTCCCTCCTTGTTCCCTTCGTTGCATTCCCTTGAGGATGAAGCTTCTTGGATTTCCTCTTCTTCGGAGGTTGAGCATCTCTCAACCTCGGAGTCCTCCTCTTGGTCTTGCTCCAAAGAGTCACCCTCTTTAGATACTTCTTGATTCGGTACAGTGGAGGGGATCTCTTCATGAAGCTTGGCCAATTTGCTCCATAAATCCTTTGCATCTTCAAATTCTCCAATTTTGCAAAGGATGGTGCTTGGCAATAGATTGACCAAAAGCTTGGTCACTTTGTTATTGGCCTCGCACCTTTGGACTAGCTCCGGGCTCCATTTGCTTTTCTTTAGAACTTTGCCCTTGGAATTTGTTGGAGCTTCGAAGCCTTCCGTAAGAGCAAACCATTGCTCTATCTCCATCATAAGAAAGTTTTCGATTCTTGATTTCCAAGAATCGAAGCTCGTGGAGGTGTATGGTGGAGCCACCCTTGTGTCAAATCCAAGTCCATCTTGGAATTGCATCTTGAAGTTGAGCTTGATAAAGTCTTGAACTTGAAGAATTTGCTCCAACTTCTTCACCCTCTAGCTTTTCTTGATATGCTTGACCCTTCCGGCGATGATTCCGGTGAAGAGCAACCTTGCTCTGATACCACTTGTTAGGACCAAAAGTAGCTAGAGGGGGGGGTGAATAGCTCGTCGCGTTCGCTCGGTGCGCTTCGTTGCTTGGCGTTGCTTGTTTCTTCTTGGATGTGCAGCGGAAAATACAGAAACAAACACAAAACGCTAACACTAGGATTTTACTTGGTATCCACCTCACAAGAGGTGACTAATCCAAGGATCCACACCAACGCACACACCCTCCACTATGAATAACACTCCTTTATGGTAACTACCAAAGGCGGAGAAGCCCTACAACACTCTCAATACAAGAAGAAGAAAGGGAAATACAAGTTAAGCAAAAGCTTACAAGATGTGCAGTAAAAACCCTAACCCTAACTTCTTCCTCTTGCAATAGATCCGCCTCTTGACTTGGAAAGCCTCCAAGAACCTTCAAGAACTGGCGATCACGTGCTTGTAGAGAGCTGTGGAGGAGCTGGAATGAATCTGAGAAGAGATTGTAAAAGGATGCCGAAGACCACGCTCGCCTGCGGCTTTAAACCCGACGCAACGGTCGGATCCCGATCGATTCGAATGTTCCGAATCGATCGGGGAGGCTTTGGATCGATCCACGGATCGATCCAGAGCGCCTCTGTGCTCAGGAAACGCGCCTGGATCGATCCACGGATCGATCCAGCGCTTATCGTGCGAAGCAGCATCGTCCCGATCGATCGGCTGATCGATCGGGACCTCTGGATCGATCCACGGATCGATCCAGAAGCTTTCTGTTCGCTGGGAAGAATCTGGATCGATCCACTGATCGATCCACGGATCGATCCAGCACTTGGTTTTTGCCCAAAACCAAGTCCCAAACCTCCCTAACCAACATCCGGTCAACCTTGACCTGTTGGTACATCATGCCTCGCATCTGGTCACTCCCTTGACCTGCTAGGACTCCCCACCAAGTGTCCGGTCAATCCCTTTGACCCACTTGGACTTTTACTCGTCGTGCCAAGTATCCGGTCACTCCATTGACCTACTTGGACTTCCACCAGATGTCTGGTCAACCTTGACCCATCTGGACTTCCTTCCTTGCCAAGTATCCAGTCAATCCTTTGACCTACTTGGACTTCCTAACACCAGATGTCCGATCATCCTTGATCCATCTGGATTTCCTTCCTTGCCTGGCTTCACTCACCAGGACGTTCACCTAGCTTCACTCACTAGGGTTTTCCATCTGCCTAGCTTCACTCACTAGGACTTTCACCTGGCTTCACTCACCAGGACTTTCACCTAGCTTCACTCACTAGGATTTCCTTCTGCCTAGCTTCACTCACTAGGACTTCCTTCTGCCTAGCTTCACTCACTAGGACTTTCACCTGGCTTCACTCACCAGGATTTCCACCTAGCTTCACTCACTAGGATTTCCTTCTGCCTAGCTTCACTCACTAGGACTTCCTAGTCAAGTATCCGGTCAACCTTGACCTACTTGACTCTTCTTCGATCAATATCTTATTGTCAAACATCTAAACCCAAACCAAGACTCAGCTTGGTTAACCAGGTCAACCTTGACCTGAGGGATTTTGCACCAACAAGAAGTTCATACTTTTTAAGGTCTGTCCTAACTGCTGAAGAACACAGTATTTCTTTCTATTAAACCAGTTGACAAGTGATGGACCCAGTAATTGACATCCACCACTTGTACTTTTACGGTCAAATTTATAGCCAGCATAATCTAAGTCAGAATAGCCTATTAGTTCGAAATTGGTTGTTCTAGGATACCAAATTCCTACATTTGATGTTCCTTTGAGATTCCTAAAAATTCTTTTAACTTGAGTCAAATGTGATTCTTTAGCACAGGTTTGGTATCTAGCACACATACTAACTAAAAATAAAATATTAGGTCGACTTGTAGTTAAGTATAGTAGGGTACCTATGACACTCCTATAGTATTTTAAGTCAATTGGGTTTCCATTTGAATCATCATCTAAGGTTGTGTTAGTTGCCATAGGTATCTTTATTTCCTTAGTGTTTTCCATTCCAAATTTTTTAAGTAATTTGTTAATATATTTTTGTTGATAAATGTAATTGCCCTCATTTGTTTGTTTAATTTGTGTCCTAAAAGGTAAGTTAGTTTACCTACTAGGCTCATTTCAAATTCCTGTTCCATTAGGGTTATAAATTCTTATAAAAATTCTGAATTAGTTGATCCAAAGATTATATCGTCTATATAAACTTGGGCTATAAAAATATCTTGTTTGATTGATTTGACAAATAGGGTTGGGTCAATTTGTCCTTGGTTGAATCCTTTAGAAATTAGGTGGGAGGTTAATCTTTCATACCGTGCCCTAGGTGCTTATTTAAGTCCATATAGGGGTTTCTTAAGTTTAAATACATGATCAGGATGATCTAAACTCTCAAACTCAGGTGGTTGACCTACATAAACTTCTTTGATTAGCCCATTTAAGAATGCGAATTTAACATCCATTTGATAAAGTTTAAATCCGTTATAGGCTGCATAGCTAACATTCCAATGGACTCATGGACTCAAGTCTAGCTATTGGGGCATATGTTTCATCATAGTCAAGTCCCTCTACTTGACTAAACCCCTTAACAACTAGTCTAGCCTTGTTTCTAATAATTTTCCCAGTTTCACTTAGTTTATTTCTGAATACCTATTTTATTTCTATTATCTTTTTATTTTTTGGTGGTGGTACTAAGTCCTAGACTGTATTTCTCTCAAATTGGGTTAGCTCTTCTAGCATGGCTATAATCCAGTCTGGGTCAAGTAAGGATTCAGCTATTGTTTCGGGTTCAATCTTTAAAATTAGGGATATTTGACTTAGGTTCCTGAAAGATGACCTAGTCTGAACTCTTAGGCCTGGGTCACCGATTATTTGGTTAAATGGATGATCTAGGTTGACTCTTAGGGTTTTGGGAGGTTCATTCACTTGAAGCTGATCTTCTTCTTCGCGAATTAGCTTTTCATTAGCTCCCCCTTGACTAGTATTACCTTGAATAAAATTAATTGGTTGAATTTGGGTTTGTTCTAAGTTTTGATTGGTCTCTTCAAATTTCACATTTGAGGTTTATTTGATTTTCAGTGTGACTTTATTATATATTCTATAACCTCTACTGTTTAATGAATATCCTATAAATATTCTATTTTCTATTTTTGAGGTAAATTTTCCTAAGTGTTCTCTTGTATTTAGTATGTAAACTGGACATCTAAATACTTTAAAGTAATTAATATTAGGTTGTTTATTATAATATAATTCAAATGATGTTTTATTGTGATTTTTATTTATTACAGTTCAGTTTTGTACATAACAAGTTATACTAACAGCTTCTGTCCAAAAATATTTTAGTAAGTTATATTCATTCAGCATTGTCCTAGAAGCTTCAAATAGAGTTCTATTTTTTCTTTCTACTATTCCATTTTTTTGAGATATTTTAGGACATGAAAAATCATGATGGTAACCGTTTTCAAAACAAAATTGGTTAAAATTATGATTTTTAAATTCTCCTCCATTGTTACTTCTGATTCATTTAATTTTTAGGTCTTTTCCATTTTCAACTTGTTTGCAAAAATTAGTGAAGATTTCAAATGTTTCATCTTTAATTTTTAAGAATTTTACCCAGGTAAATCTAGAGTAGTAATCTATTATTACTAGGCAATATAGACTTTCATTTATTGATTTTGTCACGCCCCCAGAGAAGTCCCTACCAAAAAATTTCGACAGCATCTCCCCTGTACCGATGACAATTTGAGGCATACATACATACAAAATACATCAGCCACATACAACTGGAATATACACACAACAACGCAGTTAATAATGCAGCTCACACGGCTGAAACATAACTTAACCATGCAGTTAATAATGCAGCCCACTCGGCTGAAACATAGCACAACGGAAATCACAAAATAATGAACATGAAACGAACAAATCAACTCACTATGAGCCGGCTCGGCTTGACACGACAACCACATCAAACCAAATACAAGATACTACAAAGCCAAACTCTATATAAAAGATACAAATACAAAACCAATAAAGCAAATAAAAGCACTAACGGTAGAGGAATCTCGGTGTGACATGGGACTGGCGGACATGATCTTTAGGCGGCTCCATAAATCCTTTACCTGCTACTTGGTGAAATAAACCAGTATACGGGGTGGTGAGTACTAAGACTCAGCGGGCAATAGACAGATAGTGCATGAGTATAGTAAAAAACTAGAGATACAAAAGTATACAGTCTCGTAGGGAATATAGCAAATACAACAATGATATCGTAATAAGTGTCCATACCTGACACTATATCCTAGGCTAGTAATAGAAGGTCAGGTGTAGCAAAGTCCTACTATAGTACTGCTCATAACTACATGGGTAACATGTGAGGTATATACATATTACCAATAAGCAAACCAGTGTCTAAACCCATACCTCAGGTATATATCTCAACCTATGTGAGCATATCAGCATAAGTAAGCAACAACAGCATAACTAAGCAATAGCCGTATAAGTAAGCAACAACATCAACATCAGTAGGTATACTAATAACAGCGTATGCACAAATGGTCACTCCCACCCACCCCCCCTGTACCATGATCCCTGTATGGTCGAGAGGCCGGGATAATGACAGACTGTACACCACTCCAGCTACCACTACTCTTGAGTGGCTGAGGGGACAGTTGCATAATAGCTAACTAGCTACATCTGCGGCGGGGGTCCCTGCTGCTCACAACTCCAGCTATCAATACCCATGAGTGAGCGAGTGGGAGCACGTCAGGACAAGTGGCACGCTCCAGCAACCACTACCCATGAGTGGCTGAGCGTGTGACCCTGGCCAACGATCCTCTCAACCACAAGGGAGATATGGTCGAATGACATGCATGCAATGACATGATGCGAAAAATGCAACAGTCATCATATATATAAACAGAAACAGGTATACTACATGAAGCCAGCATGCTCAATAAGAAACATGAATATATAGCAGTCAAAGCAAGTAAAGATGGTATCTGGTATCTATATATCCAATATCTAGTATCTAGTGTCTGGTATCTACTAAATATCATAGATAGCAACGAGAGACTGTATAGATACAGAAACGAGTAGCTCAAAGATTGAGTGGAAGTATCAAACGCAGAAAAAATAAGAGTGGAGTCAAGATGAACATAGTAACTATCTGAACATTTAGCTCATGCACCAAGATCAATGTGCTAAAGAGATAAAGCAAGAAATACCCGCCTTTTCTGTCGATCATGCTAAACAAACCCGCGTCAAAATGCTTGTCTCGAATCAGAATCTTGTCAATCACATAATGTATTTAGCTAATTACATATAAAGTAAATAGCTAAATAAACTCCCTACCTAATTAGAGTAACCCCAATCGGACATGATTATGGATTAATCCCCCAATTAATCGTAATCATATTATAACCTAATTAGATTAGGTCTATACATGGATTTATCAAAACTCATTCAATTCATCACATTACTATCCAATTCCATAACTATCCAATGATCACTAACAACTAATCATGTAACAGAACTAATCAACTAGCATGGATAACAAATTAATCACGCTAATCTCCAGATACAACCTCCATTAATCTATAGATCTATCAATTCGTGCATTATCACAAACCATAATTACATTAACCATAATCGAAATAGAACCTTAATTCCAATTCATCCATCCATTATAGACAAATGATCAGATCCCCCTGGATAAGATATTATGAGTAACCTAACCAAAACTGTAATCAAATAACCAATCTAGTACAGAAATCGAACAAACACTTAAATATTGATACACTGATCATATCTTACCTTAAAATGATCTATCACTGCTTGGTGAAACAATCTGGAAGCAGAGAGAGGAGATGGATGAGTAAAAGTGCTCCGAATCCTTTTACCCCCACTTCAAATAGTGTGATTCGAAGAAACGAAATGTAATCCATCTGAGTGATCAGAGAAGCTTGAGATGTGATGGCTCTCACCACGGCTGCCTTGGCATAGGGGCGACAATGCTAGGGCACAGCTCGACAATCAAAGGAAGGTGAGGAACATGATAAACAACAATCAACACTAATCGTCGATCAATGATGCACAGATCGAAGTCAAACCCTTTCCACAGTGTCGACATCTAGACTATGTGAAGTTGCTCGCTATCCTCGGTCGGAGACGGAAGCGAAGGGGAAAATGTCAGCGTCGATGCTGAGGTGGGAAAAGGACCTTAGGTTAATCGGGAGCAGAGAGAGCTCACTACATCTGTGGCTAACAGCATCGCCTCCATCAACGACAAAGGTTGCAGTGTCATTGGCGGTCTCGCACGGATGGTCGTTGTCGGTGTTCGGTGGCATTAGGCGATGCAATCGGAGAGGGTGGCTAGGAGATTGGGACAACTTCTTGCTCACCATCGGAGAGAAGCTAGGGGCGCACAGAAGTTCGGCGATCGGCCGACGATGACCAACGATCAAGAGGCGCGGCGAGATCGAAAGAGGGGAATTCGTGAGAGAGAGGGCTCGAGAGAGGAGATGTGCGGCGGTGAGGTGAGGGGAAAGAAAAGGATTGGGGAAAATGGGGGCTTAGGGTTTTGGTTTAATCAAACCCTAAGTACTTTCCTAAATCAACTTCTACTTTTGGGTATTTCCAAACAGGCTTTTCTCATGCCTATTAATTCATCCCCGCAAACTACTTCATACGAACTCTATTTAAATCCTAGAAAATTTCTCAAAATTCCCAGAAAATCCAATAAGATTATTTGTCAAATAACCTTATTATTAATTATTATTTGGGCACAGTATTTTACATTCTCCCCCACTAATAAAAATTTGGTCCCTATCTTTACTGCTCAACTCAGGGATCCGCATCCAAGAGTAACCACCAACAACATACTCATATATCACTCTATCTAAGTATTAGGAATAAATCTCCAACCTCAAGGGATGACTCTGTGGGTTATGAGCTCACCCTGCTTCCGCTACTCACATACTGCTGTCTAACCAACTATAGGTAAATTAACTATCTTTGTACTGCGTGAAATACTATCAGCAAACCTCTAGCATCCATATAACGTGCTCCGACTGTCCATCTGCCTGAGAGTGAAAATCTCTATTACAACAAAGCTCCACACTCACGATGCTACAAACTCTGCTAGGTGCATGAGGTGAATCTCGGCTCTCAATCCGATACCAAACTCAAAGATATACCATAAGGTCTGGAAATCTCTCTACAATATAACCCTGCCAAGCGGCCCAAAGGGTCCGACCTATGGATTGGTAGAAGGTGAACAAAGCTAATCAATAAATCAACGATTACCCAAATAGTATAATATTTTTTTCGATATCCTGGATAATTCCATAACAAGTCCATTATAACAAACTCCTATTTCCATTCCAGTATCTGAATCAACGGTGACAATCCTGCTAGTCTCTGATGCTCAGCCTTCACTTGTTGAGATCCACCAATAGGAACACCTCAAGACTCTGTATATCGGGTATCACCCGCATGTATCGTAAATCTGGATCGATGTGCTTCCTGAAATAACTCCTCCCAGACAGGATCTAACTCAGGAACACACATATCTCTCACGGTAATTATGAATCCCATATGAATGATGTCACCACATTTTCAATGTGAAAATAATAGCTGCTAATCCCAAATCATGAGTCGGATAATTCTTCTCATGATTGTTTTTCCAGCTATCGAGATAAATATAGACTACTCAATCGTGCTGCTTCATAACTGCACCTAACCTCTAATACTATACTTCTGTGTAGAGTACAAATTCGTCTACATCAGAAGGTAACACTAGGACGAGTGCAGTTATTGATCTTCGTTTCAACACCTCAAATTGGTCTCAGGAGCATATGTCCAGGAAAATTCCACACCCTTCCCAGACAATCAATACAACAACATAACAACGTTGGAGAAACTCTCAACCAATCTCCGGTAATATCCAACCAGACCAAGGAAACTGCGAGTCTCCTGTATAGACTTTAACTACTCCCAACTGGTAACGACTTTTATCTTTTGTGGATCCACTGATACACCCCTGCTAAAGACAATATGCCCCAAAAATTCCATAGAAGACAATCGAAGTGCACACTGCCGAACTCCGCATAAGGATGCTCCCATCGAAACATCTCCAGAACTATGTGAAGATGATGTACGTGTTCCACCTCGGATCGGGAATAGATCATAACATCGTCAATGAAGACAATGAAAACTGATCTAAATCCCCTAGAAATACCAAATACATCGAGTCCATGAAAACATCTAAGGCATTGTAAGCCTAAATGGTACAACCAAGAAATTATAATGTAAATACAACGGACATACTCAAATCGTAAGATCACTGACAACAAGTCTGTAATCTGATCACCAACAATATCCACCAATCTCAAATCATCCTCAACATCAAACAAACCTGAAAGTCCCCTGAACAATGATAAAGAAGAAGAAAAACATCCATCCTTCTACACCCACTGCTAATAAGTGTTGGGTTTTTCGGGCCGCGGAAACCCCGAAAGCCTCAGCCACCAGATCCGTGCAAAGAAAAATAAAATAAAATACGAGTACAAGTTTCTAAACCTTGATCTACAGTAGATCTACAAAGGGAAACAAAGAATATACCCTTGATGCGGACCCTACGCGAATCCCGCTCGTCCAATGGTGTCGGATCTCAAGGTTGTCAAAGTACACAACCCTCTAGAAGTATCCACACGAACACAAGAAGGAGATCACCAAACTAAAGTGTGCTAGCACCTTAGTTAGGTTCGGCAAGATGAGGAGAGGGAGAGAAGAAAATGGAGCAAGGAAGAAGATGATGGAATGAATGAGAATAATTCCCAAAATGAAACTTATCCCTCCCATTCATGTGACCGGCCACATTAAGAGCATGTATAACTCCCATGGAATGCCAAGAGTCACAACTCTTGGTAACTCCCATGAGGTGGCATCCCACTTAAGCAACCATGATGATGTGGAGCATCATCATTGGTCCACTCAATGCCAACTCACCAATGAGGTGGCATAAAGTCAAGTCAAACTTGACTCTTCATCTTCCTCCCAAGTCAAGTCAAACTTGACTTAATCTCTCTCATTGTTGATCTAATCCAACCATTTAATTCAAGCCAATTTAATATAATGAATCTAATTCATTTAATTAAATTGATTCAATGAGTCATAATCTAAATTAGACTCATTGAACACATGAATCAACTTGAGTCCAACTCAATTAGCCCAATTAGGATTACTCTTAATCCAATTTGATTCATCAAATGAATCTAATCCTCTTGGTTCATCATATGAACCTAATCTCCATCTAATTGTCCTTAGTGTGTGACCCTATAAGTTCTTGTAACGTTGGCAATGCCCCTAAACCCATTTAGGAGCATAAGTAATGAGCGGTATCTAGCAACACATCATTACTACCCAAGTTACAAGAATGTTGAGATCCAACATCACCTTGTGACTACTAATTGTGACTCCTCATAATATATGACAAGTATCCTTCTATCCTAGACATCTAGATTAATCAATGTGAGGCATAGACCGTGTCATCCTCTGATCAAACTAAATCTTGAACTCCAAGTAGACTCACTAAATCAAATGAGCTCAATATATCATATTGACTCATTTGGGCATGGCCATGCACTTCGTGGTCTCACTCTATTAAGAATATCGATGTCGCTCCCGTCATATAGGAGGGATAGATCTCATCTACATCACTCACATCCCTCTGTATAATTTGTTACATACCCAGTAATCGCCTTTATAGTCCACCCAGTTACGGGTGACGTTTGACGAAACCAAAGTACATAACTCCTTATGTAGGGAACCATGGTGACTTCAGGTCTAAGGACTAGTAGTCATACTAATAGCCATATGAGAAAGTATATGACACTCATATAACGATCCATGATACTTTCTCATAGCGGGTCATTTAGTATACATTCTCCAATGCATACCCATGTGTCAACTTGATATCTCTATACCCATGACTTGTGAGATCAAGTCATCGAGTTGACCTACATGCTAGTCTTATTGCATTAACATTATCCCTGAATGTTAATACTCGACTAGAAATGATTAAGAGTAGTGTTCCCTATATCATCTCACTATCGGTTCAACTAACCGATTGATATAGGTGAGAACCTTCTACTCAAGGACGCTATTATACTTAGTTTATTTGGCACCAATACAAGTAAGTATAATAACCAAAACAATAAATGCCTTTATTTATATATAAGAATATGATACAACAAGTCCATAATACAATCATCAAATGATTGGCTCTAGGGCTCTAACTAACAATAAGCTTAGATAAATCCGTCATGGTTCAACATTGCACGTCTATGTCGTACCACTATAGAGACTATATCTACTATGGAAGTTTATTTTCATATATCTTTAATGAGACAAACCAGTCATGTACTCACCAATCTAATCTCCCACTGATCCGCTCTCACCATGATCTACAATTAATATGTAGAAATTTATCAACATTCTACCAAAAGTATATCACTACTGAAATCCAAGGGCGCCCCTTGATTTCCTGATCGATGACCAACAACTCTCCAAATGGTAGAGATACGGTCAATCCATGAGATATGAGTATACAAAACTCTACTAATCATATCCAATCGGTCCATGAGTCAGGATCTCCCATGGAACAGCGCTAGACGAGTCAACTGATCATCACCTTATAAATCATTATACCACGATTCCTCCTTTTCCGGTTCAAGAACTCCTGACAAGCTATACTGAAGGAAGGAGAGAAATACTATCTCTCAAAACACCTCAAAATAATCACCGAGATGTTTTGTTCTCAAAAATCATCTTCTGCATCTTCCTTTACGTAGTGCCTGGTCACGTAAGCGATACGCAGCTAACATCATCTTTTCCGCATCAGTATAAGTCATATATCTGAATGTACTCACCAATTCATACACCTATATAACAGATGTATCACGCAAGTGTTAAGCAAGTAGCTCTACAATTTTTCACATCAATGGGGGCATCTATCCAAATGTACCCTCTAGGTCATCCTACCAGGTACATACAGTCTATGGTCAAAGTCCCCATGGAATAGGATACATCGATCCTCTATAGACTAGTCAAGCCAAAAATGATATTCAGCTAACTTAGTCAATTCTACGTTTGTACAAATCATGAACTCAAATGTGCCTTCTAGGTTATATAACCAAACACAAATAACCCTTAGGTTAGAATCTTCATGAAATAGAGTAAGTCGATCTCCTACTGACCGAACTAATAGAAGTAACTCAGTACTCTACTGACTACACCGACAATAATGAATCAGTCTTCTACTGATCAAGTCAACAAAGGTAAATCGGTCCTCTACTAACCAAAACATCAAGAGTAAATTGGTCCTCTACGGGTCGAACCAACTAGAGTAGATCAATACTCTACTAAGCAAGTCAATAAGGGTACATCGGTCCTTTACTAACGGAAACAGCATGATATTTAGCAGATACTATCCACTACCAAACTAGTGATAACAGAAACTAATAATACTGGTGGTATGGTAAAGGAAATCCCATGAGACTGTAATCCTTGATCTCCAGTAGGGTCAACCTTGATCAGTGATTGACCTAACACATGTGATGTATGCTATAAACAACTAGATAGATACTAATAAAAGAGTACTAATACATGACATAACTATTAGAACGAATATGCATATACAAACAGAAATGTAAGATAACAATATATAAACATACCTCCTATAGCTTGGAGATTCCTGTCACTGTCTAGTCCCAAAACTCGAAAAGTCACATCGAGAAATCAAATCACGAAAATCCAAAACATAGAAAATAGGCCTCATAAACCTATGGCTTTGATACCAATAAATTGTCACGCCCCCAGAGGAGTCCCTATCGAAAAATTTCGACAACATCTCCCCTGTACCGGTGATAATCTGAGGCATACATACATATGAAATACATCAACCACATACGACTGGAATATACACACAACCATGCACTTAATAATGAGCCCACATGGCTGAAACATAGCATAACCACGTAGTTAATAATGCATCCCACTCGGCTGAAACATAACACAGCAGAAATCACAAAATAACGAACATGAAAGGAACAAAACAACTCACTGCAAGCCGGCTCATCTTGACACGACAACTACATCAAATCAAATAGAAGATACTACAAAGCCAAACTCCATACAAAAGATACAAATACATGAACAAGTACAAAATCAATAGAGAGAATAAAAGCACTAATGGTAGAGGAAGCTCGGTGTGACATGGGACTGGCGGACAGGATCTCTAGGTGACTCCATAAATCCTTTGCATGCTACCTGGCGAAATAAACCAGTTTACGGGGTGGTGAGTACTAAGACTCAGCGGGTAATAGACAGATAGTGCATGAGTATAGTAAAGAACTAGAGATATAAAGGTATATAGTCGCATAGGAAATATAACAGATACAACAATGATATCGTAATAAGTGTCCATACCTGAAACCATATCCTACGCTAGTAATAGAAGGTCAGGTGTAGCAAAGTCCTGCTACAGTACTTCTCATAACTACATGGGTAACATGTGAGGTATATACATATTACCAATAAGCAAACCAGTGTCTAAACCCATACCTCAAGTATATATCTCAACCTATGTGAGCATATCAGCATAAGTAAGCAACAACAGCATAAATAAGCAATAACCGCATAAGTAAGCGACAACATCAACAGGTATAATAATAACAGTGTATGCACGGATGGTCACTCCCACCCACACCTTGTACCATGACCCCTATATGGTCGAGAGGTCGGGACAATGACAGACTGTACACTACTCCATCTACCACTACTCTCGAGTGGCCGAGGGGACAGTTGAATAGTAGCTAACTAGCTACATCTGCGGTAGGGGTCCCTACTGCTCGCAACTCCAGCTATCACTACCCATGAGTGAGCGAGTGGGAGCATGTCAGGGCAAGCGGCACGCTCCAGCTACCACTACCCATGAGTGGCCGAGCGCGCGGCTCTGGCCAATGACCCTCTCAACCACAAGGGAGACATGGTCGTCGACATGCATGCAATGACATGATGTAAAAATTGCAATAGTCATCATATATATAAACAGAAATAGGTATGCTACATGAAGCCAACATGCTCAATAAGAAACATGAATAAATAGCAGTCAAAGCAAGTAAACATGGTATCTGGTATCTATATATCCAGTATCTAATATCTGGTGTCTGGCATCTGCTAAATATCATAGATAGCAACGAGAGATTGTATAGATATAGAAATGAGTAGCTTAAAGATTGAGTGGAAGTATCAAATGCAGGAAAAATAAGAGTGGAGTCAAGATGAACACAGTAACTATCTGAACATTTAGCTCATGCACCAAGATTAATGTGCTAATGAGATAAAGTAAGAAATACCCGCCTTTTTTGTTGATCGTGCTAAATAAACCCGCATCAAAGTGCTCGTCTCGAATCAGAATCCTGTCAATCACATAATGTATTTAGCTAATTACATATGAAGTAAATAGCTAAATAAACTCCCCACCTACTTAGAGTAACTCCAATCGAACATGATTATGGATTAATCCCCCAATTAATCGTAATCATATTATAACCTAATTAGATTAGGTCTATACATGCATTTATCTAAACTCATCCAATTCATCACATTACCATCCAATTCCATAATCATCCAATGATCACTAACAACTAACCATGTAACAGAACTAATCAACTAGCATGGATAACAAATTAATCACGCTAATCTCCAAATACAACCCCCATTAATCTATAGATCTATCAATTCGTGCATTATCACAAATCATAATTACATTAACCATAATTGAAATAGAACCTTAATTCCAATTCATCCATCCGTTATAGACAAATGATCAGATCTCCCTGGATCAGATATTATGCGTAACCTAACCAAAACTGTAATCAAATAACCAATCTAGTACAAAAATCAAACAAACACTTAAATATTGGTATACTGATCATATCTTACCTCAAAATGATCTATCACTGCTTGGTGAAACAATCTGGAAGCAGAGAGAGGAGATGGATGAGTAAAAGAGCTCCGGATCCTTTTACCCCCACTTCAGATAGTGTGATTCGAAGAAACGAAATGTAATCCATCTAGAGTAGTCATCTATTATTACTAGGCAATATAGACTTTCATTTATTGATTTGACCCATGGGAATCAAATAAGTCTAAGTGTAACAGTTTTAGTATTGAATTTGTTTGAAGTTGATTAGTTGGTTTGTGAGTAGATTTTGTTTCTTTTCCTTGTTGACAAGCATTACAGATTATTGAGTCTAAGTTGGGTAATTTTGGTAAGCCTCTAACTAATCCATTTAACTTACATATATTTCTAAAGGCGGTTTGTGATATTCTTCTATGTCATAACCAGGTTTCTTCTTTTTGTGTTAAATAACACTTAAGTGAAGAAGAGGTTAGGTTAATTGCATAGATATTATCTTTTCTAAACCTTTTTAGATTTATAGTAGGATTATCTAAGTACTTAATTAAGTATTTCGAGGATAGAAACATAACCTTATATCCAGAATCACACAATTGACTAATGCTAAGAAGGTTGTACTTGAAATTTTTGACAAGTAATACTTTTTTAATAATAAAGTTAGTTTTGAGTTCAATATTACCTATCCCAATTACCTTGAGTTTGTCATTGTTTCCAAAGGCAACTGTTCCTAGGCTTTTGTAGGTTAGTTGAGTGAATTTGGTGTGATCCTCAGTCATGTGTTTGGAGCAACCACTATCCAAAATCCACATGTATTTCTACAATAGATAGGAGTTAAAATCAATTTGAATGTTTAAGTTCTTAGATTTTTTTTAAAAAAAAAAAAAATTAAGGTAATTTTAATTTTTAAGTTAATTTTTTTATTTTTAAGTTAGCAATTTTTAATGTAATTTTTTAAGCTAAAATAATTTTTTTAAGATAATTTTTAATTTAAAAAAAAATTTAAGTTAAAATAATTTTACAGATAATTTTTAAGTTAAAATAATTTATAAGTTAAAATAATTTTTTTAAAATAATTTTTAAGTTAAAATAATTTAAAATAAATTTTAAGATAAAATAATATTTTTTAAAGAATAATTTTTAAGTTCAAATAATTTTTAAGATAATTTTTAAGTAAAAATAATATTTAAAATAATTTTAAAGTTAAAATAATCTTTAAAATAATTTTTAAGTTATAATAATTTAAAATAATTTTTACGTTAAAATATTTTTTAAGTTAAAATAATTTTTAAAAACAATTTTTAAGTTCAAATAATTTTTAAGTTAAAATAATTTTTTTTAAGAATAATTTCAAAGTTAAAATAATTTAAAAAATTTTAAAGTTAAAATAATTTCTTTTTAATAATAATTTTTTATTTTAAAATAATTTTTATAATAATTTTCGAGTTAAAATATTTTTTATCTTAAAATAATTTTTAATATAAAATAATTTTAAATAATTTTTAAGTTAAAATAATTTTAAATAATTTTTTAGTTAAAATATTATTTTGAATAATTTAAAAGTTAAAATAATTTTAAAGTTAAAATAAATTTTTTAAGAATAATTTTTTAAGCTAAAATAATTTTTAAGTTAAAATAATTTTCAAGTTAAAATAATTTTCAAGTTAAAATAATTTTCAAGTTAAAATAATTTTTAATTTAAAATTATTTTTAAATTAAAATAATAAAAAATAATTTTTAAGTTAAAATATTTTTTTCAGAATAATTTTTAAGTTAAAATAATTTAAAATAAATTTTAATTTAAAATAATTTAAAATAATAATTTTTTTAAGAATAATTTTTTAAGTTAAAATAATTTAAAATAATAAGTTTTTTAAAGAATAATTTTTGTAATTAAAATAATTTTTAAGTTAAAATATTTTTTTTAAAAAATAATTTGGAATTAAATTTTGAATTTAATTTTAAATTAAAATTTAATTTAATTTAATTTAATTTTAATTTTAATTTAATTTAATTTAATTTTAATTTTAATTTTAATTTTAATTTTAACTTTAAGTCCTTAGTCATTTCACCCGATCTATGTTTTAAATCAGGGAATCCTATAATTTTTGTGAGATGAGTTGGTTCAAATTCAAGGTTTGGTTTAACCTTGTGTTAGATTCAAGTTTAGCTTTGGGTTCAATAAATAGACATTCTTTGGATAAATTTCTGGATTATGGTGAGTCACTTGGACATCATTAGAATTGCCATACCTTCGTGATTTTCCAAATAGTCTCATCCATTGAACTTAGTACAAAACCTTGGTCTAACTAGTTAGGATCCATAAGGGGTAGCTTCAGTTAGTTCCACTAAGTCAAATGCACCAGGTCGAAACAATATCTTCCTAGATATGCATAGACGGAGCTTCCCTAACCTACTATCATCCAAAACTTCACCAGTACCGTAGGTCAAGTTAAACTTTTGTCCCTTTTTAAGCTAATCCTAATTATCCTGCCAGATAGGTTATTTTTGGAGGTGCCAACTAGTTTGGAGCCTCCCTATGAATTATTGATCTGGATTAAATTTTAATTCTGGGGTTATGTTGATTACTTTTGTAAATGAACTTGACGATAATTGAGATTTGAGTTGGTCTTGTAATTATTTCTATGGTTTGACTTTGGTTTGGTTGATTTAATTTTATGTTTTGAATTTTGATTTGGATTATTTGATTTTACATAATATATTTTATCTTTGGGTATGTAGTATTGGTTAATTCCTACATGTGTGGTTAGACACGCTTTTGGAACTCAAGCTTTAGTTTGTGTTTTGGTTTGAGTTACAAGTGACATAACTGATTTATTTGTTGAGCTGGACTTGTATCCAAGCCGAGATTTGTTGTACACTATTTTTTGATTATTTAATATTAGATCCAAATTTTTAGATCTAATTGTGAAATTTTCTAATAACCCTTTAAGTTTGTTAATTTTAATTTTTATTGTTGAATTTTTCTCCTCAAGTTTTACGACTTGATTTGGATTTGATTTTTCAATTTGTTCCTTGAGTTGTTGGTTTTCCTCAAGGAGCAATTTATTTTGATTTTCTTGTTCAGTTAATTTTCTATTTAAACATGCAATGACTTTAAAAAACTTTTTGCTTAAATTAAAGTTTACCTCCTCGGAACCTTCGGAAACGAGTACGGACTCGTGGCTGGATTCGGGTTCAGACCCATGTTCCGATTCATCTTCCGATTCTGATTCGCGGGTCATCAGCGCGCGGTAGCTCCGGTGCTTCTGATCTTCAGCATCCGATTCATCTGAAGACGATTCGTCCCACGTTGCTTTTAGTGCATTCTTTTTGGTTGCCTTGGTTTTGTCATTCTTCAGCTTCGGGCACTCGTTCTTGTAGTGGCCCTTCTTGTTGCCTCCGAAGCAGGTCACATTCTTTGGTTTGGTAGTGGAGTTGATCTTCTGCAGGTCATTTCTATTGAAGTTCTTCTTTCTCCTGGTGAACATTTTTCTTACCGAGTTCACTAGGTGTTCTTTGTCTTCTGAGTCTTGGTCAGACTCACCTTCAGGTTCAGGAATGGTTCTTGACTTTTCCATGGAGGAACCTATAAAAAGAGCAACACCTTTCTTGTGTAACACCTGTCAATTTTCTCTCTTCCAAAAGAGCAAAAAGAAATAGAAGAAGAGAAATAAAAATATATATACAAATGACCTGCGCTGAGATTTGAACCCTAGACCCTTGATTTAAGATTGGTTTAAGTAGCCATTCGGTGGTGGTAAAACATCACATTGGAAATAGGAAACTATTCATTATATGTAGATTATGTGCGAAGAGATGCTTCAACTTCCACTTAGTATAAAAGGGAATGGAAGAGACCAAAAACCTGATTTTTGGTTTCCTCTTCTTCTCCCTAGCCGAAATTCCTCTTCTCCTCTTTTTAGTTTTCGGCCAAGAACCTTAGGGTTCCAAGTTCTAAGTTCTTCAAGAGGAGAATCTAAGGCCCCCAGGGCATAGCACAGACGGTGGGCGCATGGTATCTCTGGCGTAATGGTCAGGGGTCGATTCTCAGGAACTGACGACCTGGGGTTTACCCCGCCATGCGCCTATGGCCTGTGTACCTGCATGAACCTCCCTCCATATCCGTGGGGCCAGCACTAGGGGGGCCGCTAAGGTAGCGGATCTACCTTTTTCAAGAGGAGAATCTAAGGGGAGAGTTTTCACAAGGATTAGTACGCGCGGGAAAGGTAACTTGGAGAATAAGGCGTACAAGAGAGGATTGTCTTCCCTACACCCTATAATAGTAAGATCTAGTGAAAGGAAGTAAGTACTACTCACCTGCAGTATGAGTTGCTTCGATGATGCATGTTGTGATATGTTTTTATGCATGTTAAAGAAGATACACGTTATGATATGTTTTATGTATGTTAAAGAAGATACATGTTATGATTGTAAGATGCCCTCTAAAGTTTTGGGATTAAGAGTATGTTTAGAGTATCTTGAGTTACTTCCCATTTAGTTTTGGGGCTAAGAAGCATATTCAAGTACCCTAAAATGATTCCCTATAAGTATGGGGGATTAAGCGCACAGAAGGTACTTGTTTAAATGACAAGTAAGTGCAAGTATAAGAAAGCAATACTTAAAAGAAAGTATTTTACTTTAAAGTGGCATGTACTGGGCACAAGGTCCATGGGTGGGCTCCTATATCGCCCCTAGGCCCCTAGTTCACCTAGTAGTACCTTGATAGGTTCAGGATTAGCAACCTCGGATCTTATTAAGAATACGTGCAAAGTGGTACAATGTCATACCCAAGCAAGTTTATTATTATTTTCACTAGTTATATAATATAAAGTTTTCAAACTTTGTTGTTTGTCTTAGTGGAAGCCTTCTTAAGTTTGAGAACTTGAGTTATGAAGTGTAGCATGGATGAACTCTATAGTATGGCCAGATTTATGTTTCCATTACATGTTTACATTGCTAGCATAGTTTTAAGTTGATATTTTGCATGATAAATCTATTCAAAAATGCATGTCATGTACATATTTCTGAATTATGCATTTTAGCGTTAATTACTGTAAAGTGCGAGTTTTGTGTTCTTTCCCAAGCAGTTTTGAAAAACATATTCTTGTTTTAATGCTTGTTTTGTGAGTAGATGGTACTTACTAAGCATTCGCTTATAGATTTGCATTTCCTTATACTGTGATCCTGTCTGAGAAGCTGACCGTGAAGGAGATCCGGAAGAAGGAAACCCACTGTAATGACGAGTAATAAGGCCGGTGAAACCTCGACCTGAGAAACCCAAAGCGGATCGGAAGAAAACCAGAATCACCGGAGGAAATCTGCTAAGTAGGAAGCAATCCCCGTACAAATAGGAGAAAACCGAACTTTCAAGCTCCTGAAGCTCCCTGCGCACAAGAGACCAACCAACACTATCGTCAGTGACCTAAGACCGGGGTGGTAATCCCTGGCTAGGCCCTCCGACGCTCAAGTTAGTGATCTCCCTTCATACGGCAAGCATGTATCGATCGATATTGGCCTACCTTCGTTCGGCAAGCATGTATCGACCGATATTGGCCTACCTTCGTTCGGCAGGCATGTATCGACCGATA
The DNA here is from genome assembly GCF_018446385.1 of Zingiber officinale. Classification (NCBI taxonomy): domain Eukaryota; kingdom Viridiplantae; phylum Streptophyta; class Magnoliopsida; order Zingiberales; family Zingiberaceae; genus Zingiber; species Zingiber officinale. The sequence continues at coordinate 75,896,621 of NC_055999.1, forward strand.
TTGGCCTACCTTTGTTCTGAAAGTATGTTACGGTCGTCATTGACCTTCCTCCTTTGACTCTTTCTTCCTTTTCTTTCCTCATCTGAAGACCCACAAAACCTAACCCATATCACTAGCCTTCCCTTCAAGTCTAGTCGAAGGAGGTGTAGACGACTGACTAGACAGAAGTATGATCTTGTCTTTTCCTACCCGTGACTCTGCTCCAGATTTTGTAATGACCTCACAGATTTTGTGTACCACTATCTTAATAGATTAAGTGTGGCCATACTGTAAGCCTTTTTCTCCTTTAAATAGGGCTACAACCTTCTCTTCACCCACAACCTCTCTCAGTTCTTTTTCTTCCTTGCCACCTTTTGTCGCTAAGGCCATGGTCGTGGATCCTCCTTTTTGGAGGCAACTTTTGTTGGACCAGGTGAGATCTATATATGAGTTTATCGGGATTTTTGCTTCGGCTACCCCAGAGGTTCAAGGGATCGTCTTAAGAGAGGAAACTTCACAGTTCAAATCTTCTATCCAAAGATGCAGGTGCTCTGAAGGACCCAAGAAACTTCAGAGAAATTTTTTCTACTTATAGAGGGGCAGCCAAATGACCCATGGGTGTTGTGTGAAGGGCACAGCACATGATACCCTTGGGCTAAGATTGGTTGCTCCACTTGCTGAGCTCATACGGCTTGAGAGGGGAAGTGGTTTCCACATTTACTTTTCCTTTATGGAATGAATCAAGGTCCCCTCTTTCATTGCCCTTGAGCTCTCTTGCTTTTGTTGCTTTCTTCGTCCCGGGCAAAATATTGCCTCGTATATGCCTTGACAAGCTCGGACGAAGTGGGCTATTTCTATCTCTGCTCCATGGTAAGTTTGACTCCAGTGGGACTAAAATTTTCTACGTGCCCTAATTTATGCTTGTAATATTTGTTATCTATTTGGGGTTTGCTATTCCTGAGGAAATGTGATGCTATGTATTTGATCAGATTCTAAGTGTAAAGACAAATTTTTGTATCTAATCAAAGGATTTTATTGAATCCCTCTATCATTTACAATGTGGTGTTGTGTGCATCATTTCTTAACGTATCCTATATATCATTTATCATAGCTAAGGTTATCTTAACTATTAGTATAGTCTGATATTATAACCACAATATTTATCTAACATAACCACAATCGCCCTTGTTAATAAAAATATTTTCAATAAATACTAAGTCATGTTCTGCACGGACAGATTAACATTTGTCACTCTTCTAAAATTTTTACTCTTAAAATATTCTTGTCTTTAGCCTGGGTATGGTCAAAAAAGTTCAGTCCTTTTTATTTTATTATGCCCAGTCGATCACATTTTCTTTCGAGGTTTCTAAACTGGTGATTGGCTCTCCTTCGGGTGAGAGAATGTTCGAGGCACTACCAACCCCATCGCGATCCGATTCGTCACGTCTGATATAAATGCCCCTCTTTTTCTATGATGACCTAACACATGCCTTTTCTGATCACCACGTCACATAGGCCTTTTGCCTTTCTATTGCGATCCTCAGCGTCTGCTGAGCTACCACCGTCCTAATCTGACGACCATCTTGCGTTTCTCAAACCCTAAACCTTTCGTCTCCATTTTTAAACCTCGTCCTTCCTTTTTCCTTCTCTAGAGTTCTTTCCCTGTTGCTGTCTTCAACCAGTCCTCGTGCTCGCCATTTCACGACGATCCCCTTTCTTGTCTTCAGTAAGTAATCTGTCATTGCTCTAGCCCATACTTTTGTCCATGGCTGAGGAAGCAATTGCTCCTTGGTATGTCCATATGTCTTCTATCTTTGATAAGAATGCTAGATTATCCATCCGTCGTCAATATGAAATTCCTAAGGAATATAAAATCATACTCCCAACACCGAAGGATCGACCTCATCATCCCCCTGATAATTACGTGACTTTTTTCAGGGACCAGTTGATAGGGGGCTTAAGGTTCCCCATTCCTCCTTTCTTAATTGAAATAAGTCGATATTTTGATCTTCCTCTGCAACAATTTGCTCCTAATGCATTTCGTTATCTATGCGGTACTTATATGTTGTTTCGTCTACGAGATATTCCTCCTACTCCTCAAAATTTCTTCATGTTTTCCTACCCCAAGCTTTCAGAACCTGGTGTCTTCTTATTCCAGTCGAGAACTAGAATGGTCCTTTTTGGAGATATGCCATCGTCTCTCAAAGCCTGGAAATCTCGTTTTTTCTTTTTAAAGTTTCCGGGACCTATTCCTTGGTCTCATGCTTGGAAATCTTTCTTGCCTCCCTTACCCGATGTTAGAGAGTTTCATCTCCTTCCTACTTTTCCCATTCATTGTGAGAAGTTATTAGGTCATCGGCTTTCGATCCCGAAATGGTTGAAGGTCGAGCTTCTATACCTATTTGGTTTAAGCCTCGTCAAACCTGATACTCGCATTTCCTTAGGTAACGCCTTGTTCCTTTCTTTTTGTTTATAACTGGCTAAATTATTTCTCTGGTCTATACAGTGGAGAGTTTCTATGATGCGTTGATTGACGAAGAAATACGCGTGGAAGAAGAATTGCTTCGTGCCAAGGAGGTCGAATTTCTGGCCGCTATCGCCCCTCCACCCTCAATTGAAGAGCCGGCTCGGTTAGCTGAAATACCTAGCTCTTCTGGGCTTCATGAGACTCCAGGAGATTCTTCTAGGGATCCTGCTGCGCAGATCCCCCCTGATCCTGCTCCCTCTATTACGTCTCCTGTAGCTGTTACTGTCTCCCCATCTGCCTCTATTTCTCTTATCGAGCTTACATCCCCTGGTAGCTCTGATAAACCCATAACTAAGATTTCTGTGGGCAAGCGTCCGGGACGCAAGCTAACCAGGGCTCCTCCTCCAAAAAGGAGGCTCATTCTTTCTGCTGATGAGCCTGCTTCAGAAGATTTTGTGTCGACTGACCTTCTTTACGATGAGCCCACATTAGCAGAACTTTATCCTTCCTTGAATTTTCCTACCTCTCCTTTTCCTAAAACTAGTACTTCTGATGACGTTTCTTTTACTTTTCCTTTGTCAATTCCGACTTCAGGATCTCTACCCTCTCCGCCTTCTTCTTACTTGGTTTTTGCTCCACCATCTATCCCTACTTCTTCCTTCTCAACTGGCTCTTCTACCATTCCTGTTCTTCCCATATTATTGGGGGGTTCTTTCGCTAGTTCTTGGGATGAGGTGCATCCCCTCTTTGAGGGGCTTTCCATTCCTGAAGCGATTGACCGCTTTTCTAATAAAGAGAATAAGGTATGTTTATGTACTCCTGCTTCCTGTTTATGAAGTATAGTCTTACGGTTTCGAATATGCTTCCAGCGGTGGCTGGAGAACATGGGTTTCTCCCGACTATTGCACAATCTATACATTGAGAACGAGAAATTGAGATCGGAGAACAAGGGGTTGCGACAGCAGGTTATCGAATTGTCTTCTGCCGAGTTTTCTGCTGCCGCCAAGAAGCAATTTGAAACTCAAATTGAGAGCCTTGAAGCCCAATTCAAATTGGTTACGGACTTCAATCAAGAGCTTACTCCACATGTAAAATACCGGAAAATAGGCGAATATTAATAAGGGAATTTTCCAGAATTTTTGGAAATTTTTCGGGAATTTTTCGGAGCTCGTATGGTCGAGTTAACGGGGATAAAAACAGGGTCCGGAAAAGCCTGTTTAGGCTACCCCGCTTTAAAGAGGAAAAGTTTTACTTTTTATTTTCCTTTTCTTATTTATTTTCTCTCGTCACTGTGCTTCCTCCCCGCACGCCGACGCTGAACCCGCGCGACTTCTTCCCCCTGCCCTAACCGCCGTCCTCTCCCTAGCGATTAAAGCCTCACCGACCCCTTCCTCTTCTCCTTGTCGCCGAGCCCTAGTCCTCTTCTCTTCCTTCTCTTCTCTCCCGAGCCGAACCCCACTTCTCCTCTTCCGAGCACCGGCAGCCGACGCTCCTCTCGTTCCTTTCTTGCGCCGAGTGACCGATTCCTCTGAGCCAGCCACCGAGTTTCCCCAGCCGATCCTTCGCTGTGCTTTAGTCATTTTCGACAGCGCCGACTCTTCCTCTTTTTCCCTCGCTGTGGAGATTCCGGTGCCACCGTCGCCGACGGCCGAACCTCTCTGCCGACGCCACTGCTCTCTCTGGACCGGAGTAGCCTGTGCCCTAGTTATTTTCCCCTTGCCACGGCTACTGCCGCTGCCGATTAGCAGGCACACTCCAGCAACGTTGGTGTTCTCTCGTGCCCTAATTCCCGACTCTGTGCCCTAGCCAGCTCTGACGCCGTACCCTAGCAGCGATTTTGGAGGTAAGTATTATACCTAGCTGTGGTTTTGAACTTGATCTTGGTAGAGTGGTGTTGATTTGGGAGTTTTGTGTCCGAAGGTAGGAGATTTGCTAGACTTCAGCCACTCCATCACTGTTCGCTGGGGTTTCTTTCTCCAGATTGTTCCTCACCTCGGATCAGTGGAGAGGAAGAGGTAAATGAATAGGTTGGTTATGGAATTTGTTAATGTTAACAAGAGGTGCAAATTTAGGTGAAATCATTGAATTAAGATGAATTGGGAATTTAGTGGATTAATTGTGTTTAGTTGTTTATTTATGGTGGGGTTATCTGGTGGTAAGTTGAAGACTGAATTGCCACTAGAATTGATTTAAGTATAGACTTAGATTTAAATGGAATTGATACTCTAGCTTCCTAATCGGATTAGGATTTAGTTTAGCTAATTTTGTTTATAATGAAAATTAGCTAAATCTGAATATCTATTGGATACAGGACTTTGACGAGAGACGAGTATCTCGGAGTCAGATTGGACCTCTCTATTTTCGGAGGCGGGTACTTTTGACTTATTGTCTTTGATATGCTTAGTAATGAAAATAATATGTTGCATTAATTGTGTTTCATATTTGTTTCGGTTAATCACTACCCAATACATGTTACCTGCTTGATTGGTTGTTTGATTGCATCTCTTATTGATCTTGTACCTGATTTATCATGCTCATGGGTAGTGATATAACTATGTTTCACATGTTCAGGACCTAGGTTTGATACCTTATTGATCAGTATATCTTGATTTGATCTATTCACTATGGTGTCCATTGTTATATGTCCAGAGGTTGGTTTAGTATATTACCATGCTTAGTGACATGCACCATTTGCATGATCGCATGCTGTGCGATAGATTGCTCCATTATTGTCGAGCACTTTGCCAGTTTTCATCACTGTTCGGTGCTCCGTTGTGACGCTCATGGGTAGCGTGACACAGCGTGGTAGCACGTCAGTTTGACTCTTCCGGTGCTCCGTTGATCCGCTCATGGGTAGTGTGACGCAGCGTGTAGCACGTTAGAGATTCCTCCCCGTCATAGTGTACCGGGAGATGAGAGCATTGCGCTCCCCCATTTATGATTTGGGGTAGGAGTACGTATGTACTCCGACAGCATCCCGTCCACTCGATCACTCATCAGGAGTAGTGTTGCAGAGTGCACGGTTGTCACAGCCCTACCCACTTGGTCCCACTTTTGTTGTGAGTTGGCTGACTGGCGTCAGGGGTGACCATGACATTGGCATCATATGCATGATGCATTTATTGTTTGTGATTGTGTTTGCTGCATTTATATGCATGCATATTTGATACTATGTTTGTGATGGTCTTCTATACCTTTCAGACTGTTTGTCCTTATACCGGGTCCTGGTTAGTACAGATTCTCTCCTGTTTACTTCGGTTTGCATTTATCTTTATTTTATCAGGAGACTGTACGCATGATTAGTGCTAGGTGTTATTTCTTTACTTTGCATATCAAGTATACCTGCTGAGTGTTGGACTCACCCCGCCTCCATTGTTGTTATTTTCAGGTTGATGCTGTCAGGAGGGAGTTCCAGTCGCTAGTCCCCACAGCACGTAGTGTTAGTCCTCTGCTGGGTTGAGTTGTTATTTTATTTTAGTTTTTCTCTATCAGACTTTGTTTTAGTTTTGTTTTGGATTTTACATATGGATATTGTATGGAATCCTTCCGTTTGATGGACTTTTGGTATGATTTGGATTTTATTCTACTACATGCCTGCCTGGACGGCAGAAGAGGTGAGTTCGTCGGATTTGAGCTTTACAAGTGTAGTTGAGTAGGGTGGATTTCGAGTCAGTGTAGTATTGTGATGTTACTATTATAAACTGCGTGGTGAATGTTTTTATTTATTTTTATTATTCCAGCCGCCTGTGGCTGAGGTATATGAGATGTAGAAAAGTTTCAGATTGTCCACCGTACAGGGGAGATGCTGCCGAAATTTTCTCGGACAGGGACTCCTCTGGGGCGTGACAATTTAGTGGTATCAGAGCACAGGTATACGATCTTTTGTTTTCATATTTTTGATGTTTGGGATAACCTGATACCAAATTATTTACTTAGTATCAGAGCGCCAAGTTTGGCAATACTTGTTGGATTTTTGTATTTTGGATTTTCGAGATTTATCTGATACCAAATTATTGGTATTAGAGCAGGTTATGGATACCTTCTTTTGGTGTTTTGGATTTTTGGATGTCTATTTCGGTTTGTATGGATTTCCGTTATGGTTATGTTTCGGACTTCCGTTTCAGATATATATGGATTTCCGTCGATTTTCTCGTTCGAAATTTTGAGGTCAGAGGTTGGGGACTGGACAGCGATGGAACATCTCCAGACGGCAATTATGTTTGATGTTTATTTTATGATGGTTAGGACATCTATTAGCACTTTATCTTTATTACCTGTCTGGTTGTTGTGGCCATATTACATGTGATGGGTTAGCCACTGATCTTGGTCGACCCTAATAGAGATCAAGGATTATAGTCTCTGGTGATTTTTTCATATCATACCATTAGTAGTTTTAGCTTCTGTTACTACTATTAGGAGATGGAGGCACATATCAGCCTCTGCTATGGTTAGCTGGGTAATGGATGATACCTATATATTCCTGTGGACTTAGCCAGTAGAGTTTTTATACTCGTATCTTTTGGATATTAGGGTATCCGATACGATGAAAATTGGTCATTGGAGAGTTATCATGTTGATCATTGTTGAGAATGATTTGAGGTTGAGGGATATTGGGAGATCAGATATTGTGAAGTGTTGATTTCTAATGATTTATGAGAGTAAATGTTATGTGGTTGTTTGATGATCTATTAGTGGATAACTATTTTGATGATCTATTATTTGGGTTATTATTGATGGTGACATAGTGAGTGTCATGTATGATATTCACAGGTTTGATGTTTATAGTTGGTGAGCAGATTATAAATTGGGTGCTAGAGAGTTTACGGTTGAGTGTGCTTATAAGATTTTAATAAATCTGGTTAGTTGTGATTAGTTAACAGGATGAAAAAAAAAATTGGTTGATATTTACTTCCTCTGATATTGGACTATGTTGATAAATAATGATTTGATGTTTTGAATGTTAATTTGCTCTCATGGGGAGTAGAGACTTATTCATCTGATATTATGTGGGCTGATATTTTTGAGGATAAAAAATGAAAGTGTCTTGATGTTCTTGAATTCTGACTGTATCTTTTGGGTCGTACACATTTATACATATGATTATTGTGGGTTTCTAGTAGATTATACCTGAGTGTTAGACATACATGTCTGATTTTTTTTTATTGGAGGTATTTGTCAATTAAAAAAATTATGTTGTGGAATGTGCACATATGTTTGAGTGTTTTATTGGATGTATTTTGTCGATTTAATCTGAGTTGTGATATGTGCAGATGTGTTCGGTTTAATATTTGAGGTATCTTGTTTATTATATGATTGTTCTGAGAGTATACTCGTGTCGATTATGATTTGTTGGAAGTATTACGTTGATTATACTCTTGGCATAGGTGTATATATGTCATGTGAGTGTTGTTTGAGATGTAATGTTGATTTTATCTATATTGATTTTGCACACGTGTTCGGTATGTATTGTTGGAAGTATCACACTGATTTATACCTGTGCTATGAGTGTGTTTGGTGTGTATAAATTGGAGGATTATGTCGATTATACATATGTTGTGAGTGCATGTGTACCAGGTGTATGGTGGGTAGCATCAGGATGATTCTACCTATGTTGAATGTAGAATGCTGAGTGTCTACATTATGTTATTGGTTGTATAACCCTGTCAACTAATTCTCCTATTAGTGGGTGACCATCCCACTAGGATGATGATAGAGTTGACTATGGATTTGATTTGTTTACTAGGTTGTCTATACCTTTGGCTGCCTACAGTGATATGTGGTCGAGTGATCTCGTGCAGCCTCTAGTTGGATAGTTAGGTGCCTTGGACACTTATGGATCGTTTGTGGTGGAGCGGAGTTCCCACATATACATATTTCGGATTGCTTGTAGCGGAGCATTGCTCCCATATCTATTACGGATACATGTTATAGATTATTTGTAGTGGAGTGTTACTCCTACATATTGAGGATTTCTTGTGGTAGAGCGTTACTCCCACATATGTGGTATTTTCTGTGATGGAGCGTTGCTCTCACACTGGAGGATCTATGCTTAGATGATTTATATCGTTGGTGATCATATTTCAGATTTATTGTCGAGGATCTTATGGATTGGGAATGTCTGTGATACGGACATTATGTGTATTGGTTTTACCATTAGGGCTTGCGGAGCCTTAGATGTTTTCATGGACTAGATGATTTGGGTATCCCTAGGATATTGGATCAGAATTCGTTATCGTTATTGATGACGTGGTGTTTTATTCCTGATCTGAGGTGTATCACGCACATCATCTTTGCATAGTTCTAGAGATGTTTCGACTGAAACGTCTAGATGTGAAGATCAGTAGTGCGTATTTTGGTTGTCTTCTGTGAGATGTTTGAGACACACGGACATCAGTAGGAGTATACCCTGGTTCCACAGGAAATCGAGGTTGTTACCGTTGGAAGTAGACGGAGTCTATAGAAGAGGCTCGCAACTTCCTTTGTTTGGTTCGATATTTCCGGAGATACGTTGAGGGTTTCTCTCGGATAGCTATGTCACTGACACGCCTGACCTGGAAAGGCGTGAAGTTCACTTGGACTGAGGATGACAAGACCAGCTTCTAGGAGCTGAAGCGGAGACTAGTGTCGGCTCTGATTTTGAATTTTTACCTTCTGGAGAGGACGGATATGTCCTCTGCACCGACACATCTATTAAGGGTTTGAGCGCTGTTCTGATGCAGCACGATAGAGTAGTCTCCTATGCTTCTCGTTGGTTGAAGGAGCAGGAGAAGAACTGCCCTGTACATGATCTGGGCAAGTCGCCATTATTTTTGCCATGAAGATTTGGCGACATTATTTATATGACGTTACATTTGAGATTCTCACTGACCATAAGAGTCTCAAAGATCTATTTACTTAGAAGGAACTTAATCTCTGACAGAGGAGATGGATGGAGTTCCTGAAGGATTATGACTGTACGATTGACTATCACCGGGGAAAAACTAATATGTTTGCCGACACACTCAGCTTGAAGTTTAGAGAGATTTTAGCTTGCTACCGAGTTGTGGTCACAGACTTGATTTAAGGTTCCTCCGATTTGGGCCTTGAGGGGTAAGGACAGACAGAGCAGGGTACTCTGGTTATCATGGTTGCTCAGTCGTTGATCAGGACGAGGATACGATAGCCCTAGGCTGCTGATCAGTATTTGTAATTTATTTGTAGCTATATAGCTTCCGGGCAGCAGACCGAGTTCACACGAGACGAGGAGAGTGTTACACTTCCGAGGAAGATTATGCGTACTTCAGTCTCACCCGGTCTTATAGGAGTTACTTCCGGAGGCTCATCGCTCATGATTTGCTTTCCACCAGGCGGTACCCGTATGTGCCAAGATTTGAGGTGTTTCTATTGGTGGAACGATATGAATGACGACATGAAGGAAGACATCGCGGATTTTGTAGCTAGATGTCTTGTTTGTCAGCAAGTGAAGGCCGAGCACCAGAGACCTACTGGATTACTTAGCGGATTCCTAATCCTGAGTGGAAATGAGAACACATTACTATGGACTTTGTGGTAGGTTTGCCGAGGACACGACGAGACCATGACGCGATTTGGGTAATCGTTGGTCGATTAACCAAATCCGCATACTCGTTAGCGATCCGGAAGACTGATTTCCTGGATCGATTGGTAGATCTGTTTTGCCGGGAGATTATCAGATCACGTGGTATTCTGTTGACTATTATTTCGGATAGACTCCCGGTTCACATCTCGTTTTTGACAGAGACTGCAGCAGACCTTGGGCACGCAGCTCTATTTCAGTACAACTTTCCATCCACAGACAGATGGACCGTTAGAGCGGACCTTTCCGACTCTAGAGGACTTGCTGAGGTCTTGTGTATGGATTTCGGAGGCAGTTGGGAGGACCACTTGCCGTTGGTAGAGTTTGCTTACAACAACAGCTTCCATTTCGGCTATCCAGATGACATCGTTTGAGGCGTTGTATGGTAGACCTTGTCGGACACCCGTCCTCTGGGATGAGGTTGGAGAGGCCCAGTTGTTGGGACCTCATAGAGTTCAGCAGGATGCATAGTTGGTCCGTATTATCAGACGGAGGATGTCAGAGGCACAGTATCGCCAGAAGAGTTATGTTGATCGGAGACGCAGACCACTAGAGTTCTCTGTTGGCGACCATGAATTTCTGCGAGTTTCACCCACGAAAGGGGTGAAGAGATTTGACCTCAGAGGTAAGCCAGCTCCGCGATACATTGGCTCTTTCCAGGTCTTGGAGAGGATCGGAGCGGTAGCTTACAGACTGGCACTACCACCGTCCTTGTTAGGCGTTCACGGTGTATTCCACGTATCGATGCTGAGGAGATACGTGCCCGACCCGATGCATGTGCTGGCAGATATTTCAGTTCCAGTTCAGCCTGGCATTACATATGAGGAGGTTCCGGTACGGATTCTCGACCGGAAAGAGCGTCAGTTGCGGAACAAGACTATCCGGCTGGTTAAAGTCGGATGGCAGCATCATTCGGACGAGGAGGCTACTTGGGAGCTTGAGGATACTATCCGAGCTCGATATCCCCATCTTTTTACATGAGGTATGTGATTTGTTTGTCGTTCAGCATTTATACTTTATATCTGTTGTTGGTACTTGCTGATGGTAGATAATAAAATTTGGGGACCAAATTTTTATTAGTGGGGGAGAATGTAAAATATCAAAAAATAGGCGAAAATTAATAAGGGAATTTTCCAGAATTTTTAGAAATTTTTCGGGAATTTTTCGGAGCTCGTATGGTCGAGTTAACGGGGATAAAAACAGGGTCCGGAAAAGCCTGTTTAGGCTACCCCGCTTTAAAGAGGAAAAGTTTTACTTTTTATTTTCCTTTTCTTATTTATTTTCTCTCGTCAGTGTGCTTCCTCCCCGCACGCCGACGCTGAACCCGCGCGACTTCTTCCCCCTGCCCTAACCGTCGTCCTCTCCCTAGCGATTAAAGCCTCACCGACCCCTTCCTCTTCTCCTTGTCGCCGAGCCCTAGTCCTCTTCTCTTCCTTCTCTTCTCTCCCGAGCCGAACCCCACTTCTCCTCTTCCGAGCACCGGCAGCCGACGCTCCTCTCGTTCCTTTCTTGCACCGAGTGACCGATTCCTCTGAGCCAGCCACCGAGTTTCCCCAGCCGATCCTTCGCTGTGCTTTAGTCATTTTCGACAGCGCCGACTCTTCCTCTTTTTCCCTCGCTGTGGAGATTCCGGTGCCGCCGCCGCCGACGGCCGAACCTCTCTGCCGACACCACTGCTCTCTCTGGATCGGAGTAGCCTATGCCCTAGTTATTTTCCCCTTGCCACGGCTACTACCGCCGCCGATCAGCAGGCACACTCCAGCAACGTTGGTGTTCTCTCGTGCCCTAATTCCCGACTCTGTGCCCTAGCCAGCTCTGACGCCGTACCCTAGCAGCGATTTTGGAGGTAAGTATTATACCTAGCTGTGGTTTTGAACTTGATCTTGGTAGAGTGGTGTTGATTTGGGAGTTTTGTGTCCGAAGGTAGGAGATTTGCTAGACTTCAGCCACTCCATCACTGTTCGCTGGGGTTTCTTTCTCCAGATTGTTCCTCACCTCGGATCAGTGGAGAGGAAGAGGTAAATGAATAGGTTGGTTATGGAATTTGTTAATGTTAACAAGAGGTGCAAATTTAGGTGAAATCATTGAATTAAGATGAATTGGGAATTTAGTGGATTAATTGTGTTTAGTTGTTTATTTATGGTGGGGTTATCTGGTGGTAAGTTGAAGACTGAATTGCCACTAGAATTGATTTAAGTATAGACTTAGATTTAAATGGAATTGATACTCTAGCTTCCTAATCGGATTAGGATTTAGTTTAGCTAATTTTGTTTATAATGAAAATTAGCTAAATCTGAATATCTATTGGATACAGGACTTTGACGCGAGACGAGTATCTCGGAGTCAGATTGGACCTCTCTATTTTCGGAGGCGGGTACTTTTGACTTATTGTCTTTGATATGCTTAGTAATGAAAATAATATGTTGCATTAATTGTGTTTCATATTTGTTTCGGTTAATCACTGCCCAATACATGTTACCTGCTTGATTGGTTGTTTGATTGCATCTCTTATTGATCTTGTACCTGATTTATCATGCTCATGGGTAGTGATATAACTATGTTTCACATGTTCAGGACCTAGGTTTGATACCTTATTGATCAGTATATCTTGATTTGATCTATTCACTATGGTGCCCATTGTTATATGTCCAGAGGTTGGTTTAGTATATTACCATGCTTAGTGACATGCACCATTTGCATGATCGCATGCTGTGCGATAGATTGCTCCATTATTGTCGAGCACTTTGCCAGTTTTCATCACTGTTCGGTGCTCCGTTGTGACGCTTATGGGTAGCGTGACACAGCGTGGTAGCACGTCAGTTTGACTCTTCCGGTGCTCCGTTGATCCGCTCATGGGTAGTGTGACGCAGCGTGTAGCACGTTAGAGATTCCTCTCCGTCATAGTGTACCGGGAGATGAGAGCATTGCGCTCCCCCATTTATGATTTGGAGTAGGAGTATGTATGTACTCCGACAGCATCCCGTCCACTCGATCACTCATCAGAAGTAGTGTTGCAGAGTGCACGGTTGTCACAGCCCTACCCACTTGGTCCCACTTTTGTTGTGAGTTGGCTGACTGGCGTCAGGGGTGACCATGACATTGGCATCATATGCATGATGCATTTATTGTTTGTGATTGTGTTTGCTGCATTTATATGCTGCATATTGTTTGAATACCTATGTTTGACATGCATACAGGTCTTCTATACCTTTCAGACTGTTTGTCCTTATACCGGGTCCTGGTTAGTACAGATTCTCTCCTGTTTACTTCGGTTTGCATTTATCTTTATTTTATCAGGAGACTGTACGCATGATTAGTGCTAGGTGTTATTTCTTTACTTTGCATATCAATTGTACCTGCTGAGTGTTGGACTCACCCCGCCTCCATTGTTGTTATTTTCAGGTTGATGCTGTCAGGAGGGAGTTCCAGTCGCTAGTCCCCACAGCACGTAGTGTTAGTCCTCTGCTGGGTTGAGTTGTTATTTTATTTTAGTTTTTCTCTATCAGACTTTGTTTTAGTTTTCTTTTGGATTTTACATATGGATATTGTATGGAATCCTTCCGTTTGATGGAATTTTGGTATGATTTGGATTTTATTCTACTACATGCCTGCCTGGACGGCAGAAGAGGTGAGTTCGTCGGATTTGAGCTTTACGAGTGTAGTTGAGTATGGTGGATTTCGAGTCAGTGTAGTATTGTGATGTTACTATTATAAACTGCGTGGTGAATGTTTTTATTTATTTTTATTATTCCAGCCGCCTGTGGCTGAGGTATATGAGATGTAGAAAAGTTTCAGATTGTCCACCGTACAGAGGAGATGCTGTCGAAATTTTCTCGGACAGGGACTCCTCTGGGGCGTGACATCACAACTTGGCGAAATAAAAGAGAATTATGAAGCCGAAATGAGTGAAAAATTGAAGGCCTTGCAATTAAAAGAAAATGAGGTGGCATCTCTAAACAATTCCCTTGATTTAATAAAAGCTGAAGCCGTTACTAGGGAGAATGAACTGAAAACCTCTCAGATGGCGTTAGTGGTTTAGAAGGAGCACGAAGATGTTCGTTACACAGAATGAGCCACCGCCATGATCGAATCTACTGAGTTCAACCGGCTAATTGTGAGATCCATCTTGTCTGCTTTTACGGCAGGGGCTAAAGGAGCAATTCGACAGTTGGAAGAGGAGGGCTACTTAGCGCGCGTTCCTCCTCTCAATTTCCTGAACCGTCGCAGACTCATTGAAGAAAGACCTCCTGATTTGTACCCCAAACTAGTTCTAACTCATTCTCCAGTTGTTGTAAAGAAGGGGAATTAAGGTTTTACAAACTTACGTGAATCTGAATAGTCTCTTTTGATTGCCGATCTTATTCAAATTTTTGGATAATTTGTTGGTTTCATGTATGTGTACTAAATGCTACTTAGCTTGTTGGTGTCCAATTTTTCCCTATGACCCATTCTTCATTGACCCGGTCGATATATGTATAAGCATTGGTAAGTACCGTCCGATATTTCGGAGATACCCCCAATTATCTCCATTCTTTACTGACCCGGTCGACTTAGGTATAAGCATTGGTAGGTCTCGTTCGATATTTCGAAGATACCCCCAATTATCCTCATTTTTACTGACCCGGTCGACTTGGGTATAAGCATTGGTAGGTATCGTTCGATATTTCGAAGATACCCCCAATTATCGGTCGATTTATTAGGATGGTTCAATTTAACCAGGTTGTTTTCATTAATCAATATTCGAGGCTTGACCCGTGCTTTAAACCTATATTTATAGTATTAATTTTTGTTTTGTCTCATCAAGTTTCTTCAAAAATTATTTCTAGGGAAATTTTACGTTTTTTCCGAGGTAGTTTATTTGACTTCATCTCTTTCCCTTTATTCTATGATATTATTACCTTTTATGACGCTTGACATTCTGCGCACCTTTTATTTCCCTTTCGTATCTTATGTTTAGAGGTTTTAGCATAGGACTAGAAAAGGGACAAGGGTTTACGGAATCTTATTCTGCTTCCCTCCGTCCATCTTTTCGCTTCTCAATTCTTCTTCTTCTGACCTTCTCTCTTCATGGCGGTTTCTCCTCCGGCATGGTTCCTCTCTTGCTCTTCCGACCTCACAGATACAGAAGAAGTGGACTTACAGGCAACCTATGGTTTTCCCTCTTACATTGTCTGCCCTGCTCCCCATGAGGGTCCTCACCTTCCTCCCTTAGGCTGTATCTCCATCTTCAGGGACCAAGTCCTGCAAGGTTTCAGATTTCCTCTTCACTCCTTTTTTTGTGAGGTTAGCCGTTATTTTGCTATCCCGCTAAACCAGTTCGTCCCTCAATCCTTTTCCATTCTAGTGGGCTTCATTGGAGTATCCAAACTGTTAGATTTTCCACTGTCTCCTCATCTTTTCCATCATTTCTTTATCCCTCGTCGGGTAGATGTGGATATTTTTAAGTTTCAGTCTCGTCCCAAAGTCATTCTATTTAATCGTATTCCCCCTCAAGGTGAATGGTATAAAAAAATTTTCTATATGCGTCTACCTTCTCCCCCTCCTTTTCCTATTCAATGGATACATGATCTGCCCTCGCTTCCTGGCACTCAAGATCTTCTCAATGATCCTTCTGTGGCCTCTGCCTTGCCTAAACTGCGGGGAGCGAAATTCAGTTTACCGCATCTAATTGAAGAGGGCTTAATGTTTCCCTTTGGGATAGGCAACATTAACACTCCTTTGGATAGTTCTTTTGGTGAGTATAATTATTTTACTTCGCCTTTGCTAATTAGTATATCTCTATAACCATGATGTTTATACTCTGTTTTTAAGCCGATGCTATTCTTCCGGCTCTTATGTACAGGAATTCTGCTATGACCAAGTCTTTTATCAATAATCTTGGAGAACAATGGTTACTGGCTCGCCAATCTGATCCCAATCCTTCTACCTTGGGCTTGCTTTCTGAAGAAGAACAACAAGCAGAGGGTGTCGCACTCATGGAAGAGGAAGAAGAAGAGCCTTTTGTTACTTTAGTTAAAAAGCCAAATCTTACCAAGGATTCTCCCTTTGGTGATTTCTTTGGTACATTTGTACAAAATCCTCTTGTTCCGGCGCCTATTTATTTTAAAAGAGGTAAAGCACCGATGACTCCCACCAATATCATCTCCAATCCTGCTCTTCGAATGATGAGGCCTGGTTTGCTTATCTCTTCTTCTTCTACTGTTTCAGCTTCTCCTGCTCCTGCTTCTGAGATGGCCGCTATCTCTTCTGTGCCTTCTACATCCTTGGCATTGGCCTTGCCTCCCTTGGCTTATAGGCCTCGAGCGAAACGAACACCTTGCCGGAGATCTTCTCCCATTGTCAGCCCTTCAACCGTTAGTGTTTCCACAATTGTAACAACCCCTCCTGCACTACTACCTTCTGTTCCCTCTAGCTCCCACTCTGCTCCTCCTGCTTTTACTATCCCTTTTCCTCAGATTGCCTCCTCTTCTTCTCCATCTCCGGCTTCCTCTCATCCCCCTCCTTTATTTAGAGTAGCTGCGGGCTTACCTTCTCAATTGGGACAACCTTCTAGTCCTCCTAGCTATGGTACTTTGCAATTGCAAGGTTTATTGGCTGAATCTTGGTCACAAGGTTATGAACAATTGCGAGGCCTTAGTCTCCCACATCGAGCGGATCGCCATAGTCGTCAGGCAGTGGCTGTAAGTATTCCTAGTTATGCGTTTATTAGCTTTGTAACTGTATCTTTAACCCACGTTATCCTTTTATTTAGTTTCTAGCCACAAGTCTGCATATCGATCAGCTGCTCACAGCTAAAGATCATGAGAACACTAAGTTGAAAGCTCAACTAGAAACATTGAAGGCTGCCTCACCTTCTTCTAGTAGTGATAGGGCTCAGTTGCAAGAGCAGGTGGTCTTGCAAAATCAACAATTGGGAACCCTGAAGCAAGCATTGGAGGAATGTCAACAACTGCTGAAAGACAAAGAGCTTGCTAGGAAGACGTTAGAATTACAGGTGGAGAGACTGCATTCAGGTCTTCGATTGGAGATCGCTTTAAAAGAGAAAGCTCTCTTAGATGCTTCTCAGAAAAGTCTTATCTTAGAGAAAGTAGAGAAGCTTCATAATGCTTGTCTTTCTGACCAAGCTCAGGACCTGGCTTCTCATGATGTCACTATTCTACAGGAACAAGAGCTGAGGAAAGCTCAAGATAACGAATTATCACTGCTCCAGAAGGAATTGGAACAACTAAGATCGGAGAAGGATATTTTAAAAGAACAAAACTCAAAACTGCAAGCTGATTTCCAGCGTTATAAGGAGCAGGAAAAGAGTTGATGGGAAGAGTGGCGGCAAGCTTACTTAAAGTCGCCAGCATTTGCCCGGGAATTTGTTCGCAGGATAGTGGGTGCGCTAAATCATTCCGTATCGGGGGTTCTTCAACAGCTAAAAGAGGGTGGATATTTACCCAGGGAACCTCCCCTTTCTTTCTTAAATCGCCGCAGGCTTAATGAAGAACTACCCTCAGATTTGAAAGGCCCTTTCCCGGATGTTTAAAGAAGGTATTCATAAAAACTTGTAAAGTAAGAATTGATAATGAGCAAAAAAGGTGCAGTTGGTACTGAGTAACTAAGTATTTGCAAGGTATAAGGAAATTTTAACACTTACTTGCTTATTCTTCATACTTAGTTTGAGAATACCCCTTTTGGAATGTTATTGCTTGCTGAATATAAACTCTATTAAGAAATTCCTTGTTCATCCTTCAAAGCGGAGCCTTATCTTGATGGGTTCTTTTTTCCAGTAACCTCCTGTGTGCTTTGTATTTCCCCGAGGATGAATAGTCTCGGTCGAGACTGGATATGAAATTGTATAAACTATTGGCCTCCAAGCTGAATATAATATCCTGGACGACTTTTGAGTAAATACTTTCATTTTCACATATCTGGCCTCCTCTATGGAATCCCCTTTCGAAATTAGGCTTCGAAACCAGAAGATTCTCTGGTTATTTATATCTTGCACGGGTTCAGAATCTTTGATCTCTTTTGTGAAGACTCATCTAATGTATTTCATATAATTTCTCGATGGTTCTGCTTCATATTGGTTTATAGTCTCCGGCTTCTCCTATGAAGGCTCGTCCGGGTTGCTTCATAGGATTTTGCCGATCGACTTTAGTCTATCTTGGTTTATAGTCTCCGGTTTTTCCTATGAAGGCCCGCTGGGTTACTTCATAGAATCTTCCCGATCGACTTTAGTTTATAGTCTCCGAGTTTTCCTATGAAGGCCCGACCGGGTTACTTCATAGGCTTTTCTCGATCGACTTTGGTTTATAGTCTCCGGTTTTTCCTATGAAGGCCCGCTGGGTTACTTCATAGAATCTTCCCGATCGACTTTAGTTTATAGTCTCCGAGTTTTCCTATGAAGGCCCGACCGGGTTACTTCATAGGCTTTTCTCGATCAACTTTGGTTTATAGTCTCCGGTTTTTCCTATGAAGGCTCGCTGGGTTACTTCATAGAATCTTCCCGATCGACTTTAGTTTATAGTCTCCGAGTTTTCCTATGAAGGCCTGACCGGGTTACTTCATAGGCTTTTCTCGATCGACTCTGATCTGTCTTGGTTTATAGTCTCCGAGTTTTCCTATGAAGGCCCGCTGGGTTACTCCATAGAATCTTCCCGATCGACTTTAGTTTATAGTCTCTGAGTTTTCCTATGAAGGCCCGACCGGGTTACTTCATAGGCTTTTCTCGATCGACTCTGATCTGTCTTGGTTTATAGTCTCCGGTTTTTCCTATGAAGGCCCGTGGGTTACTCCATAGAATCTTCCCGATCGACTTTAGTTTATAGTCTCCGAGTTTTCCTATGAAGGCCCGACCGGATTACTTCATAGGCTTTTCTCGATCGACTCTGATCTGTCTTGGTTTATAGTCTCCGGTTTTTCCTATGAAGGCCCGCTGGGTTATTTCATAGAATCTTTCCGATCGACTTTGGTTTATAGTCTCCGAGTTTTCCTATGAAAGCCCGACCGGGTTACTTCATAGGCTTTTCTCGATCGACTCTGATCTGTCTTGGTTTATAGTCTCCGGTTTTTCCTATGAAGGCCCGTTGGGTTACTTCATAGAATCTTCTCGATCGACTTTGGTTTATAGTCTCCGAGTTTTCCTATGAAAGCCCGACCGGGTTACTTCATAGGCTTTTCTCGATCGACTTTGGTTTATAGTCTCCGGTTTTTCCTATGAAGGCCCGCTGGGTTACTTCATAGAATCTTCCCGATCGACTTTAGTTTATAGTCTCCGAGTTTTCCTAAGAAGGCCCGACCGGGTTACTTCATAGGCTTTTCTCGATCGACTTTGGTTTATACGAAAGTATAATACTTGGGCTAACCTCGTGTTGGCTTGTAATTCCTTGAGGGGAGCCGAATAGGCCTTTAGGATTTCCCCCTATTTTACTGCTTGAAAAATAGAAAGGAGGCTTCCCCTGATACTTATTAATTCGCATGAACCATATTTATCTTCTGTGTCAATATTTATCTTACTTGACTTTCATCAAAGAAACAAAGTACATAAACTGCAAGTATCTCAATTCACCTGGGAATTCCAATAACTGTGAATGTATTTAAAGTAATATGATCCAATCAGGCTCGATAGGGTTGCAAATGATTAGCGCTCCAAGGGCGCTCCAACATTCTTCCTTCGGCATCTTGGAGATAGTATAAGCCTGACGCGAGCTTTTCTATTACTTTATAAGGCCCTCCCCATTGTGGTGCTAACTTGCTGACATCTCCCACAGGCTTAACTCGTTTCCATACCAAATCACCTACTTGGAAGAATCTGGGAATGACCCTTTTGTTATAATTCTGTCTCATCCTCTGTCGATATGATATAAGACGAGTAGCAGCTTTATCCCTTATTTCCTCGATCAAGTCCAGCTCCATAAGTCGTCTGTCTCTATTATCCTCATCATACAATTGTCTTCTGTCAGACTCTACTCCTACCTCAATGGGGATTACTGCTTCTCCTCCATAAACTAACTGGAAGGAAGTGATTCCTGTAGCTTCACGAGGCGTAGTACGATATGCCCAGAGAACACTGGGTAACTCGTCTACCCAGCTACCTCCGATATGATCTAACTTAGTTTTCAGTCCTCTGATAATCTCCCTATTAGTTACTTCTGCTTGCCCGTTGCTCTGCGGGTAAGCTACAGAGGTGAAGGCTTGAGTAATCCCATAACTCTGACACCAGTCTAGGATTCTATCGCCTTGAAACTGTCTTCCATTATCAGAGACCAACTTATGAGGAATGTCAAACCGGCAGATTATATTTTTCCATAAGAATTTAATGACCGCGTCCTCTGTGATTCTAGCAAGTGGTTCTGCTTCCACCCATTTAGAGAAATAATCCACAGCCACCAACAAGAACCTCCTCTGTGAAGCAGCCATAGGAAATGGACCTACTATGTCCATTCCCCACTGATCAAAGGGACACGAGACTATAGAGGTTCTTAATAACTGGGTAGGGTGATGTAATATATTCTGATGCTTTTGACAAGAAATACAAGTTCTTACCAGTTTAGCGGCATCTTCATGTAGAGTGGGCCAGAAATATCCCGCTAGGAGGATTTTACGAGCCAAAGATCTTCCTCCTATATGATTACCACAAGAACCCTGATGCACCTCCTGTAAAATAAATTGTGTGTCTTCTGTGCCTACACACTTGAGCAAAGGTCTGGAAAAAGCCCTTTTATATAATTGTTCCCCCACCATAGTATATTGAGCAGCTCGTTTCTTAAATACCCTGGCTTGTTCTGTATCTCTCGGAAGAAGACCTTGCTGTAAATATAGTATAATTTGAGCTCGCCAATCACCCTGAATTTCTATATCGGTCTGTCTTTCAATACAAGAAATTAACAGGGTCTGTTCCACTGGTCGATCAAGACTCCATGGTATCACAGCAGAGGCTAATTTAGCTAATTCATCTGCCACCTGATTCTCCGATCGAGGAATTTTTTGTATGCTCACATCTTGAAATTGAGACTTCAACTTATCGAATGCCTCGGCATATAACTTAAGCCTGTCATTATTGATTTCAAAATTACCTGATAATTGTTGGGCTGCTAGCTGAGAATCAGAGTATATAAGGACTCGAGCTGCTCCTACATGCCGAGCAGCCTGTAAGCCAGCTATTAGAGCTTCATATTCAGCCTCATTGTTGGTAGCTCTGTAATTTAATCTAATGGAAAGTTGAAGTCTGTCTTCTCTCGGGGATACAAGAAGAATACCGATTCCACTGCCTTGTCTAGTTGCAGAGCCATCCACATAAACTTTCCAAGTATCTTCTTCTTCTGGGCCTTGAACCTCTATGATGAAATCTGCTAGAGCTTGTGCCTTGACGGCTGAGCGGGGTTGATATTGGATGTCATATTCCCCAAGCTCGGTTGTCCATTTGACTAACCGTCCTGATGCCTCTGGGTTGAGCAATACCCGACCGAGAGTGCTGTTGGTTAAGACAATAATCTCATGTGCTAAGAAATATGGGTGCAACCTCCGAGCAATCAATATTAGAGCATAAGCCAGCTTTTCTAGTGTAGTGTATCTACACTCCGCTCCTTTTAATAAATGACTAAAAAAATATACAGGTTGTTGCTCTTTTCCTTCCTGTCTGACTAATACAGAGCCTATGGCATTTTCATTAGCCGACAAATACACCCACAGAGTCTCTCCTGCTATAGGTTTAGCCAACACAGGGAGGGTAGCTAAATAATCTTTCAACTCCTGAAAAGCCTTATCACATTCTTTATTCCATTAGAACTTATTAGCCTTTCTGAGTATTTTAAAGAAGTGAAAACTGCGATCAGCTGATCTAGAAATAAATCTAGACAAGGTTGTGATTCGGCCTGTCAATCTTTGAGCTTCTCTCAGGTTGCGGGGTGGCTCCATGTTCTGCAATGCTTTGACCTTGCTCGGGTTGGCCTCTATCCCTCGTTCTGACACCATATATCCCAGGAATTTTCCTCCCTTCGCACCGAACAAGCATTTGCTTGGGTTCAACTTGAGCCCGTATTGTCTTAATGTTTTGCAAGTCTCCTCTATATCCCTGCACAGATCAGCAGCTTGAAGAGACTTAATTAAGATGTCGTCAACATATACTTCCATATTCCTACCAATGAGCTCCAGAAGACCTTATTCATAAGCCTTTGATAGGTTGCTCCTAGATTCTTTAGTCCAAAGGGCATAACATTATAACAATAAGTGCCTTTGGATGTTATAAAACTAACCTTCTTATGATCCTCTTTGGCCAAGGAACCTTGATGATAACCTTGATATGCATCCAGCATGGATAATATATTGCATCCGGAGGTAGAATCAACCACTTGATCAATCCAGGGCAGGCTCTGTTGAGATCTCGAAAGTCAATACATACTCGCCATTTATTCCCGGGTTTAGAGACTAATACCACATTAGCTAGCCAGCTTGGGAATTGAACTTCCCTGATGTATCCGGCCTCCATAAGCTTAGCTATTTCTTCCTTGATAATCTGATTCTGTTCCGCACTAAAACTCCTCTTTCTTTGCATGACTGGGCGGGCATCCGGGAAGACATGCAAGGAATGTTCCATAACAGCAGGAGAAATGCCCGAAACTTCTTTAGGAGTCCAGGCAAATATATCATTATTCTTCTTCAAACATTGCACCAACTCAACTTTAAGATCAGGATCAAGATCGGCTACAACGTAGGTGGTAGCTTCTGGCCGTCCAGTCTGGATTTGAACTTCTTCCTTTTCTTCATAAACCAGGACGGGCTGCTTTTCACGAACGGCATTAACTTCCATTCTTTGAATCTTCCGGGCGGTGTTGGCCTCAGTTCGAATGATTTCTACGTAACATTTCTGGGCTATCTTTTGATCACCTTGTACTTCTCCAACCTGATCCTCCACAGGAAACTTAATCTTTTGACAGAAAGTAGAAACGACCGCCCGGAACTCGTTCAAGGCAGGCCGACCCAATATCACATTATAAGAAGATGGAGCATCTACTACCATAAAACAGGATCTCCTAGTCCTCATCAGGGGTTCCTCTCCTAGAGAAATGACCAATTTTATTTGACCCAAAGGTTGCACTTCATTGCCTGTGAATCCATACAGAGGAGTTGCAATCGGTTGAAGTTCACTGGGGTCAATTTGTAGCTGATCAAAAGCCTTTTTGAATATAATGTTGATCGAGCTGCCAGTGTCTATGAAGGTACGAGCGATGGCATAATTGGCTATCACAGCTTTGATGATCAATGCGTCATCATGAGGTATTTCTACCCCCTCTAGATCTTTGGGCCCGAAACTTATTTCAGGACCAGCTGCTCGTTCCATGCTGCATCCTACTGCATGAATCTCCAATCTTCGGGCATGTGCTTTTCTGGCTCTGTTAGAATCCCCATCAGTGGGTCCGCCCGTAATCATGTTGATATTACCCCGAGCAGCATTATTTCTATTCTCTTCCTGACGAGTCATTGTGGTTTCGGAAGGTGCTTTATCTAATACTTGGCTGGTGCCAGCTGGGACCGGTATTGCTTCTTGCCGGGTTCCATCCGGGTGATATTCCGGCTTGAACGGACTCTGCTGCCTGGGATACTGTTGTCGGTAATAGTTCTGCCTCTGATAGCGCTCTTTATTGGCTCGTCTATTTCTCAAAACAAAACAATCATCAGAGTGATGACTGCTAGTTTTATGATAAGTACATCATCTCCTTGGTGCCTCCGGCTGCATCTCTACATGCTGTACAGCTTGCGGACGATAATCTGGTTGCCGATGAGGTGGATGAGTGGTTCTAGGTCCTCTTGGTGGGGGTACCGAGGTCGGAGCCTTCTCCTTCGCATGAGTAGGAGAAGAGGGAACACTTTCTTTCCTACGAGCAGCTTGGGCTTCTTCTACGTTAATGAACTCAGTGGCACGTTCAATCAGGGAATCAAAATTAACAGGAGGATTTCTTACCAAATCTTTAAAGAAATCATTATCATTTAAACCCTGAGAGAAGACACTCACTAATATTTCAGTAGTAGCATTAGGTACATCTATAGCTACCTGATTGAATCTTTTAATATATGCCCGGATGGATTCTTTAGACGTCTGCTTAATTGAGAACAGGCTCCACGGTGTCTTATGATACCTTTTGTTGCTGGAGAAATGATGTAGAAAGACTTTCTTGAAATCTTTAAATTTTCGAATAGACTTTTCAGGTAACCTTTTGAACCATCGCTGTGCTGCTCCCCCAAGAGTAGTGAGAAACATCCGACACTTCACTCCATCTGAGAATTATTGCAACAAAGCTACATTCTCAAATTTTAACAAGTGATCTTCCGGATCTGTGGTTCCGACATATTCTCCAATTTGCAAATTCTGATATCGCTTAGGAAGTGGGTCATCTAATACACTTTGTGAGAATGGAGAGATGACCTTTTCTGGTGAACTATCACTAGTTATCATTTTAATCTTACGCTTCTCTCTGTCTGGCGCCTCACCAGAGGACTCTTGAAACACAGGCCTCTTACCCCCTGGATCCAAGGGAGTGGGAAGGAAGGCTCGTGGACGCCTGGTTGGAGAAACAATAACGGGAGGAAAATACGAAGGTTCTTCTTCTTCCATTTCCTTGCCTTTCCGATGCTCAGTAGTTGATATCGCTGGATGATGAGCCGTCAGCAGAGTGGCCCCAGTATGAGCTTGCACTGGTTGTTGTTGTTGTTGCAGGGCTTTCTGAACATGAGAATTAATGAGGAGTTCCAAATCCTCGCGGCTGATAGTAAGTAGGTTCGACTTCCCAGCTTCTTCCATCACGTAGTCTCAGATTCAGGTGAAGTTCCCACAGACGGCGCCAAATTTGATCCTGTCTGAGAAGCTGACCGTGAAGGAGATCCGGAAGAAGGAAACCCACTGTAATGACGAGTAATAAGGCCGGTGAAACCTCGACCCAAGAAACCCAAAGCGGATCGGAAGAAAACCAGAATCACCGGAGGAAATCTGCTAAGTAAGAAGAAATCCCCGTACAAATAGGAGAAAACCGAACTTTCAAGCTCCTGAAGCTCCCTGCGCACAAGAGACCAACCAACACTATCGTCAGTGACCTAAGATCGGGGTGGGAATCCCTGGCTAGGCCCTCAGACGCTCAAGTTAGTGATCTCCCTTGATGTCAAGGAAAGAAGAAGAAAGAAGATGAACAGTAGCCAGAAAATTAGGGATGTCAACTTACCTCGCCAACGGATAGGATTCCCCCTTTTATACCACTTCATATAACCTCCGTAGTCATGAAGTGGACCCCGGTTTGTTAGAGTTCGTTATGACATCAGCTGCGTACTTGGGGAAGATGATTTTTAAGGAATCTTTTTTGTACCCCAGATGTACCTTTTTTGTCGTTTAGCGCCTGCAAGACAAGCTGAAAGCATATTTCCCGCCAAAATATATATTCCCTATCATGAATTATTTTATTCGGTATATTCATGTATAATTCTTCTTCATGTGAGTTCTATTTGTATCTTTGTTATGCTTAAAAAATAACATTTTATTCAACATATTTCTAAGGTATTCATTGAAGGAACTATGCGGGTTCTTTGCTCGAAAGAAACCTCTTGACCAATATTGGTCTATCTTTGCTTCGGAGTATGTAGCGGTCGTTATTGGCTTACCTTCATACGACAAGCATGTATCGACCGATATTGGCCTATCTTCGTTCGGCCAGCATGTATCGACTGATATTGGCCTACCTTCGTTCGGCAGGCATATATCGACCGATATTGGTCTATCTTTGCTTTGGAGTGTGCATCGGTTGTTATTAACTTACCTTCATACGGCAAGCATGTATCGATCGATATTGGCCTACCTTCGTTCGGCAAGCATGTATCGACCGATATTGGCCTACCTTTGTTCGGCAGGCATGTATCGACCGATATTGGTCCATCTTTGCTTTGGAGTGTGCATCGGTCGTTATTAACTTACCTTCATACGGCAAGCATGTATCGATCGATATTGGCCTACCTTCGTTCGGCAAGCATGTATCGACCGATATTGGCCTACCTTCGTTCGGCAAGCATGTATCGATCGATATTGGCCTACCTTCGTTCAGCAAGCATGTATCGACCGATATTGGCCTACCTTCGTTCGGCAGGCATGTATCGACCGGTATTGGTCCATCTTTGCTTTGGAGTGTGCATCGGTCGTTATTAACTTACCTTCATACGGCAAGCATGTATCGATCGATATTGGCCTACCTTCGTTCGGCAAGCATGTATCGACCGATATTGGCCTACCTTCGTTCGGCAGGCATGTATCGACCGATATTGGCCTACCTTTGTTCTGAAAGTATGTTTCGGCCGTCATTGGCCTTCCTCCTTTGACTCTTTCTTCCTTTTCTTTCCTCATCTGAAGACCCACAAAACCTAACCCATATCATACTGCAAATAAAGGTAAAGGAAAGCTCGAGTAGGAGGAGTAGCAGGAGTGGTGTTTTGTGTGTATGTGATGGAACAGTGGAAGGAGATCTGGGAACTTGTTATTGTATGGAGTATGTTAGAACTAGATGCTAAAGTATTTTCTTCTCTCCACTCTACATGACTATCACTAGTTGCTTAGGATGAATTTATCAGTTTGGCAGTAATTAGAGTGGCAAGAGGGAAGATCTAGGGTCTCCCCAAAGGGGAGGACCCCTCTTCAAGCAATGGAAGAAAACCCTAACCCAAAGATAAGTACAAAGGGGAGAACAACCTCTTTTTGTAGAGCAGGGTGTAACCGCCATACGACCCGTGACACGGTCGTGTGGATTCACATGGCCTTGGGCCTCTTTCTCTCGACCAAGGTGACACGGCCGTGTGGATTCACACGGCCGTGCACCTATTCCTCTTGGCCAAGGTGACACGGTCGTGTGTATTCACACGACCGTGCACCACTTCCTCTCGGCCAAGGTGACACAGTCGTGTGGATTCACACGGTCGTGCCCCTATTCCTCTTGGCCAAGGGGACACGGTCGTGTGTTTTCACACGGCCGTGCACCTTTTCCTCTCGGCCAAGGGGACACAACCATGTGACCCTCACACGGCCGTGCCCTGCGCTAGCCGGGAATACCTTACACGGTCATGTGGCACACACATCCATGCCAAATTGTGGCCTCGGCAAGGCTACACGGCCGGTCATCGCCACATGACCACGTTATGTTCCTTCTCAGGAAAGGCTACACGGCCAGTCAAGGCCACACGACCCAGACCCGCTAGAAGCTCTAGACTCCCTTCCATCTCTGCTTCACTCCAAGTCATGTCTTATCAGTCGAAACAAGTTTAGAGTAGATCTCTAGACCAAGCAATATATATTTGTAAGTATAAAATCAGGCAATGAAAGAGTAACGTCTGACCGGATAGGTAAGGGTAGAAGGTCGGGTTGTTACATCTCGGTTCTGGCGTTAGTTTGTTTATGTAGCTCAAGTTCACAAAATAATTTGTCTAACTTTAATTTTGAAAGATTCTTTGAAATTTTGTAGGCATCCACGATGGATGCCCATAGTGCATTTTGAGGAAATGTGTTTAGGGTGTACCTTATTAAGTCGTGGTTATCCATTTGGTGGTCGATGGTGTGAAGCCCGTTGAGAATGTCTTTTATCCTCGTGTGGAGTTGACTCGCTGATTTTTCTTCCTGTATTTTTATATTAAATACATTATTTAAATAAAGATCATGTTTAGTTACCTTAGCATCGTTGGTTCCTTCATGCAGTTCGATGAGCTTGTCCCACAGTTCCTTCACATTTTTGTGTGGGCCCACTCTATTTATCTCCTCCTTTGTTATCCCACATTGTAGTGTGTTGAGGGTTTTAAAGTCCGTCTGGGCTGTCTTCTTCATCTCTGGATTCCACTGTTCAGGGTCCATCAAATTTTCGAAGTTATCGACAGGAGTCTTATAGCCTCTGGTGATGCTGAACCACTTATCGAAGTCTGTCTTCAGGTAGACTTCTATTAACTTCTTCCAGTATGGGAAGTCATCACCATTGAATAGGAGAGGTCGAACGGTGCTATAACCCTCGGACTGGGCCATGAATCCTGCACACAAAAAGAGAAGAGAGAGAGGGTCCCAAGACTTGGTCTTGGATTAGTAGTGTGGGAGAAAGAAGAAAAAAATATTACGACTGAATTGGTATTGCACCAATTCAGATTAATTTGCTACAAAAAAGAACTTTCCAAAGAGATAATTATACTAATTGGATTATGTCAAAAATGAAAAGAAAAATTACCCCTTTTGCCTGATTGATGGTTGCACCAAATCAGAGCGATTCTGCTCTGATACCACTTGTTGGATCGTGATGTACGTGAGAGAGAGGGGGGGTAAATCACGTGGTTTTTAAAACTTATTTTCTTTTAGAAATTAAAAGCAGAGTACACAGCGAAAAACGAAAATGAGAAAGCAAAAACCAAGACACAAGAAAACACAGGTGGTTTTTACTTGGTTCGGAGCCTTCGGTGACTCCTACTCTAAGGCTTAGGTCCCGAGGACCTATTGATGGGAAATCCACTAAAAACCTCTTCTGGTACCCCCAAAAGAGATAATCAAGTACAAAAACTTTAGGTCAAGTGCAATACACTACACTTTCCCTTTTATAGTAATTAAGTACAAAGACAAAGTTACCAATACTCTTATGGATCGAAATGAGAGCTCTTCTTGTGTTGATGTCTATTTGTCAAGCACGACCGAAACTCCTCGAATTAGTCATCGGGTTCAGGAGCTTCGTAGTAGAGTCGTAGCAGCAATCGAGAGCAGTCGGAAGATTGAATGAACGCACAGTAGCTCATATGTAGTTGTTGTATAAGTGTCTACTCGAGACTGCCTTATAAAGGGCTTGGAGGGCGCCTCTTATAGCCATGGAAGGCGCCTCCAATGAGGCAAAAGCTATCTTGATTTCCTTAGCACTTATCCGCAGCGAAGTCAAATTTTATCCGCGGAGGGTACCTTCCAGAGCCATGGAAGGCGCCTTCCATGAACAATACCGAGGCATCTTCCATAGCCATGGAGGGCACCCTCGGGTACTGTTCACCTGAAGGCAGCTTGCTTATTTGCTTGCTTTCTTGCCCTATAACAAATGTGTTAGTCTAAATACTCTACAAGACAAATGTTAGTACAAATATAATAAATAGAGTAATTAGTTCCTATCCTCCCATGACCAGGAACTAGTCAAGGTCTCAGTCTAGGGATCTCAAATAGACCTAAACTGGACCAACACTTAATGTTCCTCAACTATGACCCATCCTCACAGTCAGTCTCCTCTAGCGACTTACCTTCACTTACTATTTGTCAGACATCTAGCCACCCCATCGATCTATCTGGACTTCCTGCTAGCTATCCGGTAGACCCGTTGACCTAGCTAGACTTCGTGCCAGCTATCCGGTCGGCCCGTCGACCTAGTTGGACTTCGTGCTAGATATCCGATCAGCCCGTCGACCTATATGGACTTCGTGTCAGCTATCTAGTCGGCCCGTCGACGTAGCTGGGCTTCACACCAGCTATCCAGTCGGCCCGTTGACCTAGCTGGATTTCTCTTGCATACTCAGTCAAAGTGTTAGATCACAACAAAACTAACTTAATCTACTTTGTCATTCATCAAAACCTGAGTTAGACCTTTAGTGATAACCACACCAATATAAAGGACCTGCCACTAGGCTGAGGTTTAATTAGGTCAAGAGGATTTGATAACTGGTAGGAAGCCTAAATAGGTCAAGAGAGAACCAAATATTTGGCAGTAAGTCTAGTTGGGTATGTAAGACCTGACAACTCGCTAAAGTCTAGATAGGGTATCTAGCAAGAAGACCTGGTGGGTCAAGAGATCAAAGTCAAGTAATTCTGTAAATGGTAAGTAGAGATAAGTAATGTAGAAGAGAGATTTAGTGAGGATGAGTCTCAATGGAACTATATGTGTTGGTTCAACTTAGATCCATTTAGAAATTTAGGTTGAGACCAAGACTAGATCCTAGTCTTGGTATGACAAGATGTAACTCATAATCTTATTTTATTTAATGTGTTAACTTTATTTTGTAAATTTTTTTTGTTATTAGACTAACTTGTTTTTATAAGAGTTAATTGTAAAAAATCAATCTTGAATGAATAGAGCTCAAGGCACCTCAAATGAAGCACTAGAGGCGTCCTACACAAGATGGAGGCACCCTCGCGCAGATAAGCTTCGTAAATGAAGTTTTGGTCAATGAAGGCACCTCGGAGGTGATTGGAGGTGCCTCGGTACTAATGGAGGCGCCTTGAAGCTGTTGGAGGTGCCTTTAAGAGGATAATGACCGAAGTTTGCTAATTGGATCAGTGCCATTGGAGGCGCCTCCAATGACCTATATAAGGCAGTCTCGATCAGCAATTTCAATACATTTTTTTTTTACAAGCTTCCTCAATCATTGTGATGCATTGTCTTTGTGCTACTATTGTGTTACAACTCTACTATGCCTAATTACTACAGACCGACCAACACCAATACCTGAGCACAACCAAATTTTCCATCTTCGTGTTGGGTAGCAAGCTACATTTCCTTTTTTTTTGCATAAGGAAGTGTAGGTTTGTTACATTTCCTTCGTTTCTATATTTGATTGCTCTATATTAGTGAATTACCCATCAAGAAAGGTCCAAAGGGTCTGGATCTTGAAGTAGAAGTCATCGAAGACTCCAAACCAAGTAAATTCTTACTTAGGTTTTTCCTGCTACGTACTTGTTTTAAAAATAAAAAAGAGAAATTTTAAAATAATATGATTCACCCTCTCTCTCACGTGTATCAATCCTACAGTTTCTATATGACCGATCGTGATTTGATTATGTTCATTTAAAATATAATAGGTGTCATGGAGTCCAATGTTAATTTAACTAGACTTTCACTTAGTAGTTGTTTGCTAGCTTCTATACAATAAATCATGATTAGATTATGTTCATTTGAAATATAATGGGTGGCATGAAATCTCCTTCATTTGTTTTGCTTATTGAAATATTGTGTGAACTAGATTATCATTTTCCAATAAGCAAAATCAAAATGATATAATGATTAAGTTTTACAAATTAGTAACTAGTTATTGCACATGGTAGAAACTACTTGCTAGCTTCTATATAAAATCTAAAATTTAAATTCAGTTCAGAAACACATAATTTTTGAACCAAACATAAAATGAAAGTATTTTGGATATTTCATATTAAATGGAATGTCCATTTAACTTTAATTGAAAAGGAAGTGCTCATCTGATTATTTCACAAATGATGAGGATCATTTGATTTTTATCCTCCTCCTACTATTATTATTATTATTATTATTATTATTATTATTATTATTATGGAATATTTATCTGGTTGGATTGAAGGAAGAGATCGAAAGAATAATTCTATTATTAGGAAATCATAATTTATATATAAAAGTAACGATACTCAAAACTCTTATTATAATTTAAACTCTCAATGCTAACAACGTATAGGATTTTAATCCATTTTATAAATTGATAATTAAAACCTTAACATATTTTCTTAAAATGAATAAACAACGTAACTTTTTAGTTTATCTAATAAAAAAATTCTAATCGATCTTTTCTGAAAGATATCTTAATAAAACTCTAGTTATTTCTAAAAGAACACTAATTGATAATTGTTTGGAGGAGAGACGATGAATCTTGAAAAATAAACATGAGAATATCATAACCAAATTCATTATACTGGAAAATACTAATTAAATCTATTAAAAGCAACTTCATTTATTTTGCTGAAAACAACTGAACACTCTTATGAATCATCGACTAATCAAGGAAGCGAGGGTGGGTGACAATCAGGGTCACAAATTGGGCAATTTGCCAGACACTCTTCTCTTGTTCGAACACAATTCTTCTTCTCTGGGTCAAGGGCTAAGCAACAATAGCAAGGGCTAAAGTCCACACACGGCGATTGCTTTTTACAAAAAGTCAACACCAACTTGCTCTGGTTCTTGCTCATCATATTCAATTCATTATCAAGAAACATTTGAGTCACTCGCCCTGTATCGTATGAGAAAGATAATAAGAATATATTTTCTCTAGTAATAAAGATTTATCATATTGATATTTACCTTGACTATAAAGGCACGAGCCGAAGAGAATGACTAATACTATGATCAAGCTAATCGCCTTCATCCTTGCTATGAATATGTTTTAGAATTGTTGAAAGTCAACTAACTACATAGCGTGTTTTATACTGTTATAGGTTCTAAAATTAGATAAATAAATATAAATATAGCAAGAAATAAAAAAATCGACAAAATTAAATTTGAGCCAAATAAGACACTTTTTATTCCTTCTGGGCTTCTAAAGAAAAGGCAATTTAATAATTTATTAAATAATTGATTTACTTAGTCTAGCTTCTAAATATAATGCTTATTATTAGGTGTGTGATAATTTAGAAACTTAACGTAATAAATTATATATATATATATATATATATATATATATATATAATTTTGAAATATAAAATTCATTAAAATAAAATCTATGTTTAAATTCTTAGCCAAATATTGTTTAATATAGAGGGTTATTTTGCTCTCATGCTTAATTCCTTCATGCCACATTTTACAAACAAGAGTTTATTTTAAGTTCATTATAATTTTTCCTACATTTAAAGTATTATCTCTGAAATCATGTCCCGTCAAGGGAATTGAACCCAATACTATGGTTGAGGAGAGATGGTTCACCTAATTGAGGCCAGTTCACCTCTTCAAGCCATCAACCGTACACCTCTTCAAGCAATAAACACAACTTGATTCAATTGGGAGAGGGGTTCACAACTTTAAGGTCGATTCAATTTAGAAGTCAGTTCAATTTGAGAGTTGCTTCATCTTATATTGGTTCAATTGGAGGTTGGTTCTCTTAAGGCCAGTTCAACTCATGAGCTTCATCCGGCCCTCACACAGTGTGATGTAATAAAGGTGATAGTGCTCACCCCAAACATCCCTCTAGTGTCCGAATCAAGACCTTATGGAAGGGAGGTAAATTACAATACTTAGCGGTTTTTTAGGTGGAAAGAATTTATTTCCTAAGAGAATAAACCCAAGGGGATTCGAACCTTTCTCTTGTGATTCAAATCTACCATACGAAAACCAACTCATCTATGCCCATGGGGGCACTAGCCCTCACACAGATGCCTCCAATCAAAAGTTCTCTCCCAACTCACGTAATTCATGAAAAAAAAATCCCGCAACCTTCATTCGAAGCTCTAACATCACATCCACTAGAATCCCGATTGGGAGTCCTCTCTATCTTCCTCGCACATCTTCTTCCATCTACAAGCCATAGCCACTTTCATCCGTAGCTAATCCTTCTTCCCTGCAAGCCACCTCTGTTAGGCAAATTTGCCTTCGGCAAGCCATCACTTGCAGATGCATCGACGTCAGCACAAGGTGCCTTTGAAGCTGGTGTGGAGGCCAAAAGGAGGAGGACGAGGAGGTAGAGGCTTGTCGGTGACAAGGAGGAAGCGGATGTTTGTGTGTCGAGAGCTGAGCTACTTTCACAAGGAAAAAAAAATTAGGCTAGACTACAACCCAAGACAACCCCTATTTAGATCTTTAGGTCTCTGAGCTATTGCCCTACTAATCCAAGAAGTGAAATACTTATCTTGTTGTACGTTGTGTGTCTTGATAGAAAAGAAGAAGGATTATCTGGATTTTATGGAAGCTTTTGCCGATAAAATAAACAAATTATATAGCTTTGTAACTCTAAGCCAACAATCCTTCGATTGATGGTCGAAGAATGAAATACATGATAAAGAGATGCACATAATTTGCATGAAAATAATAAAGAAATCTCCAACTAGAACAACACTCTCATCTTTATATATGATGGAAAAAAAATATTGATAACCCACATTTCAAGCACCCCTCCATTGTCCACCCCAAAATTTGTAAATCATGGTATTGAGTTGTTTCATGGAGAGAAGGAACTTATTCTCTAAGGAAATAAATTTCAGAAGATTCAAACCTTGCTAATGTGATGCAAATCTACTATCTAAGTACCAACTTAGTTATTGTTGGATGCTACTTGGAATTCCGTTTTGTTTCCCTTGTTCAAAAATTTGTATAAGAATAAAACTTTTCCTAGCAGCCCATGTGCTCTACAGAAGTTAAACTTGGATTACAAACGAAACTTAACATTTTTAATCCAAGTTGTTCTTCAGAAGTTAAACTTGGATTGGAAACGAAACTTAACATTTTTACTCCAAGTTCAACCCATGTGTTCTTCATAAGTTAAACCATATTACAGAAGTTGATTAAATATCTATTTCAAATATTGATTTCTAGGTTAAACATGGCGAGACACTTGGGCTTCTTGGGTATGTGATCATTCACCACTTCCTAGACAAAGTCTTTCAAAGAAATTGAATATTTAAATTTCTTATAGTAACCTTAGGTTTAACTATAGAGACCACAATAGAAACACAAAATAGCTAGCCTCTTGTGTTGGTATTTCATGATTCATACAAAGAACACAAACTAATTATGCAGCGGAAACAAATAATTAGTTATACCTTTCTTTGCAGCTAAAAATCTCTTAATCTTATGTTGTATTCCTCTCCTCCTCTTGAACGTCGTGTGTGCAACGATCTACCAAGATGAAATCCACTCGAACCTTCTTCTTTGCCTACAAGTTTCGGCCGCCCAAGGAATGCCAAAATAGGAAACTTCCTTCTTTTCTTCTTCCCCTTCTAGCAAACCGGCCACAAGAAGATGGAGCTTGATGTGCCGCCGGCCTTAAGAGAAGAAAACAAAGGGAGAAGAGAAAGAGAGAAGGGTCGTGTAACAACCCGGCCCTTTAGCCTCTTTGGGCGGCCCTTGCGGCGGCCCACTGGCGGCTCTTATGTCGTCGGCCCATTTAGCGACCTCTCATGTCGTCGACCGACGACCCTTAGCCGTGTCGTTACTCACTAGGACTTTCCACTCCTGGCCAGTGGATTTTTGCCTCCCCCGGGATTCGAACTCTAGACCTCCATGCTTAAGTACTAGAGTTTATAAATCCTGGTAGTCAGGCTCTCACTTGGCTACCAGGATTCATAAACTCTAGTACTTAAGCCTGGAGGTCTAGAGTTCGAATCCTGGGGGAGGCAAAAATCCACTGCCAGGGGTGGAAAGTCTTAGTGAGTAACGACACGGCCAAGGGTCGTCGGTCGACGACATTAGAGGTCACCAAATGGGCCGACGACATAAGGGACCGCCAGTGGGCCGCCGCAAGAGCCGCCCAAGAGGCCAAAGGGCGGGGTCGTTACAATAAAACCTGGCCCTTTGGCCTCTTGGGCGGCACTTGCGGCGACCCAATGGCTGTCCCTTATGTCGTCGGCCCATTTGGCGACCTCTAATGTCGTCGACCGACGACCCTTGGCCGTGCCGTTACTCACTAGGACTTTCCACCCCTGGCAGTGGATTTTTGCCTCCCCCAGGATTCGAACTCTAGACCTCCAGGCTTAAGTACTAGAGTTTATGAATCATAGTAGCCAAGTGAGCGGCGCTCACTTGGTTACCAAGATTCATAAACTCTAGTACTTAAGCCTGGAGGTCTAGAGTTCGAATCCCGGGGGAGACAAAAATCTACTGGCCAGAGGTGGAAAGTCCTAGTGAGTAACGACACGGCCAAGGGTCGTCGGTCGATGACATGAGAGGTCGCCAAATGGGCCGACGACATAAGGGTCGTCAGTGGGTCGCCGCAAGGGCCACCCAAAGAGGCCAAAGGGTCGGGTCGTTACAATAAAATGACGCCTTTTTATGGCGCTCACTTGGCTACCAGGATTCATAAACTCTAGTACTTAAGTCTGGAGGTTTAGAGTTTGAATCCTGGGGGAGGCAAAAATCTACTGCTAGGGGTGGAAAGTCCTAGTGAGTAACGACACGACCAAGGGTCGTCGGTCGACGACATTAGAGGTCGCCAAATGGGCCGACGACATAAGGGGCCGCCAGTGGGCCGCCGCAAGGGCCTCCCAAGAGGCTAAAGGGTCTGGTCGTTACAATAAAAGGCGTCTTTTTATTGTAACGACCCGGCCCTTTGGCCTCTTGGGCGGCCCTTGCAGCGGCCCACTGCTCACTAGGACTTTCCACCCCTGGCAGTGGATTTTTGTCTCCCCCAAGATTCGAACTCTAAACCTCCAGGCTTAAGTACTAGAGTTTATGAGCCTGGAGGTTTAGAGTTCGAATCTTGGGGGAGACAAAAATCCACTGCCAGGGGTGGAAAGTCCTAGTGAGTAACGGCACGACCAAGGGTCGTCGGTCGATGACATTAGAGGTCGCCAAATGGGCCGACGACATAAAGGGTCGCCGCAAGGGCCGCCCAAGAGGCCAAAGGGCCGGGTCGTTACAAGTCGGCCACCAAGGAAAAGAGAAGAGGGAAAGCTTAGGTTTCGACCCTAAGGGAACAAGAGAAATATGGAGATGCATTATGTATTATTCATTATTTCCATAAGGCACCCTCTATCTCTCTTTTATAATCCTTGGTCATGGTAAAAAAATAAATTTTAATAATAATTAAAATCTCTCTTTTAAATTTCCTATTGTGATGGCTACAAAAGGAAAGTTTAAAATTAAACTTCTCTTCTAAATTATGGTTACAAAAAAGGAAAGTTTTATCAAAATTAAAATATCTCTTTTTAAACCAATATAGATGGCAACAAAAAAGGAAAGATTTAAAAATTTAAAACTCTCTTTTAAAACCATGTGGATGACTTCAAAAAAAGGAAAGATTTTAAAATTAAAATATCTCTTTTAATCTTTTGTAGATTGCTATAAAAGGAAAGATTTTAACAAAAATTAAAATTTCTCTTTTTATTTCTTTAGTGGTCGGCCCCTTGCTTGGTCACCAAGCAAGGCTTGGCCGGCCACATCTTGGACACCAAAATGGGCTTGGTCGGCCCCTTGCTTGGCCACCAAGCAGGATGTGGCCGACCCCTAGCTTGGGTAAGAAGCTGGGCTTTGAGTGGATAAAAAGGCTTTTAATAAGAGGCTACAATAGAGACCTAGAGGAGGAATTGGTTTTGGCCTCCTGATGGACTTGAGCTTCTTGTGTTCGACCCGAACACCTAACTCAGGTTCATCAATAATAATTCATACCACTAAAGAGTCATTATTGAACTACCGCACTAATCCCATATTACATTATAGACTCCTTATCATGAGTGCGTTAATCTCCCTGTGTTTAAGATATCGAATGCCCATTAATTAAATGAGTTACTGACAACTCAATTAACATCTAGCTCCAATAGTAGTATCACTCAACTTTATTGTCATGTTGTGCTAAGTCCGCCTGCAGGGTTTACATGATAATCCTTATGAGCTCCTCAAGCGGACATCATCAACCTAGATAACTAGGACACAGTTTCCTTTTATAATCAACAACACACCATATAAATAATATTATTTTCCAACTTATCGGGCCTATTGATTTAACGAATAAATCTTATCCTTTGATAAATTAAAGAAATAAATACTAAGTACATGTGTTTGTTATTATATCGGGATTAAGAGTACGCACATCCATAATAACAGAGGTTCTATTCTTTTTTGCAGTTAGTATAAAAGGAACAACCTCAAATGGTCCTGCTCAATACACACATAGTGTACTAGTGTAATTTTATAGTCAAGATAAACTAATACCAAATTACACTACAACCATTCCAATGGTTTGTCCCAATTCATCTTGGTTGTGAGCTTCTATTTATAATTTATAAGGAACTGATAACATGATCTTCTGTGTGACTCCACACACCATGTTATCTACAATATAAATTAAATGAACAACTACATTTAACTAAATGCAAACATTTGACTAATGTGATTCTCATTTCAAAATAAATGTGCATACAAAAAGCTAGGCTTTTAGTATACATCCTAACAATTACGTCGGTGGGGTCACTATCACCTTTATATGATAACAGAGATGCCTCCCATACTGACTCTTGGTTGTACTCAACCACCTTTATATGACCGCAAAGTATGATTTAATTCAAGGAATCTAGCTCAATGATAACATATTCGACCTGATTGACACCACTCAGTCTCTGATACAAATCTAATTCAGCAAATTTGAACCAGACATGCAATTGCAATTCGAACTCGAACCTAGGAAAGCCTAAAACTATATTTCACTTATTACCAACACGCGTACCTTCAGTGTGATTCAACGATAAAGCTACAAAGTAAGAGTTTGTAGAGGATTTCATCATCCTCTGCGAATTCATGCCTATGCACTTATTAATTTGGGTTCCTGTTGAACTCTCTCAATAATAAGGGATAGTCGTGAAGGGGTTAGCAGTACCACATTTTTACAAAGCAAGAGTTCTGCCAAATCAAAGCAAGAGTTCGACCCACTCAGGGCCCATCGATCTTTTGAGTTGATATAAGCAGAGCACTTCCACCACTCCTTTCTTAACAACTGGTCTACGTTGTCGTCGCCACCACCACCATCATCGCCACCGCCACCGAGCAGAGGTTAGATGAAGGTGAAGATGTGGCGTAACTGGTTCTGCACTCCTACATAGACTCCTCGCACCCATTGGAGAAACATGTGGCGCTTACCCTCTACTACAACTTCACTGCTAACACGATCCACATACGGCTCCGTCTTACTCACCCTCCCCACTTCCTACACTAGCCATCTCCACCTCAATACCCACTCACTCCTTGTCCATTCCGTCATCAATCCCGTTTTCAATGCCCCTATCCCCTTTTCCTTCCCTTTGTCCGACCACCCCGTCTTCGGCTGACCCTTTGCCTTTCCCTATCCGCCCAATCGGTCACCCTCATCGTCTTCTCTACCTCTCTGCTTCTTTTTCATCTTCTTCTTTTGACCATCTCCTTCCTTTTCCTTGATTTTATATAAATATAGATAGCTATTAAATCAAAAAACTCTAGTTGCCTCTATGTAGGAGGGTTATACACAACATTTACCAAGATTTGACCATATACCCATTTGCAACAATGCTACTGATGTGGATATATTGGATGGCAGAGGAGGAATTAGGGGAAGAAAGGAGGACATTTTGATCATTTGACGATAGCCCTTTTAGGACACTGTTCATCACGTTGGGCAGGGGGGCTTCGTGTAGGGCTTTCGTAAAAAACAGAGAAGAAGAGGGGAGCTCTTCTCCCCTTCTTCGCTGCCACCACAGCCTCAAGGGACGCCTCTGCCACCCTCATTCGACGTTGCCTCGCCAGAGGGTCTTCTCCGTCGCCGCCATGCGGTCTCTCCCTCTCCCTCTCTCTCTCTCTCTTCTACGTTTTGCACGTCGTCGCCACCACCAAAGGAGGAATGCCTCTCCCTCACTCACCGTTGCCGCTGCCGCTAAACTAAAGGGGGAATGCCTCTCCCTCACTCGCTGCCGCCGCCGCCGCCAAAGGGGAGGTTTGGCTCATTTATTCCGCCACTAAGAGAGGCCTTCCTCCCTCTCACACACCGGGCTAACGTGGACACCAGCCGCTGACCGATCCCCTCCCTTCCTTCTTCTCCTCACGACGCGGCCACCGGACGGACTCGGCGCCGCCCTCCTCATGCAGTGCACCTTCCAACGTCATCTATGCTTTCCCTTTTCTCTCTCCAGCAACAACCTCCAGCTGCCAACTCCTCTTTTCTCTACGGTGCTGCAATCAAGGAGGCAACCAGCAGCCACCACCTCTTTCGGCGGTTACTACCTCATCATGTCACACCCTCCTCTTCCGGGCAGCACCCCTACTTCGACTGGCAGACATTTTCCATGTTGAGCCGTCCTGGCTAGCGACCTCCATCAATGATCCGGTGCCAAACCCCCGCTATCGGTACGGATCTGCCAAAGTCGTACACTTTCGTCCGGCCGAACCTTCTAGCTTCCATGGATGTGCACTCCCTTAGTGCTTTGAGCCTTTGCTATGGATCGAGCCTCCAAGCCCTCATTGCTATTGTGTTCTGATTTGATTTGTCATGTCCAGACCTCGTGCCATTACTACCATTTGACCTGTGTGATGTTTTAGGTTCCGACCTTCGTGTCGTTTTGTATCTCGGCCTGGGTGCCTATATTTTATCTCGGCCTGTGTGCCTATATTTTATCTCGGCCTACGTGCCGATATTTTATCCCGACCTACTTGCCGATATTTTATCCCGGCCTGCATGCGTCTTATCTCGGCTTACGTGACGATGTTTTAGCCCGGCCTACGTTCTGAGGTCGCATATGGTTTCGTTACGCCGCTTCCAGCTCCGTGACGTGTCCGGCTTCGCTTCATCAAATCCAGTTCTTCATTCAGCTTATCCATCTACACTTTCGGGTCACGACAACTCGACCAGCGTCCCATCCGAGGGCGCCTCCCTGGGCCAGGGTACGTTTTTCATACTCACCCCTCATTTATCTCATTATTATATTATTAACTTGTTACTCATATATTCGTTGGATCTGCCTCAAGTCTACGAGTATCAGGGACCGGGGCAACCCGGTCACTGGCTGTAGGTAGAGTTAACCAAAGGACTTTTGACGACTTGGTCAACATAGAAGCCATCTCAGCATACCCCCTCAGGGACATCGCGATTCGGTTAATATTCTATCAACCTCACCCAGCGGTCCGTCTGACTCAAATTCCGAACAGGATTAATTTGGCGTCATTTATGGGAATCTTCTCCACCTATTCTGGAACGTGAAGATGGACGACGTTGGGAGGTTCTCTGCCATTATCACAGTCTCAGAGGATCCTGACAAAAGTATTATCTTCTACCCTCACTCCACGGGTATTCGGGAGTCGAGGAATTGAGTTGGAGCTTCAGCTGGCCGACAGGTTAGTTTTCCATTATATTTTTTCCTTGACTCCACAGGTATTTGAGAGTCAAGAGACTGAGACCAACCCTCAATCGGTTGGCACGGCTCCTCGATCAAGTACGCTACGGGCTCTGCTCTCTTTTTACGGTTATAGGATTTGCTATACCTCCCTGATAAGAGTAAGATCCTAGTTCCTTGATCAAAGACTAGGGCCTTCGATCTTTGATCGGACACTAGGGGCCTAGCTCCCCAATCATACATTAGGGTCTCAGCTCCCCAATCAGACACTAGGGACATAGCTTCCCAATCAGTGACATGGTACAACTTTCTGATCTGGAGCTAGGAGCCTCGCTCTTTGATTACATGTTAGGAGCCTTACTCTCCTATCAGGGACTAGGGGCCTAGCTCCCTAGTCAAGTGTGCTACAGGCTCTGCACCCTTCACATGGGGCTCTCCATCCTCTTACTGCTATAGGCGCTGCACTATATCACTGATATATGCTCTAAATTCTCCACCGATTTTGCATTCTCTTACCTCTACGGGCTCTGCTCCTTTCACCCACGGTGCTCTGCTTCCTTCTAATGCTACGAACTTTGCTCCCTTATATGGCTATGGGCTTCACTTCCTTTGACGGGCATGACTCAGATTATTCTCTCCTTGACTTCGTGGACATTTGGGAGTCACAGGGTTGACACTATTTCTCTCCGTGGCTTCACAGGCATTTTAGAGTTGAGGGACCAATATAGATCCTCGGTCAGTTGACACCACTCCGCGGTCAGGTATGATAAAGAGGCTCCTCCCTCATATTGCTACGGGCTCCGTTTCTATAGACTTCAGTGTAGGGGATCAGTGGCCGGCTAGAAGGGGGGTTGGATAGCTAGGTCACCCCCAATTCCCTTTCTTCTCTCCAAGGTGTTAGTGCGTAGCGGAATATACTAAACAAAAACAATAAGAACAAGAAAGAACAAACGCTAACACAAATCCTTTACGTGGTTCGGAGATTGCTTGCTCCTACTCCATGGCGTGTCCTTGAGGTGGACGAACCTTTGATCCTTCGGTGGATCAATCCCCGACAATCTCCGGCTAGAGCTTACTCCTTCTCGGTGGAGTACAACCTCTCACAAATCACTCTTCTTCTTTTACAAGATGGAGATTAAGAATAGGAAGAAGAGTATGGCTTGGAAGTTTTGGACAATGTCTTAGGAGTTATTCAATAAGCATGAGTAGTCTCCTTTATGCCCAAAGCTCCTCTTTTATAAGTGGAGAGAGTTGATCAATAAATCAACTCAACCCGACATCAGTCAGCTGGTCCATGCACCAGCCGACTGATGTAACTGTTAGACATAGCCAACAGCTCTCTGCAGAAGCCATTTTCTGCCAACGGCTATGTACCAGTCGACTGGTCTGGGACCAGTCGACTGATCCCCTTAGCCGACAAGCACAGAAGCATTCTGTGCTTTATGTGAATTTGGACTAGTCGACTGGTCTAAGTATCAGTCGACTGGTATCTTACATTCACTCCCACTCATCCTCTCCGGAGTTGCCTTTGAAGCCCTCTTCCTCGGCCTTTGTCCCTCAGATGTACCCGAGCCCGTGGTTTTTC
Organism: Zingiber officinale; assembly: GCF_018446385.1. Classification (NCBI taxonomy): domain Eukaryota; kingdom Viridiplantae; phylum Streptophyta; class Magnoliopsida; order Zingiberales; family Zingiberaceae; genus Zingiber; species Zingiber officinale. The sequence continues at coordinate 75,938,991 of NC_055999.1, forward strand.
TTCGTGTCATCCTTCACGTTGCCTTAAAGCCCGCTTCCCTCGGCTCCACTTCATTGCTCCTCGTCCGGCGGTCCCTCGGATGTCTTCCACATCATCCTTCACTAACTCAAGGATCCAAGCCCTTTGGATGAGCTTTCCACGCTTGGCCACACTAAGTTCTCATGTGTTTCACCAAGTCCTGCAAGACTCAAACACATATGAAAGTCTAACTTAAACTCTTTGATACACACATCAAAACCATGATCGTACCGATCAAACCCGGGTCGATTGCACCAACATTCAGAGCTTCACCTCCCCCATTTGGGGTCGAGCTATCGCCACTGGTCTCGGACCAGAGTATCACCACCGGTCTCGGATCAGAGTATCGCTAACGATCTCTCGGTCGAGCTTCCAGACCAATTCTCGGTTGGGCTTCCAGACCAATTCCTGGTCAGGTCTCCAGATTAAGTCTTGGTCAGACCTCCAGATCAATTCCTAGTCAGGCCTCCAGATTGCTTCTTGGTCAGGCCTTCAGATTTTTCCTGGTCAGGTCTCCAGATCAAGTACTAGTCAGGCCTCCAGATCACCTCTCAGTCGGGATTCTAGACTCTCGCCTCAGCACGAGTTATAAGTGAACATGCTCTCACGCTTCCAGACTCTCGCCTCAGTATGAGTTATAAGTGAGCATGCTCTCATGCCTCCAGACTCTCGCCCCAGTGCGAGTTATAAGCGAGCATGTTCTCAAGACCAATGACCTACTGGTCGGGCTCCAAACTCTCTCCTCAGTGCGAGTTATAAGTGAGCATGCTCTCACGCCTCCAGACTCGCGCCCCAATACAAGTTATAAGCGAGCATGCTCTCACGTCTCCAGACTCTTACCTCGGTGTGAGTTATAAGTGAGCATGCTCTCACACCTCCAGACTCTCGCCCCAGCGCGAGTTATAAGCGAGCATGCTCTCGCGAACAACGACCTCCCAGTTGGGCTATAGACTCTCGCCTCAGTGTGAATTATAAGTGAGCATGCTCTCACGCCTCCAAACTCTCGCCCTAATGCGAGTTATAAGTGAGCATGCTCTCACACCTCCATATTCTCGCCCCAGCGTGAGTTATAAGTGAGCATGCTCTCACGCCTCCAGACTCTCGCCCCAGTGCGAGTTATAAGCGAGCATGGTCTCGCGACCAACGACCTCCCGGTCGGGTTCCAGACTCTCGTCCTAGGGTGAGTTATAAGTGAGCGTGCTCTCACGACCAACGGCTTCCCAGTCAGGATCTCACGCTCAACTACTAGTCGGTCGGGTTACTCCCTAGCCAGGGGCTCGCCTCACTCGCCGCTCTGCCCGACACTCATCTCACTTGCTTTACTCGCTGCTGTGCCCGACACTCTCAATTCGCGTTTTTGCTCACCGTTGTTACTCATTCAGCACTTACTGCTCACTCGCCGCTCTGTCCGGCACTCACGATACTCGCCTCACTCGCCACTTTGCTCGGCACTCATCACATTCACTCCACTTGCCGCACTGCCCCGGCACTCATCGTTCGCGACTCACTTGCCTGACACTCACCATTCGTGTCTCAATCACTACTCTGCCCAGCACTCACCATACTTGCCTCACTCGTCGCTTTGCCCGGAACTCGTCCCTCACATCTCACTCATCGCTTTGCCCTGCATTTGTTGCTCGGTCGATATCCGCTTTCGTCCTTTCACGGCATTCGCATAACCACCTGATTGTTATGTTCCCATTCGTGCTCTATCCACAGGCTCTACTCGTGTTCGCGCTCGATCCATGGGTTATGCTCCCATTCTCATTTGGCCTCAGGTTCCATGTCTATCCAACGCACAGGCTTCCCTCCCACTTGGCATTCTCTCAATCATCAGGTTGGCCTTCTCTTAGTCAACCGATCAGTATCGCTTGGCTATCTACTCGGTTGTTCACTTTGTACTAGTCGACATTTTTCCTGATCGTGATTTATTGTCACTCGGATTGACATTTTCTCGACCGTGCATTTGATACGGCTCGCCCAACATCTTTTGACCTGCTCGGTATTTTTTGATTGTCAGGTCAGCATTTTCGATTGTCAGGACAGCAGTATTCGATTGTTTGGTCGTGATTTACTGTCGCTCGAACATTTTCTCGGTCACGCGTTTGATACCGCTCGCCGAACATCTTTCGACCTGCTTAGCATTTTTTGAATTCCAGGTCAGTATTTTTTTGATTGCCAAGATAGCATTATTGATTGCTCGGTCGCGATTTACTATCGCTCGATCGACATTTTCTCGGTCACACGTTTGATATCGTTCGCCCAACGTCTTTCGACCCGCTCAACATTTTTTGATTGTCGGGTCAACACTTTTCGATTGCCAGGTCAGCATTTTTCGATTGCCAGGAGAGCATTATTCGATTGCCTGGTCGCGATTTACTATCGGTCGATCGACATTTTCTCGGTCGCGCGTTTGATACTGCTCGCCCAACGTCTTTCGACCTGCTCAGCATTTTTTGATTGCTAGGTCAACATTTTTCGATTGCCAAGATAGCATTATTCAATTGTCCGATTGTGATTTACTGTCGCTCAATCGACATTTTCTCGATCGTGCGTTTGATACCACTCGCCCAACATCTTTCGACCCACTCAACATTTTTTGATTGCCAGGTCAGCATTTTTCGATTGCCAGGACAACATTATTCAATTGTCCAGTCGCGATTAACTATCACTTGGTCGACATTTTTTCGATCGTGCTCTCGAAACCCTTTGCTAGTCGTATTTCGATTCGCTCGACATTCTCCCTATGGCCTGGACAACACTCACCTCATTCACCGCTCCCACCTCTTTTCATCGCTCTGCCCGACGCTCATCGTTTGCAGCTTACTCGTTGCTCTGCTTGGTGCTTACCGTTCATCGCTACTCATTTGATGTTATACGGCAAGCCTAGCGATCGGACTCTGTATTCAGGATGGAATTCACTTTTTGTTTGACTTGGTCTCGTCAGTCGGACTTGCGCCTCCTTCGACTAGACTTGAAGGGGAGGCTTGTGATGTGAATATATTGGATGGCAGAGGAGGAATTAGGGAAAGAAAGGAGGGTGTTTTGGTCATTCAACGGTAGCCCTTTTAGGGCACTATTCATCACATTGGGCAAGAGGTGTTGGTTGCTACTCGGAATATCGTACTGGTTCCCCTGTACAAAAAATTTTGTATAAGTCCCGAACATTTCCTAACAACCTATTGTGTTCTTCAAAAATTAAATTTAAAATTACAAACAGAACTTAACATTATTGATTCCAAATTCAACTTATCTGTTCTTAGAGGTTTAGACTTGGATCGCAAATGATGCTTAACATTATTAATCCAAATTCACTCATGTTACAAATTTGATTAAATATTTATTTCAGAGATCGGCTTCCATGTTAAACATGGCGAGACACTAGGCCTTCTTGGGTATGAGATCATCCACCACTTCCTAGACAAATCCTTTCAATGAAATTCAATATTTAATCAACTTATAGTAACCCTAGGTTTAACCACTAAGAATAATCGAATTACAAGATCGAAAAACAAAAGAAAATCGAAACATAATTCAATAGTCTAGAATCGTTAGCCTCTTGTGTTTGGTATTTCAAGATCTAAACAAAAGAATAAATTAGTTATGATGCGGAAACTAATAACTAGTTATACCTTTTGTAACTTATAGACCTCATGATCTTCTATCGTATTCCTCTTCTTATCTCGGACGTAGTGTGGGTGACGATCTACCGAGATGACAATCCACCCAAGACTCCTTCTCCTTGCAAGTTTCAGCTACCAACAATCTCCTAGAGATGAAGGACTTCGGCCACCAACCAAGCTCCAAGGGATGCTAAGAAACAATGCCTCCTATCTCTCCTTCTTCTCAAGTAAAATCCGGACACCAAAAATCTTTCCAAGACCAGATGTCGCCGATCACCAAAGAAGAAGAGAAGAGGAAGAGCAATGGAAGAGGGTTGGCCACACCAAGGAAGAGAGGAGAGGAATAATAGATGTCTTGTGTCAAGGGGCAACCTCTCCCTCTCTTTTATAATCCTTGGTCATGACAAATAAGGAAAGTTTTGTGCATAATTAAAACTTCCTTATTTTCTTTGCTAATGTTTAATAAGGAAAATTTAATTAAAACTTCCTTTTAGTCTTTCAATGGCCGACCCCTACATGTCCTCCAAATAAGGAAAGTTTTAAACACAAAATTAAAACTTCCTAATTTGTTTCTGAAAATTTTTAAAATAAAAATTTCTCTTTTAAAATTCTCTTCATGGTTGGTTATAAAAGGAAACTTTTATAAATTAAAATCTCTCTTTTAAAACATGTGAATGATTACAATTAAGGAATGTTTTCTCTAAAAATTAAAATATTCCTTTTAACTACAAATAAGGAAAGATATCAAATTTTTCTCTTAATCCTTTGTAGAAACTATAAAAGGAAAGATTTAATTTAAAACTCTCTTTTAAAATCATGACTTCCACATAAGGAAAGATTTTAAAATTAAAATCTCCTTTTAATTTATTGTGGTCAGCCACCTAAGCTTGGGTTCCAAGCTAGGGCCGACCACCACTTGAACCCATCTAGCCTTGGTTTGGCCGGCCCTAGCTTAGGCTCCAAGCTAGGCTTGGCCGGCCACCTTAAGGTGGGTAAGAAGTTGGGTTTAGGTGGATATAAGACTTTATTAATAAGAGGCTACAACAGGGACCGAGAGGAGGAATTGGTTTTGGTCTCCCGATGAACTTGAGCTTCCCGTGTTCGCCCCGAACACCCAACTCGAGTTCATCAATAATAACTCATACCACTAAAGAGTTATTATTGAACTACCATACAAATCTCATATTACTATATGGACTCCTTATCATGAGTGTGTTATTCTCCCTGTGTTTAAGATATCGAATGCCCACTAATTAAATGAGTTACTGACAACTCACTTAATTAATATCTAACTCCAAGAGTAGTACCACACAACCTTATTATCATGTCGGACTAAGTCCACCTGCAGGGTTTACATGACAATCCTTATGAGCTCCTCAAGGGGACATCATCAAGGAACTAAATTGCACCCTTTGATAAATTAAAGAAATAAATATTAAATATGCGTGCTTGTTATTATATCATGATTAAGAGTACTTACTTCCATAATAGCAGAGGTCTTGTTCTTTTAAAAAATCAGTATAAAAAGAAATACCTCAAATGGTCCTGCTCAATACACTCAAAGTGTACTAGTGTAATTTTATAATCAAGATAAACTAATATCAAATTACACTACGACTATTCCAATGGTTTGTTCCTATCCATCTTAGTCGTGAGCTACAATTTATAATTTATAAGGAACTGATAACATGATCTTCTGTGTGTGACATCACATACCATGTTATCTACAATATAAATTAATTGAACAACTGCACTTAGTATATAAATGTAGACATTTGACTAATATGATTCTTTATTTAAAAATAAATATTTACAAAAAGTTAGGCTTTTGGTATACACTCTAACAGGGGAACTTCATGTAAGGCTTCCGTCGAAAACAGAGAAGAAGAGGGGAGTTCTTGCCCCCTTCTTCGCTGCCACCACCGGCGCGAGGGGTGCCACCGCCACCCTCATTCGACGCTGCCTCGCCGGAGGGTCTCCCCCTTGCCGCCATGCGATCTCTCCCTCTCTCTCTCTCTCTCTCTCTCTCTCTTCTACGTTTTTGGACGCCGTCACCGCCGCCAAAGAGGGAATGCCTCTCCCTCACTCATCGATGCCGCCTCGCCAAAGGGGGAACGCCTCTCCCTCACTCGTTGCCGCCACCGCCGCCAAAGGGGAGGTTCGGCTTATTTATTCCACCGCTAAGAGAGGCCTTCCTCCCTCTCACACACCGGGCTAACGTGGGCACCGACCGTCGACTGTGTAAAATATGGTACCCAAATAAGCACTAAATAATAGGATTATCAAGAAATAATCTTATTGGATTTTTTAGAAATTTTCTGGGATTTAATTGGAACTCGTATAACGTAATCAGAGGGGATGCATTAATAGGCTTGAGAAAAGCCTGTTTGGAATACCCAAAAATGGGAGTTAATTGAGGATGTTAACCTAAGGTTTAATTGAAAATCCCTAAGTTATATATTTTGTTCCCTTCATTAACCGTGCCATAAGCCCCTTTCGCCGAACCCTTTACATCTGATCCCCTCCCTCTCGTGTCGATCCTCCTCTTCCTCTTCCAAGATGCTCTCCTCAGCTGCCACCGCCCACACACCTTTGAAGATCCAGTCATCTGCGATGAGAGAGCCACCGTTGCTAGTTGTCGTTGTCCTCCCCCGTTTCCCTCTGCGTCGCCTTCGCCTACCACCGTCGACGCCACCCGATCCCGAGCTACCTTGCGGACACCGACGATACTGTGTCGCTGGCACACTCCTCTCTTCCAGATCTGCCACCATCGTCTCCGACCAGAAGCGAGGAGTCACTATCGCCCTTTCTCATTGCTCCGACATCATCGCGGATGGGAAGAGGAGCTATGAGGCACTTCGTCGCATCCGATTCCACCTCTTCAATCAAACCCTAGTCGTTGATTCACAACCGGCCGAGCATGCTGGATATCAGCTGGAAGTCATCGATCAAGTCCAATCTGCACTCGACATCGCTATCGCCTTCCCAAGCCCTAGCTTCGATTCATTGCCGCAACCCTCTTCTTGGTTTGATTTCGCAGTGGATGTGAGTGATCGCCACCTGATATTTCCAGCCGATCTTTGCTTTGCCTCTGTTTGATTGCCCCGACATCTTTCTTCTTCGATTTCACTTTTGATCAGTTCCCTAGTACCGATGTCGCACTATCCTTTGCCCCGGCTCATCATCATAGCAGTTGTTAGCATTCATCTGAGAGGTAATTACAGATTTGGTCTGATCCTTGAAGGTAATTGGTTAGCCCTAGCATTAGATGTGAGTATTTGATCTTTATGTAGTGTTGATTAGGGATTATTATTGCTAGAAATAATTCTTATTATTTGCTCATGCATAACTTCGGATTTAGATATCATGATAGGAATAGGGTAAATATAGATCATAACCCTAGGAGACCAATGCATGATAAATCTAGAAATGGTAGACCTATGGAGACCCAAGACATTAATCCCAAGAAAGGAAGACATATGCCTAGAAAAATGGGTAGGTCTAGGAATGCCCATGGTGGACATGTTGACTCTAGGTTTAGGAACCTAGAAAGAGAAAATCAAGCTTTGAAGGCAAAACTTGATAAATTAGAGAAAACCATAGAAAGATTCAATGTTGGATCTAAGGGTTTAGGTATGGTGTTGGTAGTCAAAGACCCAACAATGATAGATCGGGTTTGGGATACCGATCTAATGTCTCCAAGGCTAAGGGAAAGTCTTATGCTAGGGTTGCATATGACTATAGCAAGGAGAAGTCAACAAATGGCAAAAGAAAGTCATTTAAAGGTAAGGTTAAGTTAACCAAGGACAAGGAGTTCAAGGTTAAAAAAATTAGGTTTGTAGGCCAAATGTCACCGGAGGTACACCGATGTGGCCTAGCCATTGTGGATAAGTCACCTAGGGAGGTGGTTAAGGCTAAGAGCTCTAGGGAGAGCTCAAAGAGTCAATTTGGGACCCATGGAAAATGGATCTCGAGTGAATTTTACTTGGGAGTCTAGATTGGGTCATGGAATGTGCCAAGTGGTTTGGAGACGGACTTAAGTCTCAAACTTAGGGTTTTGACACAATTGAGTTATGTTTCATGCTTAAAAATATGACATTGGGGTCATATAACATGATAATTGGTTTTGGATGTATAGATGTCATATAAACCAATGCTAAGGATCCATTGTGGGTTAGTATGGGCAAATACATCAAGAGGAAGATAAAACTAGGACTTTAGGTCAAGGTTCAATTGAACTTTTTAGCTAATTTTGTATTTTGTGTCAATCTTGGGATTTGTGATAAATATATTTTTATATATATGTTTCCCAAGTAGACATTGATAAAATAGACCTCTCCATAAAATTTGAGAATTTTTGGAGCTTTATGGAATTTCTGATGTATTTCTGAAGTTTGTCAGTAAAGATTGATTTTTTCAGAAATAGCGTACTAGTCGACTGCTATAGTTATCAGTCGACTGGTAACAGTGTTTTTGAGCACAGAATGTCTCTGTAAGCTCATTTCGATAAAGGCAGTCGACTGGTACTTCTTGCAGTCGACTGATACCAGTCTGAAAATTTTTTCAGCACTGGATTTTGACCGGGTCAGCTCGTATAGATGTATAGGATCCATGGGGGATAAGTACATGAGTTTAGGGTCAGTTGGATGATAAGTTTTCAACAATTGGGATATTGTTCGAAAGCTTTTTGGATGTTAGGCAAAGGGAGAGAAGTAAGGTTTAGTTTGGAAAACCTTAGTGTCTTTGCGTAGGGGGAGCCTTGGGATAGGTTCTTAAAAATCCCTATGGGAAAATTCCTAGCTCAATGGGGAGCATAGGTGTAGGGGGAGTCTTGGGATAGGTTCCAATGCATGTTTGCATTTTTATTTCGGCAGTGTAAGTCCAAGTGTGTAGTCTTGGCAACGTAAGTCCATTCGGCAGTGTAAGTCCAAGTGTGTAGCCTTGGCAACGTAAGTCCATTCGGCAATGTAAGTCCAAGTGTGTAGCCTTAACATCGTAAGTCCATTGTTTTTAGCATGTTTATTTGCTATTTGTTTTCCCTAACTTAAACGTATTGCCAAACATCAAAAAGGGGAAGATTGTTGGAGTAATCTCAATGGTCCGCGGGACCATGTGTTTTAGTGTTTGGGTAAAGGGTTTAAGTTAGATTCACTCTTGTATTTGATATGTGTACTTGAGTTGTGCAGGACTGCAGGATACACATGTGACTCAGGTTGATGGCTTCGGGTCCGGTGAAGGATGGCATTGGGGACGAGCCGCGGGCTTGTATACATCCGAGGGATCGTGGATAAGGCAACGAGGACATGGGCCGAGGAAAGCGACTTCGAGGCATACGCGAAGGATGACATTGGAGACAAGCCGCGGGCTTGTATGCATCCGAGGGACGAGAGCCAAAGGAAGTAGCCTTGAAGGCAAGAGGTCAAGGTTGCAAAGAAGCGTCAAGTGAGTCATAAGGGTGAGGGTACGAGTGCATCAGAGATTGTACTCGGAGAAAAATCCTAGTTTTAAGGTTTTACTGTAGTGTTACTGTAGTAGTCGACTGCATGTTTTAGCAGTCGACTGGTGCAGTCGACCGTGTAGTCGACTCGGAGCGAACAGAATGCTTCTGCTCGTTCGGTCAGTGTGGAGCAATCGACTGCTAGTTTTAGCAGTCGACTGGTATCGAGCCGTTGGGATGTAGCGGTCGAATTTCCACAGATGGTAGTCGACTGCATGTTTTGGCAGTCGACTGCATGTTTTGGCAGTCGACTGGTAGGCTGGGTTGTCAACTCGTGGCTTATATAACCAAGCCTTGGGAGCTTGGTTATATTTGACGAAATTAGTGGTGGAAAACCCTAATTAATAGTCTACTTGTTCTCAAGTGTTTGTGAGTGTTGTGGTGAGGTTTCTCCACCCACAAGGAGCTACTTGAGATAGCCGGAGTTTACCGGGGGCTAATCCACCGACGGATCGGGATCGTCCACCTCAAGGACACGTCGTGGAGTATGAGTCCTAATCTCCGAACCATATTAAACGAACGTGTTAGCAATTTGCCTTTCCTTTCTTAGTTTTAGTCTTTAGCTTGTTTATTTTGTTTGTATTTACGCTTGCGTAAGCTAACAAGTGTAGGAAGAAGCAAGTATTTGGAGGTACCGTCTATCCAACCCCCCTTCAAGCCGATCACCGATCCTTTACAACTCAACCCTCTCCAACCGGCCTACCCGGACCAACAGAGCGTCTTCTTCATATGGTCAGAATAGTCCTGGGTTGCTCCCTCCAATAGCATTGCCTCCTGGAAAAGTCTCTCTGGTGGGCAAAGGCGACTCAGCTAGAGCATCCACTCCAAAAGTTCAATTATTATAAGAGATAATTAGGGGTGAGCATTCAGTTAATTCGGTTAATTCGATTAATTTGATATTAATTTTATATAAATTCTTGTTATTGTTATTTTAAATAAATTTAGTTAATTCGGTGTTAATCGAAATAACCGATTCGGTTATTTCAATTTTAGTAAAACTTTGATTTAATTCGGTTAGTCAACACTAAATTAATTTTCGGTTAATTCGGTTAATTTATTGACCGAATTAACCGAATGCTCACCCCTAGAGATAATGAGGCCTTATTCAGCATCAATGGAGACTTTGACAGTAGTTGAAGTGTAAGTCTGGAGGTTTCCAGCTATCCACCACTTCCCACTCTAATGATTGCTGCTCTAACTCTGGTACTTCTAACTGCACAACTGAAGAACATAATTATGTGAATATTGTCTCTGCTTCAACATTATCTATAATAATATCATGAGCATGAGTAGCTGGCAACACACAAGTATTATCCTCCATATATGACATAATAATATCTTCATCAACAATATTTGTAATATCAATATTTTCATCCAATATTTTAAATGCATCATCAATAGTACTTGCATCAATGACAACTTCATCATCACAACACAAAGAAATAGAGGAGTCTTGTAGAACAGTTAAATTAGATACAAAAATGCCACTAACTCTACAATCTATCTCCTCAGACATGTCGATATCATCAGAAATGTCCTTTGAGAGAGACAGACCTGTGCCTTGTGCAAGCATCTAGCCGATGGATGATGTCATTTGGTCTAACCGAATCTGCAAATTTTGTATTCTTGCTGCATCTAGTGGCTTGTTATTGCGAATGCAAGGTAACTTACATGATCTCTTCACATCCTAGCATATAGATTTCTTCATTAGAGCCCTTGAATGTATCCGAAAACAAGAGTTTGACTTGCTAAAATGTTTATGACCATGTAAGCATTGAGTCATCTTGGAATCCCAATAGCCTCTAATATGCTTAAAAAGATTGATTCAATTATTGTTGCTCGTTCCCATACATGAAATTTTGATGGTCCATCTAGTCTGAATTGTAACACCGAGGATGCTAAATAGCCTATTGCTGTGTATCCACATACTGCTTAGGAATCTGTTGGGATTGATAATATTGGGATTGAAAGTATCCATACTGCTCTGGAATCCGGGGTTGAAAGTATTGAGTCGAATAATTAACTCAATCATGACTATATGTGCTAGGAGCTAGATCATATGCATCTTGATATTGAAGTTGGGAATATTGAGATTCCATAGAAAATCTAGCAGTCTTTTGGATGAGGTGGTATATAGCAACTAGATGAGAAGGACTGTCACAATTAATACATATGTGTCTCACTCACCCAATATCTGAATTATGATATTCATTGAAGCCTCTAAATTGCTGAGAATAAAAATTTATGTCAAACTCAAAGAATTTCCTTATCTTACCTGAAACAATGACAATGAAATCACCAAACACAATAAGTAATCATAACAAAACACAAGAATATATAAAGCATAAAAAAAAAAATCAAGGCACCAAACAAAAAAAACTTTTCATAAAAATTAAAAAATAATTCTAAGATCACGAAACACCACAAACACTTCCTCGACAACAACGCTAATTTTTGATAATATTTATTTTTATCGTGAAACGATATCAAAAGAATTTAAGTACTGAACCCTCTAACTACACTAATGCAATATAGAAATGACTCAGGTCGTCTCCCAATGAATGCTACGATAGGATGGTAATATAGGATTGTTTGGTATTCATATTTTTTAGATTTTTTATATAGAAATAGGGGTTTTAGATTTTGATTCTAAACCTAACAAATGAGATAACAAAACAAGTATGAAATTTATCCTAATGAAATGAACAACATCCTATCTACCCATTAATAGTGATCTCACAACGTATTACCACTCTATGCTACGATTTCACCATCAATGGAAATAAACTAAGGAATGAAAGAACAAAATATTATATGAAACCTAATCTGGTAAATGAAAGATAATGCAAGTAATGAAAAGTAAGTCTATCCTAACTACAATTACAAAAAATAAAAGACAATATGAAGTAAAACATCAACAAAACTAAGCATGAACAAAACTTAAAGCATGTAATGAAATCTATACTAATATATCCTAATTGGATTCAATCAAAACTAGGACTTAATGAAATTGAAAGAACAAAATAAAATAAGAATTAAACAAAATAAAATTCATCAAATTAGACTTAATTAATGGTTGAAGCAATTTGACTTAACTAATGGCTGAAGCAATTCAACGAACATGTTATGTGCATGAAACAAATGAAGCAAGATCAATACAATTCAAACATAGGGAATTGAGTTCAATACAAAAATTCAACTACAATTAACAAACATCAACATGAATTAAACTAAGTTAACCAAACATAACACAATCAAACAAGAAAAGAAACTAAATTAACCAAACTTCCTTTTCCACGATCAACTGCGAGCTCACTACCCTTCGCCGTCACACGAAGGGCCCGGACTTGGGACGCCAGCACCGGTGATCAGCAACACAACGACTGCCCTTGATCACGAATAACTTTTCTTGAATGATCTGCCAGAATTGGAGTGATTTTGCCGGAGTTGGAATACACACTGAGATGGAGACTTCTGCTCTCAGAACGTCGTCCACAGAAGAAGAGCTCCACAGCAGCTTCCACCCGAGAAGATGAAAACAGCGGAGAAGAGGAAAAAACAGTGAAGGGAAGGGGACAAGAAGGAAAGGTTTGGGCTGGCCGGCCGGCGACAGTGAAGGGAAGGGGATAAGCCACCGGCCGGTGGTGAGGAAGGAAGAAGAATGCAGAAATGGGTGAAGCTTGACGCGAGCCCTAGCAGAAAATCGCGAGAAGAAGAAGGAGATGGATCGATACTGTGTCGTCCGCGTCAAGATAAGGGGAAAATTCTTAATGGGTTTCGGGTTTGAGGAAAAGAGGGATCCGTATTTAGGTTGAGTGAGATCTGGTTCATTAATGGTAGGATTCAAATTGGGTCTAGAAGTGTAGGCTTGATAGGCTATTGGAATTGAGCATAATTTGACTCTTTTCTCTTGAAATGAATCAAGCTCTCTAAATTAACTCAGGCTCAATCTTAGTATTAGGTCCAATTGATTTAACTCAATTCATGTGCATGGCTCTCTTTAATTTCTTATAAAATCATTAAATAATATTAAAATTAGAAAAAAAGAGTATAAAAAGTTAATAAATAATTCTTAACACATGAATCATGATATTAAGTAAGATTTTAAATGAATGAGAGGATGAAAGTTAAAATATCATATCAAAATGTTAGTTTTCAGTCCTAACAATGAATGGAAAGGAAATTTGATAATATATTTGATAATTTATTTACATACTTATTTTAGCTTTTACAATTCGGCTTGTTGAGAATGCTTACCTTATTATTATTATTTTTATTATTCTTTACATGGAATATTTATCTGGTTGGATTTACTGAAAAAGTGAAAGAATAATTCTCTTATTATAATTTAAAAACTCTCAATGCAAACAATACATAGGATTTTAATCCATTTTATACGACAAAATACTAATCACTAGTTAAAAGAGAAACATAGAATAAATCTACTAAATGAAGTCACCATTTATTTTATTAAAAACATTCAAATATTCTTATGAATGTCGCACCTCTATGAATCATCGACTAATCAACGAAGTAAAGGTGGGTAACATTCGGGGTCACAAATTGGACAGACCCCCAAACACTCTTCTAGTGTAATATGACCATTCCTCTCACCCACATTTGCTGTGGACATGTTTTAGAAACGTTGAAAGTTTGTACGTCGTGTTTTAGCCTTCTAGGTTCTAAAAATTTTTTAAAAAAAAAATTGCAACAATTGAAAAGTGGACAAAATTAAATTTGAGCCAAAATAAGTGAAATGCTCTTATTATTTATTTTGTAAAGATAATACCTGCCTTTGGCATCCGTGACGGTGCTACAATCATGATATTTAAGAGATCTTTATATCATGGATTTAATTAAGAATATAAGAATATGAACCTATTAATTAATTTTGATAAAATTTAAAATTACATTATTTTAATATTTATAATTTTAAAATTTATTAATAATTTTTTATGGTTGATTTATAAAAAAAAATATGTATGGTCGTTGTTCTCTTTAGTTTCACCCTTTAAGATTGGTAACACCACTATCAAAAAGTCTCTATAAATATCTTAGATCGGAGAAGATCAAATGTAGTATATATTTTTATCAATTTAATATATATTATAAAAATTAAATTAATTTTTTATGAAAAAATATCTATTCTTATTATTATTGTATGAAGCATAGTAAAAAATATGATTATTTATAAGATTGGATTCATTTGTGAAATGTTTGTGTTACAAATACTGCATGAAGTATGATTACTTATGTGGAAAGACGATTTGTTTGTCTCCAATGACCTCATCAATTTGTCCTTAGGTCGTAATAGAAAAAATAAATCATGAATAATTACTAACTATTAATACAAATAATACAATATCAGAAAAGATATATTTAAATACATTAAAGTTTGATCTTAAAATTTTATATAATAATACCGTCGCATAGACTCAAGTATAATTACTTATGAATCTTACAAAATGACAGTGCAATCGTGTCACGAGCCATGATTGAACACTCAGTGAACGACAATGTGAAAGTCGGCTACACCTGTGCAGCATGACTCTCATCAGTGATAAATAATATGTGAAGCTCGACTATCGTGTCCAACAATACATCAACTGTTTGAATTTATCAATATGATCGATCAACATTTCTAAGTAACATGTGAAACATAAGCACTGCTTGAATTTATCTGTACGAATACGATGGATAAATAATTTCTGAGGGATCAAACGATTTAAAGGAAAGGAAATTTAATAATATATTTAATAATTTATTTACTTAATCTAGTTTTTGCAGTTAGTATTATAGATAATACCTGTGTTAGTGTGTATATTAAAAACTTAATTTTTGTAAATATTTATTTTGAAATAAAAGAATCATATTAGTAAATATCTATATTTATTTGTTAAATATAATTGTTCAATTAATTTATATAGTAGATAACATGGAATGTGGTATTACACTCAGAAGATCATGTTGTCGGTTCTTTATAAATTATAAATAGTTGCTCACAATTAAGATGGAAAGGAACAAACTATTATAATAGTTGTAGTGCAATTAAGTATTAGTTTATCTTAACTAATAAATTATACTGCTACACTCTAAGTGTATTGAATATGACCATTTTAGGTAAGTTCTTTTTATACTAACTTTATAAAAGAACTAGACCTTAGTTATTATGGAAGTGTGTACTCTTAATTCTAATATAATAATAAGCACATATATTTAATATTTATTTCTTTGACTTATCAAAGGGTGAGGTTTAGCTCGATAAATCAATATGCCCAATAAGTTGAGAAATGATATTACTTATAGTGTGTATTGTTGATTATAGAAGGAATCTGTGTCCTAGTTATCTATGTTGAGAATGTCCCCAAGAGAAGCTCATAAGGATTGTCATGTTAAACCTTGCAGGTGGACTTAGTCCGACATGACAATGAAATTGAATGGTACTACTCTTGGAGCTAGATATTAATTAAATGAGTTGTCAGTAACTTACTTAATTAGTGTACATTCGTTATCTTAAACACAGAGAGACTAACACACTCATGATAAGAAGGAGCTCATAATGTAATTTGGGATTGGTGCGGTAGTGCGATAATAACTCTCTAGTGGAATAAGTTATTATCGATAAACTTGAGTTAAGTGTTCGGGGCGAACACAGGATACTCAATCTCATCGGAAGGTCAAAACCAATTTCTCCTCTAGGTCCCTGTCGTAGCCTCATTATAACCTCAAGTCCATCCAAATGTAAGGCCCTTCTTGGTGTGCAAGAAGGGGGTCGGTCCATTGCTTGGTGACCAAACAATGGCCGACCACATCCTCTTCTAGTAGGGGTCGGCTCTATTGCTTGGTGACCAAGCTAGTAGGGGTCGGTTACAATAATTCAAACAAGGAGGGTTGTTTTGAATTTTTAAAATCTTCTTTTTTAGAAAACTATAAGTTTTAAAAGAGAGATTTTAAAACTTTCCTTATTTGAATTAGGCCGCATGTTTTAATAAAGAGTTTTAAAAGTTTTAAAACTTTCATTTTTTAACCATGCTCATGGTTTTAAGAAAAAAGGAAGAGAAGTTTTAAAAATTAAAATTTTCTATTCATGTTAAAAAAGGAAATTTTTGAAGAGAAGTTTTAAATTTTAAAACATGGTTTTAATTTTTAAAAACTTTCCTTTTTAACATCCAAGAGCTTGTAAAATTTTATAAGAGGTTTCTTCTTGTAAAAATTTTATAAAAAAATTTCTTTTCTTCCTATAAGTGGCCGGGCACCTTGCTTGGTGCCCAAGCAAGAGACCGGCCAAGATTAGTTCCATCCAACCATTGATTTGGTGATTGGTTCAATCAAGAGAAAATAAAAGGAAAAATAAAAGGGAAAAAGGAAAAACTAGAGGAAGATTTTAATTTTTGTACAAATTCTTCCCTTATTTGCCTTGGACAAGTATTATAAAAGAAGGGGTGAGGAGACTTCATGAGACACAACTCTTATTCTCTTGCTTGGAGGATCTCTTGGTGGTCGACCCTCTCTCTTCTCCCTTTCCCTTTGCTCTCTTCTCCTTAGTGGTGGTGGTGGCCAGATTTTAGAGGAAGAGGAAGAAAGTTTTTTGGTGGTGTTCATCTTGGAGGATCTTCGCCCACACGACGTCCAAGGCGAGGCGAGGAATACGGCAGAAGATCTCAAGGTCATTAGCATACAAAGAGAAGGTATAATTAGCAATTATTTTCCGCATCATGCTAGTTATTTCTTTTTGTAAGAATTCCAAACACAAGAGGCATTAGATCTAGTTTTTCGAATTAGTTTTTCGAGTTTGTGTTTTCTTCTTTTTCGAATATGTGATTCAATTGTTCCTTTTGGTTAACCTAGAGTTATTTAAGTAAATTAAATATTAACTTTCCTTAAAAGGCATTGTCTAGGCAGTGGTGGTTGCTCCCATATCCAAGAAGGCCATGTGCCTCGCCATGCAGTCCTGGAAGCTAATTTTGGAAATTAATATTTAATGAAATTAATAACATAGGTGAATTTGAATCAATAGTGTTAAGTTCCGCTTGCGATTCAAATCTAAACCATTAAGAACAGATAAGTTAAATTTGGAATCAATGATGTTAAGTTCCGTCTGCGATTCCTAATTTAACTTCTAAAGAACACAATAGGTTATTTAAGGAAAGGTTCGACACTTGTATAAAAAAATTTTGTACAGTGGAATCGGTACGTTTTCCTAGGACTAACCAACAGTCTGCCTTTGGCATTTTGGACGGTGCCACAATAATGATATTCAAGAGCAGGCGGGAACGTTTGTTCCATGAATTACAATCAAGGATGGTCTATAATAATATTATGATTAATTAATTTAATGATCACCCCCATTTGTTAAATAGATGAAAATCATCCAAATTAATCAACATATAGATATAGAGTAGTGAACCATCCTCTAATCCACAACTAGAGAATCCATCCTAATTTAAGAAAGTTTTATCTTATCAAGAATATGAATCCTTTAATAATTAATTTTGATAAAATCTAAAATTAAATTATGTTAATATTTTTTTTTTTACATTTGAAAATAATTTTAAGATGTGTTAGTAATTTTTTTTAGTTGTTTTATATAAAAAAAATATACAATGTCATGATTCATTTTAGTTCCCACATTTTATGTTGACAATATCATGAGTAAAGAAGGTTCTATAACTATCTTGAGTCTTTTTTTAATATTCTGACTAAGATCAAATATAATATATATTTTTATTAATTTAATATCTGATATAAAAAATTAAATTTTTTTATAAGAGAAAGTACACTACTATTGTTGTGGCAACAACAATAATAGTGATCATGTCCGAATCGCTGAACCAACGGACGTTGGACACATGGCGCTCTCCTAGTCGATGACGTAGGTCTCCTCCTGGTCGCACGAATCTCCGGCGAACCTGCACAGAAGTCTGGCCGGGGAGATCCCCGGCGACGACCCTCCGACGCTCAAGTCAGGCAAGGGGACAGATGAAGAAGGTGGCTGCAGGATGAAGACTGGCGTACGTCCGATGAAGAAATGAGAGGTCTTATATAGAGCACCCAAGGAACACCAAGCACCTACATCGGGAAGTCCACATGCCCTGGGCCATACCGCGGTATGGTCCTGTCAGGGGAGCATGTCTGAGGCCGTGGTACGGTCCTGTCAGGGGAGCATGTCTGAGGCCACGGTACGGTCCTGTCAGGGGAGCATGTCTGAGGCCATACTCCTACAGTTTAGACCATTCCCTTGATGGGACGGTTAAACCTTTCTCCTCATGAATATAAATAATACCTAGCCATGGAGCATGTGGGCTTCTTCCTCCCGAGCCGAGAGCTCACCCGCCCGGCTGAAGCTCTTCTCCTGATCGGACATATGTGCCGGCCTGGCTTAGAAGACCTCTAGTGCTTGAACACCTTTTCCCCTGTTTCCCTGTGGAACGACCAGGCGGTCTAATCGCTCAGCCTCTGCCTCCCTTCCCTGCCTCGGCCGGGCGGTTCTTCCGCTCGGCCACTCGATTCCTTGCGTCGGAAACCCAAGCCCCTGGTCGGGTTATCTTTAGTTCCGCTCGGACCAGCCGGTCGGGTCAACCAGGCCGTTACCCGATCGGGTTACCTTTGGATTGACCTTACCAAGGACCCTCCTTAAAGCGGGGCTCCCTCTTCTTAACACCGGATCAAATAGTGTACTACTATTGTTGATTGTATGGAACAAGGTAAGGTAAGAAGTATGATTATTTATGAAATTAGGCCAATTTGTGAAGTGGCCGTGTTGGATTCGTTGTGAATCCAACACGAAGTATGGTTACTCATGAACCTTAGCATATCCATGATTGAGCATTCAGTGAAACATGTCTCCTAACTGACTCACATCAGTCATAAATAATATGTGAAGGTCGATTATAGTGTTTAAGGACACGAGTACTATTTGAATTATCTTTTCGAGATGATCTAATGATTAATGTATGAAGTGTTGTCATCATGTAATTTGGGGTTCAAATCTCGATAAAGCTGAGGTAAATACCTCCCTTATGTGTTAGTCCTTATTTCAAAAATTAGTAATCACTAATGATTTATCTCCTCCGTATTAATTTTGAGACGGATTAACAGAGACACTGATATTTTACCACCACGAATACTCTTTAAATTTATCCATATAAATAATTTCTAAGTAACATTCATATGGGAAGGTTGACTATCGTGTGCAACAACATAAGCACTGCTTGAATTTATCCTATTGATGGATAAACAATTTACGAGGGATCAAACGAATTATAGAGTCGGATATCTTATGTTTACATTTTATTATCGGACGTTAAATTCGAACTCGAACCTAGGAAAGCATAAACCTTTATTTCACGTATGCATTCTGTTGTGCTCAACACGTACCTTCAGTGTGATTTTACGAAAAAGTGACAAAGCAAGAATCCGGCCCACTAGGGGCCCATCGATCTTTTGTTGTTTATATAGGCGGAGCACTTCCGCCTCTCCTCTCTTAACCACCGGTACGCCGCCGCCGACGACGACGACGACGACGAGCAGAGGTTGGAGGAGGAAGATGGCGCGACTGGATCCGCACTCCTACACTGACTCCTCGCACCCGCTGGCGAAACACGTGGCGCTCACCCTCTACTTCGATTTCGCCGCTAACACGATCCATGGCTCCGCCTTACTCACCCTCCCCTCCGCCCACACAGGCCATCTCCTCCTGGATACCCGCTTGCTCCTTGTCCATTCCGTCATCGATCCCGTTTCCGGCGCCCCTATCCCCTTTTCCTTCCCTTCGTCCGACGACCCCGTCTTCGGCCGGCCCCTCTCCCTTTCCCTCTCCGCCCAATCGGCGGCCCTCGTCGTCTTCTCTACCTCCCCTTCCTCCTCCGCGCTCCAGTGGCTCTCCCCCGCCCAGACCGCTTCCAAGGCTTACCCCTTCGTCTACACTCAGTGCCAGTCCATCCACGCCCGCTCCATCTTCCCTTGCCAGGACACCCCTGCCGCCCGCCTCACCTTCTCTGCTCGCCTCAATCTCCCCAGTCCCCTCACCGCCGTCATGGCAGCGGCACGTGCTGCTGACACCCGCGATCCGATCGCTGGTGAGGCCGGTCCCGCCTGTTCCGACGCCCTCTGGTGTTCTCCCGGCCGCGCCGTGGAGGAGTTCGTGATGGATCGCCCCATCCCAGCCTACCTTTTCGCCTTTGCGGCTGGGTGCATCGCCTCCCGCGACGTCGGGCCCCGCACTCGCGTCCATGCCGAGGGTGGTCTGGTGCTTCTCGATGCCGCTGCCAGGGAGTTCGCCGGCGCTGAGGACATGATCCGAGCTGGGGAGGCGCTTTTCGGGCCATATGAGTGGGGGCGCTTCGACCTCCTCGTACTTCCCCCTAGTTTCCCCTACGGTGGCATGGAGAACCCCATGATGGTCTTTTTGACACCCACTGTCATCAAGGGGGACGCCTCCGGCGCTCAGGTGGTCGCTCATGAGCTCGCCCACAGCTGGACTGGCAACCTAATCACCAACAAGACCAACGAGCACTTCTGGCTCAATGAGGTTACCTAATTGTGAACATAAAAACAGATTTTTTTTTTCTTCTTCTTCTTGTTCTTCAGTTTCTTGAATCATTCATACAATGATGCATCAAAACTACAATTTTTATGTGCTCAAAATTCTTCTGGTTCCTTTATGATCCTTATCGACACATCAATAATTGGTTTCTTTGTGGTATTTGTATAGGGATTTACAACATATGCTGAAAGGAGGATTGTAGAGGTGGTTCAAGGGGAGGAACGGGCAGTTCTGAACACAGGTATTGGCTGGAAGGGATTGAATGAAGAAATGGAAAGGTTTGCAGACAACATGGAGTTCACTAAGCTGAAGCCCAACCTTGAAGGAATCGATCCTGATGAAGTCTACTCCCAAGTTCCATATGAGAAAGGTTTCCAGTTCCTCTGGCGTATCGAACGGCAGGTCTCAATCTGATTACTTTCTCATTGAGTATACCTGCTATCAGGCATTGCTAAAATTTCATTGGTTTCCTTTTTCAGATTGGCCGTCTCGCTTTCGATGTATTTGTGAAGAAATATATAGCTACATTTAAGTTCCAATCTATCGATACAGAGACATTTCTTGAATTTCTAAAGGTGAATGTTCCTGGTATAGAAAATCAGATTGACTTGAAGCTGTGGGTGGAGGGTACAGGGATCCCCCCAGATGCTATGGAGCCAGTGTCTACAATCTACTCAAAAATTGTGTCCTTGGCCAATGAGTTTAAGCAAGGTAAAATTCCGAAAGAAGAAGAAGTCGCAGACTGGAGCGGGCAAGAGTGGGAACTATATATTGAAAATCTGCCCAAGTCTGTTGAAGCATCTCAGGTATCGTGCTCCCAAAGATGCTTTTCTCTCTTCTGGCATCAAGAGAATATTGACACCTCAATTAGCATGTAGAATTGCAACTTACATATGAAATTATCAAACTAATATTTTTGAAAAGATCCAATGAAATTGTTCACCTTTTCTAATTCATGAACAAACCCTTAACTTCACCTGTAATAGTCCTCCACAATATGGTAAATTGAATAGTTTCAATGTAATTGTTCACTTTTCAATATAGGGTGAGTGAAAGGGATTATAATTGCCACATTAGAGGTGATGGGCAAACCCTTAAGTTAGTTTATTTAATATTGAAATTTTCTACAGATGCATAGTTCAGAAATCTAGCTAAATACTTGTAGTTCCCAGAGGAAAATTATGGTAGATAATTTGGTAGAAAAAATTCTCTTTCTTTTACTCCTTTAGATGCATTTAGATGTGCTATGTTGGTTTTCTTCTACCTTGAGATTGCTTGGGTCTGTTTATATTCATCAATGCAGAAGGTTGTCAAGATCGAGATTCTATCTAGGAACATGAAGAGGACTATAGCTTCAGATTGTAGGATTGTAGATGGTAGTAGGATTGAAGTGTAGGATTGTAGATGTTAGAACTGTATTTGACATTTTAAATTTGTCATTATGTATTAAGTTTAATATTAATATGAACATTTTACAATAGGAAGATCATAACCTAATACTGATTCTAGTTGGGATCTAGATTGCTTATGGTGATTTCAATCATAAGATCCTAAGCTTCAACTCATGGTCTTGACTACTATGCCCATCATCTGTACAACAACATGATACCCATCACAGATTGTCTATATGTATCTAGGTTTGTAAATGTTGAGTTTTGCCTTTCAATAAAATTATCTATGGAATTTCATTGACGGTGCTTTTGATTGATTTTCGTGAGAGAATAATGAATATTAGGATTCAACAAATTGTATGTCGAGTAGCATACAAAATATAAGTGAAAACTAACAATTTAGATTGACTAGTTAATTCATATCCAAAATAATCTAATATATTACATGATGCCATCCAAATATGAAGTTTAAATTTTGTCAATTGCATAGTTGCACCCAACATTAAGTTCACAATCATTCCTAAACTAAGCCTCCCAGGCTTGGTATGGTGGTAAGAGGCAAGGTACATTTCTCAAGCAACTAGGGTTCAATTCCCACGCAAGGTGCACCTACGGCGATTGAACTATTGGTAAAGTTAGGGTACGGCGTTAGGAGTCACTGCACTTCTTGGATTTACTTAGTGGCCAGAATGTGGGGCCAGACTGTCTACTCCAGGATTAGTTGGGTTGTAAGATTTGGATACCTGGTATATAAAAAAAACAATCATTCCTAAATTATTTTGGAAATCAAGTGTGTCTATGTTTTGACTTATACACCTACATAGTCATGCATAATTCTTTACCACATCGCACATGCTTGCATACTCATGAAGTCATATCTTGGTTTATTCCCGTCAAGTGTCTTGATTCAACTTGACTTGAATTTTTTGTTAATAGTGCTTATTATAAACAAAGGACAAATACTTTCCTTCTCAAATGTAAACTAGGAACAACATTAAATTAGGTAATCAATAACATTGAATAAATAAAAATTTTAATCATAGATTTTCCTGCTCTTCACCATGTGCCCCTTAGGCTAAGAGATAAGTTTTATTAGGCTCTGGTAAGACCAACAATGATCTTGGGCAGCTATAAAACAGCAGATAATTAGTGTAACATAAGATTGCTAAAATGGGCGTGTAGGGTTCCAATATATGATAAAATAAGAGAAATAGGTAGGAACAACATAGATATGTTAAAAGACCAAATATTTTATATTTAGACATGTTGATTTGATTAGAGTTGTAGGTGTGAGGGGTAGTAGGAGATCAAAGATAAATCTTGAGGAGGTATGGATATTATTATTGATACATGTAGCTGATCTAACTAGTTTGCCTAACACCATTTGTTATTCTAACATGTTTTTCTTTCTTTGTTGATCATGGCGATCAAAATTTGGGTGTTGCACTTTATAGTTACCACTTATGATGATGCTCATATTGAATTAAAATGGCTTAGTTTTCGTTAGTCTTGAATGACTAATCCTTCTAGATTGGGGCAACACCTTAGGCAAAAAATTATCAAACTAAGTAATAAGACTTCTACTTGCTTAGATAAGACCTTTGTGTACTTAAGCTTATAATTTGACATCTGGAAGAGTAGTTTTCTCTCCGATGGCATTCCTAACATATTAACAAGTAAGAACTATCTTATATTCTTCCACCTTGTGGAAAAAGTTAATTAAGAAACAGGACTTTTACTTGCATGGATAAGCGATTTCAAATTAAAGTTTAAGCCCATAATTAGACATCTTGAAGAGTATTCTTCTGTCTGATGACATTCCAACTTTTTTTTAAAACAAGATTATGAAGTCAAGACCTCAAGATCCTAGGCTGTACAATTGGAAAATATTTGATGCATAAATATCCAAATCTTGACGAGCATGGTCCTGTATACCTTCTTCCTTCAGAGTCTGTCAGGACAAAGCATGATACTGTTGATGCCTTTGTTACGTCACCGTAAGTGCACGGTTACGTCGTCAGTAATACAAAAGATTATCGATCCACGGACTGTTGATTAAGCACTAGTCAACTTCGCACGGTGAATTATCTAGACAATCTAAATTTGTTAACAAACGCTTTAGAGAAAGAAAAGAGAAATGAGAGAGAGAAAAGAGCGTAAGTGAATGAAGGGGAATAGATACTAGGATTTGAGTTTCGTTGCGATGATAGTTAATGTTCTTATGCATTGTTCATCTACCTAACTCTATGCTTACACTCGTGTAGGAGTTCTAACTAAAGTTCGGTACTATCCTGCGAAGATCGCACCGAAGAGTTTACTCAAGTTCTACCGCCATAAGTAGAAGAGGTAATTAAGGAAGTCCGATTATAGGAAACATCTTTCTATCACCAGGGCCTGGTCCACGTTCCTAGATTACACATATCATTTTCTAACGGTAGATTAATGCAATTATGTAAAAGAGGTAACTTAGGAACATCCTTCTCACACAAGGTCCCACGGTTCACGTTCCTAGATTACACAAGTCACTTCCTAACATTAATTTGGGAGAACTCTTTAAACTCTAATTAGTTTTCCTAGTAGAGAGTTGATCCCCGTTTCAAGGAACTGCAGTAGAAAGTAAGGGATACCTTCTGTCACAAGTCCCATGATCTTACATTCCAAAGGCTCTTCCTCTATGTGGTGATCTAACCCTACATCCACATGGATTTACCTCACACACATTTCGTCAAACGCATACAAGGCACAACACACATAGATGATGATATAAACACTTCATTGCATAGGAAAATATCCAAATATATAGTTCATACATCACAACACATCACAACTACTTCCTGCATCCTAGATCTAGAGATCTACTCTATTACAAGTGAATTACAACTAAAGACGATAAGTGAAGCAAACCACGACTCAATACATAGAGATAGAGAGAAGAGAATGCTTATCTTTGAAGCGTAGCGTCTTTGGAAGCGCTCCTCCGGAGGAGGAAGGATCGGCGAAGATGAAGGAGATCTAGGGCCTCCCCAAAGGGGAGAACCCTTGCCCAAGCAATGGGGGTGAGCCCCAAGCCAAAGATGAGTGAAAAGGGGAGAAAAACCCTTTTTATAGAACAGGGCATGGGCATCACACGATCGTGTAGCCTTCACACAACCTTGTGTATCTTTCTTTCGGCCAAGGTGACACGGCTGTGTTCTGCTTTAGCACTGGATGGCCTACATGGCCATGTGGCTCACATGGCCTGGCTATACTTGCACGGCCTCTGCCGTGCCATTTGGCATGACCTTGCCTCGCTTTGCCTTTGGATTGTTGGCACGGCCGTGCCATTTGGCACAACCGTGTGTTGTCTGGCCTTGGGGAGATTGACACGGCCTTGTGGGTCACACGGTCATGGCGTGATTGACTTCGGGATGGCCACACGGCCGTGTGGCCTACACGGTCCAAGCTTGATTTCTTCCGGAGTTGCTCCCGTATGTGTTTTTACTCTATTTTCGCTTCAATATGTGTCCTGTCAATCAAAATATACAAAGAGCAGATCTCCGAACAGAATATAAGGAAGTATGACATTATAATGAAATAGGGTGCAATAAACATAGATTATGCTCATGAAATATAAATAGATGTGCGTCAAGACATGCATGAAAGTGTATATAATCTACCCACATCAGCCTTCAACCCTTCATTTCTTTTATTCTTCCTAATAATTGCTTGCATTCATGTGCTTTAAAGCTTGATCATATGAGAGCACAAGCATATTATATAATGTTACAATGCTGATGGCTTTCCTAGCAAGCAAGACAATAACAGTCAATAACCATTCTGATATGAATTCTTTGATTGTCTAGTAGCCGTCCGAGATTTACCTCTTCGGTGTTGGCCCTGGGACGGGTTGACGGGGGCGCTGGGGGCGCTGGGGGCGAGCATATTCGCCTTTTGCCACCATTTGATTGTCGTATGGATTTTTTTGGTGCTTCGAGTAATTCCTGCTCAGCCATTCAACTTTTTTCTTTTTTTTTTTTACTGCTAAAAGGATACTGTCGATACTTAATAATTCTGGAACAGAGACAG
Source organism: Zingiber officinale (assembly GCF_018446385.1). Taxonomy (NCBI): domain Eukaryota; kingdom Viridiplantae; phylum Streptophyta; class Magnoliopsida; order Zingiberales; family Zingiberaceae; genus Zingiber; species Zingiber officinale. Next base: position 75,965,130 of record NC_055999.1, read on the forward strand.
AAAAATGATTTCCTGTCATTAAAAATACTTTCTGTAACTTCATGGTGCAGGTTGCTTCCTTAGACGCACGCTATCAGCTAGCCGAATCCAGGGACTATGAGGTCAAAGTTGCGTTCCTTCAGCTGGCGGTGTCATCTGGCTGCAAGGAGTACCATGGCGAGGTGGAGAGCACCCTAAAGCAAGTGGGAAGGATGAAGTATCTACGCCCCCTATACACTGCATTAGTTCATGGCACTGGGGACGAAGAAAAGATGTTGGCTAGAAGAATTTTTGCCGAGGCACGAGACTCGTATCATCCAATAGCTCAAGGTGTGGTGCAATCCATTTTGGCTAAGCACAGCTAATGAAAGATTGAAAGTAGAAATATCCAATTGACTTGACTAAACTGCTAAACCTAATTCAACTCGATTAGGGATGGTGATGGTACTTAATGTTCCTCCTATATCTTTCAGAACTCAAGGGCTTGAGTACACTGCTGCCCTAACAAGCTCACCGACTTGCTTAAGTTATGAATGTTCCAACTTTTATGCATTTCAACATGTTGATGGTATCCTATACACTTTTATGTATTTTAATATGCTGATGCTATCTACATTCTGAGTTTAGGTTTGAAGCCATTCATTTAAAGTATCCTTCTTTGCCGGAGTATAAGTTGCGACGAACCTTGATAGCATAGGTTAGCATGATTTGAAGGCCTGAGTATCACCTGATAGTGGTGCTGGTACAGTTCTTTGAATAGGAGGGAGGGAGCAAGAAGTGGTGGTGGTGGTGGCGGCAGCCACAGCTTTAGTTGGAGAAAGCTCGCTTCACAAGAGGTCTCTTCACTTAACAAGAGTCGACTCAAGCTTCACGGTATGTGAAAGAGGACTATTCACCTCTTCATGCTTACAACCCAATTGGAAGAAGAAGACATTATGAGCCTCAATGAATGACTGAAATCCTTGCAGGGGAACGACACTTCGTCTCGATTTTCATTTTAGCCCATTCGGAAGCTTGCTTCACAAGAGGTCTCTTCACTTAGAAGAGTCACCTCAAGTCTCACAATGTGCAAAAGAGGAATATTCCCTTTCGATACTTACAACCCAAAAGGGAGAAAAAGATGTTAAATTCTTACCAGGGAAGGATACTGGCTATATAAATGAATCAAATGTTCATAAATAAATTTAATAAAAGTTTATTTATATTTATTCAATAGATAAAATTAATTAAATAAATAAATTTGAATAACTCGTTAAATTAAACGAACAAGTTTGAATACATATGTGTTCAGCTTATTAATATTTATAAATAATGTTGATGAATAATATTCGTGAACAATATTTATTAATAAAATTATTATTAAGATATTAAATAAATAAATAAAGTTTCAAAATGAATAAATAAGTCTGTATTATCAAATTCAATAATCAACCAAACAAGCTTAAAATATAAAATTTTTAAAAAATCAAATAAACTTCAATTGAGAGTTTAATAATATCTAAACGAATCAAGCTTAAACCAAATTTGAATCAAACTCAAATTTTAATAATCATTTCAATAGCTTGATTTATTTTAGACTCAATTTGACTTAGTTACCTTGTTAAACAAGCTTAAATATCACAAAACTTGGCTCATTTGCAACTCTCAATGACATTGTCTCTCGATTAGGCCCCTCACTCACACTGATTGTGTGTTAGTCAACTGGTGGGACAATAAATTTAAACTATGAAAAACTCAATATATCAAACCATGATTCAGTACAACTTACCTTCTGCCAAAAACATGGAGCTAAGCAAAAGAAGTTAAACAACTTTTGATCCTGCTTGAGACTGTCGACGAACGAACAACCAGTGAGTTGGCGTTGAAGTTGACTAAGTTGTCGATCACCCGGGAACAATAAGGGTTGGTGGAGAGATTAGCCAAAGCCTGAATGGAAGAGAACATGAAGGAGAGGATTAGAATGACGATGCATACCTGCGCCTACGAGAGCAAGCGACCTTTTATAGAGTTGTAGTTGTGCATTCACATTTGCCACATGTTTCGAGATTCCCGCTTACGTTACCCATGCTTCCTGGAATAAATGACTGTGTTTTCCCATGCTCTCTGAAGAAAATGGCTGCGTTGTCTATATCGTCCATGAGCAACCGTCCACACCTTGCTAATGGAGTTGAGAATGGTACAGATATGGAGATTGTGCGGAGTCGAGAGTGGTGCGGAGTTGGGAACAAGTCAGAGTCGGGAACAACATGGAGCCGGGATGATCCAGAGTTGGGAACGACATGGAGCCAAGGATGGTTCGGAGTCGGGAATGGCTTGAAGTCGGAGAGCTTTCTTCTGTTGACTTTAATACCACCTCAACAAAACTATTGACTTCCTCTTAGCCACGTGGCCCCCTCTAATTACCTCCCATATCACCAGTCTTCCCTTCAAGTCTAGTTGAAAAAGGCAAGAGTCTAATTGATCGGACTATTGTGGAGTGAGATAAGGTGGCATATGTGCCCGACTATATCAGCCATGTGGCGAATCCTAAGTGTGATCCAAATGGCATGGTGCATTAAATGTGTCTCTGCCTATTAAATGCACACCATGCGTAATCTGCCTCAATCTTCCAATTGAGTGTATACTGGTAGTACGACTCCAAGGTCGTGTCTATTAATGTGATATGACCATTTGCAGAAAATGAAGCGTCGCCCAAATTGCCACGATTACTGAGATTTGGTTTAATCCATGCATATGATCCTATGAGTGAAATTCCATCCCTCCATTTTGATTACAGAGATATGATGGTTAGAATCGAATGGGTAGAAGTATTTTAGGTCGAAAAGAGATGTTGTTGCTTTTTTCATGTAACCTTTGCTTCTATGACTGTCGTTTTCATCTTCTTTGTCTCCAAGTGCTCCACTTCCAACTCCTCAGTGAGTGTCTGCTCCTTGCCTCTACCTTCTGATTTGATCAATTGTTGATTGTCTAGTCCCTAGTTTCAATCTGGTTCCAACTTCCCTAACTCGGTGTCATATCTATCGATGGTTGTAGAGTTGTCTTATACTCCTTGGTATAGATCCATTGAAACAGATTATCATGGCGGTGAATTGGATCGAATAAGGACAACGTATAAGATCCTTGCCAACCACCACATAGTAGTTTCGAACGACAACAACTATCCTGATTATCCTCCCCCCTGGTTTAGTAACTTTGGGGCATTTGTTCAATGGGCTAGGCTTCCCTATCCCAGCTTTCTTTTCCAAAATGGTTCAATATTTTTGTGACCCGTTATCCTAATTTAGTCCAAACTCTTTTTGAATCTTCACTAGCGTAGTCATCATCTTTCGACTATACTGAATTCCCCTATCTCCTCGAGTCTTCTACTATTTCTTTTATTTGAAGAAAATGAAAGATAGGGTATTAGTCTTTTTCTCTAGAGTCGGGTTCAATTTCTTGAATAAATTCCTGTCTTCTCACAAGAGGTGGAAGCTATACTTTTTCTTTGTGAAGTCTCTGAGTCCTATGTCTTGACCTACTCGTTGACAACTCGAGTTACTTGTAGTGTAACGCCCGCCCTTCCCCTACTGTTAGCAAGGGCGGCGCTACGAGAACATACATACATGCATATGAAATCATGGCAGCGGAAGAAAAATCTACTAGAATATATAATGTTATCATATGCATCTAACAATCATGACATGTGAGCATACTAGTATTCGTGCAGATAAAATTTCTTTACTATCTATTACTTGAAACATGATATATGCTTGTCTAACTAAAGCATAAAGCGTACTATGATAAGAAGAAAACTAAATATGTATACTGCTTTCTAGAGTTCATGATCACTAACAATTCTCTAAATAAACAAGTACTCAGCATTTCGAGGTATCATGGAAGCAAGAGTAAGTATAGTTCACCTTAAGTATAAAACATCCAACAAGTTCAAGCTAATATCATCAAAAGTAGCAAGAAAGAAATAGTTCACATGCCAAAGCTTAAAACATATATAAGTCCTGAAACAAAAAACAGATCTCTTCCACCATGCCACTGCCACACACATCCTTTGTCCCTCCTGCTGCTCCCTTTAGTTTAACCATGCTTTATCCTTTTCTGCAGTACAAGGAAAATAAAACTATAAGCACATTGGTTTAGTAAGATCATTTCCTACTCACAAAAACATACATCATGAAGTTGATATAAAGTAATGACATGTTCATCTAATCAAACAAACATAAGCGTAAGGTAGTAGCATGTTCATTTAGGCATCATAAACATATCACACAAGAGCATTTTCATGAAGCATAATAATCATGTAGCATGAGATAAGCATATGTAAGATGTTCTTTTGAAAACATATATCCTAATCATATAGCATGAAACAAACATATGCAAGATGTTCTTTTGAAAACATATATCATAATCATATAGCATGAAACAAACATATGCAAGATGTTCTTTTGAAAACATATATCATATATGTACTTAAACATAAATCTCAACATGAGGGTCCGACATTGTACCACATACATGAATTGCGCGCATCCTAAATAAATCCGAGGTGGCTAATCTCAAGGAACTAGGCCCGTTTCCTTGATCATCGACCTAGGGGCAACTTAGGAGCTCATCCCATGGACCATTCTTAGGGTCTGGTACAAGCCCATACAAAAGTAAAATAGCATATCATGTTCTTGTCATATCATGAAACATAGCATATTCTTGTCATATCATGAAACATATCATGTTCTTGTCATATCATGAAGAGTGCTCTTAGTTCCAACTTAAAGGAAAGCATCTCTTAGACATTTTATCATACATAATCTTTTCATAAGCATAACATGGTGACATAAAGTTCACATATCACATAACATAACATAGAGAGTCATTATCATGCATAGTTAGGGTTTTAAACTTTCCACAATTCCTAATTCACATCTTGGCCGAAACTTGCATGGACATGTTCTTAAATTTCAAGTAACTTTAAAACATGAAAACCTTAACTAACATCATATAGTGGATCACATACCATAAGGAATCATAAAAAAACATAGGTTATGTTTTAAAACTTTCTCAAGTCTCTTTTAATTCATCTTGGCCAAAACCTATAGAGTATGGTTCTAGGGTTCTTTTAAACAACTTTAAGCATGAAACATTAATTTAACAAGTGAGACTCTTAGCAAACATACATGAAGTCTCCAACCCTAATTTCCAAGTCATGGTTGAAACATACAAGCATGAATCTAGAGTTTTCTTTTAAACAACCTTAAGCACGAAACATTAAATTAAGATCACATGATACATGGCATAACAAGTGAGACCCTTAGCAAGCATACATGAAGTTTCTAACCCTAATTTCCAAGTCATGGCTGAAACATATAAGCATGAATCTAGGGTTTTCTTCTAAACAACCTTAAGCATGAAACATTAAATTAAGATCACATGATACATGGCATAACAAGTGAGACCCTTAGCAAGCATACATGAAGTTTCCAACCCTAATTTCCAAGTCATGGCCGAAACATATAAGCATGAATCTAGGGTTTTCTTCTAAACAACCTTAAGCATGAAACATTAAATTAAGATCACATGATACATGGCATAACAAGTGAGACCCTTAGCAAGCATACATGAAGTTTCTAACCCTAATTTCCAAGTCATGGCCGAAATATATAAGCATGAATCTAGGGTTTTCTTTTAAGCATGAACCTTAAACTAATACCATATGAGACATAGCATGACATAGAAGAAAACCTAAGCAAATCTAGTTGGGGTTCAACTTCCCTAAACCTTTTTCATTTTCTTCTTAGCCGAACTCACAAGGCTTGTTTCTAGGGTTTTTAAGCTACATAAATCATGAATAACCTTTTGATAACATCACATCACATATTAGATATCATAAGAAAACAACATAAGCTAGACAATTTGAGTTTAGACTTCTCTAGTCCTTTTAATTCATCTTGGCCAAAACCTATAAGCATGATTTCTAGGTTTTCAAGCAACATATATCATGAATAACATCTTAAGAACATCATCTAACTTATTAGGCATCATAGGAAAATACATGAGCAACCTAAATGAAATTTAAACTTTCCTAAGCCCTAAATCTCTTCTTGGCCGAAACCTATAAGCATGATTTCTAGGTTTTTAAGCAACATATATCATGAATAACATCTTAATAACATCATCTAACTTATTAGGCATCATAGGAAAATACATGAGCAAACCTAAATGGAATTTAAACCTTCCTAAGCCCTAAATCTCTTCTTGGCCGAAACCTATAAACATGATTTCTAGGTTTTCAAGCAACATATATCATGGAAAACACTCGTAACTACTTGTACCGTAGGTGAGGGGGATACTTACTTCCTCTTGCTTGGTGTACTAAGAGAATACCCTTGGTGGAGAAGAAGAAGAAGTCCCCTTTTCGCTTCTAGAATTTCCTTTCCTTTTTTTTTTTTTTTTTTGTAATGAGAAGTATGCTTCAAGAACTTCCCTTTGTGAAGCTTCCTTAGGGAGAAAACTCTTAGCTTGAATTCGGCAATAGTGGAGGAAGCTTGGAGTTTTCGGTGGGGGAAGAAGAAGGAGGAAGAAAGGAGAAACCAAATTCCCTTGCCCTTTTCTTCCTTCTTATTCTACATGAAAAAGGAAGAAGAAAGAATAAACTTTTCTTTTTCTTACCTCTTTATTTCCATTCATTTCTAAAAGGAAAGAACTAAAAAATGAATCATTCTAAGTGGAGGGAGAAAGAAAAGATAAACTTTTCTTCTAAGTGGAAGGCGTCCCTTCACCCTCCCTACCCTTAACTACAACTTCCCTTTCCTTCCTAACAATACTTTCTCTTGAGCTATTGGTTACCCCATTCTACTTAAAGCTTGTCACCTACCAAAGGTTCAAGGTTCAAACCTTGGCCATGCTTCTTTTTGGTTCTATTTTCTTTTTTTTTTTAAAAATAAATTCATATGAAATTGCTGGGCGTTACATGTAGTTCCTACTTTTAAAAATTATCTGTCACGCCCCGAGGGTATACTTGTCGGCCAAATCGGACGGTATCCCCTAGTGAGAATATAGGAATAATTGATATCAAACAAATTCAAGCCCACACAGACTCCAATGTGATATAAAATCGATAAACACATTAAAGATGATGCATGTATGTATGCATGAACATTTGATCATATTAAACTAACCAAAACAGTTATACAATTTTAATAAAACTTCATCGATTCGACAAAGTAAAGAGAACATAAATAGTGGCAGTAGAATACAAGAATAGAACAACTTGAACAACTGAAACAGAAATCCAACTCGAGTGGGACCAACAACCAGGACCTCTGAGCCACACAAGACCTCCTCTATCTGCTAACCTGAAAGTCAAAGGAAAAATAAGGGGTAGTAAATACAACAACTCAGTGGGTAGAAGAAAATAGCGCATAAATAATATACTAATAGGAGATCAAAGGATACAGTCTCGGATAAAATACTTACTAACCAACATAAGTGTCCCAACATAATCCTCTGCTAACTAAAAGCATAACTAATAATATAACACTACACTAACCTGCTCAACCAAGTATAACCACAAATTTAGAGTACATACCGTACATCCAAAACCACTGCATAAACTTAGCACATAACAAGCATATAACAAATGTATAGAAAAACATATAACAGAATCCTAACTGCATGTAACAACATGCTACCACGAATGGGCCTCATGGACAGCCAGGTATCTACTATCTGTTGGCATCAATACACGCTACTACCATCTAATCCAGTGGGCAGATAGGGTGAGGTAGCTATCTAGCTCCTCAGCTACTGACCGCGAGTGACAATACATGCTACTACAACCTGGTCTAGTGGACAATCAGAGCACATGAATGTCACTATCTGCGAGCGACAATACATGCTACCACCACCTGGTCTAATGGGCAGACAGGATGTGTAGCTATCTAGCTATGGACTATGGGTGACAATACACGCTACCACTATCTGGTCTAGTGGGCAGTCCTATGTATCCTAATCGTTGACGACTCTCTCAACCAGGAATGAGAGACAATAGTCGACAGTATATACCAACGGTCACTAACGACTCTCTCAACCATGAATGGAAGACAATGGTTGTTAGGATATACCAACGGTCGATAAGCATAAAATGAATAGTGGCATCCAATATAACACTCTATAACCCAACATTGGTCTAACCTCAATAGCGTATAGTCATAGGCCTAAATAACAAGAGTCTAGTAGGATATTCACTATCCTATACTATGGTATGAAATAACAAATAAAGGTTTAGCAAGATATTCGATATCATATACTTCGGTATAATCATCCTGACAATAAGTACAAACTCAAATCATCTACCAAGGGGTCTTAGCAAAGTATCCAACGTCCTACACTATGGTATGGTAATATCGTGCATACATATAAGTACAATCACAAATAACAAACATAACAGCATAGCTATCAACAATAGGTCAACATATAAGGACGAACAATAAGATATTAAATTCAAGAACAATATAGGATAAATTTAAGGTAAAAGGGTAGCTGCAAACTCATCGAAACATGATAGTAAATAATCATGCAATATGATCAAAACTACCCACCTCAAGCATAAAATATCTTAGTCTTCCTCGAACTCAAATCCTACAAGTATAGGCACAAAGAATATCTAAGGACCTATAACAATTAATCAACTTATTGATTAATTCATCTACATCTATTTATTAATTAATTAGCTAGTCAATTTATCAATTAGTCAATCCATTAATTTAATTAACCATTTCATTAAATTAATCAAATAAATGAATAACTTAGTTACTTATATAATAAGTAATTATCTAACTTACCCATTTAATCAAGTCACATTAATTAAAAATAATATACTAATTAATCTAGTAATTAATTAAAATTAAACACTAAATCCTAACCAAATTAATCCATCAATTAAAACTTACCAACTATTAACTTATTAATTAGAACTTTAATCATCAATTAATCAGCCTAATCAAGTAATTAGTCAATACATTAATAACCAAGTAAATAAATCCATATCCAGCCAACCTAATTAATCTTTCAATTAATCAATACATCTAACTGAATTAATTATCAAACTTAATTAGTGATATGTTCAATTAAACCTTATTGTGGATGTGCCTTAATCATATAACTCTAATTCCATTGTCCTGGTAATCTAACAACAATTGATAATTAATCCACCTTAGTTAATTACTATAATCAAATTAACACTAGCCTTTAATCATTCGATCCTAATAGGAACAAAAAACAACTACTTCATTACCCTATATCTAAGCTCTTATTCTTCTTTGACAGTAGCGGTAGCATGGGAGGTCGTCAGTGGCTTGGTCGAGCAATCTTTGAGCAGTCGGCGGGGGATGTAATCGTGGGGGCAGCAGCGATGGTGGGGTATGCAATGGCTGGTGCGGTAGCGAGGCAGTTGTCGCGTGTGTCACGTGTGCACTGGAGGAAAGAACAAGCAAGTCTAGGATTGTTGGAGCTCAGGTCCACCTCGGGTTGGCTGTGGCGGTGGCGTCGTCGCATAGTGGAGCGATAGCGGCATCATTGTATAGTGGCACGATGGTAGGTGAGAGGTTAACATCGGGAGACTTGGTGTCAGCATTCCTCGTGGTGGCAACACCTGGCGAGGGAGGACAGCATCACCGGTGTCGGTGGCTCGAGAGGACGGTAGAGCACCGCAGGCGGCTAGGTGCATAGAAGTTAGCGTTGGTCGGATGGCAAAACAGCGTCGCATCCGCGTGCGCGTGATTGAGGAGCGGGTGGTGACCCACGATCAAGGAGACAGAAGGCTGGCGACGGAGATGGAGGAGAGGGAGGCGAAGTCGTGGCCAGCAAGCAGAGACGATGAGTTCGTCCTCACAAGTGGGCGTGCTCTTGCGCGAAGGAAAACGACGCCGGTAAAGATGTACAACAACGAAGTAAACTTAGGTTTAGAAATATAAAGTTAGGATAATTGACATTATCAACTCCTTATTTAAATAGGTAATTTAAACAAATTTTAAATTCTGTCCGTTTATTCCTATAAAATCTAAAATGACCTCTTTAAAATTTTAAAAAAATCATTAAATTCTAAAAATTCATATCAACTTATTTCCTAATAAATTATTCACTAAAATAATTTAATTAAGTTAAATTTTAATCATTTATATCTTTATCTATATTTTTGGCATATTACATTATCATTTGGAGCAAGACTATTTTGTTTGTTAGTATTAGCCCTAGTACCAATTATGAGATGATTTTAAAGAACACATTATTGTATCATATATCATTATTAATAAAAGGTAAAGTTGGTTATTATATTTATTTCAGTTCAGTGCCAATTGAATAAGTATAATAATGTCCTGAGTAGTAGGTTCTTATCTACAATATATCGATTGGTTGAATTCATAGTGAGATATTGTAGAGAACACTACTCTTAGCTATTCCTATTCAAGCATTAATATACAAAGGACAATATTAATGCGTTGAGACTAGCATGTAGGTCAACGGATGACTTGATCTCACAAGTCATGGATATGAGATATCAGGTTGACACATGAGTATATATTAGAGAATATATACTGAATGACCCGCCATGAGAATGTTTCATGGATCGTTATATGAGTGTCATAAACATTCTCATGTGACTATTGGTATGAATAGTCCTTTGACCTGAAGTCACTACGGTTCCCTACATAAGGAGTTGTGTACTTTGGTATCGGTAAACGTCACCTGTAACAAGGTGAACAATAAAGTCAATCACTGGGTATGCAATGAATTATGCGGAGGGATGTGAGTGATGTAGATGAGATCTATCCCTTCCATATGATGGAAGCGATATCTGTGGGCCCCTTGATTAGTAGGACACAAGAAAGCATGGCCATACACAAATGAGTCAATATGAGATATTGAGCTTATTTTATTGAGTGTGTCTACTTAGAGATCAAGAAACACAAAGGTTGATAAGAGGATGACACGGTCTATACCTCATTGATCAACCAAGTCATACAAGATAATAGCCACGGACAGGTTAGGTCAGATCTTGACCTTCTCGTTACTTGGGTAGCAATGATGCCTTGCTAGATGTCACTCATTGCTTATGTATCTAAATGATTTTAGATACATTGCCAACATTACGAGAGCCTATTGGGTCACACACAAAGAACACGTTGACTTGGAGATGGATTATGGGGTTAAGTTTAATCCGAATTATACACATTGAGTTAGACTCGAATGAATTCGGATTAGACTTATTGAGTAATAGGTTAGACTCATTGGTTTATTGGATTAATGGATTATCGGGTTAATGGTTAATCCAATATTCTAAATCCAACCCATTAAGATTAATGAATATTAATAGAGATTAATATATCATTAATCAAATGGAAGATTAAGAGACAAAAGTATTTCGTATTCATTGGATGAATACAAAAGCCATTTGTATAAGTAACCTTTAGGTGAAGTAACCTTTTTGGTAAAGTAACCTTTTTGGTGAAGTAACCTATTTGGTAAAGTAACCCTTTTGTGAAGTCACCTTATATAGATGAAGTGACCTTTTGGGTGAGTGTGCTCTTCTTGGTTTTGCTCTTCTTCCTTTTCTTCTCTTGGCCAAAAACAACCTTGTAGAGTTGCTAGCACAACGGAGGTTGTTTCTTCTCCAAGTTGTGAGTTTGTTTAACGGACGGAGAACGTGTTCGTGTGGATACCGTAGAGGCATGGACGTACTGATCGCGCTGATATCCACATTTAAAGAAACGTTGCTGTCGGGATTACGAAGGGCACGCAAGAAAGGTATAACTTTCTCATGTAGAAGAATTAGTACTTAGTATATGGTTTCCTTTCGCATGGATCTTCTGGAAAGGAACTAGATGTTTTCCGCTGCGCTTTCGCGTGTTTAATGCCCTAGTTCCTAATATTGTTGCTGTTGGTGCGGGAAGCATCCGACGATCGAACTCGTGTTTTGATAACGACAAAGAATTCAAAGTTAAGATGTTTTGTAATCTAACAAGTCTACTTGAGAATGTCAGGAAAGTCCTAGCTGCGGTTAGGCAAAAGGGAAAACCCTAGGGGGTGGTAACCCTAGGTCATAGGGGGTGGTAACCCTATGCGGAAAGTCTTGGCAGGTAGATAGCTTCAGGCAAAAGTCCTAGGGGGTGGTAACCCTAGGTGGAAAGTCCTGGTGTCGCGAACCAGGTGAAAATCTGGACTAGCCGGGAAGCGGATGTCCAGCAGAAAGTCCGGAAGCATCGAGTGCTGAGCAAAAGTCCAGTCGATCTGGAGGATCGCACTGGCAACAGGTAAATCTCCTGAGTGGAGTAGGTGAGGACGCGTTCCCCGTAAAGGGAACAGTAGGCGTCGGGTCGACCTAGGGTTTCCGGGAGGAAACCCGAAGTCAGGCTCGGATAGTCCGGAGACTATCAATATCACTTCTATTATGCGTTATGTGCTAACTTTGTGCTGCAGGGTATATTTGGGATTAATGTATCTTGCAGGGACCAAAGTGCAAAGGTTAACCTCGGATGAACAGTGTCCGAGGCGCCTCCATGGAGCTTGGAGGCGCCTCGGGTGCAAAAGCTGACCTGGCTGCGAAGCTTCAATGGAGGCGCCTTGAAGGGGGTTTAAGGCGCCTTGGAAGGCGCCTTGAGCAGGGTTTGAGGCGCCTTAAGAAGATGAAGTTCGACCAGATCAAGTTTGATCCGTGTGGAAGAATCGGCAGCATGGAGGCGCCTTGAACATCCTTCAAGGCGCCTTGAACACCCTTTATAAGGGGGTTTCGACCAGCACTTCAAAAAATCAAGTCTTAAGTGATTCAAGTGCTACGTGCTGCTCCAAACGACGTTCCGAAGTGCTGCTACTTGTGCCCGACGACAAGGAGCTCCGAATCTTCATTTCTTTGTCGTTGGTATAATTATTTACTGTCGTTTATTGTACTTCAACTTGTAATCTTTTATCGAGCTTATAGTTGTTGCCCACCGGAAGCGATCAAGGATCGCGGGCCTTCGAGTAGGAGTCGCCTTAGGCTCCGAACGAAGTAAACGACCGTGTCTCTGTGTTTGTGTTTATTTACATTTTCCGCTGCGTATTTTACTCCGATAGTTTTACGAATCGAACGAAATAGCCACGAGCGCTATTCACCCCCCCTCTAGCGCGGTCTCGATCCAACAATTGGTATCAGAGCGGGGTCGTCTTGAATCAGTGCAACCACTATTCGAGACAATTTTTTTTGTGGTTTTGTTCGGAGTCGATTAGAATTTAGCCTCATAGCTATATTCTAATTTCTTTTCACGAATCGATTTTCTGCTCAAAGTTGGTCAATACTACTTGAGCCTGTTATTCTTTTTTCTCTTCCCACACTACTAATCCAAGACTCAGTCTTGGAATAGATCTTGTTGTTTTTGTTCTTTTAGATCTGAATGGCCTAACAAGAAGGATATAGCACCGTTCGTCCCCCACTATTTTCCGGAGAAGACTTCGGATATTGGAAGGGGCGAATGAAGATATATCTGAAGATCCAGTTCGACACCTGGATGATCGTCAAAACAGGACTGGAACTGCCAACTGGTACCGACGGTAAGCCCACATCCTGTGAAAATTGGGAGCCAGCATTTATCAAAAAGGTGGAAGCCGACGCAAAAGCCACCTGCACCATCCAATGCGGTCTTACCAAAGAAGAGCTCAACAGAGTCGGTCCATTCTCCTCCGCAAAGGAACTATGGGAGAAACTAATCGAACTTCACGAAGGCACCTCGGAAACCAAGATAAGTAAGCGTGATTTGTTACTAAATAAACTGTACAATTTGAAAATGCAGGAAGGCGAGACGGCAAGCTCTTTACACGCCCGAATTCAAGATATCCTGAATTCTCTACATGGAATCGGGCAGAAGGTAGAAAACAGAGACATAATAAGGTATGCCCTTAACTCATTCCCTAGGAGTACACTATGAGCATCAATGGTAGATGCCTATAAAGTCTCTAAGGATTTGTCCTCCTTAAAATTAGACGAATTATTTAGTGAGTTTGAACTCCATGAACAAACTAATGCACAGCCATCCGAGAAAGGGATTGCTTTGGTTGCAGGAACGAGTCGAACACGGGAATCAAGAGGACGGCGAAAAGTTGAATCGGAATAAGTAGACGAACCCGATTCAGAAGATGAACTGGCCAGCGAATTTGTGAATCTTGTAAAGAAACTCTACAAGAAGAAGAAGGGCTTCAACAAGAAAGATCTGAAGAAGGCAGTTCAATCCAAGGAGGCTCAACAGAACTCAAAGACAAAGTTCAAAGTCACTTGCTACGGGTGCAACCAAAAGGGGTATATAAAAGCCAACTGCCCAAATCAAAAGGAAGCCAAGAAGCAAAGAAGAAGGAAAGTCCTAAAGGCAACCTGGGATGAATCCTCTTCGGAGGACGAAGACGACGAACTCGACCAAACGAGTCTACTCGCATTGATGGCCCGGGACCAGATCAGCGAATCCGAGAGCGAGTCAGAAGCCGACTCCGAGCAAAGCCACGGATCCGCATCCGTTTCCGAAGGGCCAGACTCCGCTGTAAGTATTCCTAGGCTTAATAATTTAGTCAATTATTTACTTCACAAATTAGCCAAGTCAAATTTGAAAATTAAGTCACTTTTAAAAGAAATAACCATTCTTAAAGGAGTAACTAACTCAAAATCTTTAACTGAAGATTCAACTCAAGTACAACAACTTGAGAAAGAAAATTCAAATCTGAAAAATCAGTTAAATGATTTAAAAATTACTTTAGAAAAGTTCTCTCTGGGATCCAAGAATTTGGATCTAATTCTTGGAACACAAAGAGCCGTCTACAATAGAACTGGACTAGGATATAAAAGTAAAAAGAAATATAAATCCTATTTATCCTTAATAAACAAACAAAGTAGTAAATCAGTCCAAGCATGGGTCCCCAAGTCCAAATTGATCAATCAAATTGGACTTGGCCAATACTGGGTTCCGAAGGATCAAATATACTACCTCGACAGACCATATCGAGGCCGTGATCCAGGGAAAGCTAAAATGAAAACGATCAAAATTCAAAATTAAATTAAAAATCAAAAATTAAAAATCACGATCAAAATTCAAAATGCGAAATTAAATTGAAAATCTAAAATTAAAAATGAGATTCAAAACTTATTCGAAATTAAATTAAAATTCGAAATCTAAAATTCAAAATTTAAAATTCGAAATTAAATTAAAAATCTAAAATTAAAAATCAGATTCAAATTCAAAATTCAACAAGTTGAAATTATGAAAAGTAGATGGATGATCCAAACTAGCTGGCACCTCCAACTGAACTACCCGACAGGGTAACTGAACCTAATTTACCCGGAATGGGTAAAATAAGAATAGATTACCCGGCAGGGCAATTAAGATTAGATTAAAAACGGGATAAGTTTAACTTGAACCACAGTACTGGTGAAGTTTTTGGATGATAGTACGTTAGGGAAGCTTGGGCATCGCATGACTAGGAAGATATGGCTTCGACCTGGTGCATTTGGCCAAGTGGAACTGACCGAAGCTACCCTTAAATGGATCCTAACTAGTTAGACCAAGGTTTCGTACTAAGTTCAGTGGGTAGGACTATTTGGGAAACCTCGAAGGCATGGTTACTTTAATGAGTTCCTTGTGACTCACCATAGCCCAGAAGTTTATCCAAAGAATGCTTACTTGTTGAACCCAAAACTAAACCTGAATCTAACACAAAGTTAAACCAGACCCTTGAATTCAACAATAAATCATCTCACATCAATTATAGGATTCCCTGATTGACAACTTAGATCGAGTGAGATGACTAAGAAATAAAATTATTTTTCAAAATTAATTTCAAAATTATTTAAAAATCTTTTCAAAATTAATTTCAAAATTACTTTAAAAACCTTTTTCAAAATTAATTTCAAAATTACTTTAAAAATCCTTTTCAAAATTAATTTCAAAATTATTTAAAAATCTTTTTCAAAATTAATTTCAAAATTACTTTAAAAATCTTTTCAAAATTAATTTCAAAATTACTTTAAAAATCCTTTTCAAAATTACTTTAAAAATCTTTTTCAAAATTATTTTCAAAATTACTTTAAAAATCTTTTCAAAATTACTTTAAAAATCTTTTCAAAATTATTTTCAAAATTACTTTAAAAATCTTTTCAAAATTATTTTCAAAATTACTTTAAAAAACCTTTTCAAAATTAATTTCAAAATTACTTTAAAAATCTTTTCAAAATTATTTCAAAATTATTTAAAAATCTTTTCAAAATTATTTTCAAAATTATTTAAAAATCTTTTTCAAAATTAATTTCAAAATTACTTTAAAAATCCTTTTCAAAATTAATTTCAAAATTATTTAAAAATCTTTTCAAAATTAATTTCAAAATTATTTAAAAATCTTTTCAAAATTAATTTCAAAATTACTTTAAAAATCCTTTTCAAAATTAATTTCAAGATTACTTTAAAAATCTTTTCAAAATTAATTTCAAAATTATTTAAAAATCTTTTCAAAATTATTTTCAAAATTATTTAAAAATATTTTTCAATATTAATTTCAAAATTACTTTAAAAATCCTTTTCAAAATTACTTTAAAAATCCTTTTCAAAATTAATTTCAAAATTACTTTAAAAATTTTTCAAAATCATTTTCAAAATTACTTTAAAAATCTTTTCAAAATTAATTTCAAAATTATTTAAAAATCTTTTCAAAATTACTTTAAAAATCTTTTCAAAATTACTTTAAAAATCTTTTTCAAAATTACTTTAAAAACATTTTAAAAAAAATCTTTTAAAAGTTAAAATTATTTTAAAAACTTAAAATTATTTGAAAAACTTAAAACTTAAAATTATTTAAAATTTAAAAAAAAAAAAAAAAGGGGGACACGTAGCATCCGAAGGCGCCTCCATCTAAGAGGAGGCGCCCTTAAGCAGCGGCGGGAAATTTCCCGCCGCTCACTTAAGGCGCCTTAAGAAGCCCTTAAGGCGCCTCCAAAGGCGCCCTAAAGGGATCTGGAGGCGCCTTAAAATCTCTCTTTTGTCACGAACAGAAGCATTGTTGCTTCTGTTCGTGTCTCGCCGCAAGCCACCGATCTCTTCGGTTTCTTCCCAACCAAGGCGCCTTCTACCTATTTCCTTCCCTTTAATCAAAGCTATGCCTCCTAGGTACAATCTAAACCCTTCTTTAAGTGCTTAAATCCCATTTTTTTTGCTAGTTTTGCAATTTTTCTTGCATAATAGGAAGCGTCGTATTGTGGATACCACACCAGCAAGGGCCCCTTCCACGGATCCGAGATTCCCCTCGGAACAGCATAGGATAGACTTCTCTAGGTTTACCTTTGAGTCCATCAAACCTAGATATATTGGTAGGGAGTTTTAGTCACAAAATTGTCAACCCACTATCCAAATGATAAACCATTATCATTTAGATAAATTGGTTGATTGCACCACGACTGTCAATCAAGACCTATGTGCCCAGTTCTATCACTACCTTGAAAAGGTTGATGATAGAACTTATACCACCAGGGTAGGAGGTACTGACATTCAGTTCACTCCATCACTACTTCGCACCAGCCTAGAGATTAGGGAGTCTAAGTGTACATTTTTATGTTATCCGAGTAGGCCCCTACCTTTTGGAGCCCCCTATTCCCACGTTACATTAGATGACATTTACATGCATTTCTATGGGGAGGAGAGACCCTTAGGCCTGACTGAGTTCAGATCCACTCTTCTTCGAGTTCAGGATTATGCTATGTACAGAGTCCTGACAGCCTGTATTCTACCCTTATCAACTCGGGATGTCTCGACGATGCGACCGTCCCACTCATTCTTCTTGTACGCCCTCACCCAACACCTGGATATAGACATAGCCCTCCATATGTTTCATAATATTATCCTTGCATCTAACACAGTCACATCTGGAGTAATTCATATGCCTTATTGTCATATCCTGACCTAGATATTCTCCAGCTCTAGGATAGACATTACTAGAGGAGTTCTCATCCCACTTACCCTCTATGATGAGGTCGGTCAGCGTAGCCTTAGATTAGCAGGGGCAGAGGTCACTGCCGAGGGGATTCTGGCCTGGAAGGGCCGACCACCACCAGCTGCTGCCCCTGGTGCTCCAGAGGCTGAGGGCGCACCTGATGCAGATGTGGAGTGGCCAGATTTTCTGGCAGAGGACTTCTTCGCAGATCCTTCCACCTCTGTCGGACCCTCCTCCTCAACCGGGCCGTCATCTTCAGCACCACTCTCTGTCGAGGATAGACTCACTCGACTTGAGATCCAGTCCACACAGACGCGATGAGCTGTGTTAGACAGTCATCGTTTTCTTCGGACTATGCGATCTGAGATAGCTGCTGGATTCGCATCTCTTCGAGGCGAGCTTCGGCGTCAGGGACAGCCTCAGCCGTCACCTGAGCAGCACCTAGCCGATCCTCCAGCCGACGATCCACCTGCTTGATTTTATCTGTTCACCTGCCTTGACATATTATTGACATCTGGGATCTTTCTCTTACTCAGCTTTTGATGTATATCTTAGATGTTTTAAACTGATTAGACATGTTATTACTCAGTTTTATGTGTTATGAGCATAGGTTTGATTGTTTTTTAAAATCTAGGAAAAACAGTTTTCAAAACGCCAATTTTGTTAGATTTTTAAAACTTTCTGGAATTAGCCTAGCCTTTCCCCCTAGATATCATGTTCCCCTAGAATTAAGCCAGAGCATCTCACAAAACACCTAGGTTTACCTTGATTGTGATTGAAAAACATAGAATGGCGTGAGATGCATAGGGTATAGCCTGGACTCAAGAATGCTTATATCTGTGCATCAATATGAGTCTGGGCGTTAAATATGCAATAAACATTAATCAAGTTAAAGTTCTCCAGCTCTAGTCAAGTCTATCTAGACCTAAATAACTTAACTTGAATAACCTAGTAAAAGCTATTGTCCTATAGACAATCAGCAAGTAACTAAAGGTTAGACAGTTGGCAAAAGATACTCGATTTCTTTTTTCAAGAATGTTTTGTTCTCTATGGCTCTGATACCTAAATATATAAACATGACTTGTGCTTGGACTTAAGGACCAACTGAACTTAATGAATAATCTTGTCCTAAAAACTTAAATTCCAATTGACCTTAACTTCCAAACTTTGTTGAATATTGCTAACTTTAATCATGTACAACTCTTTATGCATTGCCCATTTTTTTGAGTTATGGCAAAGGGGGAGAGTAGCTAAAATGTAAACATAAAATTCAAGTTAAAAATTAAGGAGGAGCAAAAGTTAAGGGGGAGCCAAAGTTAAGGGGGAGTATATAGGGCAAAATTTACTTTAGTTACCTTATTCATATATACTTAGCAAATTTTGCATGTGTTTAAAATGACTATCTATTCGCTTGTTTACTTAACTTCGAATTTGTGTTGCCATAAACAAAAAGGGGGAGATTGTTGGTGCGGGAAGCATCCGACGATCGAACTCGTGTTTTGATAACGACAAAGAATTCAAAGTTAAGATGTTTTGTAATCTAACAAGTCTACTTGAGAATGTCAGGAAAGTCCTAGCTGCGGTTAGGCAAAAGGGAAAACCCTAGGGGGTGGTAACCCTAGATCATAGGGGGTGGTAACCCTATGCGGAAAGTCTTGGCAGGTAGATAGCTTCAGGCAAAAGTCCTAGGGGGTGGTAACCCTAGGTGGAAAGTCATGGTGTCGCGAACCAGGTGAAAGTCTGGACTAGCCGGGAAGCGGATGTCCAGCAGAAAGTCCGGAAGCATCGAGTGCTGAGCAAAAGTCCAGTCGATCTGGAGGATCGCACTAGCAACAGGTAAATCTCCTGAGTGGAGTAGGTGAGGAAGCGTTCCCCGTAGAGGGAACAGTAGGCGTCGGGTCGACCTAGGGTTTCCGGGAGGAAACCCGAAGTCAGGCTCGGATAGTCCGGAGACTATCAATATCACTTATATTATGCGTTATGTGCTAACTTTGTGCTGCAGGGTATATTTGGGATTAATGTATCTTGCAGGGACCAAAGTGCAAAGGTTAACCTCGGATGAACAGTGTTTGAGGCTCCTCCATGGAGCTTGGAGGCGCCTCGGGTGCAAAAGCTGACCTGGCTGCGAAGCTTCAATGGAGGCGCCTTGAAGGGGGTTTAAGGCGCCTTGGAAGGCGCCTTGAGCAGGGTTTGAGGCGCCTTAAGCAGATGAAGTTCGACCAGATCAAGTTTGATCCGTGTGGAAGAATCGACAGCATGGAGGCGCCTTGAACAGCCTTCAAGGCGCCTTGAACACCCTTTATAAGGGGGTTTCGACCAACACTTCAAAAAATCAAGTCTTAAGTGATTCAAGTGCTACGTGCTGCTCCAAACGACGTTCCGAAGTGCTGCTACTTGTGCCCGACGACCAGGAGCTCCGAATCTTCATTTCTTTGTCGTTGGTATAATTATTTACTGTCGTTTATTGTACTTCAACTTGTAATCTTTTATCGAGCTTATAGTTGTTTCCCACCGGAAGCGATCAAGGATCGCGGGCTTTAGAGTAGGAGTCGCCTTAGGCTCCGAACGAAGTAAACGACTGTGTCTCTGTGTTTGTGTTTATTTACATTTTCCGCTGCGTATTTTACTCCGATAGTTTTACGAATCGAACGAAATAGCCACGAGCGCTATTCACCCCCCCTCTAGCGCAGTCTCGATCCAACAGTTGCATCCTAGAAGCTGCAGGATATGAAATTAGATAGCAACTTGATACTTGAGGAGGGGTTGTTGGTTGCTACTCGGAAAACCTAGAGGTTCCACTGTACAAAAATTTTGTACAAAGGTCTGAACCTTTTCCTAGCTACCATGTGTTCTTTTAAATTAAATTTTGGATCGCCTGCGGAACTTAACACGTTTGATCCAAAACTTAATCTATTTGTTCTTTTAGGTTTTGACTTGGATCTCCTGCGAAACTTAACACGTTCGACCCAAGTCACCTTAAGTTATTAATTCCATTAAATATTAATTTCCATAATTGGTTCCCAGTACTGACGTGGCGAGGCACATGACCTTCTTGGATATGGGAGCAACCACCACCGACTAGACAAAACCTTTTAAGGAAAGCTAATATTTAATTTCCTAAAATAACTTTAGGTCAACCGAAAAGAACAATCAAATCACAAGGAAAAGAAAAACAAAAAAATACTATATCGAAAATAAATTCGAAACACTAGAATCGTATGCCTCTTGTATTTAGTATTATTTTCAAAAATAACTAGTATGATGCGGAAAGAAAAATTACTAGTTATACCTTTTAGAAAGACCTCTTGATCTTCTACCGTATTCCTCTTTTAACCTCGGACGTTGTGTGGGCAACGATCTTCCAAGATGAGAACCACCTTTCCACCTTCCTTCTTTCTTCTAGATTTTGGACACAATAAACTCCTCCAAAGATGAAGAATTTCGGCCACCACCAATGCTCCAAGGGATGTTAGAGACGAGACTTGCTTTCTCTCCTTCTTCTCCTTCCTTGATCCGGCCACAATCAAAAGCTCCACCAAGAGATGAGTTTCGGCCAACAAGAGGAGAGGAGAGAAATAGGGCCAGCCACCAAAACCAAAGAGGAGAGGAAAGAAAAGAATAGAAGTTCACCTCTTGAAGGCTCCTCTACCTCCTCTTTTATAATCCTTGGTTTTGGAAAATAAGGAAATTTTAATAAAACTTCCTTAATTCTTTTGCCATGAAAAGGAAAAATTTATTTAATTAAAATAATTTTTCTTCTCACAATAATGGCCGGCCACACCTATTCTCCAAGCAAATAAAAATTTTAAACACAAATTAAAACTTCCTTATTTGCTTCCGGAAATTTTATAAAAAATTCTCCAATAATTTTAATCCCTTCATGATTGGTAAAAAGGAAATTTTATAAATTAAATCTTTCTTTAAACATGTGGATAATTTCCGGAAAGTTATCTCTAAAAATTAAAATATCTTTTCAATCTACAAATAAGGAAAGATATCAAATCTTTTCTTAATCTTTTGTAGAAACTAATAAAAGAGAATTATTAATTTTTAAACTTTCTTTTAAATCATGAACATGGTTAAAAAGGAAAGTTTTTACCAAAATTAAAATCAACCTTTTAATCTACAAATAAGGAAAGAGATTTAGCTCTTCTCTTAATCTTTTGTAGAATCTTATAAAAGGAAAGATTTAAATTTTTAAACTCTCTTTTAAATCATGTTATCCACATAAGAAAAATTTAAAAAATAAAAACCTTTTATTTTAATTTGGGCCGGCCACACCAAGCTTGAACCCAAGCTAGGGCCGGCCACCTTGAAGCACCCATGAACCAAACTTTGGCCGGCCCTCGCTTGGTCTCAAGCTAGCTTGGCCGGCCCCTATGGGATGGGCAAGAAGGTGGGTATAGGTGGGTATAGTACTCTATAATTAAGAGGCTACGATAGGGACCGAGAGGAGGAATTGGTTTTGGTCTCCCGATGAAATTAAGTATCCCATGTTCGCCCCGAACACACAACTTAATTTCATCAATAATAATTCATTCCACTAAAGAACTATTATTGAACTACCGCACCAATCCCAAATTACATTTTGGGCTCCTTCTTATTATGAGTGTGTCAGTCTCCCTGTGTTTAAGATAACAAATGTCCACTAATTAAGTAAGTTACTGACAACTCACTTAATTAATATCTAGCTCCAAGAGTAGTACCACTCAACCTTATCGTCATGTCGGACTAAGTCCACCTGCAGGGTTTAACATGACAATCCTTATGAGCTCCTCTTGGGGACATTCTCAACCTAGATTACTAGGACACAGTTTCCTTCTATAATAAACAACACACACTATAAGTGATATCATTTCCCAACTTATCGGGCTTATTGATTTATCGAACTAAATCTCACCCATTGATAAATTAAAGAAATAAATATCAAATATATGTGCTTGTTATTATATTAGGATTAAGAGCACACACTTCCATAATAATTGAGGTCTTTGTTCCTTTATAAAGTCGATAAAAGAAACGACCTCTAATGGTCCTACTCAATACACTCTAAGTGTACTAGTGTAATTATATAGTTAAGATAAACTAATACCTAATTACACTACGACCTTCCAATGGTTTGTTCCTTTCCATCTTGGTCGTGAGCTACTGTTTATAATTTATAAGGAACCGATAACATGATCTTCTGTGTGTGACACCACACACCATGTTATCTACAATATAAATTAATTGAGCAACTACATCTATCATAAATGTAGACATTTGACCAATGTGATTCTTATTTTTAGATAAATGTTTATACCAAAAGCTAGGCTTTTAGTATACACTCTAACAATCTCCCACTTATACTAAAAGACTAAGCTGCCATATCTGCTGCCATACATCTGATTCCCATGCCTTTCAAAAAGCTCTTGCCTTAAGGACCTTAGGTTATCATCTGATGCAATCTAGGCGGCAACAACTTCTCCTCGTTATACAATTTCGTATTGGGTAGTACTTGCGCTCTATTGTGTTTACTTGCCTTATAGACTCATGGTTTCTTCGAGTTTGTTACTGCACCATTATTATTACAATAAATTGTAATAATCTTTGGACAAACTAGAAATCATATCTAAGTCTATCTTGAGGTAATTAAGTCATTCAGCTTTTATGGCTACCTCAGAGGCTTGCCATATACTCAGCTTCTATGGTGGAGTCCAGAAAAACACCTATGCTTATCACTCTTCCATAGTTATGACTTTTCCTCCTAAAGTAAACACAAAACCCCTAGGTCAACTTATTATTGTCCCTATCCGATTGGAAGTCAAAATCCGTGTAACCCACAGGGACCAAATTAACTGCCTTGTAAGCTAGCATATAATCTCTAGCACCTCTAAGGTACTTTAATATATGCTTTACTGCAGTCCAATGTCCTTATCTAGGGTTACTTTGATATCTGCTAACTATGCCCTTGGCAAAACAGATTTCTGATCTCGTGCATAGCATACATTAGGTTGTCTAACTGCCGAAGCATAAAGAACTGCCTACATGTCCTCAATCTCCTTTGATGTCATCGGAGACATCTCTTTAGATAAAGACACTCCATGCTTAAAAGGTAAGAAACCTTTCGAGGAGTTTTGCATGCTTAAAACGAGCAAGGATTTTCCGATGTATCAAGCTTGGGATAAGTAAAATATATTTTTTCTTTTGATCCCTTATTACTTTGATCTCAAAAATATATACATTCTCCCAAGTCCTTTATATCAAATTATTTGGACAACCATACCCTTACTTCTGACAACATTTTGATATTGTTTCCAACAACCAAATATGTTATCTACGTATAGTACAAGAAATACCACCATGTTTCCATCACACCTTTTGTGTACACAAGACTTATCCGTTTACTCAATAAATCCATAGGTCTGGATTACTTTGATAAACCGGATGTTCCAAGACCTTGAAGCTTTACCTCAGTCCATAGACTGATTGAGCTTGCACACAAGATGCTCTTAGCCCTTTGCAATGAACCCTTCTGGTTGCTTTATATGGATGCTTTCATCAAGACTTTCATTAAGGAATGCTGTCTTGACATCCACTTGCCAAATAGATAAAAGAATATGGATAGACTTAAGCATGACTACCAGTGAAAAAGTTTCCTTTTTCATCAAGCCTTGCTTTGAAAGTTACTACCTTCCTTTCTATCCCTCTTTTCCTATTATAGACATTTTTACACCCAAAGGTTTTTATACCATTTGGTGGTTCTACAAGCTTCCAGATTTTATTAGAATACATATATTCTAATTCTATTATTCATTACTCTTTGCCAAGATGCTGCATCTTTATCTTGGAGTGCTTCGTCATATGTCCGGAGATCAGGTTCATGTCCTCCTGGGATCGAGTCCAAAAATTCTCCCAAAACATGAATCTTTTTAGGTTGCCTAACAACCCTCCCACTACGACAAGACACTTTCTACAATTGTGTATCATTTGTGATACGTGTTGCAGTTTCCTTGTGGTATCTCATCTTGTACAGTTGGTACTAGATTAGACATGCCTTTTATTATTTCCTTAAGAACAAATTTTCTTATGGGCACATGGTTTATTACATAGTCCTTTTCTAAAAATCGGTCATTGATGCTAACAATGACCTTCTGATTTTTAAGACTATAAACCTACTTTCATTTTACTAGGATAACCCACAAACAAGTGAATTCCTGTCCAACTTATCATTGTCTCTCTTCTGCATATGTGCTGGACTACCCGAATCCGAATATGCTTCGAAATAAGCTTACGCCTATTCAGCAATTCTATATGAGTAGAGAGTTCTGACTTTAGAAGGTACTATATTCACTCCCGTTTCCAGAGTATATCCTTAAAATGATTTTGATAATATTCTTAATAACTCATCAATCTACTTATTTCCATAAGAGTCCTATACCTTCCTTTTCCTACACCATTCTGTTGGGGTGTACCAGGTGCAGTTAGTTGGGATTGAATCCCTACTTCTGATAAATGACTCCTAAATTCTCCCAAGAGGTACTTGCCACTACGATCTTACCGTAGTGTCTTGATACTTTTACTTTGTCGTTTCTCCACATCAGCCTCGTACTCTTTGAACTAATCAAAGCACTTAGACTTGCGGCACATCAAGTAAATATATCCGTATCTCAAATAGTTGTCTATAAAATAGATGAAATATTTGAAACAACCTCTTGCCTGGATGCTCATAGGATCACACAAATCAGAATGAACCAATTCCAATATATCTTTGACTCCATACCCCTTAGACTTAAAAGCTTCTTGGTTATTTTTCCTTCCAAGTAAGACTCGTAGGTTGGAAAGATTTCCACTACTAATGAACCCAAAAGTTCATCAGCTACCAATGAATCCTACTCAAGTTAATATAACCTAGCCTTAGAAGCCAAAGATATAATTGGTTCATTTTCGAAGGTTACTTTCTCTTAAAGTTAGAAGATGTGTTACTAATTTCCATTTGTTGCATCATGAGAGTTATTGGATTTATAAATTGCCAACCAACGTACCAGAACAGATAACTTCCCTCTTTTTCTTAATAACAACTTTGTTATTAAAAGAGGCAGAATATCAAGTTCTTTGAATAGTTTAGAAACTGAAAACTAGTTCTTTCTAAACTTGGTGCGTAAAGACAATTACTCAAAAATCCATGTTTTATTCTTATCAAAAGATAAACATCTCCCACTGCAACAGCTACCATTTTTACAGTAGTGCCCATGTAGACAGTGTTTTAATTTTCATTTAGTTGCCGGGTTTCCTGGAACCCTGCAATGAATTGCGGACATGATTAATGGCATCTGTATCTACACTCCAGGTTCTGGTAGATAACACCACTAAACATGTTTCAACTAATGAATTAAATACACCTATATTGTTCTTAGTTCTAAGAAGACAGTTTACCTTAATGTCCAAGTCCTATTTCCAATCATTACAATTGGGATTACTAAGTCTTTCTTATAGTATAACTACTAGGGGATTGACAAATATTTTAAATCATAAGAATCACAAAAATACTTGGTCAAGATCAACTCCTTAAAAATCCCCATGAATTTTGTATGCCACGATAGTGTGGACGTATACAAAATCGAAGAGGACATTTTATTCATTTTATTATCTCGTCAACTTTACTTTATGACGAATAAAATTAATAGTTGATCTGTCTTTGATCAAATATTTGGTCAAAAACTTTTGAATTTAAAAAATATTGATTCCTCAAACAATATTATTTAAATTCACCAACACCTCAAACACCGTGAATTTTGCATGCCACGTTAGTGTGGACGTATACAAATTCAACATTTGTAAAAGGAGGGTTTTAACCCATTAATTTTATTATCTTGTCAACCTAACTTTTGACAAATAAAATTAATAGTTGGTACATTTGGTCACATAAATAATAGCAGTGACTCCGATGGGGAGGATACTATTAGATGTGTCTAAGTGTTTACCATTACTTGACGCTAAATCCATTAATAAGATTATGCCCCTTCCGTTGGGGAAGATCACACGCTCTTAATTAACTTTTTATAGTCATCCAAAATTGGAAGTATGTTCTAGTGATCCACAAACAAGCTCATCC
Organism: Zingiber officinale; assembly: GCF_018446385.1. Classification (NCBI taxonomy): domain Eukaryota; kingdom Viridiplantae; phylum Streptophyta; class Magnoliopsida; order Zingiberales; family Zingiberaceae; genus Zingiber; species Zingiber officinale. The sequence goes on from NC_055999.1 coordinate 75,992,182, forward strand.
GTTATGGAGGAAGGCACTCAGAGCCAACGCGCAAGCTTGTTTGCATCACTTACAAACCAGTAATGGAAACCACAGGATTTACTTAAAAATCTCTCTTCCACTTAGTTATTTATAAATGAGGAATTTTAACTATGCTAGCCTACTAAATATGTAAACTAACATGCACACACAGCACAATATAGAAGCAATAAATAGAAAATCTAATTTTCAACTATTATGACTTTTATCTCTTGTTGTCCTCCGTGTGTTGTCATCCCAAGCTGCTGCCATATTTGGCCACTGCCACCGGGTCTAGCTGTCGCATCCATCTTGCTCCTAGTTCCGTTGCGCCTCTGGTCCTTAGAAGGTTCCACGCTTTGCAAGATTCGATCCGCGACACAAATAGAATTTTACATTTTGATCCTATATTCCTCGAAGGAATGTACATGTAAACTAGATCGAACATAAAATAAAATTTACATCCATCGATCCTATATTCCATAAAAGGAATGTACATGTAACTAGATCAAAAATAAAATCCTAATAAAACTAAATACAGCTCCTGCTATATTTTATAATACAATCATGCACACACAATAAAATGCCCTTGACATGTCCAAGGGTCCAATCACACACATAATAACTATAAGCCATAATAGTTGGATCCTGCATCCACAAAGTTAGCACATCCTACTATTAACCTGCCTAAATTATGTATGACATGTGCATAATTAAACTAATACCAAATACACAGAGGCAAAACCCTAGCTCTGATACCAATTGTTGGTTGCTACTTGGAAAACCTAGAGGTTCCACTGTGCAAAAATTTTGTACAAAGGTCTGACCTTACCTAGCTACCATGTGTTCTTTTAAATTAAATTTTGGATCGCCTGTGGAACTTAACACGTTTGATCCAAAACTTAATCTATTTGTTCTTTTAGGTTTTGACTTGGATCTCCTGCGAAACTTAACACGTTCGACCCAAGTCACCTTAAGTTATTAATTCCATTAAATATTAATTTCCATAATTGGTTCCCAGTACTGACGTGGTGAGGCACATGGCCTTCTTGGATATGGGAGCAACCACCACCGACTAGACAAAACCTTTTATGGAAAGCTAATATTTAATTTCCTAAAATAACTTTAGGTTAACCAAAAAGAACAATCAAATCACAAGGAAAAGAAAAACAAAAGAACACTATATCGAAAACAAATTCGAAACTCTAGAATCGTATGTCTCTTGTATTTAGTATTATTTCCAAAAATAACTAGTATGATGCGGAAAGAAAAATACTAGTTATACCTTTTAGAAAAACCTCTTGATCTTCTACCGTATTCCTCTTCTAACCTCGGACGTTGTGTGGGCAACGATCTTCCGAGATGAGAACCACCTTTCCACCTTCCTTCTTTCTTCTAGATTTCGGCCACAATAAACTCCTCCAAAGATGAAGAATTTCGGCCACCACCAATGCTCCAAGGGATGCTAGAGATGAGACTTGCTTTCTCTCCTTCTTCTCCTTCCTTGATCCGGCCACAAACAAAAGCTCCACCAAGAGATGAGTTTCGGCCAACAAGAGGAGAGGAGAGAAATATGGCCGGCCACCAAAACCAAAGAGGAGAGGAAAGAAAAAGAATAGAAGTTCACCTCTTGAAGGCTCCTCTACCTCCTCTTTTATAATCCTTGGTTTTGGCAAATAAGGAAATTTTAATAAAAACTTCCTTAATTCTTTTGCCATGAAAAGGAAAGATTTATTTAATTAAAAATAATTTTTCTTCTCACAATTATAATGGCCGGCCACACCTATTCTCCAAGCAAATAAAAATTTTAAACACAAATTAAAACTTTCTTATTTGCTTCCGGAAATTTTATAAAAAATTTCTCCAATAATTTTAATCCCTTCATGATTGGTTAAAAGGAAATTTTATAAATTAAATCTTTCTTTAAACATGTGGATAATTTCCGGAAAGTTATCTCTAAAAATTAAAATCTCTTTTCAATCTACAAATAAGGAAAGATATCAAATCTTTTCTTAATCTTTTGTAGAAACTAATAAAAGAGAATTATTAATTTTTAAACTTTCTTTTAAATCATGAACATGGTTAAAAAGGAAAGTTTTTACCAAAATTAAAATCAACATTTTAATCTACAAATAAGGAAAGAGATTTAGCTCTTCTCTTAATCTTTTGTAGAATCTTATAAAAGGAAAGATTTAAATTTTTAAACTCTCTTTTAAATCATGTTATCCACATAAGAAAATTTAAAAAATAAAAACCTTTTATTTTAATTTGGGCCGGCCACACCAAGCTTGAACCCAAGCTAGGGCCGGCCACCTTGAAGCACCCATGAACCAAACTTTGGCCGGCCCTCGCTTGGTCTCAAGCTAGCTTGGCCGACCCCTATGGGATGGGTAAGAAGGTGGGTATAGGTGGGTATAGTACTCTATAATTAAGAGGCTACGATAGGGACCGAGAGGAGGAATTGATTTTGGTCTCCCGATGAAATTAAGTATCCCGTGTTCGCCCCGAACACACAACTTAATTTCATCAATAATAATTCATTCCACTAAAGAACTATTATTGAACTACCGCACCAATCCCAAATTACATTTTGGGCTCCTTCTTATTATGAGTGTGTCAGTCTCCCTGTGTTTAATATAACAAATGTCCACTAATTAAGTAAGTTACTGACAACTCACTTAATTAATATCTAGCTCCAAGAGTAGTACCACTCAACCTTATCGTCATGTCGGACTAAGTCCACCTGCAAGGTTTAACATGACAATCCTTATGAGCTCCTCTTGGGGACATTCTCAACCTAGATTACTAGGACACAGTTGTTGGTGCAACCTTAGGTCAAGGTTGACCTGGTTGACCTGACTCGAGTTGACCTGACTCGAGTTGTATTTTGATGTTTGACTTAGGAAGATTGTCGGTGCAACCTTAGGTCAAGGTTGACCTAGTTGAGTTGCATGTTGATGTTTGACACTCGTGGAAGAGTTGTATTCTTGATATGGGACAAGAATAGATGTTTGGGAGATTATTGGGGCAACCGTAGGTCAAGGTTGACCTGGTTGACCTGATTCGGGAAAAAGTCCAAGTATGGAGACTTGGCAACGGAAAAGTCCAAGCAGGGAGCTTGGCACTAGAAAAGTCCAAGTATGGAGACTTGGCAACGGAGGGAGCTATTGGCGAAAAGTCCAAGTATGGAGACTTACAGAAAAGTCCAAGTATGGAGACTTGGCACGGAAAAGTCCTAACTGGATGTTAGGCGGTGTGGAAAGTCCCGTGAGTGAAGCCGGGGAATGTCCTAACTGGGATGTTAGGCGGTTGGAAAGTCTGGTGAGTGAAGCGAGGGGAAAGTCCTAACTGGATGTTAGGCAGTTGGAAAGTCCTGGTGAGTGAAGCCAGGCAGTGAGAAAGTCCTAACTGGGATGTTAGGCAGTGTAAAAACCCTAGTGAGTGAAGCTAGGTGAAAGTCCTGGTGAGTGAAGCCGGGCAAGGGAAAATCCAGATGGATCAAGGGTGATCGGACATCTAGTGATGGGAAGTCCAAGTAGGTCATAGGAGTGACCGGATACTTGGCACGAAGAGGAAAGTCCAAGTGGGTCAAAGGGATTGACCGGACACTTGGTGGGGAGTCTTAGCAGGTCAAGGGAGTGACCGGATGCTAAGCATGATGTACCAATAGGTCAAGGTTGACCGGATATTGGTTTGAAGGTTTGGGACTTGGTTTGGGCAAAAACCAAGCTCTGGATCGGTCTGCAGACCGATCCGATCGATGACGATCGATGACCGATCGATCGATTCGTGACCGATCATGAAGCTGATCGGTCTCCGATCGAGACCGAGAGGTGGGATCGGCGTGGACCGATCGGTGGCTGATCGTCCACGCATCGATCAGAAACAAAAAAGTTGGGCACTACGTGCGATCGATCGCCTAGGGACCGATCGAAGGTTCTCGACCGATCGAGGTGGAGCGATCGGTCCACGATTCGACCGCTTGAGTCACAACGGGTCGCTCCGCCTTCTCCGTGGCTTCTATCTTTGCCTTCTTCGCAGTTATAAAGGAGATCAAGGCTTTGGTGCATCTACTTCTTCCTTCCTTTCTACTCTTCTGCTGAAGATTTGTGGGCTGCGATAAGAGCTCTGTTGAGTTCCTCCCGAAAGCTTCGCGTGAGCTTCCGATGGAACAGCTGTTGAAGCTGCTGCTTCATCCGGACTCCAGTCGACGAGAAAGCAAGATTGGTAGAGTGCTTGTGTATTCTTATTGTATTTCTTGCTTATTCTTTGTACTTGTACTCCTGTTTGCTGTTGCAAACAAGTGTGGCGAGGTTTCTCCACCCAGAAGGAGTTTTTTTTATTAGCCGGTTTTCCGGGGACTCATCCACCGACGGATTGATTGGGTTCGTCCACCTTACGGACACGCCGAGGAGTAGGAGCATCATCTCCGAACCTCGTACATCGCTGTGTTAAGGTTTGATATTCTTCCTTTCGTTTCTAGTTTATTTTTCCGCTGCCCTAACGAATTGTAGGAAGAAACGAGTGATTTGGGGCGGCTATTCACACCTCCCCTCTCTAGCCGCGTACGAAGAGATCCTAACAACAGTTTCCTTCTATAATAAATAACACACACTATAAGTGATATCATTTCTCAACTTATCGGGCTTATTGATTTATCGAACTAAATCTCACCCATTGATAAATTAAAGAAATAAATATCAAATATATGTGCTTGTTATTATATTAGGATTAAGAGCACACACTTCCATAATAATTGAGGTCTTTGTTCCTTTATAAAGTCAGTATAAAAGAAACGACCTCTAATGGTCCTACTCAATACACTCTAAGTGTACTAGTGTAATTATATAGTTAAGATAAACTAATACCTAATTAAACTACGACCTTCCAATGGTTTGTTCCTTTCCATCTTGGTCGTGAGCTACTGCTTATAATTTATAAGGAACCGATAACATGATCTTCTGTGTGTGACACCACACACCATGTTATCTACAATATAAATTAATTGAGCAACTACATCTATCATAAATGTAGACATTTGACCAATGTGATTCTTATTTTTAGATAAATGTTTATACCAAAAGCTAGGCTTTTAGTATACACTCTAACAGGGGTTACTTCACAAATTTGGAGAAAAGGGAGAAGGTCAACAACACATGACGACCAAGGAAGCACTTGGAGAAGATGCTTTTGCCTAGGTTGACTTTTCAATATTCTCATTGGCTTGAGAGGATCATAGATAATGGGGCCATAACCATGTCATATTTCTTTTATGCATATATGTGATGTGTGTCATGATATGCTATGTGATGCATGTGTAGTTTAATCATGATTAGGTCTTTTAAATATGCCTACCAAAGTTTAGTACTCACTACTAGCTCGATCAATTGTGGTCAGGTTTTGCCAAAGCAAAGTGACTCGATTTATCTTGCTAGAGTGCGACAGGACAATTGTGATGTCCAATTACTAAACTTTAGGTGTGACTTAACTAAGTTGAGAACTTAGAGGCATATCCCATACAATGTAATTCAATTATACTAGTCTTGGGTGATTAGCCAAAGCTAACTCAAGATGAGTTATAATGTGGATTTCATAAGATGGGCAAATGAACAAATAGTCTTATTCACCTAATGATACAAGAGTTACATAGAATGTAATTGGTAAATGTTGTCTACTTAAGTTATACAAATCTTGGGCGATTAGCCACAGCTAGCTCAAGAAAAGGTATAATATGGATCTTGTCCAATTGGTACACGTTGCCTACCTAAGTTATACTAAGTCTTGGGTGATTACCCAAAGCTAACTCAAGATGAGGTATAATATGGATCTTGTCCAACATGAATGTTATCACAATTGGATTTGAAGCTGGTAGTGTGGGTAAAACCACATCTATTACTTGCTTCTACCAAAGCTTTACAATTTAGTGGGAGAATTATTTAATTAAAGTCCTAGTTAAATGATTAAAATATGATACTTATTTGTGCATTTAATTGTTGTAGATCACCATGTCATCAAATACGTCAAATACTCTCTCTCTGTGATCTGTCCTTGATAAGGACAAGCTCAATGGAGCTAACTTCCTGGACTGGTATAGAAACCTTAGAATAGTTCTCAAACAAGAAAGAAAACTATACGTCCTAGAGCAACCCATTCCTGAAGCACCCCCCACAACTGCTACTAGAGCTGATAAGGATGCTTATAAGAAGCATCATGATGATGCATTAGATGTATCATACCTTATGCTCGTCACCATGAACTCTGAGCTTCAGAAGCAACATGAGAACATGGATTCTTATGATATGGTTGAACATCTTAGACAACTATATCAAGGACAAGCAAGGCATGAGAGATTTGAGATCTCCAAGGCTCTATTTCAATGTAGAATGCAAGAAGGAAGTCCCGTAGGGCCTTATGTGCTCAAAATGATCGGGTATGTAGAGAACCTACAACGATTGGGATTTCCACTAGGCCATGAATTGGCCACTGACCTTATTTTGCAATCATTGCCTGAAAGTTATAGTCAATTTGCCATGAATTATAATATGAATGAAATTGACAAGCCATTGCCTAAGATGTTGAACATGTTAAGAACTACTGAACTCAACCTTAAGAAGGTAAAGCCTAGTACCATTTTGATGGTGCCAAAGGGAAAAGGCAAGTGGAAGCCTAAAGGTAAGGGTAAGACCCAAGCTAAAGACAAAGGCAAGACTCATGCACTGAAACCTAAAGGCGGGGTAGCTAAGGAAGGAACCTGCTTCCACTGTGGTGAAAAAGGACACTAGAAGCGGAACTACAAGTTGTACCTAGAGGAAGTGAAACGGAAGAAAAGTGAGACTTCTGCCTCAGGTATAAATGTTATAGAAGTCAATTTATCTATTTCTTCTTCATAGGTATTAGATACCGGGTGTGCATCTCACATTTGTACTAATGTGCGGGGGCTGAGAAATAGTAAATCTTTGACAAAGGGTAAAGTGGACCTACGAGTAGGCAATGGTGCAATAGTTGCTGCTATAGTTGTAGGAACATATTCCTTATCTTTGCCCACTGGACTTATTTTAGAACTAGAAGAATGCTATTATGTGCCTGCTTTGACAAAGAACATTATCTCTGTTTCTTGTTTGGACAAGAAAGGATTCTCATTTGTAATAAAGGAAAAATCTTGTTCCATTTATTTCAATGAAATGTTCTATTGTAGTGCACATCTCGTGAATGGACTCTATGTTCTAGACTTTGAAAACCCAATCTATAACATAAATACCAAACGGTTCAAGTCTAATGATTTGAACCAAACATATCTCTGGCATTGTCGCTTACGATACATAAATGAGAGTCGCATATCCCAACTCCATAAGGATGGACTTTTGGACTCATTTGATTTTGAATCATATGAGGCATGCAAATCTTGTCTTCGAGGCAAGATGACAAAGACTCCATTTAGTGGACATGGCGAAAGGGCTAATGATCTATTAGGACTCATACATACAGATGTATGTGGGCCTTTCAGAATAGCTGCTAGAGGAGGCAATTATTACTTCATTACTTTCACTGATGATTTCAGTAGATATAACTATGTGTATCTGATGAGACACAAGTCAGAATCCTTTGAAAAGTTCAAAGAATTCAAGAATAAAGTATAAAACTAACTTGGTAAGAGTATTAAAATGCTTCGATCAGATCGAGGTGGGGAATACCTTAGCCAAGTGTTTTATGACCATCTCATTGAGTGTGGGATCATATCTCAGCTCACTCCACCTGGAACACCACAATGGAATGGTGTATCAGAAAGGAGAAATCACACCTTATTAGATATGGTACGATAGATGATGAGTTATACAGATCTTCCTACTTCCTTCTGGGGACATGCTCTAGAGACGACCGCTTTCACACTTAACCGAGTTCTATCTAAGGCTGTCATAAAGACACCATATACAATATGGACTGGGAAGAGTCCCAAGATATCTTTTATGATCATTTGGGGTTGTGAGGCTTACTTTCGACGACAAGTATCAGATAAACTTGGACCCAAATCAGACAAGTGCTATTTTGTAGGATATCCCAAGGAAACAAAGGGATATTACTTATATAATCCCACAGAAGGCAAAGTGTTCATTGCCAGAACTGGTGTCTTTCTAAAAAGGGAATTTATTTCTAGAAAGACTAGTGGGAGTGAAGTCGATCTTGAAGAAATTCAAGATACACAAACTAGCACTGATGCCTTGATGGAAATTGAACAGGCACCACAAGAAGTTGTGGAGCAACAACCTGTTCAAGTAGCACACGCTCTACGCAGATCTGATAGGACCCGTCGTCAACCTGAGAGATATTCATTTCTCTTGTCTGACCACGGTGATGTAGAGATTATTGGTCTTGATGAGCCTACATCTTATCAAGAAGCTGTACAGGGCCCAGACTTTGAGAAATGGCTAGAGGCCATGAGATCCGAAATGGAATCCATGTACACTAACCAAGTATGGACTTTGGTTGATCCACCTGAAGGGATCAAACCCATTGGGTGTAAGTGGGTCTTCAAAGTGAAGACTGACATGGATGGGCATAAGCATACCTATAAAGGTAGATTGGTAGCTAAAGGTTTCAAGCAAATTCATGGTATAGACTATGATGAAACTTTTTCACCAGTTGCGATGCTCAAGTCCATTCAGATTTTACTTGCTATTGCAGCTTACTATGATTATGAGATTTGACAAATGGATGTCAAAACCACATTTCTTAATGGAAATCTACTCGAGGATGTGTATATAATACAACCTGAGGGTTTTGTAGATCCAAAACATGATGGAAAGCTTTGTAAGTTGCAAAGATCCATTTATGGATTAAAGCAAACTTCTAGAAGCTAGAATCTTTGATTTGATGATGCAATCAAAACATTTGGTTTCATTAAGAATGAAGATGAATCTTGTGTCTACAAGAAGGTTAGTGGGAGCACAATCATCTTTCTCATATTGTATGTAGATGACATACTACTCATTGGAAATAATATCCCTACACTTTAGTCAATGAAGACTTGGTTTGGGAATTATTTTTCAACGAAGACTTAGGTGAAGCAGTCTATATTTTAGGCCTTAAGATTTATAGAGATAGATCTAAAAGATTGCTTGGCCTAAGTCAGAGTACATACATTGACAAGGTGCTTAAACGTTTTGCCATGGAGAATTCCGAGAAGGGATTCTTGCCTATGTCACATGGTGTGAGTCTTTTGAAGACTCAATGCCCCTCTTCTAAGGTAGAAAGGGACTGCATGGATGAGATTCCTTATGCATCTGCTATAGGGTCTATCATGTACGCCATGCTTTATACTCGCCCAGATGTCTCATATGCTTTAAGCATAACGAGCAGATACTAGTCAGATCCAGGTGAAGGTCACTGGACAGCAGTCAAGAATATTCTTAAGTACTTGAGAAGGAATCAAGATTATTTCTTGATCTTTGGAGGTGATGAAGAGCTTGTTGTAAAGGGTTACACTGATGCTAGCTTCCAAACAGATAAGGATGATTATAAATCGTAGTCAGGGTATGTGTTTTTCTTAAATGGTGGTGTTGTGAGCTGGAAGAGTTTGAAGCAGGACACAGTTGCTGATTCTACAATAGAAGTCGAGTATATTGCTGCTTCAGCTGCAGCAAAGGAGGCTGTTTGGATCAGAAAGTTCATTGCAGAGATTGATGTTGTTCCTAGTATAGCGAGTCCAATAGACCTCTATTGTGATAACAATGGGGCTATTGCACAAGCTAAGGAACCTCGTTCTCATCAGAGATCCAAACACATACTACGACGATTCCATCTCATTCAGAGTACCGACCGATGCTAACATTGCAGATCCTTTGACCAAGGCTTTGGCACAGAGAAAGCATGATGGTCACACTAGGTCCATGGGTATTCGATATCTTAGTGATTGGCACTAGTGCTAGTGGGAGATTGTTAGTATTAGCCCTAGTACCAATTATGAGATGATTGTAAATGGCACATTATTGTATCATATATCATTATTAATAAAAGACAAAGTTGATTATTATATTTATTTCAGTTCAATGCCAATTGAATAAGTATAATAATGTCCTTGAGTAGTAGGTTCTTATCTACAATATATCAATTGGTTGAATTGGTAGTGAGATATTGTAGAGAACACTACTCTTAACTATTCCTATTCAAGCATTAATATACAAAGGACAATATTAATGCGTTGAGACTAGCATGTAGGTCCACGGATGACTTGATCTCACAAGTCATGGATATAAGATATCAGGTTGACACATGGGTATATATTAGAGAATATATACTGAATGACCCGCCATGAGAATGTTTCATGGATCGTTATATGAGTGTCATAAACATTCTCATGTGACTATTGGTATGAATAGTCCTTTGACCTGAAGTCACTACGGTTCCCTACATAAGGAGTTGTGTACTTTGGTATCGGCAAACGTCACCTGTATCAAGGTGGATAATAAAGTCGATCACTAGGTATACAATGAATTATGCGGAGGGATGTGAGTGATGTAGATGGGATCTATCCCTTCCATATGATGGAAGCGATATCTGTGGGCCCCTTGATTAGTAGGACACATGAAAGCATGACCATGCGCAAATGAGTCAATATGAGATATTGAGCTTATTTTATTGAGTGTGTCTACTTAGAGATCAAGAAACACAAAGGTTGATAAGAGGATGACACGGTCTATGCCTCATTGATCAACCTAGATATCAAGGATAGAGGGACCAAGTCATACAAGATAATAGCCACGGACAGGTTAGGTCGGATCTTGTCCTTCTCGTCACTTGGGTAGCAATGATGCCTTGCTAGATGCCACTCAATGCTTATGTATCTAAATGATTTTAGATACATTCCCAACGTTACGAGAGCCTATTGGGTCACACACAAAGAACACGTTGACTTGGAGATGGATTATGGGGTTAAGTTTAATCCGAATTATACACATTGACTTAGACTCGAATGAATTCGGATTAGACTTATTGAGTAATGTGTTAGACTCATTGGTTTATTGGATTAATGGCTTATTGGGTTAATGGCTTATTGGGTTAATGGTTAATCCAATATTCTAAATCCAACTCATTAAGATTAATGAATATTAATAGAGATTAATATATCATTAATCAAATGGAAGATCAAGAGACAAAAGTATTTCGTATTCATTGGATGAATACAAAAGCTATTTGTAAAAGTAACCTTTAGGTGAAGTAACCTTTTTGGTAAAGTAACCTTTTTGGTAAAGTAACCTTTTTGGTGAAGTAACCTATTTGGTAAAGTAACCCTTTTGTGAAGTCACCTTATATAGATGAAGTGACCTTTTGGGTGAGTGTGCTCTTCTTGGGTTTTCTCTTCTTCCTTTTCTTCTCTTGGCCAAAAACAACCTTTTAGAGTTGCTAGCACAACGAAGGTTGTTTCTTCTCCAAGTTGTGAGTTTGTGAGACGGACGGAGAACGTGTTCGTGTGGATACCGTAGAGGCGTAGACGTACTGATCGTGCTGATATCCGCATTTAAAGAAACGTTGCTGTCGGGATTGCGAAGGGCACGCAAGAAAGGTATAACTTTCTCATGTAGAAGAATTAGTACTTAGTATATGGTTTCCTTTCGCATGGATCTTCTGGAAAGGAACTAGATGTTTTCCGCCGCGCTTTCGTGTGTTTAACGCCCTAGTTCCTAACATTGTTGCATCCTAGAAGCTGCAGGATATGAAATTAGATAGCAACTTGCTACTTGAGGAGGGGTTACTTCACAAATTTGGGCTGAGCCTTGTCTCAATCCCTCTCAAAGCTTCATTTAATAAGACCTTTCACCTTCACTAGTTTTGATATATAACTGAAAACATATCGATTCTTGAAGTCGTCACCATGCTGAAAGCCATACTACCAAGCTAAAGCATTCTCCCTGAGGATTATCTTAGCTAATGTGAAGTTCCTGTAGGATCGATGCACTAGGGGGTGAATAGTGCTCGTGACTTTCATATTCATTGAAAAACAATCAAAGAGAGTAAAGATAGCAGAAATAAAGACACAACAAACAATCACAAATACCAAGATTTACTTGGTTCGGAGCCTGTGGTGATTCCTACTCCAAGGCCTGCACGTGAGATTATTTTCATTGGGTAATCACTAATCAATCGTAAAGAGTATAATTACAATGATTACAAGTAATTAGAAAAATTAAAGAATACCAACGACTCATAAATTTAAATCTTCAGCGCGGTGGTTGTAAAGGTAGCTTTTGAGCATCGAGGAAGCATTTTCACAGTAGCATGAAGAAGCGAAAGTTGATTGGAATGTTGTGTTTTAAGTGATAGTCGAATACTACTTTTATAAGCTATTTCGGGTGCCTAGATCCCTTTCGGACGCCTGGACTGTGACGTAGACCCGTCCAATCTACATGCTCCAGCCTGTCGACGAGAAAAAGTTTGGCGTTCCGGGTGCATGGACCATGTAACTGTTGGTGCGGTTAGCACTAACGGTCTAACTCAGGTTTTGATGAATGACAAATCAGGTTAAGTTAGGTTTGTCGTGATCTAACACTCTGACCGAGTGTGCAGACAAAGTCCAGACAGGTCGACGGGCTGACCGGATGTCTAGCATGAAGTCCAAGTGGGTCGACGGGCTGACCAGACACTTGGCGAGAAGTCCAGCTAGGTCAACGGGCTGACTGGATAGCTGGCGAGAAGTCCAAGCGGGTCGACGGGCTGACCGGACGCTTGGCGAGAAGTCCCGACGGGTCGAAGGGTTGATCGGACGTCTGGCAGGTGAGTAAAGGTAAGTCATTGGAAGGGAGTGACTGTGAGGACGCGTTCCCAGAAAGGGAACATTAGGCGTCGATCCGGCTTAGATCCATTTCGGATATCTAAGTCGAGAACGTGACTAGATTCCGGTCTCGGAAAGACGGAATCTAAGTCGTACTCTTTTTGCTAAACTATAAACTGAACTAACACTCTGTTTTTCAGGTTATAATTTATAAATTTGCCTCAGACTAACCTTGTTTGTAGGAAAGATGCTCCTTGGAAAAAGGTGGTCCGGGCGCCCGGGAGGCAAAATTTATCCAAACGCGGCGTCGCCACATGGAGCTCATTGGTTGGACCTGCCACATCTCACCAGGGCACCCGGAAGGGATCCAGGGCACCCCAAGCTTCATATAAAAGAAGGGGCAGAGGCAGAGCTTCAACAACAACTGAAAAGAAGATCTTCTACTGCTTGCTCTGCTGCTCTGCGCTCCTGCTATGCTAACGAAGTTCCGACAACACACTTCTCCTTTTCGATTTATTCATTTGTCGGTATTTCTTTTTTTCATTAGCATTTTCTGTACGTAGTTTGTAATAAATTTCGAATTGCTAGTGATTGCCCACCGAAAGCACTCAAAGAGTGCGGGCCTTAGAGTAGGAGTCGACACAGGCTCCGAACCAAGTAAAATTGGTTTGCGTTATCATTGCTTAATTTTTCCGCTGCGTTTAACTCTCTTCGATGAATTTTTCGTAATCGATATTCAACCTCCCTCTATCGAAACATCACGATCCAACAGTAACAACTAAAATTTCCTCATTACGAGTCCTATTAGTACTTTAAAAATATTTAGAAATGCTTTAGAAATATTCTAAAGATTTTTAGAGTATTTTTATGTAATTTTCGGAGTTCGTTTGATATTTTTACCAAAAGAAATGAATTTGAGGCAAAAAGAGGTCGGGCCGAGGATCGAATCGGAGACCTCTAGTTAAGCAAAGTCTTAAGTTGTTTCGGATGACCAAGAACCCAGCAGGGCCGTGATGATCAAATAGATAGCGAAATAAACTTAAGCGGTAATAAGTAACAGAAATACCCTAGATATTAAAAGGGATAAGTTAAGAGAGGAATGTGATTTATTCTCTCGTGACCTAAGACCCTTCCTCCTCCTGACTGCACGCGGCGCCTTTGCTTGGGCGAAAACAAAAAGAGGAAGCTAGGGCTTCGACTCCGGCGGTCGACCAAGGATCAATTCCGAGAGCTTTCCACACCATCGCGATCGCCTCGTTGAGGAGAACGCGTAGACGTGAGGAAGTTGCCGAAATTTCACTCTTCTCCACAGCCCTAGAAGCCGATTTTGGCTGTGAGTCAAGGGAATTCAGTAAGTGCTTCTCACCTGCAGTAGGAGTAGTTTCAGATTCTTGTTCCTCCTTGATTTTTTGAAGCACGCTGTAAGGAATATGGTTTTCGAAGTATGCTGCCATGAGTCTTATAAAAAAAAAAGATTGTGTGGATTAGGAATGTAGTTTGATTTTCCAGCCCTATGATTAGCATCTCATATTAAAATTCTTATTGGTTGTTACTTTAATGGGCATAGTCGGCTCATATTGAGCCTTGCAGGTTTCGGTTTTGTTGCGAAGCAACGAGCTTGAGATGAGTTAGATTTTGAGCATGTGGTGTTGGCTTCGTGGTTACTGCTATGAACAGAAATGGCTTTTATGTTTGTAATATCTCAGTATTTGATTTTCCTTGCTGCCATGTGTAGGAAAAGCCCTCTAAATGAGGATACAGTAGAATGGTTTTGTACCTAGTAGACCTTTAGAGACTTATGGGTTGTTGTAAGTAAAGCAAGGTTAGTTTTTATAGAATTCCGAATTTCAGAATTTGGATCCGCAGCACGCCAAGTGCTTGAAGAGATGCCGAGGCATTTTATATTAAAAGTATTAACAAGTAATGAGTATTTTACTTGAAGAGGCTAGTGTTGGACCCCATGGTAGTTTTGATGTGATCAACCAAGTTGGTTAGGTCCTGCGTTGTATTTGATCCCTGTGTCTGAGTGTGCAGGAGCTTAGGAGCACAGGAAGTCGAGCAGAAGATGCAGCTAGCGAGAAGGACGGTACGGGAAGGGAGCCGACGGGCTCGGTGCATCCGAAGGACGAGAGAGCTGCGGAAGAGTACTCCGGTGGGCGTGAAGAGCATGCGCGGCGTTCGAGGGATGTTAAGTCGGGACGGAAAACTGCTCGAGGAAGGCCGGGAATTGGGTTCGGGTGAGCCCTATTCCGGTTGGCCGCAATCACCCAAAAGAACGAAGCGAAGGAAGCTGAAGAAACTAAGCTGGAAGCTTGGAGGCGCCCTGGAAGGCGCCCTTGAAGGCGCCTTCAAGCCTGTTGAAGGCGCCTTCAACAGGTCAGTTTTGACCGTTTGCGTGCGGATAAAGTTTTATCCGCTGACCGAGCTGGAGGCGCCTTGAACCTTGTTGGAGGCGCCTTGGACCCTCGGGATAGACTTTCCAGGAGCTATAAAAAGGCCCCTGGAGCTAGGAATTCAAAAAAAACTCAAGCAATCAATCTGTACTCAATTCCTAGCAACTAAGTGAGCGTTCTAAGTGTAAAAAGGCTTCTCCGCCTACAGTAAAGGAGATTCTGATAGTAGAGCTTTTTCATCGCCCTGGATTAACAACCTCCTTGGTTGTAACCAGGTTAAATTCTGTTTCTGTTTCTGTTTCTTTTTCTGTCTCCTTAATTTAGTTGCTGTTATTTCTATTGCTGATTTAAATTCTGAGTTGAAATCCGAGGAGGGTATTTTTTTTGTTTTCAGCAATTCACCCCCCTCTTGCCAGTCTCCGCTGCACCAACAAGTGGTATCAGAGCCTGATCGCCTCAGAAGGACTAACTGCCAACTGAAGCACTACGATCAAAATGATGGCCGGAGCGAACATCCATCCCCCGAAGTTCGACGGAGATTTCGCTACATGGAAGCGAAAAATGGAGGTATTTTTTAAAACCGATTTTGATATTCTTATTACAATGAAATATGGTTTTGCAGCGCCGAAAGACAAAGAAGAAAATACATGGAGCAAGAAGGAGCAGAGTTCCACCTGCTCAGTGTGCTGCCGCCGCAAGAAGTAAATCGGATCGGAAGCTACGAATCAGCGAAAGATCTCTGGGAAAAATTCCTGGAGCTACACGAAGGTACTTCCGAAGCGAAGCTAGCAAAGCACGACATCCTCCGGAACCAGTTAACGAACCTCCGGATGAACCAAGGCGAGAAGGTAGCGCAACTCCAAGCGAGAATCAAGGAGCTAATAACGCAACTAATGAACCTTGGAGAAGAGGTAACCAACCGGGACTCTATCCGGTACGCGCTCAACGCCTTCCCTAGAACTCCAGAGTGGGCTTCCTTAGTAGATGCGTATTACATCTCTAAGGACCTCGAGGTAAGTACTTTAGAACAATTATTTTCCACTTTTGAACTTCACGAATCTCGAGTTTCAGAACCCATCGGAGCAGAGAAGACAAGTCAGAACATTGCCTTAAAGGCAAAGATGAACAGTTCTGACTCCGAAGCCTCAGTCGACGAATCCGAAGCGGCACTACTGGTAAGACGCTTCAATAAGTTTTTTAGTACTAATAAATTTAAATCGCAGAGGCATCATCGAAAGAAGAGGACGGTTCACTGCTACAACTGCAACGAAGAGGGACACATCAAAGATGACTGCCCAAAACTAAAGAGAAAGGAGAAAGAAAGGGCAAAGCCAAAATACAAGAAACCAGAACCCTCCAAGCACAAGAATCTGAAGGCTACTTGGTCAGATTCGTCAACCTCCGAATCGGAAGTCGAAGAATTCTCGGGACTAGCACTGATGGCCAACCATCAGAAAGAAGAAACATCCAGCTCAGAGATGAGCATCGATGAAGGGGGAGGAATATCAGAAGAAGAAAGCAGCAGTGAAGGGGGAGCGTCACCAGACCAGGTAAGTAAGGTACGCAGTCTAACCCCAACTCAATCTTTCAAATTTATCAAGTCTCTTTCTAAAGAGTTAGATCAATTAGAAAAAGAGAATGCTGAACTAAAGTTGAATTTAGCAAGAGCATGCCCGTTAGAAATGTATGATCATCTAAAATCAGAAAATGAAAATTTAAAATTAGAAATTGAAAAATTGAAAAATGATGCATGCTTAAAGAAATTTCCAAAGTAAAAAATTAGAACTTATGGTAAATTAAATTGGTATATAAGGAAGCATCAAGGTCAACTTAGAAAAATACCAAGAAACTATGTACCCCTAGATTTTTGAATAATCCTATAGGAAGGAACCTCTATTGGGTTCCAAAATCTGTGCTTAATTAATTTTTAAAAAACTAAAAGCTTAAAGTGAGAGAATTAAACATTGAAATTCTTTATGGAAACTTTGTCTAAGGAAGTGGTTGTTGCTCCAATAACCAAGAAGGCCTAGTGCCTCGCCACGACCTGAAAGCTAAAATATTGGAAGAAAATGTTTAATTAACTTTTTTGAAAAAGCATTAAACTAGAATCAAATAATACTTTAAAAGTTTTTAAATCTTTTTAAATTCTAAAAAGTCAGATTGTGAAAAAAAAAATATTGACTTAGAAATTTTTTTTGAAAAAATTCGTTTTGACTTAATTTTGACTTAGAAGATTATCTTTTTTTTTTGAATAACTTAGAATTTTTTTTTGAATTCATTTTTAACTTAGAATTTTTTTTTAAAATTCTATACATTTTTGCTGTGATCAAAGGGGGAGAGAAAAGTACAAGTTTAGGGGGAGTTTTTTTTTCAAAGTGTTGCAATTTTACTAATTGCAAAAATTATTCTTAACTTGTTAGTTTAGTAATTTTTCTTTAAAATTACTATTTTTTTGTCTATTTTTAACCCTAACTTGAACTTGGATTGATGCACATCAAAAAGGGGGAGATTGTTGAACCCCATGGTAGTTTTGATGTGATCAACCAAGTTGGTTAGGTCCTGCGCTGTATTTGATCCCTGTGTCTGAGTGTGCAGGAGCTTAGGAGCACAGGAAGTCGAGTAGAAGACGCAGCTAGCGAGAAGGACGGCACGGGAAGGGAGCCGACGGGCTCGGTGCATCCGAAGGACGAGAGAGCTGCGGAAGAGTACTCCGGTGGGTGTGAAGAGCGTGCGCACCGTTCAAGGGATGTTAAGCCGGGATGAAAGGCTGCTCGAGGAAGGCCGGGAATTGGGTTCGGGTGAGCCCTATTCCGGTTGGCCGCAATCACCCAAAAGAACGAAGCGAAGGAAGCTGAAGAAACTAAGCTGGAAGCTTGGAGGCGCCCTTGAAGGCGCCCTTGAAGGCGCCTTCAAGCCTGTTGAAGGCGCCTTCAACAGGTCAGTTTTGACCGTTTGCGTGCGGATAAAGTTTTATCCGCTGACCGAGCTGGAGGCGCCTTGAACCTTGTTGGAGGCGCCTTGGACCCTCGGGATAGACTTTCCAGGAGCTATAAAAAGGCCCCTGGAGCTAGGAATTCAAAAACAACTCAAGCAATCAATCTGTACTCAATTCCTAGCAACTAAGTGAGCGTTCTAAGTGTAAAAAGGCTTCTCCGCCTACAGTAAAGGAGATTCTGATAGTAGAGCTTTTTCATTGCCCTGGATTAACAACCTCCTTGGTTGTAACCAGGTTAAATTCTGTTTCTGTTTCTTTTTCTGTCTCCTTAATTTAGTTGCTGTTATTTCTATTGCTGATTTAAATTCTGAGTTGAAATCCGAGGAGGGTATTTTTTTTGTTTTCAGCAATTCACCCCCCTCTTGCTGGTCTCCGCTGCACCAACAGCTAGTACCCGACTTCCGAGGTTGTCGTTAAACAAATCCAGGTGACCGGTTCCGAGGTCTCGGCCCTGGTAAGACCAAGGTTTTCACCCTCGTAGGACTGGCGGTTCGCCCCCCCAGTCTCTATTAGGGATCGCGCTTTGGTACTACGCCTGGGCCCAAAGAGGAAAATTTATTATTATTTTGAATTATAAGCTTTGAACAAATGAAATAAGCTTTATATGGGTTTTTAATTCCAGCAAGCTTTAGTGTTGTTTGTGCTATGTATCAGACATGAGCAACCTTTGTTTTTGGGAGTATTCAGCTAGGTCTTTTAGCAGTTCATCTAAACATGCAGTTTGGTTCCCTGTTGGTGCGGAAAGCATCCGACGATCGAACTTAAGTTTTGATAATGGCAAAGGATTCAAAGTTAAGGTGCTTTGTTTTCTGACAGCTTTTGCTGAGTGTTTCAGGAAAGTCCTAACTGCGGTTAGGCAAGGTAAAACCCTAGGGGGTGGTAACCCTAGGTCATAGGGGGTGGTAACCCTATGCGGAAAGCCTTGGCAGGTCGATGGCTTCAGTCAAAAGTCCTAGGGGGTGGTAACCCTAGGTGGAAAGTCCCGTGTCGCGAACTGTGAAAGTCCGAATCGGTGAAGCGGATGTTCAGCAGAAAGTCCGGAGCATCGAAAGTCGAGCAAAGTCCAACGATCCGGAGGATCGATCGGCAATGTAAAATCTCCGAGAGGAGTAGGTGAGGACGCGTTCCCGTAGAGGAACAGGAGGCGTCGGGTCGACCTAGGGTTTCCTATGGAAATCCGAAGCAGTCCGGAGACTGTCATAATTTCATATTCATACTATTATTTTGTGTTAACTTTGTGTTGCAGGTATCTTTGGATTAACATACTTGCAGGTACCAAAAACACAAAGAAGGACTCGGATGAACAGTGTCCGAGGCGCCTCCATGGAGCTTGGAGGCGCCTCGGGTGCGAGCCAGGAAAAGGCCAGCGCAGCAGACTGGAGGCGCCTTGAATGGAGATCAAGGCGCCTTGGACCGGAGGTTGAAGGCGCCTTGGATAGGCTGAAGGCGCCTTGAACCAGATAGAGTTCGACCAGGTCAGTGCTGATCCACGCGGGTGACTCGGCTCGTTCAAGGCGCCTTAATGAACAGTATAAGGCGCCTTGAACCCCCTTTATAAGGGGTCTCGACCAGCAGCTTCAGACAACTTCTTCCAAGTGACTCAAGTGCTACGTGCTGCTCCAAACGATGTTCCGAAGTGCTGCTACTTGTGCCCGACGACCAGGAGCTCCGAATCTTCATTTCTTTGTCGTTGGTATAATTAATTATCGCCGTTTATTGTACTTCAACTTGTAATCGTTTATCGAGCTTATAGTTGTTGCCCACCGGAAGCGATCAAGGATCGCGGGCCTTCGAGTAGGAGTCGCCTTAGGCTCCGAACGAAGTAAACGACCGTGTCTCTGTGTTTGTGTTTATTTACATTTTCCGCTGCTTTAATTACTCTACGAACGTTTTACGATTCCGATAATCGAACGAAATAGCCACGAGCGCTATTCACCCCTCTAGCGCTCTCGATCCAACAATCGAACGTGGTCGCTTTGAATTGGTGCAACCACCTTTCAAAACAAATTTTTCGCTTTTTTTTTTTTCTGAGTCGAATTAGAATTTAGCCTTATAGCTATATTCTAATTTTTGTTTCCCCGAATCGACTTTTGCTCAAGTAGGTGCAACACCACTCGAGTTCGCTTTTATTATCCTTTACTCTAGATTACTAATCCAAGACTCGGCCTTGGAATAGATTTTGTTGTTTTGTTCTTTTAGATCTAAATGGCCCAACAAGAAGGATATAGCACCGTTCGTCCCCACTATTTTCCGGAGAAGACTTCGGTATTGGAAGGCGAATGGAGATATATCTGAAGATCCGCCGATACCGGATGATCATCAAAGCAGGAATCGCCAACTGGTACCGACGGAAGCCTACACCACCGTGAAAATTGGGAGCCAGCATTTATCAAAAGGTGGAAGCCGACGAAAGCCACTGCACCATCCAATGTGGTCTTACCAAAGAAGAGCTCAACAGTCGGTCCATTCTCCTCCGCAAAAGAACTCTGGGAAAAGCTCATCGAACTCCACGAAGGCACTGACGACACCAAGGTAAGTAAAAGAGATCTTTTACTTAATAAATTATATAATCTAAAAATGCAGGAAGGCGAAACGGCGAGTTCTCTTCACGCAAGAATACAAGACATCCTTAACTCTCTTCACGGAATTGGCCAGAAGATAGAAAATCGGGACGTAATAAGGTATGCCCTAAACTCGTTTCCAAGGAATACATTGTGGGCATCAATGGTAGATGCCTACAAAGTTTCCAAGGATTTATCTTCTTTAAAACTAGATGAACCTTTTAGTGAATTTGAACTTCATGAGCAGACTAATGCACAGCCTACCGAGAAAGGTATTGCGTTGGTTGCAGGTACAAGCCGAACCCGGGAACCGAGACCTCGACGGAGAACCGAACCAGCATCGGAAGCTGAACCAGACTCTGATGATGAAGAAGGTGACATTACAACCGAGCTGGTAAATCTCGTGAAGAAGCTCTACAAGACGAAAGGATTCGACAAAAGAGATCTAAAGAAGGCAGTGAAATCAAAGGAAGGCCCACAAAATACAAAGATGAAGTTTGAAGTTACATGCTACGGGTGAACCAAAAAGGGCACATCAAAACCAACTGCCCTAACCTGAAGGAGGTCAAAAAGCAAAGAAGGAAAAAGGTCCTTAAGGCAACATGGGACGAATCTTCATCAGAGGACGACGACGACGAGCTCGAACAAACGAGTCTACTCGCATTAATGGCCCGGGACCAAGTCGTCGAATCCGGATGCGAGAGCGAGTCTGAGGCAGAGTCCGAGCAAAGCCACGGATCCGTATCCGTTTCCGAAGGACCAGACCCCGCTGTAAGTATCTCCCGGTTGAACAGTTTAGTTAGCTATTTATTGCGCAAATTAGCTAAGTCAAACCTGAAAGTTAAGTCACTTCTAAAGGAAGTAAGTGTCCTTAAAGAAGTGGCTGACACCAAACCCTTACCTGACCAGAGTCAGACTGAATTTCCAACTCAAGTTCAAAAACTTGAGGAAGAAAATTCAAGTTTAACAAATAAGGTTAAAGATTTAGAAAATACCTTAGAACGGTTTACTTTGGGCTCCAAGAATTTGGACTTGATTCTTGGGACACAAAGAGCCGTCTACAACAGAACTGGGTTGGGATACAAAAGTAAATATAGATCTTATTTATCACTAATAAACAAACAAAGTATTAAATCAGTCCAAGCATGGGTCTCCAAGTCTAACTTGGTCAATCAAGTTGGACTTGGCCAATACTGGGTTCCGAAGGATCAAATATACTACCTCGATAGACCATATCGAGGCCATGATCCAGGGGGAGCAAAAAGAAAGACAATCCTAAAAATTTAAAATTCTAAAATCTATATTGAAATTAAAGTTAAATTCAAAATTCAAAATTCGAAATTAAAATTAAAAAAAATTAAATTCAAAATTCGAAATTAAAATTAAAAATTAAATTCAAAATTCGAAATTAAAATTAAAAATTAAATTCAAAATTTGAAATTGAAATTAAAAATTAAATTCAAAATTCAAAATTCGAAATTAAAATTAAAAATTAAAAATTAAATTCGAAATTGAAATTAAAAATTAAAATTAAATTCAAGATTCGAAATTGAAATTCAAAATTAAATTATAAAACTCAAAATTAAAATCAACTTCAAAATTAAGTTAAAAATTCAAGATTTGAAATTAAAATAAAGATGGAGGATCCAGACTCGCTGGCACCCCCAACTAAACTACCCGGCAGGGTAACTGAACCTAATCTACCCGAAATGGGTAAAACAAGAGTAGATTACTCGGCAGGGTAATTAAGGTTAGATTAAAACGGACTAAGGTTAACTTGAACCACAATACTGGTGAAGTTTTTGGATGATAGTACGTTAGGGAAACTTGGGCATCGCATGTCTAGGAAGATATGACTTCGACCTGGTGCATTTGGCCAAGTGGAACTGACCGAAGCTACCCTTAAATGAATCCTGACTAGTTAGACCAAGGATTGGTATTAAGTTCAATGGGTAGGACTATTTGGAAAACCTCAAAGGCATGGTTACTTTAATGAGCTCCTTGTGACTCACCATAGCCCAGAAGTTTATCCAAAGAATGCTTACTTGTTGAACCCAAAGCCAAATCTGAATCTAACACAAAGTTAAACCAAACTCCTGAATTCAACAATAAATCATCTCACATCAATCATAGGATTCCCTGATTGAAAATTTAGATCGGGTGAGATGACTAAGTAATAAAATTCATTTGAAAATTATTTAAAAAAAAAAAATCCTTTCAAAACTCAATTTCAAAATTATTTTAAAACTCAACTTCAAAATTATTTTAAAACTTAAATTTCAAAATTATTTTTAAACTTAAATTTCAAAATTATTTTAAAAATTCAATTTCAAAACTCCTTCAAAATTTATCTCTAACAAGTTTACTTCAATTTAACTATCGTGAAATCCATTAAAACAATTCAACCACTTCCTATGTAGGAATTGGATCAATGGATGTTGGATAGTGGCTGCTCCAGACACATGACTGGAGATAAATTGAAGTTTACTAAACTCACATACAAAAACTTAGGATCAGTTGCATTCGGTAACGAAGGTCAACTTAAGGTAATCGGAAGAGGTAATTTCGAACTCAACTCCGATTTTATTATTCAAAAAGTCCTTTTAGTTGAAAATTTCAAGTTTAATTTACTAAGTATAAGTCAATTGTGTGATAGCGGATACTTAGTAACTTTTGACAAAACCAGGTGTTTAGTTAAAAACATTGAAAATCCTGAAATCTTACTTAAGGGACTTAGGATAAATAATATGTATTCAATTAATCTACCGACATCCTCAACAAAGTGTTTTCTAATACAAGAAGAGGAAACTGCTTTGTGGCACAGAAGATTGTGTCACACTCACACTAGACTCATTTCAAAAATGAGTCATAATGGTCTAGTTAAAGGTTTACCAAACCTAAAATTCATTGAAAATTCTATCTGTAATGCTTGTCAACAAGGAAAACAAACTAAGTCAACACACAAATCAACAAATCTTGAAAGAACCAGCTCCTTACTTGAGCTCCTTCACCTTGACTTATTTGATTCACATGGAGCTAAGTCACTAAGCAAGAACCAGTATTGCTTAGTAATAATTGATGACTACTCTAGATTTTCATGGGTAAAATTCCTAAAAACTAAAGATGAAACCTATGAAATATTTAGTAACTTTTGTAAATTAATAGAAAATGAAAAGATACTAAAATTAAAAGAATAAGAAGTGATCACGGAGGAATTTGAAAATCATAAATTTACCCAATTTTGTAAAATAAATGGATATCAACATGAATTTTCATGTCCTAGAACCCCCCAACAAAATGGTCTGGTGGAACGTAAAAATAGAACTCTACAAGAAGCCGCTAGAACCATGTTAAATGAATATAATTTAAATCACCAATTTTGGGCAGAAGCAATTAATATTCAAAACCGAATTTTGATCAACAAATTTCACAAGAAAACCCCTTATGAACTATATTATCATAAAATTCCTAACTTAAATTATTTAAAAGTATTTGGATGTAAAGTTCACATTTTAAACACTAAAGATTATTTAAGAAAATTCACACCCAAATCTAACAAAGGAATATTTTTAGGATACTCCTCAAACAGTCGAGCCTATAGAGTCTACAATCAAAACACCCTAAAAGTTGAAGAAACAACTAATATAATATTTGATGAAGAAAATAATCTACCAAATATAAATGAGAATGTTGATATTGATCCAAGAAATATAGAAGATGATGAAATTCAACCAAATCTTAATAAACCAGAGGAACCAGCCCCTGACCCACTTATCAGACCAACTAGGGTCAGTACCTCTCACCCATCTGATCAAATTTTGGGTGATCCAAATCTAGGAGTCAGAACTAGATCCTCCTATAGAATCCACAATCAGATTGCCCTAATTTCTAAAATCGAACCAAAAACAATAGAAGAAGCACTACCTGACCCGGACTGGATCATAGCTATGCAGGAAGAGTTAGCCCAATTTGAGAGAAATCAAGTCTGGGAACTTGTATCTAAACCCTCAAATAAATCAATAATCGATACAAAATGGGTATTTAGAAACAAGCTAGATGATCAAGGCGAAATAATTAGAAATAAGGCTAGGCTTGTAGCTAAAGGATTCAGCCAAGTTGAAGGTTTGGACTATGATGAAACCTATGCCCCAGTAGCTAGACTAGAATCCATTAGAATGTTGTTAGCCTATGCAGCAAACAAAGGATTTAAACTATACCAAATGGATGTCAAGTCAGCATTCTTAAATGGATTTATTAAGGAGGAAGTATATGTAAGCCAACCCCCAGGATTTGAGGACTTAGGATATCCTAATCATGTATTTAGGTTAAAAAAGGCCTTGTACGGACTTAAACAAGCCCCTAGGGCATGGTATGAACGATTGTCAAATCACTTAATATCCAAAGGTTTCAACCAAGGTCAAATAGATCCAACTCTATTTGTAAAAACTGTAGACAAAGACATCTTCATAGCTCAAATCTATGTTGATGATATAATTTTTGGATCAAATAACTCTAAATTTTTAAAAGAATTCACTAAATTAATGGAAAATGAATTCGAAATGAGCATGGTTGGTGAACTTAATTTTTTCTTAGGCTTACAAATAAAACAAACTAAAGATGGAATATATATTTATCAAACTAAATATGCAAAGGAATTAATTAAAAAATTCTGCATGGAAAATTCAAAAATAATAAATACACCCATGGCAACCAACATTAACATAGACTCTGACCCTGAAGGCAAACCAGTAGACCCAAAGTACTATAGGAGTGCCATAGGAAGCCTGCAAGCCGACCCGACATATTATTTGCAGTTGGTATGTGCGCAAGATACCAGTCTTGTGCAAAAGAGTCACATTTAACCTATGTTAAAAGAATACTTAGGTACATTAAATGTACTCTAAATATAGGACTCTGGTACCCTAGAACTTGCACCTTTGACCTTCTTGGCTATTCTGACTCGGATTACGCCGGATGCAAGTTAGACAGAAAAAGCACAAGTGGTAGTTGTCAATTTCTAGGATAATGCCTAGTAAGTTGGTCAAGTAGAAAGTAACATTGTGTGACTTTGTCTACCACTGAAGCTGAATATATAGCCTTAGGTGAATGCACATCTCAATTGCTTTGGATAATGCACACTCTTAAAGACTATCAACTGAACTATCATAACACAAAAATCTCAATTGATAATATAAGTTCCATAAATTTAACAAAAAACCCAATTCATCACTCAAGGACTAAACATATAGAAGTGAAGCACCATTTTGTAAGGGATCATGTAGCTAAGGGTGATATTATACTCAACTATGTTGAGTCAAAATCAAATCTAGCTGACATCTTCACAAAACCCTTACCTGAACTTGAGTTCAGCTCACTTAGAAGACAAATAGGAATGTGTTGGGTAGAATAGACAATGTTTGGTTATCATTTGCTTTTAAAATTCTAGGAAAATACTTATTTCAAAATTCCAATTTCTTAGAATTTTCAACATTTGGATCTAGCCTAAGTTTTCCCCTAGAAATCATGTTCCCCTAGATTAAAGCCAGAGCATCTCACAAACACCTAGGTCTACCTTGCTTGTGTTTGAAAAACTTAGAAAGGCGTGAGATGCATAGGGTACAGCCTGGACTCAGGAATGCTTATATTTGTGCATCAATATGAGTCTGGGCGTTAAACACATCATAAATAATAATCAAGTCAAGTCTTCCAGCTCTAGCCAACTCTAACTGGACCAAATGGACTTAATTTGACTAACCATGTGAAAGCTACTGCCCTCTAGGCAATCAGCAAGTAGCTAAAGGTTAGACAATTGAGAAAAGTGTGTTTCAATTTGTTGTTTAAGCATGATTGTACTTTAAGGTTCTAATCAAATTACTTTACCTGATTATTTTAAAGGCTCTGATACTTAATCAAATTAAACTCAATAATTTAATTTGACTCATGCTTGGACTAGAAAACAAACTACTGCTACTCCCTCTGTCCTAAAACTAAATATTTTTTAATATCAAAGTTTCTTCAAAATGCATATTCAAAACTTAATTACAGTTTTTCAAAACTTGTCCATGTAATTGAGTATTTAAAAATCTGGTCAACTTCTTATAACGTTTTAAAGTTTTCAAGTGACCTCATATTTTATAACTTCTAAGCAAATCCCTTTATTAAAAATTCAAATACTCATATTTTCAAACTTAGTTAGTTTTAAGACTATTTTAACTAGACTCAGTTAGATTGTACTCTAAACTTAGTTATTTGACAAAATATTTTCTCGATACAAATCATTTCGAAAGCTAAATATATAGCCAAGTATTTTCAAATTTGGAAATCTAAGAAGAAAATTCATTGTTATCCCTCTTTGAAAATATTCCTTCAGAAAATACAAATCCACTTTCAAACTGGTTTATTTTTGATATATGGCAAAGGGGGAGAGTAGGTAAATTAAAGTTAAAAGAAAGGTAAATTAAAGTTAAAAGAAAACTCAAAGTAATTAATAAAAGGAGGGCATTTATTAAGGGGGAGTCTAATATTACCAAGTTAAAAGTTTCCAGCTTAACTGCTATTGCATTTGAAGTCTATTTACTTAAGCTTGGTTTACTTTATGCATATGTTAAAGTAATTAATAAAAGGAGGGCTTTTATTAAGGGGGAGTCTAATATTACCAAGTTAAAAGTTTCCAGCTTAACTGCTATTGCATTTGAAGTCTATTTACTTAAGCTTGGTTTACTTTATGCATATGTTGTTTTTTTCCTAACTTTGAATTACGTATTGCCATAATCAAAAAGGGGGAGATTGTTGGTGCGGAAAGCATCCGACGATCGAACCTAAGTTTTGATAATGGCAAAGGATTCAAAGTTAAGGTGCTTTGTTTTCTGACAGCTTTTGCTGAGTGTTTCAGGAAAGTCCTAACTGCGGTTAGGCAAGGTAAAACCCTAGGGGGTGGTAACCCTAGGTCATAGGGGGTGGTAACCCTATGCGGAAAGCCTTGGCAGGTCGATGGCTTCAGGCAAAAGTCCTAGGGGGTGGTAACCCTAGGTGGAAAGTCCTGGTGTCGCGAACCAGGTGAAAGTCTGAACTGGCCGGTGAAGCGGATGTTCAGCAGAAAGTCCGGGAGCATCGAGTGCCGAGCAAAAGTCCAGACGATCTGGAGGATCGTATTGCAACAGGTAAAATCTCCTGAGTGGAGTAGGTGAGGACGCGTTCCCCGTAGAGGGAACAGTAGGCGTCGGGTCGACCTAGGGTTTCCGGCTGGAAATCCGAAGTCAGACCCGGACAGTCCGGAGACTGTCATAATTTCATATTCATACTATTATTTTGTGTTAACTTTGTGTTGCAGGTATCTTTGGATTAACATACTTGCAGGTACCAAAAACACAAAGAAGGACTCGGATGAACAGTGTCCGAGGCGCCTCCATGGAGCTTGGAGGCGCCTCGGGTGCAAAAGCCCAGAAGACTGGAGGCGCCTTGAATGGAGATCAAGGCACCTTGGACCGGAGGTTGAAGGCGCCTTGGATAGGCTGAAGGCGCCTTGAACCAGATAGAGTTCGACCAGGTCAGTGCTGATCCACGCGGGTGACTCGGCTCGTTCAAGGCGCCTTAATGAACAGTGTAAGGCGCCTTGAACCCCCTTTATAAGGGGTCTCGACCAGCAGCTTCAGACATCTTCTTCCAAGTGACTCAAGTGCTACGTGCTGCTCCAAACGACGTTCCGAAGTGCTGCTACTTGTGCCCGACGACCAGGAGCTCCGAATCTTCATTTCTTTGTCGTTGGTATAATTAATTACTGTCGTTTATTGTACTTCAACTTGTAATCGTTTATCGAGCTTATAGTTGTTGCCCACCGGAAGCGATCAAGGATCGCGGGCCTTCGAGTAGGAGTCGCCTTAGGCTCCGAACGAAGTAAACGACCGTGTCTCTGTGTTTGTGTTTATTTACATTTTCCGCTGCTTTAATTACTCTACGAACGTTTTACGATTCCGATAATCGAACGAAATAGCCGCGAGCGCTATTCACCCCCCCTCTAGCGCGTCTCGATCCAACAATCCCTTCGGAACTCTCTAGTAGGAACAACTTGTGCTAACTATGCTGTTAGATCCTTTGTTATTGTTTTGTTATACATGCAGTTTTAGATTTATTGGTTGTGTAATATAGCAATCCAGTTACAGAATTTTCCTTATAAATTCTGAGCATGAATAACTCTAATCCAAGTGTGTGCAGTCCAGATTTTCTGGTTTTGTATTTTTCCATGAGCAAGAATAGCCACCAATTGCATGTCAACTTTAGATCCTTTGCTGGGTTATAAACCGGTGGGGACAGTTCCTCTTTTGTAGCAGTGCTGTTTTGGTTTGGTTGTTGGCTTGAATGAAGGGAATGACTTTATATAAGTTGGTTTTGCAGATTCGATTTTTCCCTTGAAACTTACTGGACCGAGCAGTGCTTACTAAAGCATTTCAGATATTACTCACTTGTTAGACATTTCTTTAAGCATTTCAGTTTGTTTTAGTTTCCGTTATAGATCTTTATATGCACATTGAGTTTTGTGAGTAGACAGCGCTTACTAAGCATCTGCTTATAGTTGCATTTCCTCTTACTGCAAATAAAGGAAAAGGAAAGCTATAGTGAAGGAAGGTGACAAGGAGGTGCGGGATGGATGTGTGATGTCTGGACTATGGAAGCCTTGGGACCTTGCTAAAGAATTTATTAAGATTTTGTATTTGGACTGGTTGTGAAATTTAGGTGGATTAAGTCCTTCTTGCATTGTTAAAATTGTTCTTTCATGTTGATGGTTTATTCATAGAATGTCACGTGCATGTGCAGATTGATATGCACATTAGTTCCATTATTTGAGTTGTATCACTGTCGCGTGCATGTGCAGATTGATATATTTTAGTTGTGAACAAATGCTTGAGTAGGATGTTGAGATGAGTCATTTATGTCTTCAGCTGCTATTTAATTGTATGCTTCGAGTTTTCAAAGAGTTCTAAGTATTACTATCAACATGTGAGCAACACTAGTTAAGTAAAGTTCATAGTTAAGTAACGTCCCACCTTCATAGACTAGTCAAGAGGAGGGTTAGGGTCGTTACAGTTGGTATCAGAGCAGTCCCCATTCTCCAGCATCACACACACATCAACATCAACCTTACCGTCTTCAAGTAAGAAAGTACTTAAATTCTTTCTCTTATGATTTTCTTTATTATTTGCAGTATAGAGAAATCCTTAGAAATATTTGCTTATATGTGCTTAAGCTAGATAAAAGTTCTTGTTTGTCTTTCAATGTTTTTATATATATGTTTAGAGAGTATAGAGACAATTTCAGGTTTTCTCTCTCTACATGACTAGATGTCTAGAAGAGGGCATCCCGGTACCGCTCGTACTGAGGACCAAGCACAGGAGAACGAAGAGCCCAGAGCAACTGAACCTGATCTCTCTGAAGTTGTTGCTCAACTCCAGAGACAAGTAGCAGAGCAGCAACAAGCAATCGCCAATCTGATGGCAAATCAGCAGCCAGTCCCTACCACTCCCCCAACTATCAATGTGGAGACCTCAGTGGTGACTGAAGTTCCACCAGCTGCCCTGGAAGTCGCCACAACACCTAAAAGACAAGAAGCATATATGATACAGTGGCTGAAGCTGAAACCAGAAAGTTTCTCAGGCACGACTGAGCCCTGGGATGCCCAGGCTTGGTTCAAGACACTGGAGAGCACAATGGAGCTTCTTGACTGGCCAGAAGTCGAGAAGGTCAAGTGTGCCTCTTTCTGCCTATCTGGAGATGCCCGTATGTGGTGGGAGAGGGTGAAGAGCAAGAGAGCAGCCAACCAGATGAGCTGGGCTGACTTCGAGATAGAGTTTTACGAAGAATTCTTCCGCCAACGGATCACCAATAAACATTATGAGGAGTTTATAGAATTCAGACAAGGTGACCTGCCACTAGAAGAAGCAGTCAAAAGATTCAACAGGCTAGCTCGTCTCTACCCAGAGCTAGTAAGTATAGAGAAAGAACGAGTCAGACTGATGCTCCGAATGCTGAGGCCAGAAATAGCACTTAACGTGAGTAGTGGAACTCACCGACCACAGACTGGTGAAGAGCTGGTCAGCAGGGCATTAGTCACTGAGCACTATCTAAATAGTATCAAGGCACAACAAACGCAGCTCAAGCAGGTCAAGATAGAGGACATGACAGCAGGGAGTCAGAAACCCCAGGCAAGCAAGCAAAACTGGAAGGGCAAAGATAACAAAAGGAAACGATGGAATACAGGAGGCAACCAAAAGGGAGGTTCAACAAACAAGCAGGCCAAGTTCCCTCCCTGTCCTAAATGTGGGAGAGTACATCCAGGAGCCTATCTTTTGGGTATGACTGGATGTTATTCATGTGGTCAAGAAGGGCATCTGGCTAAGGCATGTCCTAACAAGCTCAAAGCACCTCAGCAACAGACAACGCAATACGGGAACAAACCTCAGTTACACTACATGCCTGCAACTCTGGACGGACCTCAGCTCAGTCAAGGAAGGTTGGAGGCCCCACCAGTTTCAGCCAGTGCTAGAGTATTCTCCCTCACTAAAGAGGAAGCTGCTAGTGCCTCCACGGTCGTAACAGGTCAAGTAGTTATTTTTCAACATGTAGCTACTGTACTATTTGATACTAGGGCGACCCATTCTTTTGTATCAGTACCCTTTGCCAAGGAATTTTAGGTGCCTACAGAGAGCATGAACTTCAAGTTCTTGACAACCCTAACTTCTGGGGAAGTCATGGAGTCCAACCAGTGGCTTCGGGTTGTACCAGTCAAAATTTCAGACCGAGAGCTATATGTTAATTTAGTAGTCTTAGCGATGCAGGATTTTGACATTATTCTGGGTATGGATTTCTTCAGTAAGTACAGCGCTTTGGTGGGCTACCGCAAAAGGAAAGTGATTTTCAGCCCAGAAGGTGAACCATCCTTTGAGTTTACGGGAGTGCCGAAGAGGAAGACCCAGAAATTCCTCTCTTCCCTAACAGCTCAGCAAATGTTAGCTAAAGGGTGTGCTGGTTTTCTTGCACACATTGTGAATACAGAAGAACAAAAAGGACCCAAGCAAGAAGATGTTCGGGTAGTCTGTGAGTATCCGGAGGTATTTCCAGAAGAGCTACCTGGACTACCTCCCAACCGAGAAGTGGAGTTTGAAATTGAGTTGGTTCCTGGCACCGGTCCAATTTCAAAAGCTCCGTACCGGATGACTCCAGCAGAGCTGAAAGAGCTACAAGAACAACTCCAGGAGCTGCTTGACAAAGGTTTCATTCGTCCTAGTCATTCACCATGGGGAGCTCCAGTGTTGTTTATTAAGAAGAAAGATGGATCTATGCGGATGTGCATAGATTATAGAGCGCTGAACAAAGTGACAATTAAGAACAAGTACCCTCTTCCTAGAATAGATGATCTATTTGATCAGTTAAAGGGGGCAACAGTGTTCTCTAAGATAGACCTACGCTCTGGATACCATCAGTTGAAAGTGAAAGAAAGTGATATACCCAGAACAGCTTTCAGGACCAGATATGGACACTATGAGTTTGTAGTCATGCCTTTTGGAGTGACTAATGCACCTGCGGTCTTCATGGACTTAATGAACAGAGTGTTCAGAGAATACCTTGACAAGTTTGTCATCATGTTCATCGACGACATTCTGATCTATTCAAGAACCCCAGAGGAGCATGACACGCACTTGAGAATAGTACTGTAGACCCTTCAGCAAAAGTAGCTTTATGCCAAATTCTCAAAGTGTGAGTTTTGGTTAGAGCAGGTGACGTTTCTAGGTCACATCATCTCTAAAGAAGGTATCCAGGTGGATCCTGCCAAAATAGAAGCGGTCAACAACTGGTGTAGACCCAAGAATGCCAGGGAGATCAGAAGCTTCCTTGGTTTAGCTGGGTATTACAGGAAATTCGTGGAAGACTTTTCCAAGATAGCCTCTCCACTAACAATCCTAACTAGGAAGAATAAGAAGTTTAAATGGTCAGACAAATGTGAGCAATGTTTCCAGACACTAAAGAAAAGACTGACCAATGCCCCCATTCTGACGGTTCCAGATAGTGACAAGAGTTTTGACATATACAGTGATACTTCCAAGATGGGCCTTGGAACTGTTCTCATGTAAGAGGGGAAGGTTATAACTTATGCTTCCAGACAACTCAAAGACTATGAGAAGAACTACCCCACTCATGATCTTGAGCTGGCAGCTGTAGTCTTTGCACTAAAACTCTGGCGACATTATTTGTATGGAGTTCAGTGCAGAATCTTCACCGACCATCAGAGCTTGAAGTATTTCTTTACCCAGAAAGACTTAAACATGAGACATCGCAGGTGGCTAGAGTTGGTTAAAGATTATGACTGTGAAATCCTCTACCACCCAGGTAAAGCTAACAAACTGGCGGATGCACTAAGCCGAAAATCCAGTGTAACCCTGATGTCCTTGTCATCATTAGCACTGCCACTGCAGAAGGAATTGTCAGACTTTAGAGTTGAAATTATTTTTGGGCAACTCTCTGCATTGACCTTAGAGTCAATCCTGCTTGAGGATATACAAAGGAAGCAAAGTGAAGATCCAGATATCCATAAGATCAAGCAAGGGATGAAAAAATAAGAAAATTCAAAGTTTCGAGTGTCAGACAGTGGAATCCTATATCAGGAGAGCCGCCTTTGTGTCCCCAATGATGAGGAATTGAGAAGGAAGATTCTAGAAGAAGCTCATAGTACACCGTACTCCATGCATCCTGGTTCCACCAAGATGTATCAAGATTTGAAACAGAGATTCTGGTGGTCTGGACTCAAGAGAGATGTTGCAAAATATGTCAGTACCTACATGACATGCCAGAAGGTCACAGCAGAGCACCAGAGACCAGGAGGAGTCCTGCAACCCCTCCCAATACCAGAGTGGAAGTGGGAAGAAATATCCATGGACTTTATAACAGGTCTTCCAAGAACCACCAATGGGTACGATGAGATATGGGTTATAGTAGACAGGTTGGCAAAGTCTGCCCATTTTCTAGCCATCAAGGTATCTCACTCAATAAAGCAGTTGGCGCAGCTATATGTTAAGGAGGTGATCAGACTTCATGGAGTCCTGAAGTCGATTGTTTCTGATAGGGATGGACGATTCACCTCTCACTTTTGGGAGTGTGTTCAGAATGCATTAGGCACCAAACTCAAGTTCAGCACATCCTTCCATCCCTAGACTGATGGACAGACAGAGCGAGTAAATCAAATTTTAGAAGACATGCTCCGGGCTTGTGCATTAGATTTTAAGGGCAGTTGGTACAAGTATCTGTACTTAGCTAAATTCGCCTATAACAATAGCTACCAGGCCACTATCAAGATGACACCGTACGAAGCACTGTATGACCGAAAGTGTAGATCACCTATATGCTGGTTGGAGCTGGAGAAAGAAAAGAGATGGAATCAGACCTGGGCAGGCAGACCGAGATGATAGATGAAACCACTCAGGCTATCCAGAAGATCAGACAGAGAATTGAGACTGCCCAGAGTAGACAGAAAAGTTATGCTGACGCACATCATAGGCCACTTGAATTCCAAGTAGGGGATTCAATCTTCCTCAAAGTTGCTCCTATGAAGGGAGTGATGAGATTTGGCAAAAAGGGCAAGTTAAGCCCCCGCTACATAGGACCCTACCTGATCACAGAGAGGATTGGGAAGGTAGCTTACAAGCTGGACTTACCTCAAGACATGTCAGCAATACACAATGTATTTCATGTCTCCATGCTAAAGAAGTGCCTCCACGACCCTAGCTAAGTGATTCAGCCGCAGTCAGTGCAGATCTAGGAAGATCTTAGCTATGAGAGCAAACCTATACAGATAGTGGACAGAGAAGTTAAGAGACTAAGGAACAAAGAAGTACCACTAGTGAAGGTCATTTAGCAAAATCAGAAGCGCGAGAAAACTACTTGGGAGCGTGAGGACAGTATGAGACAGAGATATCCGGAATTATTCTATGTTCGAGGACGAACTTTATTATAAGGTATGAGGAATTGTAATAACCCAAATTTTCTCATTACGAGTCCTATTAGTACTTTAAAAATATTTAGAAATGCTTTAGAAATATTCTAGAGATTTTTAGAAATTTTTAGAGTATTTTTATGTAATTTTCGAAGTTTGTTTGGTATTTTTACCAAAAGAAACGAATTTGAGGCAAAAAGAGGTCGGGCCGAGGATCGAACCGGAGACCTCTAGTTAAGCAAAGTCTTAAGTTGTTTCGGATGACCAAGAACCCAGCAGGGCTGTGCTGATCAAATAGATAGCGAAATAAACTTAAGTGGTAATAAGTAACAGAAATACCCTAGATATTAAAAGGGATAAGTTAAGAGAGGAATTTGATTTATTCTCTCGTGACCTAAGACCCTTCCTCCTCCCGACTGCGCGCGGCGCCTTTGCTTGGGCGAAAATGAAAAGAGGAAGCTAGGGCTTTTTACTCCAGCGGCCGGCCAAGGATCAATTCCGAGAGCTTTCCACACCATCACGATCACCTTGTTGAGGAGAACGCATAGACGTGAGGAAGTTGCCGAAATTTCAATCTTCTCCGCAGCCCTAGAAGCCGATTTCAGTTGTGAGTCAAGGGAATTCAGTAAGTGCTTCTCACCTGCAGTAGGAGTAGTTTCGGATTCTTGTTCCTCCTTGATTTTTCGAAGCACGCTATAAGGAATATGGTACTTTTCGAAGTATGCTGCCATGAGTCTTATAAAAAAAAAGGATTGTGTGGATTAGGCATGTAGTTAGATTTTCCAGCCCTTATGATTAGCATTTCATATTTAGATTCTTATTGGTTGTTACTTTAATGGGCACAATCATCTCATATTGAGCCTTGCAGGTTTTAGTTTTGTTGCCAAGCAACGAGTTTGAGATGAGTTAGATTTTGAGCATGTGGTGTTGGCTTCGTGGTTACTGCTATGAACAGAAATGGCTTTTATGTTTGTAATATCTCAATATTTGATTTTCCTTGCTGCCATGTGTAGGAAAAACCCTCTAAATGAGGATACAGTAGAATGGTTTTGTACCTAGTAGACCTTTAGAGACTTATGGGTTGTTGTAAGTAAAGCAAGGTTAGTTTTTATAGAATTCCGAATTTCAGAATTTGGATCCGCAACACGCCAAGTGCTTGAAGAGATGCGAGGCATTTTATATTAAAAGTATTAACAAGTAACGAGTATTTTACTTGAAGAGGCTAGTACCCGAATTCCGAGGTTGTCGTTAAACAAATCCAGGTGACCGGTTCCGAGGTCTCGGCCCTGGTAAGACCAAGGTCTTCACCCTCGTAGAACTGACGGTTCGCCACCCCAGTCTCTATTAGGGAGCGTGCTTTGGTACTACGCCTGGGCCCAAAGAGGAAAATTTATTATTATTTTGAATTATAAGCTTTGAACAAATGAAATAAGCTTTATATGGGTTTTTAATTCCAGCAGGCTTTAGTGTTGTTTTTGCTATGTATCGGACATGAGCAGCCTTTGTTTTTGGGAGTATTCAGCTAGGTCTTTTAGCAGTTCATCTAAACATGCAGTTTGGTTCCCTTCGCAACTCTCTAGTAGGAACAACTTGTGCTAACTATGCTGTTATATCCTTTGTTATTGTTTTGTTATACATGCAGTTTTAGATTCATTGGTTGTGTAATATAGCAATCCAGTTACAAAATTTTCCTTGTAAATTCTGAGCATGAATAACTCTAATCCAAGTGTGTGCAGTCCAGATTTTCTGGTTTTGTATTTTTCCATGAGCAGAATAGCCACCAATTGCATGTCAACTTTAGATTCTTTGCTTGGTTATAAATGGGTGGGGACAGTTCCTCTTTTATAGCAGTGCTGTTTTGGTTTGGTTGTTGGCTTGAATGAGGGGAACGACTTTATATAAGTTGGTTTTGTAGATTCAGTTTTTCCCTTGAAACTTACTGGACCGAGCAGTGCTTACTAAAGCATTTCAGATATTACTCACTTGTTAGACATTTCTTTAAGCATTTCAGTTTATTTTAGTTTCTGTTATAGATCTTTATATGCACATTGAGTTTTGTAAGTAGACAACGCTTACTAAGCATCTGCTTATAGTTGCATTTCCTCTTACTGCAGATAAAGGAAAAGGAAAGCTATAGTGAAGGAAGGCGACAAGGAGGTGCGGGATGGATGTGTGATGTCTAGACTATGGAAGCCTTGGGACCTTGCTAAAGAATTTATTAAGATTTTGTATTTGGACTGGTTGTGAAATTTTGGTGGATTAAGTCCTTCTTGCATTGTTAGAATTGTTCTTTCATGTTGATGGTTTATCCATAGAATGTTTTATTTATGTATTTAGAATTCTCCATTTAAATTGCTATGCACATTAGTGTAAGGGGATCGGTGGCCGGCTTGAAGGGGGGTTGGATAGACGGCGCCCCCAAATACTCGCTTCTCCTACGATGTTAGCTTGCGCAGCGGAAATACAAAACAAACAAGCTAAACTAAAGACAAGAATAAGAAAGAGCAAACAAACCAACACACGTCGATTTACGTGGTTCGGAGATAAAGCTCCTACTCCACGGCTGTCCGTAAGGTGGACGATCCCTCAATCCGTCGGTGGATTAATCCCCGGAAACTCCGGCTAGCACAATCCTCCTTGTCGGTGGAGAAACCTCACCACAACTCGATCAAGAGCACTTGGATTGCTAGGGCACTAGTTGACTACTAATTAGAGGTTACCCACCACTAATTTCGTCAACTCAAACCAAGCTCCCAAGCTTTGGTTTTATAGGCCACGGGTTGGAAAACCCCGCCTACCAGTCGACTGCTAAAACATGCAGTCGACTGTCCTCTGTGGAAATTCGACCGTTACATCCCGTCGACTGATAAAACATGCAGTCGACTGCTACAGTACTGCTACAGTAGCGCTACAGTAAAACCCTAAAAACTAGGATTTTACTCCGAGTACAATCTCTCGTGCACTCGTACCCTCACCCTTATGACTCACTTGATTCTTCCTTTGCAGCTTTGACCTTTTGCCTTCAAGCCTACTTCCTTTGGCTCTCGTCCCTCGGATGCATTCAAGCCCGCGGCTCGTCCCCAATGCCATCCTTCGCGTATGCCTCGAAGTCGCTTCCCTTGGCTCTTGTCCTCGCTGTCTTGTCCACGGTCCCTCGGATGCTCCATCCTTCACCGGACCCGAAGCCATCAACCTGAGTCACATGTGTATCCTGCAAACCTGCACAACTCAAATACACATATCAAATACAAGGGTGAACCTAACTTAAACCCTTTGCCCAAACACCAAAACACATGGTCGCACGGACCATTGGGATTGCTCCAACAATTAGTTCCATTATTTGAGTTGTATCACTGTTGCGTGCATGTGCAGATTGATATATTTTAGTTATGAACAAATGCTTGAGTAGGATGTTGAGATGAGTCATTTATGTCTTCAGCTGCTATTTAATTGTATGCTTCGAGTTTTCAAAGAGTTCTAAGTATTACTATCAACATGTGAGCAACACTAGTTAAGTAAAGTTCATAGTTAAGTAACGTCCCACCTTCACAGACTACTCAAGAGGAGGGTTAGGGTCGTTACAGACCAGCTCCAGGCGCATGGACCATAAAGGTGCCTGCCTAGGCGTCTCACTCGGGCAGAAGCTTCCTGTGCGCCCGTACCAGCTTCGGGTGCCCGGACTACCTCCAAGCCCCCGGACTCTCTCCGAGAACTCAGACTCCCTCTAGGCGCCCGAACCCCTCTCATTTTTCTACTTCATTTTCCTACAAAACAAGGTTAGTCCGGGTAATAATATATGATGAAATATAAATTTGGCAGTCTTCGGACTGTCCGGTCTTGACTTTGATTTTCCCTGAAACTCTAGGTCGGACCGACGCCTCCTGTTCCTTCTTCAGGGAATGCATCCTCACCTACTCCTCTCAGGAGAGATTACCTTTTGCCAGATTGGTCCTCCACACCGTCTGGACTTCTGTTCAGCATCCGAGGCTTCAGGTCTTTTCCGCTGGACGTCCGATCATCGACCCATCCAGTCTTTCTCTTGGTGTCAGCAACCCTCAATACTTTCATCTAAAATCCGCGATCCTAGGATTTCGCCTAATGTCCTCATCCTGCTAAGACTTTGCCTAGTCCTCCGGACTAGGACTTCATTGCCTGACCATAGCTAGGACTTTCCACCTACCGAATTATAGTTAGGACTTTCCTGCACATTTATTTTAGCTTGTTAGATCACAAGATAGCTTAACTTTGAACCCTTTGTCATAACCAAAACTTAGGTTTGATCGTCTGGTTCTTTCTGCACCAACAATCTTTCCCTTTTTGATTATGGCAACATAATTCAAAGTTAAGTTTAAAGCAAGTAGAAAACCATATAGATAACAAGAAACACCAAGGAAGAATCTTTTTCAAAAACTAAGCTTCTAAGATTTTGAAAAGGAACTAAGAAATAATTTTTAAAGAGTTGAAAGACCCCCCCTAAAATATAGCATTTTCTTATCCTTTTCTCTTTAGCTGCATACATAGATATAAGATACCTTCGTTAAGTACTAAAAAAATATTTCTCATACAAGCTTAGTTAAGAAAAAACTTTAGTTAAGTGCTAAAAAGATTTTAAAAATTCTAATAAAGACTTAAGTACTTAGCTTTAAAAAGATTTTGATCAAGTGCTTAACTAGCTTTAAAAACATTTTGATAAAGTTCTTAACTAGCTTTAAAAAGATTTTAATAAAGTACTTAACTAGTTTTTTTTAAAAGATTTTGATAAAGTACTTAACTAGTTTTTAAAAGATTTTGATAAAGTACTTAGTTAGCTTTTAAAAAAGAATTTGATAAAGACTTTAGTTAAGTACTTAGTTTAAAAAAGAGTTTTGATAAACAACTTTTAGGTAAGTACTTAGTTAAAAAAAATTTTGATAAACAACTTTTAGTTAACTCCTTAGTTTTAAAAAGATTTTGATAAAAAACTTTTAGTTAAGTACTTAGTTTTAAAAAGATTTTGATAAGAAAACTTTTAGTTAAGTACTTAGTTTTAAAAAGAATTTGATGAAAAAAACTTTTAGTTAAGTACTTAGTTTTAAAAAGATAAAAACTTTTAGTTAAGTACTTAGTTTTAAAAAGATTTTGATAAAAAACTTTTAGTTAAGTACTTAGTTTTAAAAAGATAAAATCTTTTAGTTAAGTACTTAGTTTTAAAAAGATTTTGATAAAAAAATTTTAGTTAAGTACTTAGTTTTAAAAAGATAAAAACTTTTAGTTAAGTACTTAGTTTTAAAAAGATTTTGATAAAAAACTTAAAAACTCAAATACTTAGCTACACTTAACTCTATTACTCCCCCTTTGCCATATATCAAAAATAATTTTAGAGAAAAATTTAATCTCCCTCTTAAAAAGATCTAAGTGGATGCTTTTAAGTTTGAGGGGGAAGTCCCTAATTCTTATCTCAGAGTCCAAGCATGTAAAGGTCAAAAGAAAAAAACTTTTAAAACATTCATCTACTTTCCTTAGAGTAAATGTCTAACCCTTAACTACTAGTTCTTTACCATAAGGTAGTAGCGTTCACTTAGTTAGTCAAGTTAAGTGTGTGATCCAATTAGTTTTGACTAAGAAGGATGACTCAACTTGATTAGTTTGAGTTGGTATTTATAGCACAGACTTATATTGATGCATAGACATAAACATTCTGAAGTTCAGACAATACCCTATACATCTCACATCATTCTAAGTGTTTTTCATGCATAAACAAGGTATTCCTAGTGCGCTTGTGAGATACTCTGGCTGATACTTATGGATACATGATTTCTAGGGGGAAAGATTAGGTTAAGTCCAATCTTTGAAAATACTAGTAAAATTAGAAATTTTGAAGAAAATAAAATGATTTATCCTAAATTTTAAAATCAAACTGATTTTGAAAAGTACCTTTAAAAAAGGACATGACTTTTAAAGAAACAACAAAGAAATGGTTTTAAAAAATATTTTATTTTGAATCTATTCTATTAAGCACATGCCTAACTATCTTCTGAGTGTATTGAACTCGAGTTCAGGTAAGGATTTTGTGAAAATATCTACTAGGTTTGACTTGGACTCAACATAGTCAAGTACAATATCACCCCTAGCTACATGATCTCTTACAAAGTGATGCTTTACCTCTATGTGTTTAGTCCTTGAGTAGTGGATTGGATTTTTAGTTAAGTTGATAGAACTTATGTTATCAATTGATAGTTTTGTATTTTTATATTTTAATTGATAGTCTTTTAAAGTGTGCATCATCCATAATAGTTGAGATGCACATTCTCCCATGACTATATATTCTGCTTCAGTGATGGATAAAGCAACACAATGTTGCTTTCTACTAGACTAGCTTACTAGGCACTAACCTAGAAATTTGAAGCTTCCACTTGTACTCTTTCTATCTAGTTTACACCCAGCATAGTCTGAGTCAGAGTATCTGACTAAGTCAAATATGCTAGTTCTAGGGTATCAGAGCCCTACATTTAGGGTTCCTTTAATATATCTAAGTATTCCTTTTTACATTAGTTAGGTGTGATTCTTTTAAATATCCTTGGTACCTAACACACATACCGATTGCAAATAAAATATCAGGTCAACTTGTAGTTAGGTATAGTAGACTTCCTATTATACTTCTATAATATTTTAAGTCTACTGATTTTCCTTCTAGATCAGAGTCAATTTTAACATTGGTTTCCATAAGAGTATTTATGTTTTTGGAATTTTTCATTCCAAAATTTTTAATTAATTCTTTAGCATTTTTGTTTGAAAAATTTAAATCCCTTCTTTTGTTTATTTTATTTGTAAATATAAGAAAAAAATTAAGTTCTCCTACAAGACTCATTTCAAATTCATTTTCCATTAATTTAGTAAATCCTTTTAAAAATTTAGTATTGGTTGAGTCAAAAATTATGTCATCTATATAAATTTGAGCTATAAAAAATTTTCTTTTTCTAAGTTTTTAACAAATAAAGTTTGATCTATTTGCCCTTGGTTAAACTCCTTAGATATTAGGTATGTTGATAGTCATTTATACCAGACCCTAGGTACTTGTTTTAGTCCATATAAGACTTTCTTTAACTTAAGGACATGGTTTGGGTGGTCTAAGTTTTCAAATCCTGGGGATTGATTTACATAAACTTCTTCTTTGATGAACTCATTTAAGAATACGGACTTTACATCCATTTGGTATAACAAGAACCCTTTATATGTTGCATAGGCTAGCAGCATCCTGATTGTAACGACCCGCCTTCTACTGACTAGGCTGTAAGGCCGGAGGTTATATTATGCTAAACTATTCTTGGGATATCACTGAGTATTAAGGTGCGGAAAAGATGAACTAATTAAAACTCTCTGCTATTTGCTGTAAAATCTGGAATTTATATTCAGAATACACCTCTGAAGTTGTACATATGCTAAAGAAGGGAACCTAAACTTTCCATTTGATCACAAAAACTGAAATCAGACACTTCTAGCTGAAATCAGACTTTCCAATCGATCGGCTGATCGATTGGAGTTATTTGATAGATCCACTGATCGATTCAACGTGCTACTGTGCACGGAGGTCAATTCTGGATCGATCGGATGATCGATCCAGCCTGGCCAATCGATCCGATAATCGACTCAGAGGCTCTCTGTTCGCAGAATTAAATTTCTCGATCGATTGGCTGATCGATCCATGGCCAATCGATCAGCTGATCGATTCAACAGCTCACAGTTCGTGGCAGATCACTTCCCAATCGATCGAATGATCGATTGGGGACCCTCCAATTGATCGGCTGATCAATTGGAGCTCTGATTTCTGCTGCACTTCAGAAATTTCGTGTACAACATGAATGTATCAACTAATAAACACTAAACTCTTACTAAGCATGTCATGATTCATAACTTACCGACTAGCATCAAGGTAACTAGAAGTCTAGGCATAACCTAATGCATACCTTCACGATTCATAACATTTAGACATTCAAAAGGTGCAGAAAATAAACTATAAGGAGTTCTAATCCTTTGACTTGCTGGTCTCCAAGGTCTTTATTCCAAGTTCCTTCTCACACACATCTTGTCGCATTGCCCTCCAGCTTCCGCTAATCCATCTTCCCTTTACCTTTATCTGCAGTATAAGGAAAATGAAACTATAAGCTTGGGAGCTTAGTAAGAACCATCTACCTCACAAAACATGCATTCGAAGAAATCATGCTTTCAAAAGATACTATTTAAAATACATGCTGATGATCATGCTGAAAATGCTTAAACATGGCATATGGACATACAAGTCATAGCAGTCAAAGACTGAACATGAAGCTGTTTGTTATATCAATAAGAAAACTAAACTAAAGCTGAGCTGTATTCACATATCTGGTTTGTGAAGTTTGAAAACTATTTTCATAAATAGATAAAAATATTAATCATGCGTTGATGGGCCCGTCAACTGTACTTGCTATGCGCACATCCCTAACTATACCCGAGGTAGCTAGTCCCGAATCTAGTAGGGTTTACTAGGTTATCTAAACCTAGGGACGACTATGGGAGCCCAACCCAAGGACAACTAAGAGTCCAGTACAACGCCATTGATAAAGTAAAATACTGATTCATAAGCTAGTTTATCTTATCTTGTTCTGGCTAGGTTATCTGAACCTAGAGCTAGGTTATCTAAACCTAGAGGCGACTATGGGAGACCACCCATTGGATCGTAGTCCCATATAACTGAAACAAGATTAAGCATGCTATTTAAAATGCTTCTATGGCATTTAATTGAGTCATAAAAATGCCTACTGTATCATATAACTACACGAGTCATTTTATCGAGCACCTGGTGTGCTCTAACTCT
Organism: Zingiber officinale; assembly: GCF_018446385.1. Lineage (NCBI taxonomy): Eukaryota > Viridiplantae > Streptophyta > Magnoliopsida > Zingiberales > Zingiberaceae > Zingiber > Zingiber officinale. The sequence goes on from NC_055999.1 coordinate 76,035,699, forward strand.
CCTCAACTTGATAATCATGCATGTGGTTGAACTAAAAGCATAAAAACATACGATTAACTACTTATACTGAAGGTGAGGGGTTACTTACATCCTACGCTAGATTTCTTACAATTCCGATCGCTAGGTTTCCGGAGAAGAAGATCTCTTCGACGATATTCTTATGTCTACGCGTTCTTCTCGCGGAGGGGAGCGTCCTCGTATCGGAGACGTCGCCGAAAGGTGCTCCTACGACCCTAAGGGTAGAACCCTAGGTGTTATTGTGCTTGTGCGTCGAGAGGGTGAGGAGGAGAGAGGGCGGCATCGGGTGAGGGTGAGGGATAAGAGAAGTTGTCGATCAAATATCCTAAATCCTCACTTAAATTCCCTATTTATATTAAGTGATTAATATGACAAAACTCAATCATAAATATAATTTCTCTCCTCTTCTTTCAGCACACCCCTGCTGGGGCCCCTGGTTACTAGAGTCACCCTATAAGTCATAGAGTCTATAGGTTGTGGGTTCAATTCCCGCTTAGGCCGTTTTACGTTTTTATTTAATTTTTGCTACTTCTGCTACTCCAAAAATTCTATAAAAATATTCTAAAATTCTAGAAAAATAATAGAATATTTCTAAAATTGATTTGAGAATTTTGGAGCGTTACACTGATGAATTCAAGTCTGACTATAGGTGCATAGGTTTCATCATAATCTAACCCTTCTACTTGGTTGACCCCTTCACCACTAGTCTAGCTTTATTTCTAACTATTTCACGTTTATCATCTAGTTTATTTCTAAAGACCCACTTAGTATCAATTATAGATTTATTTGTGGGTTTAGGTACTAGTTTCTATACTTCGTTTCTTTCAAATTGAGCTAGTTCTTCTTGCATCACAATTATCCAATCTGGGTCAGGTAAGACTCCTATTATAGTGTTAGGTTCTATTTTGGAAATAAGAGCTATTTGACTTAGGTTTCTATAAGATAATCAAGTTTGAACTCCTAGGGTTAGTTCACCCAGAATTTGGTTAGTTGGGTGGTTAGATCTAACCCTAGATGATCTTATGTTAGGGTTAACAATTGGTTCTTCTGATTCACTAGGTTTAGGTTTAATTTGATTATCTTCATCATCTTCTATATTTTTTGTATTTTGATTTTCATTGATTAAATTTGATAGGTTATTTTCTTCATAAAAAATTACATTTGTTGTTTCTTCAACTTTTAGAGTATTTTTGTTAAAGACTCTATAAGCCTTACTAGTTGTGGAGTACCTTAAAAAGATGCCAGTTAAAGATTTTGGTATAAACTTGCCTAAATAATCCTTAGTTTTTAATATATGTACTTTACATCCAAAAACATTTAGATAATTTAGATTGAGTATTTTATTATAATAAATTTCATAGGGGGTTTTATTGTGAAATTTATTTATTAGTATTATGTTTTGAATATAACATGTTGTATTTATTGCTTTAGTCCAAAATTGATTACTTAGGTTATATTCATTTAACATAGTTCTAGTGGCCTCTTGTAATATTTTTTTTTGTTATACTAGACCATTTTATTGGGGTTTCTAGGACATGAGAATTCGTGACTATATCCATTAGATTGACAAAATTCGTTAAACCTATGATTTTAAATTCCCCCCATGATCACTTCGAATTCTTTTAATCTTTATATCTTTTTCATTCTCTATTAGTTTGAAAAAATTGTTAAAGATTTCAAAAGTTGCATCTTTAGTTTTTAGAAATTTTATCCAAGTAAATCTTGAATAATCATCAATTATAACTAAACAGTATTGGTTTCTACTTAGTGACATGACTCTATGTGAATTGAATAGGTTTAAGTGTAGGAGGTCAAGTATTGAGTTAGTTCGATTTAAGTTTGTTAGTATGTGGATTGACTTAGTTTGTTTACTTTGTTGACAAGCATTATAAATTATATTTTTAAATTTTTTTAATTTAGGTAGACCTCTAACTAAGCTATTTTGACTCATTTTTGAAATGAGTCTGATGTGAGTGTGACTTACTCTTTTGTGCTATAACTTGATTTCCTCTTGTTGTGTCAAAAGACACTTTCGTGAAGAGGTTGGTAGGTCAATTGTGTAAATATTATTTTTCCTAATTTCCTTAAGTGTAATTTCAGGGTTTTCAATATTTTTAATTAAATATCCAAAGTCAGAAAATGTTATTAAGTAGCCAACGTCACATAATTAACTTATACTAAGTAAATTGAACTTAAATTTCTGAACTAATAAGACTTTTTGAATAATGAAGTCAGAACTTAGTTCGATATTACTTGTTCCGATTACCCTAAGTTTTCTTTCATTGCTAAACGTAACCGATCCTAAATTCTTGAGTTTTAGGTTGGTGAACTTCAATCGGTCTCCAATCATGTGTTTGGAGCATCCACTATCCAACATCCATTGGTCCAAATTATTATGTTCTACACATAATGTATTTGATTTGGATCCAATTTTGACAAATTATAAGATAGATTGATTGAGTTCAACCTCTTAATTTTCCATCTCACCCAGTCTAGGTTGTCAATCATGTTATGCCTATGGGTGATTGTGAGATGGTTAATTTTAACTTAATTTTAATTTAATTTAAGGTTAATTAGATTTCTTTTAGTTTTTGTTAGATTTAATTTAGGTTAAGATTTAATTTAAGTTTAATTTAGGGTAGATTTAATTTGGTTTAGGTTAGATTTAATTTTAGTTTTAATTTAGGTTAGATTCAATTTAGTTTTGGTTAGATTTAGTTTAAGTTTAATTTAGGTTAGTTTTAATTTGGTTTAGGTTAGATTTAATTTAGTTTTGATTTTGTCTCATTTTGATTTTACTAATTTTTAGTTAATCTAAATCCATCTCATCCTTTTCTAAATTATCAATTAGGAAATCTTATGGGTTTTATGAGATGATTAATTTTAATCTTCAATTTAGATTCATCTAAGGATCAATTTATATTTGAGTTAGATTAAGATTTAATAGTTAGTCAATTAAATATTTATTTCAATAATTGTCTTCCAGGCTGTGGCAAGATACTTGGCCTTCTTGGATATTGCAACAACAACTACTTCTAGATAAAACATTTTAAATAAATTAAATATTTAATTTTTCTTTCTAAGAATCCTCAGTCTAACTAATCAAGTGTCGATTAAGCCTAAGTCCTTATCTATCCTAATCTAAGCATGTATAAGGTAAGTAGTAAATCATTCATCAAACAAATTTACTTAATAATAAAAATGGTCTTTCTATTGGCTCATCCTGGATCATATCCTCGATAAGGTCTATCAAGGTAGTGGATTTGATTCTTGGGGATCCAATATTGATCAAGTCCAACTTGGTTAACCAAGTTAAACTTGGGGACCCATGCTTGGACCATTTTACTATTTGTTCGATTAACAAGAGATAGTAGGATTTAAATTTATGTTTGGCCTTATATATAAATTCAGATCGATTGTGTACGATCCTTTGTTTCTCAAGAATTAGGTCAAGGTTCATGGAACACAAAGTGAACCGTTCCAACGAGTCCCTAATTTCCTTGACTTGACTTTTCAACTTGGAATTTTCTTCCTTAAGTTGTTGGACTTGAGTTGAAGTTCCAACTTGAACCGATTCGGTCAAGGAGCTTGGGTTAATCACTTCCTTGAGGGCTTTGACCTCCTCTTGGAGTGACTTGACCTGGAGGTTAGACTTAGCCAATTTTCTAGACAAGTATGAGATCTAATTAAGGAAATTCTTATAGTGGATTGGGAATCTTCTGAACTGGATGCGGATCCGTGGGTTCGCTCGGACTCAGCTTCCGATTCTGTCTTGGATTCTGACTTGATGACTTGTTCTCAGGCCAGAAGTACAAAGAGGCTTGTCTGTCTAAGATCTCTTCTTTGGATTCTTCTAAAGATGACTCATCCTATGTAACACCCGTAAATTTCCTTTCCTCCAAAAAAAGAGCAAAAAGAAATAGAATAAGAGAAAAGAAATAAAAATATATTCATAAATGGCCCGACCTAGGATTTGAACCCGAGACCTCTTAGTTAAGATTGGTTTAAGTAGCCATTAGGTGGTGGTAAAGCATCACATGAGCAATATGAAACAATTCATTATATGTAGATTATGTGTGAAGAGATGCTTCAACTTCCACTTAGTATAAAAGGGGATGGATGAGATCAAAACCTAATTTTCATTTCCTCTTCTCCTCTAGCCGAAATTTCTCCTTCCTCCTTTCAAGTTTCGACCAAAAACCCTAGGGCTCCAAGTCTTATGGCTTTTCAAGGGGAGAATCTAAGGTGAGGGTCTCTCCCAAGGAGGTAGTTCGCGTGAGGAAGGGTGTCTTGGAGATTAAAGCGTGCAAGAGAGGATTGTCTTTCCTACACCTTATAATAGTAAGATATAGTGAAAAGGTGTAAGTGCCACTCACCTGCAGTATAAGTGTTGGGGTTGCAAGGTTGCAAACATAGTCCCATATTGGAAACACATGGGAAAGATCATGGGTTTATAAGAGGAAAGATATCTCCATTGGTATGAGGCCTTTTGGGTAGAGCCCAAGAGCAAAACCATGAGGGCTTAGGCCCAAAGTGGACAATATCATGTCATTGTGGAGATATCTAAATTCTTTTCGATCCTACAATTGGTATCAGAGCCCGGACTGCCAGAAGGTTTAACCGCCGACTGTGCACAAGAGCTATGGTCTGATTGAACCATGTGAGTACAATATTGACCTCGAACAAATAAAGTGAGGGCTCCTATGTTCAGATCAAGAGGACCAGACACCAGGCAGAAAGTCCTAGTTACGGCTAGGCAAGGAAGTCCTAGTAGGTCGGGTAGACCGAGGGGCAGGAAGACCTGGTGGGTCGAGGATCGGACGTGGGAAGCCCATGGTCCTTTGTTTGAGGGGGGGATTGTTGGGGTTGCAAGGTTGCAAACATAGTCCCATATTGGAAACACATGGGAAAGATCATGGGTTTATAAGAGGAAAGATATCTCCATTGGTATGTGTAATACCCACTAAACTTGTAAGATAAATATATGAATGTGGGATTTTTCCTTAGAAAAATAATAGGAAGTGAGTTGAAGCAAAAAGAAATAAAATGAAATAAAAAGAAGAGGAGGTCAAGGATTGAACCATAAACCTCTTATATTATATTTCATAGAATTAATTAGTAGAAACCAATTGGGATAGAGAGAAGATATTGATAGCAAAGGAGGGAAACTCATGATAAAGGTAAGAGTAAAAGCTAGCCAAAAGAAAATAAGAAAAGAGCAAGAGAAGGGCAACTTGCCTTCCTCCCTTTCTCTCCCTCTTCCTCTTTGATTTTTTTGCCGAAAACTTAAAGAGGAATTAAGGGGATTCATTCCCCCTTATTTTATCATGAATGGTGAGAATAAATAGAAAATAAAATAAATGTAAGAAAAATAGAAAATGGGTTAAGGGAGAAGGAAAGCAAAAATCAATTTTGCTACCTCTTCCCCCTTAACATAAAAGAGAGCAAGAAAAGAGAAAATTATTTTTCTCTCATTTTCTCTCATTCATCCTCTCCCTCACTGAGAACACCTCAGTCCCCTCTCCTCCACCTTCGGCCCCAAAGCCAAGGTTTTCTCCTAGGAAGCCTAAGATACAAGGAGGACTAAGCAAGGGAATCAAGGGAAAAGGAACTAGAAGAAGAGGCTATTTCTTCTCCACCATACCTTAGATCCACAAGCGAAAAGGATGTAAGCTTCCCCTCACCTGTGGTACAAGGCTTTTATGTGATTTTCGGATTCTATAAGGATTAGAAAACCTAGGAAAGAATTTAAGAAAATTCGGCTAAAGAAAGGGTTTTCAAATCTAGGATGATTTGAACAAGTCCTTATTTCATGATATTCTTTCTATGCTATGTAGGAAGGATTTTCTTCATGTTTTTATACTTAAATGATGCTTGATCAGAGGAGTACCTAACCCTAGAATTTCGGCCAAAAATATGTTAAGGAGGTTAGGGAAAAATATTGTTTAACTAAACTAGTACAAAATTTCTCCCATGAACTACTAAGGGTTTTTATTGGTTTTCTTGCTTGAAAGTTACTTGAAACCAAAGAAATCCATTTATATGTTTCGGCCAAGAAAAGGGCTTAGGGTTAGGAAGACCTTTAAATTTAAATAACCATGTTTGTATGATAGAATATAGAGTTCTCTTAAAGAATTGCATGTTGTACATTGCTAGAAATTCATGAACTCTTATTTTAGATTTTCGGCCATGATAAGATGGATAGTTTAGAAAAACTTAAACAAAATTCTAATATGCTCAAGACCTCTGTGATATTATGATATGAAAGTTGTTTAATGCTCTTATGTTTAAATTGAGTATAGAAAATTTGTTACATGATATATGACATGTAAGATCACAAGGGTCCTAGCTTGTTTATGAACCAACTTTGTATATGATGTTCTTAGTAATTTTTGCCATGAAACTTACTTAGGTTTTCCATGCTTTAGGCCACTTAAAACTTAGTTTAGAGATGGGTAGGTTTCGGCCATAAGGAGAAATAAAAGAAAAAGGGAAAGAAACCTAGGAAGCCTAAAACACAATTCACATGTATTTTATTATGCTTGTCCTTGCACATGCTATGAAACTTGTATAATTTCTCATGCTTTTAGGCTATTTGAAGCAAGTTTATATTCTGTGAGTTTCGGCCAAGTAGGGTTTAAAAGACCTAGAGGCCTTAGAAATGAAACCAAATGTGTTAAAAGTGCTTCTTATGAAAATATGATAAGGTGTTGATTGTGTCACATATTTGTATAATTTTTCCATGACCTAAATGGATCATTGTGTGTTTCAGCCATGAAGGAATAGATTCCCTAGAAACCCTAGAACAATAATTAAATATGCTTATGTCACTCTACATGAAATATGATAAGTAGAAAACCAAAGTTCTCATACTATATGTTGTTTAGTGACCTAAATGAGGCTAGGGTAAGTTTCGGCCATACCTATTGTATGATGTCTTGTTATGAATTTATACATGATGTTAGTTCAAGTTCACATGCTTGTATGTTTGTTTTTAGCCCTAATGAACACTTGTTAAAAGTTTGACCAAGATATACGTTAAGGGCTTGAAGGACTTAAGAACTAGCTCAATATGCTTACTATGCTATTTGAAAAAAATGCTATAAATATGGTTTAAGGTTTCCATGCTTTTATGACATTTGGGACCTTGTTTATATACTGATAGGGTTCGGCCACATGAGTTTAAGGACTTGGAGAACTTAGAAACCAAGTTAATCATGCTTATAATGCTTCCTATGAAATTTATGTGATGATGATTTAGGTTTCACATGCTTGGAGGTTGTTTTTTTTTACCTAAATTGAGACCTAAGGGGGTTCAGCCATGATAGGAACCCAAGGGTTTAGGAAGCTTAGAACCCAAGTTAACTATGTTACCATGTTTCTTATGATAGTATAATCACATGATACACCCTTATGCTTAACCATGTATGCTTGTGATTGATACCTTTTTATGATATGGTATGTGGATAGAGATATGCATTTTTTAATGATATGTTATGTGCTTAGAAATATGCATGTTTTAATGATATGTTATGTGCTTAGAAATATGCATGCTTTAATGATATGCTATGTGCTTAGAATATGCATACTTTTATGATATGCTATGTGAGTAGAAATATGCATGCTTTAATGATATGCTATGTGCTTAGAATATGAATGCTTTTATGATATGCTATGTGGATAGAAGTGATGCATACTTTTTATGACATGATGTATGCCTAAGTGATGCATACTTTTTATGATATGATGTATGCCTAAGTGATGCATACTTTTTATGATATGATGTATGCCTAAGTGATGCATACTTTTATGCTATGCTATGTGACTAAATGATGCATTTTTATACATGCTATTTTACTTTGTAAGGCTTGTACCAAGGGTGGACTCCTAATCAGTCTCTAAGCCTTGCTTTGTGATCTAGGCTAATAAGGGATGGGCTCCTTAGTACACCCCTAGGCCTTGCTTTGTGATCTAGGCTAAGCCTTGCTTTGTGATCTAGGATAATAAGGGATGGACTCTTCAAGTACGCCCCTAGGCCATGCTTTGTGATCTTGACCTAGTTCCTAGTATGATTCAAGACTTGCTACCTTGGATATACTTAGGACGCGCGCATCTATGTTATGTATGTATGGTACAAGCCGGGGCCCTAATTATGTTGATATTATGTTCAATTATATATATATGTAAGAAGAAAATGGTTTTAAAAGATCATGAGACATACACATGTTTTTCGGATACATGTTTTTTAAAATCATGATGCATATGATATATGATTATGTTGTGTTGAGGCTATGATTTAAGATATGCCATGATATGATTATGTTATGTTTCATGCTATGTTTTAAGAGAAGATATGCCATGATATGATTATGTTATGTTTCATGCTATGTTTTAAGAGATGATATGCCATGATATGATTATGTTATGCTTCATGCTATGTTTTAAGAGATGATATGCCATGATATAATTATGTTATGTTTCATGCTATGTTTTAAGAGATAATATGTCATGATATGATTATGTTATGTTTCATGCTATGCTTTAAGAGATGATATGCCATGACTAGTTACAATGTTAGTTATGTTGCATGATAAGCTTAAAGAGTATGATATGTTATGCCATGACTAGTTGAAATCATGTTAAGTTGAGACATTATTTGATTATGTGTTGATTGTTGGTTTTAGTGAGTAGGAAAGGAACTTACTGAGCCATGAGTGCTCATAGCTTACTTTCCTTGTGCCACAGATAAAGAAAAAAAGTTGGATGAGTTAAAGGAGCAGCAGGAGGGGCAACGAAGATGTGTGTGGCGGTGGCTAGACAACTAATTAAGAACCTGCTTTAAAACCTTTAAGAACTATGCTTTGGTTTTGTGAAATGTAATACAATATGGGTGACTTGATGTTGAGTTTTTATTTATTTTGTGATCATGTTATGAAACCATGTTAGTGTAGTTCGGCTTTTAATTAAGTTAAGAAAAAATAATTTTAAGTCTTCCGCTGTAATACGTACGTAGAGTATCGTAGCCCCGTCCCTTGTTGACAGCAGGGAGGGCGGGCGTTACAGTATGAGGCCTTTTGGGTAGAGCCCAAGAGCAAAATCATGAGGGCTTAGGCCCAAAGTGGACAATATCATGTCATTGTGGAGATATCTAAATTCTTTTCGATCCTATAATAAGTTGCTTCGAAGATGCATTTTGTAATGTCTTTTATGCACGATTTAGAAGATACATGTTGAGATATGCTTTAGACATTTTAATAATGATGCATGCCATGTTATGTAAGATGCCCTCTAAAGTTTTGGGGATTAAGAGCCTGTGTAGGGAATCTTGAATTGCTTCCCATTTAGGTTTGGGGCTAAGAAGCAAATTCAAGTGCCCTAAAAGGTTTCCCTATAAGTGTGAGGGGATTTAAGCGCACATAAGGTGTTTGCTTAAATGACAAGCAAGTGCAAGTACAAGAAATAAATAGTTAAAAGAAAGTATTTTACTTTAGAAAGACATGTATTAGACACAAGGTCCATGGGTGAGCTCTTAGACTGCCCCTAGGCTCCTAGACCACCTAGTAGTACCTTAATGGGGTCGGGATTAGCTATCTCAGATTTATTAAGGATGCGCGCAAAGTGGTACAATGTCGGGCCCAAAGCAAGTTGTTTACTATTTTCACTAATTATGTAATATAAAGTTTTCAAACTTCATGGTTTGTCTTAGTAGAAGTTTCCTAAGGTTGAGAACTTGAGTTATAAAGTGCAGGATTGATGAACTCAATAATATGCTAAGAATCCTGTTTTTAATTCATTACTGGCATGGTTTTAGGTTGATGTTTTGCCTGATAAACCTGTTTAAAAATACATGTCATGCACATATTCTGAATTATACATTTTAGCGTGACTTATCGCCAAGCATGAGTTTTGTGTTTTCCCCAAACAAATTTGAAAAGCCTATTCTTGTTTTAAATGCATTGTTTTATGAGTAGATGGTACTTACTAAGCATTCACTTATAGATTTGTATTTTCCTTATACTGCAGAGAAAAGTAAAGGAAACCTCGAGTAGGAGGAGGCAGTAGGAGCAGTGTTTGTGTGTGTGTGTGATGGAATAGTGGAAGGAGATCGGGGAACTTGTTATTTTATAGAATATGTTGGAACTGGATGTAAAGCACTTTCTTTTTTTCATTCTATCTGAAATACTCCCACTAATTGCCTAGGATGAAGTTATTGGTTTGACAGTAATTAGAGTGGCAATGAAGGGAGCTCTAGGGTGTTTGCGCAGGGGAGAACAAACTCTTTGATGGAGCTGGGGGTGACCTCCGCATGGCCCGTGTCACGACCGTGCGGACTCACACGGCCCCCTACTCCTTGCTCTCGGCCAAGGTGACATGACCGTGTGGATTCACATGGTCGTGCATCCCTTCTTCTCGGCCAAGGTGACACGGCCGTGTGGATTTACACGACCGTGCACTTCTTCCTCTCTGCCAAGGTGACACGGCCGTGTGGATTCACACGGCCGTGCACTTCTTCTTCACACGGCTATGCATCTTTGCTTGGTGTTATGCTTCCGTAAGTGCACGGATTCATCATCAGTAATAAAAATATCGATCCCACAGGGGTTGGCTATAAGCACTAGCAATCGTTCACTTAGGTCAGCTAGACTACCAATGGTCTTTGAATAAGCTAAGGAAAAGAAAGGTTGAGAGAGAGAGAGTCGAGAGTCGCAAGGTAGAAATATTCACTTGGTGATGAGGAGTTCTAGGGGGTCGGTTTCGTCGTGGTAGTATTGATGTGTCTCGTTTTATCTTACTCTCGCTGTCCTTATTCATGCTATTGCCGGAAGCTAAAGCGGATATTCTTAAGCGCCAGAATAGGGTAATGCCCTAAGAAGTCCTATCACGGTTTACCCCTATCACTAGGGCACCTCGACAAATCTTGAGGACACGACTCTAACTGGCAAATTAAGAATAGTGAGTAAAGCTAAGCCTGGTCTCTCGCTCCCTTGGGGAGATTTGCCTTTCCTCTCAAGGAGCTATTCTAGATGTCCATGAACGGGTTACCCCTGTCACTAGGGCCCCTCGGGTATACGATCTAAAGGCAATCCTCTATGAGGCTAACAAGTTCTTCACAATCAAAAGCAAGCAATTAGCAATTGAAACAAAGCATGAAAGTTCATCCAACAAGTATAAACACAATACGAGTTTTACATCAATCCGTACCACGACTACTCCCTAATCCTAGAACAAAGGATCTACTCCATCAATGCTAGAGAAATATCCGAAAACATAGTATGGACAAACATATAATTCTCAGCAAGTAAGAGGGAATATGCTTATCGGATGTCAAAGAGTGGCCTTCGGATCCAACTCTCTGCTTCTGGAGTTGATGTGGTGGTGGAAGTTCGTTGAACGGCGGTCCAAAACGACGTAGAACTGCTCCAAGATCCTTTTCTCCCTGATGGCTCGCCTCCCCCCTTGGCAAAAAGGGTTAAAACCCTTATATAGCCTAGGGTTTGGCCGCAGCGGCATGACCGTGTAAGGGTGGCACGGCCGTGCCCTTCTCCGGTTCTGGTGTGGCTGCACGACCGTGTAGGGTCGCACGGCCGTGTAGCCCCTGGGCTCTATCTTCTGGGGCACGGCCGTGCAAGTCTTCTTCTCTGCCTGGGGTGGCACGGCTGTGTAGGGTTGCACGGCCGTGTGCTGAATGGCTACTGTTTTGGTCGCACGACCGTGCACTCTTTCTCTCCTGTTTGGCCACACGGCCATGCAGGGTTGCATGACCGTGTTGTCTAGTTGGTTCCGATGCATCAATACTCTCCATTCAAGCTCCGAAAATCTTCCCTGTCAACATAAAACCAAACAAAGAGCAGATATCCGAACAAAACAATAGATATGATGAATACAAGATAAAAGATGGATCATGTGAAGAATATATGTGCATAAGTCAAGTGAATGTGCGTAAAAACATGCGTAAAAGATTATAATATTTGCGCACATCACACCCCCAGACTTGGACCTTTGCTTATCCTCAAGCAAAATGCTACAAACTATGTTCATGAAATCCTATAGTGTTTCATAATCCTTAGTGCATTCGCCTAACTCTATCAACTAGTTTCACTGATAAGCATGACTGTGGAGTAACCTAAGTATGACCTAAACATAAGTCCTCTGTGCTCGGTGCAGTAAGTAGCTCAAGGTCTTCAAGTTTCCATTCTCTGTCCTAGTTAAGTCGTCATACAATTGAGTTCCTAATGTTCCCGGTGATAGGCACTTACCTGCCACACACTTGGTTCATTTTCCTTAAATTACACAAGGTCTCAAAGGGTACTTCTCAGAATAAAGAGAAACGTAATATTCATTTCCCAAGAACCTAACTCGGTCTCAAAGGGGTGAATTGTTAGTTTCCGCTCACGACAACTATTTTTTTTCCCTTATTATTATTATTATTATTATTATTATTATTATTATTATATATATATATATATATATATATATATATATATATATATATATATATATTGCTATAGAGGTGTAGCACTTATTACACATGCGATGCATATGTTGGAATTTAGATTTTTCTGAATGAGCTTCCATGATCCGAGATTATCTAGTAACCAAAATGTAAATAAGGAATCGCCGTGGGAACACAAGTACTAAACAATTTGGATGAATCATAACTATTTCAAAAGTATGTCTACCATTCAAGCTTAAGTACTTAAGTGTAGTGAAAATAAGTCCTTAAGGTTAGGCCAAAAACTTATACTAGACTCCGTACAATACTTAGCTTATTTCATGCTACTAAAGATAGAGAAAGGAGATACACTAAACATACTAACACAATCTGGATCACTCATGAACTAAGAAAATGCTAGACATTTGTTGGTGCAACCTTAGGTCAAGGTTGACCTGGTTGACCCGACTCGAGTTGACCTGACTCGAGTTGTATTTTGATGTTTGACAAGAACAAAAGAGTTGTATTTTGATGGGAGATTGTGGATGTAACCTTTGGTCAAAGTTGATCTGGTTGACCCAAGGTAAGTTGACCTGACTCGGAAAAGTCCAAGCAGGGGGTTTGGCACGGGAAAAGTCCAAGCGGGGAGCTTGGCACGGGAGAAAGTCCAAGTATGGAGACTTGGCACGGAGAAGTCCAAGTATGGGAACTTGGCAAGTGGAAGTCGGAGAGGGCACGGTAGCTCGTTCTCCGAACTATGGTCAGAGAGGGCTCGGTAGCTCGTTCTCTGGACCGGAAGTGGGAAAGTCCTAGTAAGTGAAGCCAGGCAGTTGTGAAAACCCTAGTGAGTGAAGCTAGGTGAAAGTCCTGGTGAGTGAAGCCAGGCAGTGGGAAAGTCCTGGTGAGTGAAGCCAGGCAATTGTGAAAACCCTAGTGAGTGAAGCTAGGTGAAAGTCCTGGTGAGTGAAGCCAGACAGTGGGAAAGTCCTGGTGAGTGAAGCTAGGCAGTTGGAAAGTCCTGGTGAGTGAAGCCGGGCAGATTGGAAATCCTGGTGAGTGAAGCCAGGTGAAAACCCTAGTGAGTGAAGCTAGGTGAAAGTCCTGGTGAGTGAAGCCGGGCAAGGGAAAATCCAGATGGATCAAGGGTGATCGGACATATGGTGTTGAGAAGGTTAAGTAGGTCAAGGGAGTGATCGAATACTTGACACGAAGAGAAAAGTCCAAGTGGATCAAAGGGATTGACCGGACACTTGGTGGGGAGTCTTAGCAGGTCAAGGGAGTGACCGGATGCTAAGCATGATGTACCAACAGGTCAAGGTTGACCGGATGTTGGTTTGGAAGGCTTGGGACTTGGTTTGGGCGAAAACCAAGCTCTGGATCGATCAGTGGATCGATCCAGTGATACACTGGGTATCTGGATCGGTCTGGTGACCGATCAGTGAGCTTCTGTGTGTTATCTGATCGGACTGAAGATCGATCAGTGATCGATCAGTAGCATACAGTGAAGTTCCTGATCGGTCTGCAGACCGATCAGGAGACGATAAGAAGGAGACGATCAGAAGGAGGGAAAGGCCCTGATCGGTCACAATGACCGATCAGGGAAGGGCCTGATCGGTCTTATGACCGATCAGGACCCTTGTGGACCGATCAGGATGAAGCCTGATCGGTCCACATCCTAGCCGTTGCGTAGCAACGGCTAGTTTCTGTTGTGTCTTCTTCGCAGGTTATAAAAGGGGTTGAGGAGCTACTGTTCTTACAACTTCTTCTTCCTTCTCGAGCTGCTGTTCTTCTTCACTGCTGTAATCTGAGCTTTACTGAGCTCGCTTCTGCTTGAAGCTTCGTGTGAGCTTCATCGGCTGGGTTCCTGCTGTTGTAGGCGTCGTTTGAAGCTGCTGCTTCATCCAGTCGACAAGAAGGCAAGCTAGGGTTATTACATTTTTGTATTGTACTTAGTTTCTTGCTGTATTCTTGTACTACTGTTTATCTTTCTGTTGCAAGACATTGTGGCGAGGTTTCTCCACCCAGAAGGAGTGATTATTAGCCGGGTTTCCGGGGACTCATCCACCGACGGATTGATAGGCTTCGTCCACCTTACGGACACGCCGAGGAGTAGGAGTTTCATCTCCGAACCTCGTTACATCCATCGAGTTTGAGTTTTGTCTTTTTTCCTTTACGTTTCTATTTAGTTATTTCCGCTGCGCTAACCCTAATCGTAGGAAGAAACGAAGAATTTGGGGCGTTTATTCACACCCCCCCTCTCTAGCCGCGATCATCGATCCTAACAAGTGGTATCAGAGCGAGGTCGCTCTTCGTTGGATCAACACCCGGGGGAGCACGAGCTAGAGAATGGATCTATTTGGAGAAGATGTCACGATTCCACCTTTCTACGATCGCAACGACTTCGCATTTTGGAAGGTAAGAATGAAATATTTTCTTATGACTAATCTTGAGAATTGGAGGTGTGTTCAAGTAGGTTTCACTCCTCCGGAGGATGAAGAAGGAAAACCTCTCAAGAAGAAGGGGTGGACGAAGGAGCAAATCCACCAATCAACCATCAACGATGAGGTAACGAAAATCATTGAATTTTCTTTACCTAATGATGTTTTGTGTAGGATAGGTGGATATAACGATGCCAAGGAATTGTGGAATAACTTGGCAAAGCTCCATGAGGAGAACTCCATTTCAAGTCATGAAGAGGAGTCAAGTGAGCCAAGTAGCTCACATCATGGAGAAGAGGAATTAGAAGTTGAGGGCTACTCAACATCTAAGGAAGAAGAGGAGGAGAGTTCTTCTTCAAGAATGGAGCAAGAGGAAGAAGCTTCTACCTCCGGAAGGGATGAAGGAGAGAGCGTTCATCCATCCTCAACTCTAGGTAACTCAAGCCATTTAGTTTCTAGCAAATTACACATAATGTGCTTTGAGTGTAGGGAATTTGGACATTACAAGAGTAAATGTCCAAAGAGGGTTAGGAAGACTCCACCGGCGCCAAAGATCAAGGAAGCCGGAGTCCCAACACGCAAGGGCAAGGAGTGCGTGGTGTGCTTCCAATGCAAGCGAAGGGGACATTATCGGAGCCAATGTCCGAAGGAGAGGCAATCTCATAAGGACAAGAGATCGAGCACATGTATAGGGGGAGCTAGGGCAAACCCTAAGGTAATCTCTAAGGCACATTCTTGCAATACTAGTAGGATGCATGCTAGTAGCCTTATTGCTATTGTCAAGAATGATAAGCATGTTAATTATAGAAATCGATACACATGCTTAGGAGCCAAACATGTTAACCTAGATAAGGATAACTCTAGAAATGTCAACCCTAGGATTAACTCATCTAAGGTTAAGGGAAACCTAGGTAGGAATCCCAAAACTACTCGACATATGCCTAGGAGTACCTCAAGGAACAATGACAAACTAAAACTTGAGGTATTAGAGAAGGAGAATCAAGTCTTGAGGTCAAGACTTGATACTTTGGAAAAGGCTCTTAAGAACTTGGAGAAGTCATCTCTAGGGTTTAAGGGTCAAAAACCAAAGACAAAGGACAAGAGAGGTTTGGGTCACAAACCTAAGTCCCAAATGGTCAAGCCCACTTATCACAATGTTCCATTCGATTATGGAACAAAATCTAGGGCTAGGAAGACCATCACCAAGATCACAAGGGGAGTCACCCCTAGAGTTGATCTTGATGAGTCCCAAATGGCCAAGGCTTTAAAGCCTAAGAGGGTCATTAGGAGGGTTGCTAGGGAAGTCATCCCTAGTGAATATTTAGTGAACCCAATGAGCTCCAATAGGTATTGGGTTCCTAGGAGCGTGATTTCATCACGTTAGATGAGTTAGGGTGTGCCAACCTTACTTGAATAGGTAGTTAACCTAATCATGGCAAAAGGTGGCATGTTAGGAATTTTCAAGGTGCAATCAAGCCTTGAAAATGAAATTGAAAATTATTCCTAAGGTGATTAGGATGTGCCAATCACATTTGAGGAGTTCTCTTAGGTCAATTTAATTGGCACATGGTGATCTAAAAATCCTTAGTATATGATTTTAGGTCTAATACACTTAGGAATATGGATTTTATGGCAAAATGATCAAAATTATCAAAAATGGCAACTAAGGCTAGAATTAGGTATTTTCTATACCTTTATATGTTATTTTCCATGTATTGTTTGCCATATGTCATGTCATGACATCATATTTATTTTATGATCATTTAAAATGTCATGATAATGCTTAGGTTATTTATATGTCATGCTCTAGTTAAGTTTCATACTTTATGCCATGACATCATGACATTGGCACATGTTATTATGTATGATATCATTTTATGCCATGTCATCATTTCTTGCATTTATAATCAATGAAATTGATTTAAGGTTAAAAACACAATTTGATATGGAGATCAAATTGATGTTTAGAAAATGCATGAGACCTTAGTCTAAGATAACCTAAACCCATATCTCACATCAAAATTGACTTGGATGTGTTTGATACACCTTAGATGTGTGTGAGATATTAGGATTGTGAGTTAGGATCAAGGTGCATAGTTCTTGTACCTAGATGAGCCTAATTCTAATTGGGGATCATAGGGAAAGCTTATGTACAAGTCATGTACATTTAGCCCAAAGATTGTGGTCCTAAATTAAATGGTTTAAAATCATTTCAAAATTGATTTGAAAAACCTTGATGAAGCTTCTCTAGTGATAGCATTCATCATTGAACAAGTTGATACAAAGATAAGTTAAACTTGAACTATCTCAAAGTTTTTCGAACTTTGTATCAAGTTTTGAAAATGGAAGTTATTTTCATAGAAAACTATTTTTCCATGATAGTATATGTTATGAGGAATGTATCCTCAAAATTTCATAATTTTTGAAATTTTCTGTGATTTTCTAGAGGTTTCTGAATTTCGGGAGAAGAAAAATTCAGAAATCAAAATCAGAGGTTGTGGACCGATTAGGAGGTTCCCTAATCGGTCCAGGTCTGTGTGGATCGGTCACTGTGACCGATCCAGTGAAGGCTGATCGGTCTGGTGACCGATCAGCGCGTGCCAACTTGCTGATTTTCGACTGTTTTGTCTGAAATTTCAGCTGGGAGTTGGTGTTGTGGATTTCTAAAGGTTTGAAACTCTCCAAGACATTGTTGGTGCAATGGTCAAGGGGGAGTTAACCTTTAGGGGGAGTTTTACCTATTAGTCAAGGAGGAGTTGACTTTTAGGGGGAGTTTTTACTCGTCGAAATTTTTGAGGATGAGTGATATGGGATTATCACTGAGTTGATTGTTGAATTTAGTATCAAGGGGGAAATTAAGGGTTTCAATGAAAGGTATGGGACTTTCATTAGGAAGAAACTCTTGACCTTGATTCACTTCTTTTGATGTGTGTCAAAAAGGGGAAGAATGTCTAGAGAATGTTCAAGGAAGAACATTGGAGTTAGTGGGAGAGTTTGTTGATCACGACGAGTGAAGTTGTGAACAATGATAACTTACTCTTCAGGGGGAGAGTTTGTTGATGTGTGCCAATAGGGGGAGAATGAAGGGTTTAAGTTAGGCCTTCATTATCTAAGAAGGAGGTTGCCTTCTTAGAAGGAGAATGTAAGGTTGTAACGTATGTTTCATTACCTAGTGGCATGAGGAAAGTTGAGGCTATTGGATTAGCCTAACTTAAAGGTATTGTCAAACATCAAAAAGGGGGAGATTGTTGGTGCAACCTTAGGTCAAGGTTGACCTGGTTGACCCGACTCGAGTTGACCTGACTCGAGTTGTATTTTGATGTTTGACAAGAACAAAAGAGTTGTATTTTGATGGGAGATTGTGGATGTAACCTTTGGTCAAAGTTGATCTGGTTGACCCAAGGTGAGTTGACCTGACTCGGAAAAGTCCAAGCAGGGGGTTTGGCACGGGAAAAGTCCAAGCGGGGAGCTTGGCACGGGAGAAAGTCCAAGTATGGAGACTTGGCACGGAGAAGTCCAAGTATGGGAACTTGGCAAGTGGAAGTCGGAGAGGGCACGGTAGCTCGTTCTCCGAACTATGGTCAGAGAGGGCTCGGTAGCTCGTTCTCTGGACCGGAAGTGGGAAAGTCCTGGTAAGTGAAGCCAGGCAGTTGTGAAAACCCTAGTGAGTGAAGCTAGGTGAAAGTCCTGGTGAGTGAAGCCAGGCAGTGGGAAAGTCCTGGTGAGTGAAGCCAGGCAATTGTGAAAACCCTAGTGAGTGAAGCTAGGTGAAAGTCCTGGTGAGTGAAGCCAGGCAGTGGGAAAGTCCTGGTGAGTGAAGCTAGGCAGTTGGAAAGTCCTGGTGAGTGAAGCCGGGCAGATTGGAAATCCTGGTGAGTGAAGCCAGGTGAAAACCCTAGTGAGTGAAGCTAGGTGAAAGTCCTGGTGAGTGAAGCCGGGCAAGGGAAAATCCAGATGGATCAAGGGTGATCGGACATCTGGTGTTGAGAAGGTCAAGTAGGTCAAGGGAGTGATCGGATACTTGACACGAAGAGAAAAGTCCAAGTGGGTCAAAGGGATTGACCGGACACTTGGTGGGGAGTCTTAGCAGGTCAAGGGAGTGACCGGATGCTAAGCATGATGTACCAACAGGTCAAGGTTGACCGGATGTTGGTTTGGAAGGCTTGGGACTTGGTTTGGGCGAAAACCAAGCTCTGGATCGATCAGTGGATCGATCCAGTGATACACTGGGTATCTGGATCGGTCTGGTGACCGATCAGTAACCACACAGTGAGCTTCTGTGTGTTATCTGATCGGACTGAAGACCGATCAGTGATCGATCAGTAGCATACAGTGAAGTTCCTGATCGGTCTGCAGACCGATCAGGAGACGATCAGAAGGAGACGATCAGAAGGAGGGAAAGGCCCTGATCGGTCATGGGACCGATCAGGGAAGGACCTGATCGGTCACCATGACCGATCAGGGAAGGGCCTGATCGGTCTTGTGACCTATCAGGACCCTTGTGGACCGATCAGGATGAAGCCTGATCGGTCCACATCCTAGCCGTTGCGTAGCAACGGCTAGTTTCTGTTGTGTCTTCTTCGCAGGTTATAAAAGGGGTTGAGGAGCTACTGTTCTTACTTCTTCTTCTTTCTTCTCGAGCTGCTGTTCTTCTTCACTGCTGTAATCTGAGCTTTGCTGAGCTCGCTTCTGCTTGAAGCTTCGTGTGAGCTTCATCGGCTGGGTTCCTGCTGTTGTAGGCGTCGTTTGAAGCTGCTGCTTCATCCAGTCGACAAGAAGGCAAGCTAGGGTTATTACATTTTTGTATTGTACTTAGTTTCTTGCTGTATTCTTGTACTCCTGTTTATCTTGCTGTTGCAAGACATTGTGGCGAGGTTTCTCCACCCAGAAGGAGTGATTATTAGCCGGGTTTCCGGGGACTCATCCACCGACGGATTGATAGGCTTCGTCCACCTTACGGACACGCCGAGGAGTAGGAGTTTCATCTCCGAACCTCGTTACATCCATCGAGTTTGAGGTTTGTCTTTTTTCCTTTACGTTTCTATTTAGTTATTTCCGCTGCGCTAACCCTAATCGTAGGAAGAAACGAAGAATTTGGGGCGTCTATTCACACCCCCCCTCTCTAGCCGCGATCATCGATCCTAACAACATTTTGCTATTGGACAATGTTAGTTAGAGCCATAGAGCCAATCATATGATGATTGTTGTATGGACTCGATGTATCATATTCCTATATATATATATATATATATTAAGGCATTTCTTTATGGTTATTATATTTACTTGTATTGGCGCCAAATAACTAAGTATAATAGCGTCCTTGAGTAGAAGGTTCTTATCTATATCAATCGATTGGTTGAATCGATAGTGAGATGATATAGAAAACACTACTCTTAATCATTCCTAGTCAAGTATTAACATTCAGGGACAATGTTAGTGCGATGAGACTAGCATGTAGGTCAACTCGATGACTTGATCTCACAAGTCATGGATATAGAGATATCAAGTTGACACATGAGTATGCATTGGAAAATGTATACTGAATGACCCGCCATGAGAAAGTATCATGGATCGTTATATGAGTGTCATATACTTTCTCATGTGGCTATTAGTATGTCTATTAGTCCTTGGACCTAAAGTCACCATGGTTCCCTACATAAGGAGTTACATACTTTGGCTTCGTCAAACGTCACCCGTAACTGGGTGGACCATAAAGGCGATTACTGGGTATGTAACAAATTATGCGAAGGGATATGAGTGATGTAGATGAGATCTATCCCTCCTATATGACGGGAGTGACATCATTATTCTTGATAGAGTGAGACCACTAAGTGCATGGTCATGCCAAAATGAGTCAATATGAGATATTGAGCTCATTTGATTAGAGTGAGTCTACTTGGAGTTCAAGATATAGATTGATTAGAGGATGACACGGTCTATGCCTCATTTGATTAATCTAGATGTCAAGGATAGAAGGACATTATCATATATTGTGAAAGGTCACAATTAGTAGTCACAAGGTGATGTTGGATCTCAACATTCTTGTAACTTGGCTAGTAATGATGTGTTGCTAGATACCGCTCATTACTTATGCTTTTAAATGGGTTTAGGAGCATTGCCAACGTTACAAGAACCTATAGGGTCACACACAAAGGGCAATTAGATGGAGAATGGGTTCATATGATGAACCAAGAGGATTAGGTTTATATGATGAACCAAATTGGATTAAGAGTAATCCAAATTAGACTAATTGAGTTGGACTCAATTTGATTCATGTGTCCAATGAGTCTAATTTAGATTATGACTCATTGAATCAATTTAATTTAATGAATAGAGATTCATTAAATCAAATTGGCTTGAATCAATGGTTAGATTTGATCAACCATGGGAGAATATAAGTCAAGTTTGACTTGACTTGAGAGGGAAGATGAAAGGTCAAGTTTGACTTGACCAAATGCCACTTCATTAGTCAAGTTTGACTTGACCAAAGCCACATGGCATGGGGCCGGCCAATGATGGTGTTCCACATCATCATGGCTACATTATGTGTGTGCCACCTCATGGAGAAAAACCAAGAGGCATGACTCTTGGTATCCCAAGAGTGGCCGACCACTTAAAAGGGAGAGGAGTTACATTTTTGGTGATTCAAGGCAATTGATTTCATCTTCTTCCTCCTCTCTTCCTCTCTTCTCTCCCTCTCATCCTCCTTGGCTAAAACATCCAAGAGTGCTAGCACACTCTAGGTGTTTTTCTTCCATCTCTTGTCCCGTGTGGATACTTCTAGAGGTGTGTACACTTGAACACACTTGAGATCCGAAGAACCTTGGACGAGCGGGATAAGCGAAGGGCTTCGCATCAAAGGTATACTTCCTTTCATGTAGATCTAAGGTAGATCTAGGATTACAAACATGTACATGTAAAATTTTTAACCTTCACACGGATCCGGTGGCAAGACTTCGGGGTTTCCACAACGCAAAAAGCGGTTTTTGCTGCCCGAAAGTCCCAACAGTGGTATCAGAGCCACGTGCGAAGCATGTACATGTTTCACTTATATTTTTATGAAAAATATCAGATCTGTAAGTTTCTGTAAATTTACGATTTTTATTGTTTTTATGAGTGTTTTTCTTGGAGATGTGAAGCAACAAGTGCTTGGTCACTTGTAGGCTTCGTATACCGAGAAAAACCTTCCGAAACAGCAAGGTTTCGCCCAAATAGTTTTGGGACAGCGGTATAAGGCGTTGTAAGATCGTAGTAGGACACTCGTGAGACTTATTTCACGAGAAGGGGCGCTGCCCCTAACCCCGCAAGGGGCGTTGTCCCGCGATCGCGCCCGGAAATCGCTAAACGGGACTGCCGGGAAATTGTAACTCATAAAATTGTAAAAATAGTAGTAAAATTACAGAAATTTATATAAAATACATAATTTAGAATTATGTATATTTTTGTGATGGTCATGGCCCCAAAACCCAATTTGATTGGACTAAATGTGTTGTAATTCATAATATGGCATGCACGCCATTTTGTGTGATTGTGCATGTTGTATTTGTTATATGCGACCTGCGCGTTGTACCTCTCTTTTATATTCCTGTTGTAAAATAGTTTTAGATTCAAATGTAACTCGAGTTTCATTTCTGTAATATATATAAAAAAATGGAGCGGTGGAAGGTCCACTCGAGAAGGAACGATGAGGAGGGTGCGAGCAACACATGGTGGTCAAAGGGAGGAGCTTGGAGAAGCTGTTGACCTTAGATTAACAGTCCGATCTTCTCATTGGCTTGAAAAGATCGTAGTAGGGCCATGACCTAATCAAAATTTAATTAATTGCTTGTGTGTATGTGATGCATGCTAGAGTAGAGTAATTAATTAGTGCCTTAACGATTAGATTAGATCTTAATCACGTATATGATCCATCTTAACGATTAGATTAGATCTTAATCACGTATATGATACACATTAATGATTAGATTAGATCTTAATCGCGTCAACTCGAAATTCCTACCACGTTTTGATACCCATCACTACCTCGATCACATGTTGTTGTTGAATCTGCCAAAGCAGAGCAACGCATATTATCTTGGTAGGGTGCGGAGGGACAATCTTGGTCCCGCCTATTAAAGCTTGGGTGAGTACAAACTCAATTAGATTGAGTAAAACTAGTTAACTCAATTGGATCAGGTTTAACTATAGGCATTTTTCCAATGATTGGAAGATAGGTCAAAATCACATTTATATTAACTCTTGGGTGATTTAGCCAAAGCTAACTCAAATTTTAATATACATGAGAATCTTGATCCTATAAACAAGAGTTGCATAGAGATGTAATTGGTAATTAGTTACCTACCGATCATACTAAGTCTTGGGCGATTTAGCCAAAGCTAACTCAAGGCGTAGTATGATGTGGATCTTGTCCCGCAAGAATTATAGCTAGTTGGTTAGAATCTAGTGAGTGTGGTTTGACCACATTCATGACTCGATTCTACAAAAGTTCTATAATTCAATGGGAGCATCGTTAAATTAATGACCTAATTAAATGATTAGTGGAATATGATATTTATTTTCTACATTTTTCTGTTGTACATTGCCATGTCGACAAACACGAACACCTTCTCTCTGCGTTCTGTCCTTGATAAGGACAAGCTCAATGGAGCTAATTTCCTGGACTGGTACAGGAATACGAGAATAGTTTTCACTCAAGAAAGAAAACTGTACGTCCTGGAGCAACCCATTCCCGAGGCACCTCCTGCCACTGCCACGCGAGCTGACAGAGATGCTTATGAGAAGCATCAAGATGATGCATTAGATGTGTCATGTCTCATGCTCGCAACCATGAACTCTGAGCTTCAGAAGCAACACGAGTTGATGGGTGCTTATGATATGGTTGAACATCTTCGTCAACTATATTAAGGACAAGCAAGGCATGAGAGATTCGGGATCTCTAAGGCATTATTTCAGTGCAAGATGCAAGATGGGACTCCCATAGGCCCATATGTACTCAAGATGATTGGGTACATAGAGAACCTACGGAGGTTGGGATTCCCACTTGGCTAAGAGCTGGACACTGACTTGGTCTTGCAATCTTTGTCAGAGAGTTACAGTCAATTCGTCATGAACTACAACATGAACAAAATTGACAAATCATTGCCCGAGCTGCTAAGCATGTTAAGAACTGCTGAGCTAAACCTTAAGAAGGTAAAGGCCAACTCCATTTTGATGGTGCAAAAGGGCAAAGGCAAGGGCAAGCCTAAAGGTAAGGGAAAGTCCCAAGCCAAGGGCAAAGGCAAGGCACTGAAACCTAAAGGAGGGGTTGCCAAGGATGCTACCTGCTTCCACTGCGGTCAGACCGGGCACTGGAAGAGGAACTGCAAAGTTTATCTGGAAGATCTTAAGAAAAAGAGAAATGAGACTTCTACTTCATGTATATATGTTATAGAAGTTAATCTCTCTATTTCTTCATCATGGGTATTAGATACCGGATGTGCTTCTCACATTTGTACTAATGTCCAGGCGTTGAGAAATAGCACAACATTGATGAAGGGCGAGGTGGACCTACGAGTAGGAAATGGAGCATGAGTTGCTGTTGTTGCTGTAGGGACTTACTATCTATCTCTGCCCTATGGGCTTGTACTCCTGGAGGAGCAAGTTGATCAGCCACAACATTTTTTGCTCCTTTCTTATCCCTGATTTCTAGATTGAACTCTTGGAGGAACAAGATCCACCTGATCAAATGGGGTTTGGCGTCTTTCTTATTGAGCAGATATCTTATGGCAACATGATCCGAATACACTATCACCTTTGAACCCACTAGATAGTACCTGAACTTGTCGATTGTAAACACTATAGCTAACAATTCCTTTTCAGTGGTAGAATAATTCATCTAGGCTGCATCCAATGTCTTGCTTGCATAGTGGATTGTGTGCAAAACTTTGTCTTTCCTTTGCCCTAGAACTGCGCCCACTGCAAAGTCACTAGCGTCGCACATAATTTCAAA
This sequence comes from Zingiber officinale, assembly GCF_018446385.1. Taxonomy (NCBI): domain Eukaryota; kingdom Viridiplantae; phylum Streptophyta; class Magnoliopsida; order Zingiberales; family Zingiberaceae; genus Zingiber; species Zingiber officinale. Next base: position 76,060,576 of record NC_055999.1, read on the forward strand.
TGGGAGCTCCCAATTCGGGGTCTAAATTATAGGAGCTGAGATGAGAGCATTTTTGATCTTCTTAAATGCTTCATTACAGTCATCATCAAAATAGAATTCAGCGTCTTTGATCAACAGGTTGGTTAGTGGCTTGGAAATTTTTGAAAAATCTTTAATGAAATGTCTATAAAACCCAGCATGCCCCAGAAAGCTCCTAACCCCTTTCACATTAAGAGGTGGGGGGTAGTTTCTCAATTACCTCTATCTTAGCTTTGTCAACCTCGATTTCTCGTTCTGAAATCTTGTGTCCTAACACAATTCCCTCCTTGACCATTGATCCTGTATGAGAAGCTTGACAAAACGGAAAGCTGGGAGAAAAAACCTACTGCTGGTGAAGAATAATACCTATAGAACACTGATCCGAGAAACCCAAAGCGGATCTAAGAGAATGAAGTCTCGGAATGTCCTTCTAGTGCAAAGCTCCAATGGCGAGAAAGAAATCCGACTGAAGGAAACCCAGATCCAGAGCTTCCAAGGCTTCTTGCGCACAAGAGACCAACCAACACTATCGTCAGTGACCTAAGACCGGGGTGGGAATCCCTGGCTAGGCCCTCCGACGCTTAAGTCAGTGATCTCTCTTTGTGTGAGAAAAAAGGAAGAAGAAGATGAACAGTAGTTGAGAACTAGGGTTATGAATGTGAGCAGTGATGTGAACTTACCTGGCCAACGGAGAGGATTCCCCCTTTTATACCACTTCATATAACCTCCGTAGTCATGAAGTGGACCCCGGTTCGTTGGAGTTTGTTATGAGATGACGTAAGCTGTGTACTTGTGGAAAATGATTTTTAAGGAATCCTTTTTGTACCCCAGATGTACCTTCTTTGTCGTCTAGTACCTGTAGAAAAATCTAGAAGCCTTCCTCCTGCCACATTAGCAAACCTGTTATACAATCACATACTACAAATATCTTCATTAAACTACTTTATTTGAAATATTTACTTCTGTCCTGTTTGATAAGTTATTTCAGAGTGCATCTATCATTCCTTCTTGCCCTTCCTGTCTTTGTTATATCATAGACAGCTTAATATAACATTGCTCCTTGTATCGGTCGAAATCAAACTCAGACTAGGTCCGGTCCATTATTATTACCTCACATGATGTTTCTTGGGCAATACTGGTCTGCACACCTCTAAGTTTATTATCCTAGCTGATATTGGGTTGTATTTTATTAAGTATGTAATCTCGACCAATATTGGCATATCCTTTTCAAGGTATTATCCAGCCAAGACTGGCCTACCTCTCTCAAGGTATGTCTCGGTCGGTATTGGCCTACCTACTTGGAAGTATATCCCGATTGATATTGGCCTTCCTCCTTGGAGGTATATCTCGGTCGATATTGGCCTACCTCCCTTGAGGTATATCTCAGTCGATATTGGCCCGCCTCCCTGGAGATATGTCCCGGTCGGTATTGGCCAGCCTTCCAGGAGGTATATCCCGGTTGATATTGGCCTACCTCCCTTGAGGTATATCTTAGCCGATATTGGCCTACCTCCTTTGAGATATATCTCGACTGATATTGACCTGCCTACTTGGAAGTATATCTCGGCCGATATTGGCCTACGTCCCTTGAGGTATATCCTGGCCGATACTAGCCTACTCCCCTAGATTCCATTATCTACTTTCTTATTTTCACCAAGGACCCACTAAACCTAACCCATATCACTAGCCTTCCCCTCAAGTTTAGTCAAAGGAGGTATAGCCGACTGACTAGACACAGGTCTGATTATGTTCCTTCTTTACCCGTGACTCTGTCATGGGTACTGAAGTGCCCTTATGAATTTTTTGTACAACAATCTTGTGAACCCGAGTACAGTGATCCCGTGAGCCTCAGTATAGTGATCCCGTGAGTCTTTTTGATCCTTTAAATAGAGCTATTACCCTTTCTTCATTCTTCATTCGCCCCAGTTCTTTGTCTTCCTTATTCACTTCGTCTTACCGAGAGTATGGCCCCAGATCCCCCTCCCTAGGGGCAATTCTTGTTGGACAAGGCGAGATCTATTCATGAGTTTATTCAAGTTTTTTGCTTTAGCTAACTTTCTGGTCCGAGAAACCATCCTAAAAAATGACGTTTCTCGAGATCTAGAATCTCCAACCGAAGGCACAACTGCTCTGGAGACCCAACAAGCTTTAGAGGAGTTCCCACTACTCATGAAGGACCAACCCAATAGCCAATGGATGTCGCGATGAGGGCATAGCCCAGGTTACCCGCAGGCTAGGTTGGTCACTCTGGAAGCAGAGCTCTAGGGCTCAAGCAGGGGAGGAACTCTTCAGTCACCTTTCCACCAGGGCCTGAATAGATCTATCCCCTCCCCCTTGTCCCTGAGACCACCCTGCTTCATAGTTTCCTTCATCCCGGGAAAAATATTGCCACTTCTGTTGCCCGGGCAAGCTTCCTTCGCGCCAGGTAAAATATTTCCACTTCTGCTTCCTGGCAAGTTTGACTCCGGTGGGATTGAAATCTTCTAAGCATCCTGAGAGCTTATGTTTGTAACTTTTGTTGACCTTTCGAGGTTTAATGTTTTGAGAGGAAAATGTAATGTTATATATTTGATCAGGTTCTAAATGTAAATTCGAACAATCTTTTGTATTGAATTGGGTGACTCACTTGAATCCCTTTAGTTCATAAGAATAGACGTAATGCTTCGACCAATATTGACTTGTATATCATAAACGTTGTCATTTCGACCGATATTCACTTGTTTATCACAAACAAGGTTATCCCGGCCGATGTTATACTATCTATTATAGATGACGTTATGACGACCGATATTCGCTTGTTTATCACAAACAAGGTTATCCCGGCCGATGTTATACTTATCTATTATAGCTGAAGTTATGCCGACCGATATTGTAAGTAAAATTACTTCGATCGATGTTAGTTTATGCTTTATAATGACATTAATTTGGACCATGCTTTATGCCTAAATAACTTTCATTATTTTTTGTCCTTAGCCTGGATTTCGTCTGTTGGTTAATCCTAGGAAAACGTACCGGTTCCACTGTACAAAATTTTTTGTACAAGTGTCGAACCTTTCCTTAAATAACCTATTGTGTTCTTTAGAAATTAAATCAGGAATCGCAGACGGAACTTAACATCATTGATTCTAAATTTAACTTATCTGTTCTTAATGGTTTAGATTTGAATCGTAAGCGAAACTTAAAACTATTGATTCAAATCTACCTAAATTATTAATTCCATAAATATTAATTTCCAAAATTGGCTTCCAGGACTGCATAGCGAGGCACATGACCTTCTTGGATATGGGAGCAACCACCACCGCCTAGGCAAAGCCTTTTAAGGAAAGCTAATATTTATTTCCTTAAATAACTTTAGGTTAACCAAAAAGAACAATCGAATCACAAATTCGAAAAAGAAGAAAACACAAAATCGAAAAATAAATTTGATAAACTAGATCTAATTGCCTCTTGTATTTAGAATTCATACAAAGAAAAATAACTAGTATGATGCGGAAGAAATATACTAGTTATACCTTCTCTTTGTAAGCTAATGACCTCAAGATCTTCTGTCGTATTCCTCGCCTCGCCTTGGACGTCGTGTGGGCGACGATCCTCCAAGATGAACACCACCCAAAAGCTTCCTCCTTCTTCTTCTAAAATCCGGCCACCACCACCACCAAGGAGAAGAGAGCAAAGGGAGAGGGCCGGCCACACCAAGAGATCACCCAAGCAAAAGAATAAGAGTTGTGTCTCATGAAGCCCCCTCACCCCTTCTTTTATATTACTTGCCCAAGGCAAATAAGGAAAAACTTTTTACAAAAAATAAAATCATCCAAGAGTTTTTCCTTTTTCCTTTTTATTTTTCCTTTTCTTTCCTCTTGATTGAATCAATCACCAATCAATGGTTATGATCAATCCTATTTGGTTTAGGATTGAATTTGATTTAATCCTATTGGTCGGCCCTTGCTTGGGCACCAAACAAGGTGGCCGACCACAATTAAAAGGAAAGGAAAAATATTTTTTTTAAAATTTTACAAGAAGAAATCCTCTTAAAATTTACAAGCTCTCTTTCCTAAAGTATGAGTTAAAAAAAGGAAAGTTTCTAAAAATTAAAACCATGTTTTAAAATTTAAAAACTCTCTTATAAAATTTCCTTTTTTAACATGGTGATAGAAAATTTAAATTTTAAAATTTCTTTTCCTTTTTTTTCTTAAACCATAAGGATGGTTAAAAAAAGGAAAGTTTTAAAATATTTTAAACTCTCTATTTAAACATGTGACCTAATTCAAATAAGGAAAGTTTTAAAAATTAAAATATCTCTTTTAAAACTTATAGTTTTCTACAAAGAGAAGATTTTAAAAATTCAAAACAACCCTCCCTTTTTGAATTATTGTGGCCGGCCCCTACAAGCTTGGTCACCAAGCTATAGGGCCGGCCCCTTCAAGAGGATGTGGCCGACCATTGCTTGGTCACCAAGCAATGGTCCGACCCCCTTCTTGGACACCAAGAAGAGCCTTACATTTGGATGGACTTGAGGCTATAATAAGGCTACGACAGGGACCTAGAGGAGAAATTGGTTTTGGCCTTCCGATGAGTTTGAGTATCTCATGTTCGCCCCAAACACACAATTCAAGTTCATCGATAATAACTCATTCCACTAGAGAGTTATTACCGCACTACCGCACCAATCCCAAATTACATTATGGGCTCCTTCTTATCATGAGTGTGTTAGTCTCCCTGTGTTTAAGATTACGAATGCCCACTAATTAAGTAAGTTACTGACAACTCACTTAATTAATATCTAGCTCCAAGAGTAGTACCACTCAACTTTACTGTCATGTTGGACTAGGTCCACCTGCAGGGTTTAACATGGCAATCCTTATGAGCTCCTCTTGGGGACATTCTCAACCTAGATAACTAGGACACAGATTCCTTCTATAATCAACAACACACACTATAAGTAATATCATTTCCCAACTTATCGGGCATATTGATTTATCGAGCTAAACCTCAGCCTTTGATAAATCAAAGAAATAAATATTAAATATATGTGCTTGTTATTATATTAGGATTAAGAGCACACACTTCCATAATAACTAAGGTTTAGTTCTTTTACTAAGTCAGTACAAAAAGAACATACCTAAATGATCCTACTCAATACACTTAAAGTGTATTAGTGTAATTTATTAGTCATGATAAACTAATACTTAATTACACTACGACTATACTGATAGTTTGTTCCTTTCTATCTTAGTCGCGAGCAACTGTTTATAATTTATAAAGAACCGACAACATGATCTTCTGAGTGTGACACCACACTCCATGTTGTCTACTATATAAATTAATTGAATAATTACATTTAATAAATAAATGCAGATGTTGACCAATGTGATTCTTTTATTTTAACAAATAAATGTTTACAAAAGCTAGGCTTTTAGTATACACTCCAACAATCTCCCACTTATACTAAAAGACTAAGCTATCATATCTGTTGCCTTACATCTGATTCCCATCCCCTCCACATGCCGATCAAAAGCTTTCACCGGAAGGGCCGTTGTGAAAGGATCTGCTAGGTTATCTTCTGATGCAATCTTGGCGATGACAACTTCTCCTCGCTTGACGATGTCTCGTATCAGGTGGTACTTACGCTCTATATGTTTACTTGCTTTATGGGCTCGTGGTTCCTTCGAGTTTGCAACTGCATCGCTATTATCACAATAAATTGTGATGATCTTGGGCAAACCAGGAATCACATCTAAGTCCATTAGAAAGTTCCTGAGCCATACGGCTTCTTTTGCTGCCTCAGAGGCTGCAACTATTCAGCTTCCATGGTTGAGTCCGATACGTATTTCTTCTTAACACTCCTCCATGCAATGGCTCCACCTCCTAGAGTAAACACATAGCCTGATGTTGACTTACTATTGTCCCTATCTGATTGAAAGTTCGAATCCGTGTAACCCACAGGGAGCAACTCGTTTGCTTGGTAAACTAGCATATAATCTCTAGTCCTTCTCAGATACTTCAATATATGCTTTACCGCAGTCTAATGTCCTTGTCCAGGGTTACTCTGATATCTGCTGACCATGCCTACGGCAAAACAGATATCAGGTCTCGTACACAACATTGCATACATAAGACTTCCTACAGCTGAAGCATAAGGAACTGTCTTCATGTCTTCAATCTCCTTTGATGTCTTCAGAGACATCTCTTTAGATAAGGCTACTCCATGCCTAAAAGGTAAGAAACCTTTCTTGGAATTTTGCATGCTAAAATGAGCAAGGATTGTATCTAAATATAAAGCTTAGGATAGACACAATATTCTTTTCTTGCGATCCCTTATAACTTTAATCCCAAGAATATGTGCACATTCTCCTAAGTCCTTCATATCAAATTGTTTGGACAACCATACCCTTACGTCCAATAATACCTTGACATTATTGCCAATTAACAAAATATCATCTACGTATAGTATAAGAAATACCACCACGTTTCCGTTACACTTCTTGTATACACAAGACTCATCCGGACACTAAATAAATCCATATGACTGGATTACTTTGTTAAACCGGATGTTCCAAGATCTTGAAGCTTGCTTTAATCCGTAAATGGACCGATTAAGCTTGCACACTAGATGCTCTTTGCCTTTTTCAATGAACCCTTCTGGTTGCTTCATATGGATGTTTTCTTCAAGACTTCCGTTAAGGAAAGATGTCTTGACATCCATTTGCCAAATCTCATAATCCATATGAGCAGCAATGGATAAGAGTTTCCAGATAGACTTAAGCATGGCTACCGACGAAAAAGTCTCCTCATAGTCGATTCCCTCTTTCTGAGTATACCCTTTCGCAACAAGCCTTGCTTTGAAGGTTTCTACCTTCCCATCTGTTCCTCTTTTCCTTTTGTAGATCCACTTGCATCCAACGGCTTTTACACCATCAAGTGGTTCTACAAGCTCCCAGACCTTATTAGAGTACATAGACTCTATTTCAGAATTCATTGCCTTTTGCCAAGATACTACATCTATATCTTGGAGTGCTTCATCATATGTCCGGGGATCAGGTTCATGTTTACCCGGGATCAAGTCTGAAGACTCTCCCAAAAACATGAATCTCTCAGGTTGCCTTACAACCCTCTCACTACGACGAGGCACCATCTATGGTTGTGTATCATGTGTGACACGTGTTGCAGTCTCTTGTGGTACTTCATCTTGTACTGTTGGTACTGAAGTAGACGTGTCCTCTCTAATTTCATCTAGAACTATTTCACTCATGGGCTTATGGTTCATTACATAATCTTCTTCTAAAAAATGAGCATTGGTGCTAACAATGATCTTCTGATTTTTAGGATTATAAAACAAACCACCTTTCGTTCCCTTAGGATATCCCACAAACAGAAAAACTTCTGTACGTGACTCCAACTTGTTAGTATCTCCCTTCAGCACATGTGCTGGACTACCCCATATCCGGATATGATTCAGACTAGGCTTACGCCCATTCCATAATTCCATGGGAGTAGAAGAAACTATTTTAGAAGGTACCATATTCAAAATGTACACTGCTGTTTCTAAAGCATATCTCCAAAACAAATTCAGTAATTCTGAATAACTCATCATTGATCTAACTATTTCCATAAGAGTCCTATTCCTTCGTTCTGCCACACCATTCTGCTGGGGTGTACCAGGTGCAGACAATTGGGATTGAATCTCGACCTCTGATAAGTAATTCCTAAACTCTCCAAAGAGGTATTCGCCACCACGGTCAGACCGTAGTGTCTTGATACTTTTACCAAGACGTTTCTCCACATCAGCCCTATATTCTTTGAACTTGTCAAAGCATTCAGACTTGCGGCGCATCAGGTAAATGTATCCGTATCTTGAATAATCGTTTATAAAGGAGACGAAGTATTCATAACCTCCTCTTGCCTGGATAGACATATGACCACACAAATCAGAATGAACCAGTTCTAACGCATCTTTGGCTCTATACCCCTTAGCCTTAAAAGGTCTCTTGGTCATTTTACCTTCCAAGCAGGATTCACATGTTGGAAAGTTTTCCAACTCTAATGAACCCAAGAGTCCATCGGCTACAAGCCTTTGAATCCTACTTAAGTTAATATGTCCAAGCCTTAGATGCCAAAGATATGTTTGGTTCATTTCCGAAGGTTCTTTTCTCTTATTAGAGTTAGAAGATGTGTTATTAATTTCCATATTTTGCTTTGTGGAAGAAATTGGATTTAAAGTGTATAAATTGCCAACTAATGCACCAGAACAGATAATCACCTTATTTCTTTTTATAACGACATTGTTACTAAAAGAGACTAAATATCCATCCAAATATAGTTTAAAAACTGAAATTAAATTCTTTCTAAAACTGGGTACATAAAGATAATTTCTTAAAATCAAATTTCTATTCCTATCAAAAGATAAGTAGACGTCTCCCACTGCAATAGCCGCCACTTTAGTAGCATTGCCCATGTAGACAGTTATCTCTCCATCAAATAGTCGCCGGGTTTCCTGGAACCCCTGCAAAGAATTACAGACATGATTAGTGACTCCCGTATCTACACACCAGGTGCTGGTAGATAACACCGCTAAACATGTTTCAACTACTAGAGTATGAGATATACCTTTATTGTTCTGGTTCCTACGAGGACAGTCCGCGTTCCAATGTCCAGACTGCTTGCAGATGAAGCACTTGCCCTTCGGCTTCTTCATTCCAGCTTTCTGTCCTGTACTCTGAGGTTTATTCACCTTCTTTGCTGAAAAGACTTGTTTCTTCTTCTTCTTGCCTTTCGACTTAGAAGTAGAACCATTTTCAGCATAGTGAATCTGAGAACTGTGACGAAATATTCCTTCTGTTGCCTGTAGTTCTGTCAGAAGTTTCGCCAATGTATACTCTCTTTTGTTCATGTTATAGTTCAGGCGGAACTGCTCAAAACTTCTGGGTAGCGTTTGGAGAATTATATCGACCTAGGTTTCCCCATCGATTTCTCCTCCAAGGACTTGTATTTCATTCAGATAAGCCATCATTTTGAGGATATGATCCCTTACGGGTGTCCCCTCAGACATGGTGGCTGTCATTAACTTCCTTATTGCCTCTTGCCTAGCAGTCCGACTCTGGTGCCCAAAGAGTTCTTTGAGATTGTTCATTATATCATAAGCTGTTGGTAAATCTTGATGCTGATGTTGCAATACATTTGACATTGATGCCAAAATGTAACACCGCGCCATCTCATCAGCTTTTACCCATTTCTTATGATACTCAATCTCCTCTGGGGTAGAGTCACCGTCAGGTGCATCAGGGAAAGCCTCAGTCAGTACAAACTTATAGCTTTTAGTAGTAAGAACTGTTGGTGCAGGAAGCATCCGACGATCGAACCTAAGTTTTGATAATGGAAAAGGATTCAAAGTTAAGGTGCTTTGTTATCTGACAGCTTTTGCTGAGTGTTTCAGGAAAGTCCTAACTGCGGTTAGGCAAGGTAAAACCCTAGGGGGTGGTAACCCTAGGTCATAGGGGGTGGTAACCCTATGCGGAAAGTCTTGGCAGGTCGATGGCTTCAGGCAAAAGTCCTAGGGGTGGTAACCCTAGGTGAAAAGTCCTGGTGTCGCGAACCAGGTGAAAGACTGGACTAGCCGGGAAGCGGATGTCCAGCAGAAAGTCCAGAAGCGTCGAGTGCTGAGCAAAAGTCCAGTCGATCTGGAGGATCGAACTGGCAACAGGTAATCTCTCCTGAGGGGAGTAGGTGAGGACGCGTTCCCCGTAGAGGGAACAGTAGGCGTCGGGTCGACCTAGGGTTTCCGGTTGGAAACCCGAAGTCAGACCCGGACAGTTCGAATGCTGTCAAATCTTTTATTCATTATGTTTCTGTGCTAAGTGTTTGGGACTAACACATTTTGTAGGAACAAAGGAGCAAGTTACAACTCGGATGAACAGTGTCCGAGGCGCCTCCATGGAGCTTGGAGGCGCCTCGGGTGCGAGCCAGGAAAAGGCCAGCGCAGCAGACTGGAGGCGCCTTGAATGGAGTTCAAGGCGCCTTGAACCGGAGGTTGAAGGCGCCTTGGATAGGCTAAAGGCGCCTTAAACCAGATAGAGTTCGACCAGGTCCGTGCTGATCCACGCGGGTGACTCGGTTCGTTCAAGGCGCCTTGGTGAACAGTGTAAGGCACCTTGAACCCCCTTTATAAGGGGTCTCGACTAGCAGCTTCAGAACAGAACTTCCAAGCAATCCTTGTGCTCCGTGCTGCTCATTCAACGACCCTGAAGTGCTGTTACAAGTCCACGACGACCAGGAGCTTCGAGATTACGATTCTGTCGTCGGTATACTTGTTTTTAATTACTGTACTAATTGTAAATCTTGTACTCCTTTTTCGTACTTATAAGTGTTGCCCACCGAAAGCGATCAAGGATCGCGGGCCTTCGAGTAGGAGTCGACCTAGGCTCGAACTAAGTAAACTACTGTGTTCTTCTGTGATTGCATTCGTTACTTCCGCTGCGTAAATTTACTTTGATAGTTTTACGATTCCGATAATCGAACGAAATAGCCGCGAGCGCTATTCACCCCCCCCTCTAGCGCGTCTCGATCCAACAATTGGTATCAGAGCGGGGTCGTTTTGAATTGGTGCAACCACCTTTCAAAACAAATTTTTCGCAGTTTTTTTCGTTTTCGGAGTCGAATTAGAATTTAGCCTTATAGCTATATTCTAATTTTTGTTTCCCTCGAATCGACTTTTGCTCGAAGTAGGTGCAACACCACTCGAGTTCGTTTTTATTATCCTTTACTCTCGCACTACTAATCCAAGACTCAGTCTTGGAATAGATTTTGTTGTTTTTGTTCTTTTAGATCTAAAATGGCCCAACAAGAAGGATATAGCACCGTTAGTCCCCCACTATTTTCCGGAGAAGACTTCGGGTATTGGAAGGGGCGAATGGAGATATATCTGAAGATCCAGTTCGATACCTGGATGATCATCAAAACAGGACTGGAACTGCCAACTAGTACCGACGGTAAGCCTACACCCTGTGAAAATTGGGAGCCAGCATTTATCAAAAAGGTGGAAGCTGACGCAAAAGCCACCTGCACCATCCAATGTGGTCTTACCAAAGAAGAACTCAACAGAGTTGGCCCATTCTCTTCTGCAAAGGAGCTCTGGGAAAAGCTAATCGAACTCCACGAAGGCACTGACGACACCAAGGTAAGTAAAAGAGATCTTTTACTTAATAAATTATATAATCTAAAAATGCAGGAAGGCGAAACGGCGAGTTCTCTTCACGCGAGAATATAAGACATCCTTAACTCTCTTCACGGAATTGGCCAGAAGATAGAAAATCGGGACGTAATAAGGTATGCCCTAAACTCGTTTCCAAGGAATACATTGTGGGCATCAATGGTAGATGCCTACAAAGTTTCCAAGGATTTATCTTCTTTAAAACTAGATGAACTTTTTAGTGAATTTGAACTTCATGAGCAGACTAATGCACAGCCTACCGAGAAAGGTATTGTGTTGGTTGCAGGTACAAGCCGAACCCGGGAATCAAAACCACGACGGAGAACCGAACCAGCATCGGAAGCTGAACCAGACTCTGATGATGAAGAAGGTGACATTACAACCGAGCTGGTAAATCTCGTGAAGAAGCTCTACAAGACGAAAGGATTCGACAAAAGAGATCTAAAGAAGGCAGTGAAATCAAAGGAAGGCCCACAAAATACAAAGATGAAGTTTGAAGTTACATGCTACGGGTGTAACAAAAAAGGGCACATCAAAACCAACTGCCCTAACCTGAAGGAGATCAAAAAGCAAAGAAGGAAAAAGGTCCTTAAGGCAACATGGGACGAATCTTCATCAGAGGACGATGACGACGAGCTCGAACAAACGAGTCTACTCGCATTAATGGCCCGGGACCAAGTCGTCGAATCCGGATGCGAGAGCGAGTCTGAGGCAGAGTCCGAGCAAAGCCACGGATCCGTATCCGTTTCCGAAGGACCAGACCCCGCTGTAAGTATCTCCCGGTTGAACAGTTTAGTTAGCTATTTATTGCGCAAATTAGCTAAGTCAACCCTGAAAGTTAAGTCACTTCTAAAGGAAGTAAGTGTCCTTAAAGAAGTGGCTGACACCAAACCCTTACCTGACCAGAGTCAGACTGAATTTCCAACTCAAGTTCAAAAACTTGAGGAAGAAAATTCAAGTTTAACAAATAAGGTTAAAGATTTAGAAAATACCTTAGAACGGTTTACTTTGGGCTCTAAGAATTTGGACTTGATTCTTGGGACACAAAGAGCCGTCTACAACAGAACTGGGTTGGGATACAAAAGTAAATATAGATCTTATTTATCACTAATAAACAAACAAAGTATTAAATCAGTCCAAGCATGGGTCTCCAAGTCTAACTTGGTCAATCAAGTTGGACTTGGCCAATACTGGGTTCCGAAGGATCAAATATACTACCTCGATCGACCATATCGAGGCCATGATCCAGGGGGAGCAAAAAGAAAGACAATCCTAAAAATTTAAAATTCTAAAATCTAAATTGAAATTAAAGTTAAATTCAAAATTCAAAATTGAAATTAAAAATTAAATTCAAAATTCAAAATTCGAAATTAAAATTAAAAATTAAAAATTAAATTTGAAATTGAAATTAAAAATTAAAGTTAAATTCAAGATTCGAAATTGAAATTCAAAATAAATTCAAAACTCAAAATTAAAATCAACTTCAAAATTAAGTTATAAATTCAAGATTTGAAATTAAATTAAAATAAAGATGGAGGATCCAGACTCGCTGGCACCCCCAACTAAACTACCCGAAATGGGTAAAACAAGAGTAGATTACCCGGCAGGGTAATTAAGGTTAGATTAAAACGGACTAAGGTTAACTTGAACCACAGTACTGGTGAAGTTTTTGGATGATAGTACGTTAGGGAAACTTGGGCATCGCATGTCTAGGAAGATATGGCTTCGACCTGGTGCATTTGGCCAAGTGGAACTGACCGAAGCTACCCTTAAATGGATCCTGACTAGTTAGACCAAGGATTGGTATTAAGTTCAATGGGTAGGACTATTTGGAAAACCTCAAAGGCATGGTTACTTTAATGAGCTCCTTGTGACTCACCATAGCCCAGAAGTTTATCCAAAGAATGCTTACTTGTTGAACCCAAAGCCAAATCTGAATCTAACACAAAGTTAAACCAAAACTCCTGAATTCAACAATAAATCATCTCACATCAATCATAGGATTCCCTGATTGAAAATTTAGATCGGGTGAGATGACTAAGTTTTAAAACTCAATTTCAAAATTATTTTAAAAACTAAATTTCAAAATTATCTTTAAAACTCAATTTCAAGTTATTTTAAAACTCAATTTCAAAATTATCTTTAAAACTCAATTTCAAAACTCAATTTCAAATTATCTTTAAAACTCAATTTCAAAATTATTTTAAAAACTAAATTTCAAAATTATTTTAAAACTCAATTTCAAAATTATTTTAAAAAAAAAAAAAAAAACTTAAATTTCAAAATATTTTAAAAACTTAAATTTCAAAATTATTTTAAAACTCAATTTCAAAATTATTTTAAAACTCAATTTCAAAATATTTTAAAACTTAACTTCAAAATTATTTTAAAAACTTAAATTTCAAAATTATTTTAAAAAAACTTAAATTTCAAAATTATTTAAAAAAAAAAAAAACTTAAATTTCAAAATTATTTAAAAAAAAAAAAAACTTAAATTTCAAAATTATTTTAAAACTCAATTTCAAAATTATTTTAAAACTCAATTTCAAAATATTTTAAAACTTAACTTCAAAATTATTTTAAAAACTTAAATTTCAAAATTATTTTAAAACTCAATTTCAAAATTATTTTAAAACTCAATTTCAAAATATTTTAAAACTTAACTTCAAAATTATTTTAAAAACTTAAATTTCAAAATTATTTTAAAAACTTAAACTTCAAAACTATTTTAAAAAAAAACTTAAATTTCAAAATTATTTAAAAAAAAAACTTAAATTTTAAAATTATTTTAAAACTCAATTTCAAAATATTTTAAAACTCAATTTCAAAATATTTTAAAACTTAACTTTAAAATTATTTTAAAAACCAAAAAAAAAAAAAAAAACGCGTGAAGCCGATCAGAGGCGCCTCCCATCAAAAGGAGGCGCCTTAGCAAGCGGCGGGAGGCGCCTCCAATTTATATAAGGCGCCCTAAACCTTGGTTTAAGGCGCCTTCAACACCTTATATCAAAACGAACAGAAGCTTTTCTGTTCGTTTTCTGTCGACGCCGAGCACGCGATACTCGTGCTGTTTCCTCCCAACTAAGGCGCCCTCAATCGGTTTTTTTCCCTCTCTACGTGACAATGCCTCCTAGGTATAATCCTAATCCCTTCCGATCAAGTTTTACTTAGAATTTTTGCTTATTTCTGTCAATTTTTGGTAAAATCATTCAAAATAGGAAACGCCGACATGTTGATCTTAATCCAGCTAGAATTCCATCAGCAGATATCCGATTCCCGACTATACATCTTAGGGATACCTTTGCTAATTACATCTTTGAACCTATCAAGCCTAGATATGTGAACAAGACTTTTTATACCCAGTATTGTCAACCAACTATTCAAATGGTAGAGTACTATCAACTAGATCAATTGGTTTACTGCACCGATACAGTAAACCAGGAGTTATGTGCACAGTTTTATCACAATCTTGAGAGGATTGATGATAATAGGTACAACACCAGAGTTTCTGGCGTGGACATTGAGCTTACTCCCACTCTGCTACGCACCACCCTAGGACTTAGGGCTTCTGAGTCTACCTTTCTATGCTACCCCAGTAGGGATCTGCCATTTGGCGATCCTTACTCCCACATTACGTTAGATACTATCTATACGTATTTCCTCGGGGGAGAGAGACCTGCTGACTTGACTGAGTTCAGGTCAGTTACTCTTCGGATTCAGGACTACATGATGTATAGGGTCCTGACAGCATGTATCCTACCGATCTCATCTCGGGATGTCCTGAAGATGAGATCTTCACACTCATTCTTTTTGTATGCCCTGTGTCATCGATTTGACATCGATATTGCCCTGCATATGTTCCAGAACATTATCTGTGCATCTGGGACAGTCACCTCCAAGATAGTCCACATGCCCTATTGTCATATTCTGACACGTTTCTTTTCGACGATAGAGGGTATAGATGTGACCAGAGGAACAGTCATTCCTCTTACTATATATGATGAGCTAGGGTCCCGTAGTTGTAGACTGGCCAGTGCCGATATCACAGCTGATGGAGTTCTAGCGTGGATAGGACGACCACAGCAGGCAGCTGCCCCTATCGCTCCAGCAGCCGATGATTTACCAGGCGAGGGAGAGGAGTGGGCTGATTTCTTAGCTGAGGATCTTTTCGCGGATCCCTCCCCGTCTGCCAGACCATCCACCTCGGCTGGACCTTCGACCTCTTCCTCACTCTCCGTCGAGGACAGACTAGCTCGACTCGAGGTTGAGTCCATCCAGACACGACGGATAGTTCTCTCTATTCGATCCGAGATGGCTGCCGGATTTACGTCCCTCCGTGACGAGATACGACGGCTAGGTCAGCCAGCACCTGAGCAGCCCCATGATCCTCCAGCTAGTTCTCCTCGAGCAGATGATCCTGCTATTTGATATGACTCTGTTATGCACTATTCTGTGGATTATTGTCTCACTTGTTTAGACTCCCTTATTCTGTGGATGTACTTATTTGCATGCTTATTCAGTTTCACAAAATCTGAGTTTACTTATCACTCATTCAAATTCTAGGTAAAATAGTTTTCAAAACTCCAATTTTGTTAGATTTCCAAAATTTGGATCTAGCCTAAGTTTTCCCCTAGAAATCATGTTCCCCTAGATTAAAGCCAGAGCATCTCACAAACACCTAGGTCTACCTTGCTTGTGTTTGAAAAAAAAAAAAAAAAAAAACTTAGAAAGGCGTGAGATGTATAGGGTACAGCCTGGACTCAGGAATGCTTATATCTGTGCATCAATATGAGTCTGGGCGTTAAACACATCATAAACATTAATCAAGTTAAGTTTTCCAGCTCTAGCCAACTCTAACTGGACCAAATGGACTTAATTTGACTAACCATGTGAAAGCTACTGCCCTCTAGGCAATCAGCAAGTAGCTAAAGGTTAGACAATTGGAAAAAGTGTGTTTCAATTTGTTGTTTAAGCATGATTGTACTTTAAGGTTCTAATCAAATTACTTTACCTTATTATTTTAAAGGCTCTGATACTTAATCAAATTAAACTCAATAATTTAATTTGACTCATGCTTGGACTAGAAAACAAACTACTGCTACTCCCTCTCTCCTAAAACTAAATATTTTTTAATATCAAAGTTTCTTCAAAATGAGTATTCAAAATTTAATTACAGTTTTTTCAAAAAACTTGTCCATGTAATTGAGTATTCAAATAGTTTCAAATCTAGTAAACTTTTTATAACGTGTTAAAGTTATTTTTTTCAAGTGACCTCATATTTTCATTCAATTGACCTCATATTTTATAACTTCTAAACAAATCCTTTTATTGAAAATTCAAATGCTCATATTTTCAAACTTAATTAATTTTAAGACTATTTGAACTAGACTTAGTTAGATTGTACTCTAAACTTAGCTATTTGGCAAAATATTTTCTCAATACAAATCATTTTGAAGCTGAATATATAGCTAAGTATTTTCAAATTTGGCAAATTCCAAAACTCGAAAAGCTAAGTCGTTTTTGCTAAGAAGAAAATTGTTCTTTTTCCCTCTTTTGAAAATTTTCCTTCAGAAAAATACAAATCTACTCTCAAACTGGTTTATTTTTGATATATGGCAAAGGGGGAGAGTAGGTAAATTAAAGTTAAAGGAAAATTCAAAGCAGAGAGTAGGTAAAGTAAAGTTAAATTCAAGTATTTAATAAAAGGAGGGCTTTTATTAAGGGGGAGTCTAATATTACAAAGTTAAAAGTTTCCAGCTTAACTGTTATTGCATTTGAAGTTTATTTACTTAAGCTTGGTTAACTTTATGCAGTTATTACATATGTTGTTTTTCTTAACTTTGAATTACGTGTTGCCATAATCAAAAAGGGGGAGATTGTTGGTGCGGGAAGCATCCGACGATCGAACCTAAGTTTTGATAATGGCAAAGGATTCAAAGTTAAGGTGCTTTGTTATCTGACAGCTTTTGCTGAGTGTTTCAGGAAAGTCCTAACTGCGGTTAGGCAAGGTAAAACCCTAGGGGGTGGTAACCCTAGGTCATAGGGGGTGGTAACCCTATGCGGAAAGTCTTGGCAGGTCGATGGCTTCAGGCAAAAGTCCTAGGGGGTGGTAACCCTAGGTGGAAAGTCCTGGTGTCGCGAACCAGGTGAAAGTCTGAACTGGCCGGTGAAGCGGATGTTCAGCAGAAAGTCCGGAAGCATCGAGTGCCGAGCAAAAGTCCAGTCGATCTGGAGGATCGTACTGGCAACAGGTAAATCTCCTGAGTGGAGTAGGTGAGGACGCGTTCCCCGTAGAGGGAACAGTAGGCGTCAGGTCGACCTAGGGTTTCCGGTTGGAAACCCGAAGTCAGACCCGGACAGTTCGAATGCTGTCAAATCTTTTATTCATTATGTTTCTGTGCTAACTTTGTTTTGCAGGGTATGTGTTTGGGACTAACACATTTTGCAGGAACAAAGGAGCAAGTTACAACTCGGATGAACAGTGTCCGAGGCGCCTCCATGGAGCTTGGAGGCGCCTCGGGTGCGAGCCAGGAAAAGGCCAGCGCAGCAGACTGGAGGCGCCTTGAATGGAGTTCAAGGCGCCTTGAACCGGAGGTTGAAGGCGCCTTGGATAGGCTGAAGGCGCCTTAAACCAGATAGAGTTCGACCAGGTCCGTGCTGATCCACGCGGGTGACTCGGCTCGTTCAAGGCGCCTTGGTGAACAGTGTAAGGCGCCTTGAACCCCCTTTATAAGGGGTCTCGACTAGCAGCTTCAGAACAGAACTTCCAAGCAATCCTTGTGCTGCGTGCTGCTCATTCAACGACCCTGAAGTGCTGTTACAAGTCCACGACGACCAGGAGCTTCGAGATTACGATTCTGTCGTTGGTATACTTGTTTTTAATTACTGTACTAATTGTAAATCTTGTACTCCTTTTTCGTACTTATAAGTGTTGCCCACTGAAAGCGATCAAGGATCGCGGGCCTTCGAGTAGGAGTCGACCTAGGCTCCGAACGAAGTAAAACTACTTGTGTTCTTCTGTGATTGCATTCGTTACTTCCGCTGCGTAAATTTACTTTGATATTTTTACGATTCCGATAATCGAACAAATAGCCGCGAGCGCTATTCACCCCCCCTCTAGCGCGTCTCGATCCAACAAGAACTATGTCCAGGTTTCTTTTCCAATCAATATAGTTGGGACCAGTAAGTTTGTTCTCTTTCAGTATAATGGCTAGTGGGTTGAAAGTCATCCTAAGAATCACAAAAGTAAACTTTGGTCAAGACTCTAAATTTAGAATAATATTGATTCCTCAAACAATACTATTTTAAATTAGCCAACACCTCAAATCACTGTGAATTTGCATGCCACGTTAGTGTGGACGTATACAAATTCATCATTTGTAAGAGGAGGGTGTGACCCATTAATTTTATTATCTTGTCATCCTAACTTTATGACAAATAAAATTAATAGTTGGTTTCACTTTGGTCACACAAGACAATAGCAGTGACTCCGTTGGGGAGGATACTATTGAATGCGTCTAAGTGTATACCATTACTTGATACTAAGTCCATTAAATAGGATTGTGCCCCTTCAGTTGGAGAAGATCACACGCTCCTAAATAATTTCCTTTAACCATCCTTAAAAGGAAGTTTGATCTAGTGATCCGCAACAAACCCATCCGTTATGGAGGGAGGCACTCAGAGCCAACACGCAAGCTTGTTGCATCACTTACAAACCAGTAATGGAGACTATGGGATTTATTAAAATCCCTCTCCCACTTAGTTATTTAGACATGAGGATTTTAACCTATGCTAGCATTCATCACATGCATATAAACATCACAGTAAATAAAAGCAATAAATTTGGAAATTAATTTTCCAACTATTATGGTCTTTTCCATCACTGTCTTCAGTATGCTCCAACCCTAGCCGCTGCCATCTTTAGCCACCGCTATGGGTCGAGTTGTCGCATCCTTCTTGCTTCTTATTCCGCTGCGCCTCTGGTGCTCCAAAAGTACCTCGCCTCGCAAGAATCTGATCCGCGACAAAAATAGAATTTTACATATATCGATCCTATATTCCACGAGGGAATGTACATGTATTCTAGATCGAAAATAAAATTCGATAAATTATTAATTCCATAAATATTAATTTCCAAAATTGGCTTCCAGGACTGCATGGCGAGGCACATGACCTTCTTGGATATGGGAGCAACCACCACCGCCTAGGTAAAGCCTTTTAAGGAAAGCTAATATTTATTTCCTTAAATAACTTTAGGTTAACTAAAAAGAACAATCGAATCACAAATTCGAAAAAGAAGAAAACATAAAATCGAAAAATAAATTTGATAAACTAGATCTAATTGCCTCTTGTATTTAAAATTCATACAAATAAAAATAACTAGTATGATGTGGAAGAAATATACTAGTTATACCTTCTCTTTGTAAGCTAATGACCTCAAGATCTTCTGCCGTATTCCTCGCCTCGCCTTGGACGTCGTGTGGGCGACGATCCTCCAAGATGAACACCACCCAAAAGCTTCCTCCTTCTTCTTCTAAAATCCGGCCACCACCACCACCAAGGAGAAGAGAGCAAAGGGAGAGGAAGAAGGGAGAGGGCCGGCCACACCAAGAGATCACCCAAGCAAAAGAATAAGAGTTGTGTCTCATGAAGCCCCCTCACCCCTTCTTTTATATTACTTGCCCAAGGCAAATAAGGAAAAACCTTTTACAAAAAATAAAATCATCCAAGAGTTTTTCCTTTTCCCTTTTTATTTTTCCTTTTCTTTCCTCTTGATTGAATCAATCACCAATCAATGGTTATGATCAATCCTATTTGGTTTAGGATTGAATTTGATTTAATCCTATTGGCCGGCCCTTGCTTGGGCACCAAGCAAGGTTGCTGGCCACAATTAAAAGGAAAGGAAAAATAATTTTTTTAAAATTTTACAAGAAGAAATCCTCTTATAAAATTTACAAGCTCTCTTTCCTAAAGTATGAATTTAAAAAGGAAAGTTTCTAAAAATTAAAACCATGTTTTAAAATTTAAAAACTCTCTTATAAAATTTCATTTTTTAACATGGTGATAGAAAATTTAAATTTTAAAACTTCTTTTCCTTTTTTTTTCTTAAACCATAAGGATGGTTAAAAAAGGAAAGTTTTAAAATCTTTTAAACTCTCTATTTAAACATGTGGCCTAATTCAAATAAGGAAAGTTTTAAAAATTAAAATCTCTCTTTTAAAACTTATAGTTTTCTACAAAGAGAAGATTTTAAAAATTCAAAACAACCCTCCCTTTTTGAATTATTGTGGCCGGCCCCTACAAGCTTGGTCACTAAGCTATAGGGCCGGCCCCTTCAAGAGGATGTGGCCGGCCATTGCTTGGTCACCAAGCAATGGTCCGGCCCCCTTCTTGGACACCAAGAAGAGCCTTACATTTGGATGGATTTGAGGCTATAATGAGACTACGACAGGGACCTAGAGGAGAAATTGGTTTTGGTCTTCCGATGAGTTTGAGTATCCCATGTTCGCCCCGAACACACAACTCAAGTTCATCGATAATAACTCATTCCACTAGAGAGTTATTACCGCACTACCGCACCAAACCCAAATTACATTATGGGCTCCTTCTTATCATGAGTGTGTTAGTCTCCCTGTGTTTAAGATTATGAATGTCCACTAATTAAGTAAGTTACTGACAACTCACTTAATTAATATCTAGCTCCAAGAGTAGTACCACTCAACTTTATTGTCATGTTGGACTAGGTCCACCTGCAGGGTTTAACATGGCAATCCTTATGAGCTCCTCTTGGGGACATTCTCAACCTAGATAACTAGGACACAGATTCCTTCTATAATCAACAACACACACTATAAGTAATATCATTTCCCAATTTATCGGACATATTGATTTATCGAGCTAGACCTCACCCTTTGATAAATCAAAGAAATAAATATTAAATATATGTGCTTGTTATTATATTAGGATTAAGAGCACACACTTCCATAATAACTAAGGTTTAGTTCTTTTACTAAGTCAGTACAAAAAGAACATACCTAAATGATCCTACTCAACACTTAAAGTGTATTAGTGTAATTTATTAGTCAAGATAAACTAATACTTAATTACACTATGACTATACTGATAGTTTGTTCCTTTCTATCTTAGTCGGGAGATACTATTTATAATTTATAGAGAACCGACAACATGATCTTCTGAGTGTGACACCACACTCCATGTTGTCTACTATATAAATTAATTGAACAATTACATTTAATAAATAAATGCAAATGTTGACCAATGTGATTCTTTTATTTTAACAAATAAATATTTACAAAAGCTAGGCTTTTAGTATACACTCCAACATCGTCAAACTCAATCCCTCTTCCTCTATTACACCTAGTAAACTACGTCTTCTCTTCAGAATTTCCTTGCTTGTGATTGGCTTTTCAACGGTATGAGAATGTTGGAGGCGTATGACGAGATGTTACCAACCCCAGCATGATTCGATTTGTCGCGTCCAACATAAATGTCCACTTATGATTACATGACACGTGTCTCCCTTCTTTTTTAGTGTAACACTGGCACTTGCCCTTTTTCTTATAATCCACGGTGTCTATTAAAAAGCGGTGTCCTGATCCGACGACAGTTGTGTGTCCTCTAAACCCTAAACCCTTCATCTTCTCATCGATTCTGTTCCTTTCTTCCCTGTCTTAACGTTTCTTCTTTTATTGCAGTCTCTGATCAATTATCGTGCTTACTGCTTTCCAGTGATCTCTTTCCTTGACTCCAGTAAGTAGTCTATTGCTCTATTAACTTTTACTTCCCTCTATGGCCGAAGAAACGATCACCCCCTAGTATGTTCAAATCTCATCTTCTTTTGACAAAAATGCTAGGCTCACCATTCCCCACCAGTATGAAATCCCCAAAGAATATGGCATCTTGATTCCTAAACCACATGATCATCCTCATCGCCCTCCCGCTAATTGCGTAACCTTTTTCAGGGATCAATTGATAGAGGGCTTGAGGTTTCCCATTCCTCCTTTTCTAATCGAAGTGAGCCAATATTTTGACATTCTTTTGCAAAAATTTGCCCCTAACGCCTTTCGCTATCTGTGTGGCGCTTACATGTTGTTTCATTTATTAGATATAGCTCCCACTCCTCAGAATATTTTCATGTTTTCTTACCCGAAATGTTCGGAGCCTGGCGTTTTCCTTTTCCAGTCTCGAACTAAAATGGTCCTCTTTGAGGATATGCCTTCTTCTCTAAAAGCTTGGAAATCTCATTTTTTCTTTGTGAAGTTTCCTGGGCCTATCCCATGGTCTCATGCTTGGAAATCTTCTTTACCTCCCTTACCTGATGTCAAGGAATTTCATCTTCACCCTTCGTTTCCTCTTTATTGCAAAAAATTGTTGTGTCGTCACCTTTCCATCTCTAAATGGTTGCGAGTCGATTTTTTGTATTTATTTGGCTTAAGCCCTGTCAAGCCTGATACACTAGGCTCCTTAGGTAAAGTTCTGCTTCCCTCCATATTGATTTTTTCTAACTAAAACCCTTCGTTCTATTTTGTGCAGTGTCTGGGTTTTTTGCTGCTTTGATCGATGAGGAGCTGTGTTTGGAGGAAATTCAGCTACGCGCAAAAGAGCAGGAGCTCCTTGCCTCCCTTAACCAGCCTTCCTCGACTGAAGTTTCGGTTCCTGTGGCAGAAGCCTCCAGCTCTCAGGTGGTTCCTAAGGGTCCTTCTATAGAAATTCCTGTTATTCCCTTGCCAACTATTTCTTCACCGGTGGATGCTGCCCCTTCGACAGCCCCTTCCCTTCCTATTATCGAGCTTACGTCCCCTATAAGCTCAGAAAAATCCTTATCCAAAGTTGCTCCCAACAAACGCCCCGGGACGCAAATTTACTAGGGCTCCTCCCTCTAAAAGGAGACTTATCCTTCCCGCCGATGAACTTGTTTCAGAAGGTTTTGTTCCTACTGACCTTCCTTCTGATGAACCTACTTTGGCTGAACTTTACCCTTCTCTCATCTTTCCTGCCTCACCTTCTTCCAGCACCAGTGCCCCTGGTGGTGTTTCCTTCACCTTTCCATTGTCTATTCCAAAATCTGGATTTCTACCCTCCTCACCTTCTTCTTATTTAGTTTTTGCTCCTCCTTCTATTCCTACTTCCTCTTTCTCCGTGGGTTCTTCCACCATTCCTATCCTCCCTATACTACTGGGAGGTTCCTTTGCTAGTGCTTGGGAGAAAATTCATCCTCTTTTTGAAGAACTTACTACTTCTGAAACAATCGATCGCTTCTCCTATAAGGAAACTCAGGTATGTTTATTTGTATCTACTTATTACTCATCAGTGACTATGTCATAACCCTTTATTACATTTCTAGCAATGGATAGAAACCATGGGATTGTCTCGGCTAATGCATAATTTATATAACGAGAACAAGAAGCTGAAATCTGAGAACAAAAAGCTGAAACAGCAGGTTACTGAGTTATCTTCTGCCACGCTTTCCACTGCCTTCAAGAAACAACTTGAAGTCCAAATTGAGAGTCTCCAGTCACAATTTAAATCAGCTATGGACCTCAATAAGGAATTAACTTCCAAGCTAGAGAAGCAGACAATTGAGACCAATAAGCTAAAATCTGATTATGAGTCTGCACTAGCTGATAAACTCAAGGCTTTGCAGCTGAAGGATGATGAAATAGCCTCCTTAAGTACTTCCTTAAATTCAGCTAAAAACGAGGCCTCTACAAAAGAAGCTGAGCTGAAGTCTTCCCAGATGGCTTTGGTTGTTTATAAGGCTGGTGAAGATAATCGCTTCAAGGATAAGGCCACCATCATGATTAATTCTACTGAGTTCAACTGACCAATTGTAAAGTCTATCTTGGCAGCCTTTACTGCTGGAGCTGAAGGAGCGGTGAAACAATTGCGAGAAGAAGGCTCCTTATCTCGCGATCCCCCTCCCAACTTCCTGAACCGTCGTAAACTTCTTGATAACAGGCCTGCCGATCTGTTTCCCCAATTAACGATAGAGTGATTTTCTTACTTGAATTTAAATCATTGTAAGGTTGACTAGGATTTGTGGCGACAGTCTGGTTGGTTTATGTGAAGTTGAACTTCTAATTTTATTATTAAATCTATTCCTTTTCGTGGTGGTTGTTTATTTTGTCTAAGTATGTTGAGTGTCGCCTATGTTGGTTGCTACTCGGAAAACCTAGAGGTTCCACTGTATAAAAATTTTGTACAAAGGTCTGAACCTTTTCCTAGCTACCATGTGTTCTTTTAAATTAAATTTTGGATCGCCTGCGGAACTTAACACGTTTGATCCAAAACTTAATCTATTTGTTCTTTTAGGTTTTGACTTGGATCTCCTGCAGAACTTAACACGTTTGACCCAAGTCACCTTACGTTATTAATTCCATTAAATATTAATTTCCATAATTGGTTCCCAGTACTGACGTGGCGAGGCACATGGCCTTCTTGGATATGGGAGCAACCACCACCGACTAGACAAAACCTTTTATGGAAAGCTAATATTTAATTTCCTAAAATAACTTTAGGTTAACCGAAAAGAACAATCAAATCACAAGGAAAAAAAAACAAAAGAACACTATATCGAAAACAAATTCGAAACTCTAGAATCGTAAGCCTCTTGTATTTGGTATTATTTCCATAAATAACTAGCATGATGCGGAAAGGAAAAATTACTAGTTATACCTTCTAGAAAGACCTCTTGATCTTCTACCGTATTCCTCTTCTAACCTCGGACGTTGTGTGGGCAACGTTCTTCCGAGATGAGAAACCACCAATCACCTTCTTCTTCCTTGCAAGTTTCGGCCATCAAAACATCTTCTAGGATGAAGAGGTTCGGCCACCACCACCATGCTCCAAGGGATGCTAGAAACGAGGCTTGCTTTCTCTCCTTCTTCTCCTTCCTTGATCCGGCCACTAACAAAAGCTCCACCAAGAGATAAGTTTCGGCCAACAAGAGGAGAGGAGAGAAATAGGGCCGGCCACACCACCAAGGAAAAGAGGGAGAAAATAGAATAGAGTCGTTAGCCTTGAAGCCTCCTCTACCCCCTCTTTTATAATCCTTGATCCTGGCAAATAAGGAAATTTTAATAAAAATTTCCTTAATTATTTTTCCATTGAAAAGGAAAAATTATTTAATTAAAATAATTTTCTTTCTCAATTTTATTTGGCCAGCCACATAAAAGCTACAAACAAGGAGAGTTTTAATTAATTAAAACTTCAATTTGTCTCCAGAAATTTATAAAATTTCTCCAATAATTTAATCCCTTCATGATTGGTTTATAAAAAGAAAATTTAATAAATTAAAATCTTTCTTTTAAACATGTGGATAAAAAAAAAGTTATCTCTAAAAATTAAAATCTCTTTTAATCTACAAATAAGGAAAGATATCAAATCTTTTCTCAATCTTTTGTAGAAACTAATAAAAGAGAATTATTAATTTTTAAACTTTCTTTTAAATCATGAACATGGTTAAAAAGGAAAGTTTTCTTAAAATTTAAAATCCTCCTTTAATCAACAAATAAGGAAAGATTTCAAATTTTAAACTCTCTTTTAAACATGTAGATGATTTACAAATAAGGAAAGTTTTTACCAAAAATTAAAACCATCCTTTTAAACTACAAATAAGGAAAGAGATTAATATCTTCTCTTAATCTTTTGTAGAAAACTATAAAAGGAAATTTTTAATTTTTAAACTCTCTTTTAAAATCATGATATCCACATAAGAAATAATTTTAATAAAAATCCTTTTTAATATTCTAGTGGTCGGCCACCTAAGCTTGGGACCCAAGCTTTGGTTGGCCACCTACATGGCTCATCCACTTGGTCTTGGCCAGCCCTAGCTTGGGTTCCAAGCTAGCTTGGCCGGCCCCATTGGATGGGTAAGAAGGTGGGTATGCGGTGGGTATAAATCTCTATATACTAGAGGCTACGATAGGGACCGAGAGGAGGAATTGGTTTTGGTCTCCCGATGAAATTAAGCATCCCGTGTTCGCCCCGAACACACAACTTAATTTCATCAATAATAATTCATTCCACTAAAGAACTATTATTGAACTACCACACCAATCCCAAATTACATTTTGGGCTCCTTCTTATTATGAGTGTGTTAGTCTCCCTATGTTTAAGATAACAAATGTCCACTAATTAAGTAAGTTACTAACAACTCACTTAATTAATATCTAGCTCCAAGAGTAGTACCACTCAACTTCATCGTCATGTTGGACTAAGTCCACCTACAGGGTTTAACATGACAATCCTTATGAGCTCCTCTTGGGGACATTCTCAACCTAGATCACTAGGACACAGTTTCCTTCTATAATCAACAACACACACTATAAGTGATATCATTTCCCAACTTATCGGGCTTATTGATTTATCGAACTAAATCTCACCCATTGATAAATTAAAGAAATAAATATCAAATATATGTACTTGTTATTATATTAGGATTAAGAGCACACACTTCCATAATAACTGAGGTCTTTGTTCCTTTATAAAGTCAGTATAAAAGGAACGACCTCAAATGGTCCTACTCAATACACTCTAAGTGTACTAGTGTAATTATATAGTTAAGATAAACTAATACCTAATTACACTACGACCTTCCAATGGTTTGTTCCTTTCCATCTTGGTCGTGAGCTACTATTTATAATTTATAAGGAACCGATAACATGATCTTCTGTATGTGACACCACACACCATGTTATCTACAATATAAATTAATTGAGCAACTACATTTATCATAAATGTAGACATTTGACCAATGTAATTCTTATTTCTAGATAAATGTTTATACCAAAAGCTAGGCTTTTAGTATACACTCTAACAGCCTAGCTGGCCACCATAAAACTTCACAAAATATACTATAATACCTTCCATTTCGACCGATCTATCATGACTGATCGATGCATACTAGTGTTGACAAATATTGTTCGGTATTTTGTAGTTAATTAAGTCTCGTTCGATTTAGTGCAGCCTATCGTAATATTTCTAATATCGGTCGGTTCATTATACCCGCTTGATATATACTCATATTTATGAATATCATCTAGTGCATTATACTTAACCAAATTTCATTCTGATTCATTATGGCGGGTGTCACCTAACTTACCCTTATAAATCTCAAATCCATATATTAGAATAGTATTCATCTCGGCCAGTCTATCGTAACTGACCGATTCATACTTATGTTTACAAGTCCTGTCCAGTAGTTTCCAACCGAGTCCCGTTTGATGTGCTAATTTCTATATCAATTGGTTTACTATACCTGGTCGATATATCCTTATGCGGGAACATATCGACTAATGCCTTTTACTTAGCTAAATCTCGTCTGGTCCATTATGCCTGTCCGGGTTTATTGTTTTACTCAAATAGATAATCTGAAATTATAGCACCCGACCGATTTTCCCCATATTTGTTTGATTCTCTTAAGAATCAAGCCTATGTCGAGAGAAACTTAGTTGCGTTTCCCGAGGAAGATTACCAAACTTAACATCTTTTTCTTGGGATTCATCCTTCTTTTTGAATTCGATTTTATCCTTTGATGACATTACCTCTTTATGACGGTTATGATTCCGGGTACTCTTCCTTATTGGATTCATACTCTTTCTCTATACCCACTTTATACTTGAATTCTACATGAACTACCTTTGATATTATTATTTTATATACCCTTGTGCTTTTGGGTTTCTCCTTTTTTTGGTTCTTCTTCCTCTCCTGTTTAAGGGTTTTTGGGTATAAGGCCTTGAGGAAAAAAGAAAGAGGTTCAAAATGCTATCTTCTTCTTTTTGAATATCCCTACCTCCTGTTGGTTAGTCCTAGGAAAATCGTACCGGTTCCACTGTATAAAAATTTTGTACAAGTGTCGAACCTTTCCTTAAATAACCTATTGTGTTCTTTAGAAGTTAAATTAGGAATCACAGACGGAACTTAACATCATTGATTCCAAATTTAACTTATCTGTTCTTGATGGTTTAGATTTGGATCGCAAGCGGAACTTAACACTATTGATCCAAATCCACCTATGTTATTAATTCCATTAAATATTAATTTCCAAAATTGGCTTCTAGGACTGCATGGCGAGGCACATGGCCTTCTTGGGTATGGGAGCATCCACCACCACCTAGAAAAAGCCTTTTAAGGAAAGCTAATATTTAATTTCTTTAAATAACTCTAGGTTAACCAAAAAGAACAATCGAATCACAAATTTGAAAAATAAAACAAAAGAAACACAAATTCGAAACAAATCTGAAAACTCTAGAATCATATGCCTCTTGTGTTTGGTATTTCCAAAAATAACTATACAAAGAAAACTAGTATGATGCGGAAAATAATTACTAGTTATACCTTTCTTTATAAGCAAAAATAACCTCTTGATATTCTACTGTATTCCTCTTCTAATAACGGACGTTGTGTGGGCAACGATCTTTCGAGATGAGAATCCATCTAAGCCACCTTCTTCTCCAAGCAAGATTCGGCCACCACAATTCTCCAAGAGAAGTAGAGGTTCAACCACTACCACCAAGCTCCAAGGGATGCTAGAAACAAAACTCTCCTTCTTCTCCTAGCTAGAACCGACCATCAACAAGAGCTCCAAGAGAAGATGAAATCAGCCACTAAAGAAGAAGAGAAGAGGAGAGGGAAACCCTCGAGGGTCGGCCACACCAAGGAGAAAAAAAGGGAGAGAAAAAATAAAATAGAGTTAGCACCCATGAAGGCACCTCTACCCCCTCTTTTATAATCCTTGGTCTTGGCAAATAAGGAAATTTTAAATAAAAACTTCATTATTACTTTGCCATGAAAACGAAAATTTAATTAATTAAAATTTAAATCCTTTTCACAATTGTAATGACCGACCACTTTAATCCCCAAAACAAGGAGAGTTTTAATTAACACAAGAATTAAAACTTCCTAATTTATTTCTGGAAATTTATAAAAAATTTCTCCAATAAATTTTCCCTTCATGGTGGATTATAAAAAGAAATTTTTATAAATTAAAATATTTCTTTAAACATGTGAATAATTTTCAAAAAGGAAAGTTATCTCTAAAAATTAAAATCTCCTTTCAATTTACAAATAAGGAAAGATATCAAATCTTTTCTTAATCTTTTGTAGAAACTTATAAAAGAAATATTTAATTTTTAAACTCTCTTTTAAATCATGAACATGGTTAAAAAAGGAAAGTTTTTTTTTTTAAATTAAAATCCACCTTTCATTCTACAAATAAGGAAAGATTTCAAATCTTTTCTTAATCTTTTGTAGAAAATTATAAAAGGAAAGATTTAAATTTTAAACTCTCTTTTAAAACCATGATATCCACATTAAGAAAATATTAAAAATAAAATCCCTTTTAATGTGATGTGGCCGACCACACCAAGCTTGGGTTCAAGCTAGGGCCGGCTACACCAACTCAACTCACCCTATTTAATTGGCCGGCCCAAGCTTGGGTTCCAAGCTTGCTTGGCTGACCCCAATAGGATGTGTATAAAGGTGGGTAAGAAGTGGGTATGTGGTGGGTATAAATCTCTATATACAAGAGGCTACGATAGGGACCGAGAGGAGGAATTAGTTTTGGTCTCCCGATGAAATTAAGCTTCTCGTGTTCGCCCCGAACACACAACTTAACTTCATCAATAATAATTCATACCACTAAAGAATTATTATTGAACTACCGCATCAATCCTAAATTACATTTTGGACTCCTTATTATGAGTGTGTTAATCTCCCTATGTTTAAGATGTCGAATGCCCACTAATTAAATGAGTTACTCATAACTCACTTAATTAATATCTTAGTCCAAGAGTAGTACCACTCAACCTCATCATCATGTTGGACTAAGTCCACCTGCAGGATTTAATATGACAATCCTTATGAGCTCCTCTTGGGGTCATTCTCAACCTAGATTACTAGGACACAATTTCCTTCTATAATCAACAACACACACTATAAGTAATATTATTTCCCAACTTATCGGGCTTATTGATTTATCGAGCTAAATCTCACCCATTGATAAGTCAAAGAAATAAATACTAAATATATATGTTTGTTATTATATTATGATTAAGAGCACACACTTCCATAATAACTAAGGTCTAGTTCTTTTATCAAGTCAGTATAAAAAGAACTTACCTAAAATGATCCTACTCAATACACTTAGAGTGTACTAGTGTAATTTATTAGTCAAGATAAACTAATACCTAATTACACTACGACTTTTCCGATGGTTTGTTCCTTTCCATCTTAGTCGTGAGCAACTGTTTATAATTTATAAAGAACTGATAACATGATCTTCTGTGTGTGACACCACACACTATGCTATCTACAATATAAATTAATTGAACAACCACACTTAACAAATAAATGTAGGTATTTGACCATTATGATTCTTTATTTCTAAATAAATGTTTATACAAAAGCTAGGTTTTTAGTATACACTCTAACAATCTCCCACTTATACTAAAATACTATTTTGCCATAAATGTTGTCATACATTTGATTTCCAACCCTTCAACATGCCCATCAAAAGCTCTTGCCTTAAGGACCTTAGTGAAAGGATCTACAGGTCATCACCTGATGCAATCTAGGCAGCAACAATTTCTCCTTGTTTATACGATGTCTTGTATTGGGTGGTACTTGCGCTCTATTTTGTTTACTTGTCTTATGGACTTATGTTTTCTTCGAGTTTGCTACTGCACCACTATTATTACAATAAATTGTAATAATTTTTGGACAAACCAGAAATCATATCTAAGTCCATCATGAAGTTTCTGAGCCATACAGCTTCTATGGTTGCCTTAGAGGCTGCCACATACTCAGCTTCTATGGTAGAGTCTGAAAAACATCTATGCTTAACACTCCTCCATTGTTATGGCTTTACCTCCTGAAGTAAATACAAAACCCCGAGGTTGACTTACTATTGTTCCTATCTGATTAGAAGTCAAAATCCTTTTTACCCACAAGGATCAAATCATCTGCCTAGTAAACTAGCATATAATCTCTAGTCCCTCTAAGGTACTTTAATATATGCTTTACAACAGTCTAGTGTCCCGGTCCTGGGTTACTTCGATATCTGCTAACTATGCCCTGGGCAAAATAGATATCCAGTCTCGTGCATAGCATACATTAGGCTTTCGATAGCCAAAGCACAAGGAACTGCCTACATTTTTTCTATCTCCTTTGATGTCTTCGGAGACATCTCTTTAGATAAAACTACTCCATGCTGAAAAGGTAAGAAACCTTTCTTGGAGTTTTGCATGCTTAAAACGAGCAAGGATTGTTTCGATATATGAAGCTTGGGATAAGTAAAATATTCTTTTCTTGCAATCCCTTATTACTTTGATCCCAAGAATATATGCATTCTCCCAAGTCCTTCATATCGAATTGTTTGGACAACCATACCCTTACTTCTGACAACACTTTGATATTGTTTCCAACTACCAAAAATTGTTATCTACGTATAGTACAAGAAATACCACCACGTTTCCATCACACTTCTTGTATACACAAAACTCATTCGGTTATTAAATAAATCCATAGGTCTGGATTACTTTATTAAACCGGATGTTCCAAGACCTTGAAGCTTTACTTCAGTCGATAGACTGATTGAGCTTACACACAAGATGCTCTTTGCTCTTTGCAATGAACCATTGTGGTTGCTATATATGAATGTTTTCTTCAAGACTTCCATTAAGGAAAGCTGTCTTGACATCCACTTGCTAAATCTCATAGTCCATATGAGAAGTAATAGATAAAAGAATTTGGATAGACTTAAGCATGACTACCAGTGAAAAAGTTTCCTTTTTCAACAAGCCTTGCTTTGAAAGTTTCTACCTTCCTGTCTATCCTTCTTTTCCTATTGTAGACTTATTTTCACCCAATGGCTTTTACACCATTTGATGATTTTATAAGCTCCCAGACTCTATTAGAATACATATATTCTAATTTTATATTTATTGATCTTTACAAAGATGCTGCATCTTTATCCTGGAGCGTTCTATCATAGGTCCGGGGATTAGGTTCATGTTCACCAGGGATCAAGTCCAAAGACTCTCCCAAAACATGAATATTTTAGGTTGCCTAACAACCCTCCCACTACGACGAGACACTTTCTGTAATTATGTATCATCTGTGATACGTGTTGCAGTTTCTTGTGATATTTCATCTTGTACAGTTGGTACTAGATTAGACGTGTCCTTTATTATTTCCTTAAGAACAAATTTACTTATGGGCTTATGGTTTATTACATAGTCCTCTTCTAAAAATCGGGCATTGGTGCTAACAATGACCTTCTGATTTTTAGGACTATAAACCTCCTTTCGTTTATCTAGGATAACCTACAAACAAGTGAACTCTTGTCCAACTTATCAGTGTCTCTCATGTGCTAGACCACCCAAATCCGAATATGCTTCAGACTAGGCTTACGCTCATTCTGCAATTCTATGGGAGTAGAGAGTTCTGACTTAGAAGGTAATATGTTCTCTTCCGTTTCCAGTGTATATCCTCAAAACAAATTTCGATAATTCTGAATAACTCATCATTGATCTAACTATTTCCATAAGGGTCCTATACCTTCTTATTACACCATTCTGTTGGGGTGTACCAGGTGCAGTTAGTTGGGATTGAATCCCGTCTTCTGATAAGTGACTCAAAACTCTCCCAAGAGGTTCTTGCCACTACGATCTCAGTGTAGTGTCTTGCTACTTTTACCTTGATGTTACTCCACATCAGCCTAATACTCTTTGAACTTATTGTTGGTGTAGTGAGCACCAGATGATCGAACCTGAGTTTTGATTATGGCAAAGGGCTCAAAGTTAAGTGGTGGTGTTATCTAACAAAGTTCATGGAGCTTGCAGGAAAGTCCTAAGTGATACTTAGGCAAAAGTCCTAGCTGCGGTTAGGCAGGTGAAAACCCTAGGGGGTGGTAACCCTAGGTCATAGGGGGTGGTAACCCTATGCGGAAAGTCTTGGCAGGTCGATGGCTTCAGGCAAAAGTCCTAGGGGGTGGTAACCCTAGGTGAAAAGTCCTGGTGTCACGAACCAGGTGAAAGACTGGACTAGCCGGGAAGCGGATGTCCAGCAGAAAGTCCGGAAGCGTCGAGTGCTGAGCAAAAGTCCAGTCGATCTGGAGGATCGAACTGGCAACAGGTAATCTCTCCTGAGGGGAGTAGGTGAGGACGCGTTCCCGTAGAGGGAACAGTGTCGTGTCGACCTAGGGTTTCCGGTTGGAAACCCAAAGTTCGAATCTTGTCAAATCTTTTATTCATTATGTTTGTGCTAACTTTGTTTTGCGGTATGTGTTTGGGACTAACACATTTTTCAAGAACAAAGGAGCAAGTTACAACTCGGATGAACAGGCGCCTCCATGGAGCTTGAGGCGCCTCGGGTGCAAAACAGACTGGAGGCGCCTTGAATGGAGCTCAAGGCGCCTTGGACCGGAGGTTGAAGGCGCCTTGGATAGGCTGAAGGCGCCTTGAACCAGATAGAGTTCGACCAGGTCAGTGCTGATCCACGCGGGTGACTCGGCTCGTTCAAGGCGCCTTGATGAACAGTATAAGGCGCCTTGAACCCTCTTTATAAGGGGTCTCGACCAGCAGCTCTCTACATCTTCTTCCAAGTGAACTGTTTGCTACAAGCTGCCTACGAGACGATCCCGAAGTGCTGCAACGACACCTCGACACCCCGGAGCTTCAGATTTAGTCTTTTGGTGTCGGTATAATCTTTTACTGCTTTGAATTGTAATTAGTTTGTAATAGTTTTTGCGAGCTTATAGTTGTTGCCCACGGAAAGCGATCAAGGATCGCGGGCCTTCGAGTAGGAGTCGATCAAGGCTCCGAACGAAGTAAATTCTCCTGTCTTTGTGTGCTTGTTTTCTTTATTCCGCTGCGTTTTAACTCTTACGATTCCGATAATCGTTGAAAATAGCCATGAGCGCTATTCACCCCCCCCCCCTCTAGCGCGTCTCGATCCAACACTTATCAAAGCACTTAGACTTGAAGCGCATCAAGTAAATGTATCCTTATCTCGAATAGTCGTCTATAAAAGAGACGAAATATTCGAAACCGCCTTTTGTCTGGATAGTCATAGGACCACACAAATTAGAATGAACCAATTTTAACATATCTTTGGCTCTTTACCCCTTATTCTTAAAAGCTTCTTGGTTATTTTTCCTTCCAAGTAAGACTCGCAGGTTGGAAAGATTTCCACTACCAATGAACTCAAGAGTTCATTGGTTATTATCCTTTGAATCCTACTCAAGTTAATATAACCTAGCCTTAGATGCCAAAGATATGATTGGTTTATTTCCGAAGATTGCTTTCTCTTATTAAAGTTAGAAGATGTGTCATTAATTTTCATTTATTGCATCGTGGGAGTTTTTTGGATTATAAATTGTCAACCAACATACCAGAACAGATAACTTCCCTATTTTTCTTAATAACAAGTTTGTTATCAAAATAGATAGAATATCTATTCTTTGATAGTTTAGAAATTGAAATCAAGTTCTTTCTAAACTTGGTATGTAAAGACAATCCACTTTTTATTCCTATCAGAGGATAAACATCTTCCACTGCAACAGCTACTACTTTTGCAGCAGTGCCCATGGTGATTTTCTCTTCATATAGTTGTCGGATTTTTTGGAACCCCTGTAATGTATTGCAGACATGATCAGTGACTCTCGTATCTACACACCAGGTACTGGTAGATGACACCACTAATCATGTTTCAACAACTAATGAATAAAATACACCTATATTGTTCTTAGTTCTAAGAGGACAGTCTATCTTAATGTCCAAGTCCTATTTCCAATCATTATAATTGAAACCACTAAGTCTATCCTATAGTATAACAGCTAGGGGATTGACCAACATTTGAAATCCTAAGAATCACAAAAATATTTGGTCAAGACTAACACCTTAAAATCTCCATGAATTTTGTATGCCACGATAGTGTGGACGTATACAAAATCAAAGAGGAGATTTTATCCATTAATTTTATTATCTCATCTTTATGACAAATAAAATTAATAGTTGGTTTATCTCTGATCAAATATTTGGTCAAAACTTTGAATTTAAAATAATATTGATTCCTCAAAACAATATTATTTAAATTCACCAACAACTCAAACACCATGAATTTTGCATGCGACAATAGTGTGGACGTATACAAAATTAAACATTTGTAAGAGGAGAGTTATACCCATTAATAACCTTGTCAAACTATCTTTATGACAAATAAAATTACCTCAAATACCGTGAATATTGTATGCTACGATAGTGTGGACGTATACAAATTCAAATATTTGTAAGAGGGGTTTTACCCATTAATTTTATTATCTTGTCAACCTGACAAATAAAATTTCTTCAAACACCGTGAATTTTATATGTCACGATAGTGTGGACGTATACAAAATCTCAACATTTATAAGAGGAGGGTTATAATTTTATTATCTTGTCAACCTATCTTTATGACAAATTAATAGTTGGTTTTCCTTCGGTCACACAAATAATAGCAGTGTCTTCGATGGGAAGGATACTATTAAATGAGTCTAAGTGTATACCATTACTTGATACTTAGTCCATTAAATAAGATTATACCCCTTCCAATGGAGAAGATCACACGCGCTTAATCAATTTCTTATAACCATCCAAAATGGAAGTTTGATCTAGTGATCTGCAAACAAACTCATCCGATATGGAGGAAGGCACTCAGAGCCAACGCGCAAGCTTGTTGCATCACTTACAAACCAGTAATGGAGACCATGGGATTCATATACTAATTCCTCTCCCACTTAGTTATTTATGGTGAGGAATTTTAACCTATGCTAGCATATAACACATGCGCACACACACAATAAATAAAAGAAATTAATTTGGAAATTAATTTTCCAACTATTATGACATTTTCATCATTGTCCTCCGTGTGCTCCAACCCTAGCTGCTGCCATCTTTAGCCACCGCCATTGGGTCGAGTTGTCGCATCTATCTTGCTTCTTATTCCGCTGCGCTTCTGGTCCTCCAATAACACCACGCCTTGCAAAGATATGATCCGCGACAAAATTAGAATTTTACATATATCGATCCTATATTCAATAAAGGAATGTACATGTATTCTAGATCGAACAAAAAAGTAAAATTCTAAAACTAATACAGCTCCTGCTGTATTTAATACATACAATCATGCACACACAATAAAATGCCCTTGACATGTCCAAGGGTCCAATCACACACAATATCTATATGTCATAATAGTTGGAGCCTGCAACCACAAAGTTAGCACATCCTACAATTATCCTGCCTAAATTATGTATGACATGTGCATAATCTATTTGAAAACCAAACACACAGAGGCAAACCCTAGCTCTGATACCAATTGTTGTTAGTCCTAGGAAAATCGTACCGGTTCCACTGTACAAAAATTTTGTACAAGTGTCAAACATTTCCTTAAATAACCTTTTGTGTTCTT
Organism: Zingiber officinale; assembly: GCF_018446385.1. Classification (NCBI taxonomy): domain Eukaryota; kingdom Viridiplantae; phylum Streptophyta; class Magnoliopsida; order Zingiberales; family Zingiberaceae; genus Zingiber; species Zingiber officinale. The sequence continues at coordinate 76,097,267 of NC_055999.1, forward strand.
TAGAAGTTAAATTAGGAATCACAGACGGAACTTAACATCATTGATTCCAAATTTAACTTATCTGTTCTTGATGGTTTAGATTTGGATCGCAAGCGAAACTTAACACTATTGATCCAAATCCACCTATGTTATTAATTCCATTAAATATTAATTTCCAAAATTGGCTTCCAGGACTGCATGGCAAGGCACATGGCCTTCTTGGGTATGGGAGCATCCACCACCACCTAAACAAAGCCTTTTAAGGAAAGCTAATATTTAATTTCCTTAAATAACTCTAGGTTAACCAAAAAGAACAATCGAATCACAAATTCGAAAAATAAAATAAAAGAAACACAAATTCGAAACAAATCTGAAAACTCTAGAATCATATGTCTCTTGTGTTTGGTATTTCCAAAAATAACTATACAAAGAAAACTAGTATGATGCAGAAAACAATTACTAGTTATACCTTTCTTTATAAGCAAAAATAACCTCTTGATCTTCTACTGTATTCCTCTTCTAATCTCGGACGTTGTGTGGGCAACGATCTTACAAGATGAGAATCCACCTAAGCCACCTTCTTCTCCAAGCAAGATTCGGCCACCACAATTCTCCAAGAGAAGTAGAGGTCCGACCACCACCACCAAGCTCCAAGGGATACTAGAAACAAAACTCTCCTTCTTCTCCTAGCTAGAACCGGCCATCAACAAGAGCTCCAAGAGAAGATGAAACCGGCCACTAAAGAAGAAGAGAAGAGGAGAGGGAAAACCTCTAGGGCCGGCCACACCAAGGAGAAAAAGAGGGAGAGAAAAAATAAAATAGAGTTAGCACCCATGAAGGCACCTCTACCCCCTCTTTTATAATCCTTGGTCTTGGCAAATAAGAAAATTTTAAATAAAAACTTCCTTATTACTTTTCCATGAAAAGGAAAATTTAATTAATTAAAATTAAAATCCTTTTCACAATTGTAATGGCCAGCCACTTTAATCCCCAAAACAAGGAGAGTTTTAATTAACACAAGAATTAAAACTTCCTAATTTGTTTCCAGAAATTTATAAAAAAAATTTCCAATAATTTTTCCCTTCATGGTGGATTATAAAAAGGAATTTTTATAAATTAAAATCTTTCTTTAAACATGTGGATAATTTTCAAAAAGAAAAGTTATCTCTAAGAATTAAAATCTCCTTTCAATCTACAAATAAGGAAAGATATCAAATCTTTTCTTAATCTTGTATAAACTTATAAAAGAAATATTTAATTTTTAAACTCTCTTTTAAATCATGAACATGGTTAAAAAATAAAAGTTTTCTTAAAATTAAAATCCACCTTTCATTCTACAAATAAGGAAAGATTTCAAATCTTTTCTTAATCTTTCGTAGAAAGCTATAAAAGGAAAGATTTAAATTTTAAACTCTCTTTTAAAACCATGATATCCACATTAAGAAAAGATTAAAAATAAAATCCCTTTTAATGTGATGTGGCTGACCACACCAAGCTTGGGTTCAAGCTAGGGCCTGCCACACCAACTCAACTCACCCTATTTAATTGGCCGGCCCAAGCTTGGGTTCCAAGCTTGCTTGGCCGGCCCCAATAGGATGTGTACAAAGGTGGGTAAGAAGTGGGTATGTGGTGGGTATAAATCTCTATATACAAGAGGCTACGATAGGGACCGAGAGGAGGAATTGGTTTTGGTCTCCCGAAGAAATTAAGCTTCCCGTGTTCGCCCCGAACACACAACTTAACTTCATCTATAATAATTCATACCACTAAAGAATTATTATTGAACTACCGCACCAATCCCAAATTATATTTTGGGCTCCTTCTTATTATGAGTGTGTTAATCTCCCTATGTTTAAGATGTCAAATGTCCACTAATTAAATGAGTTACTGACAACTCACTTAATTAATATCTTCATGCATCTAGTACAGTCACGTCTAGAGTGATCCATATGCCCTACTGTTATATCTTGACCCAGATTTTCTCCACCTCTAGGATAGATACTACCAGAGGGACACTTATCCCACTTACCATATATGATGAGTTAGGTCAGCGTAGTTTTAGATTAGCGGGTGTAGAGGTCACTGCCAGGGGATTCTAGCATGGAAGAGCCGGCCACCGCCAGTCGCTGCTCCTGGTGCTCAAGAGGTCGAGGACGTACCAGGCGAGGGTGAGGAGTGGCTAGACTTATTAGCCGAGGAGTTTTTCGCAGATCCTTCCACCTCTGTCGGGCCCTCCACATCAGCCGGGCCTTCAAATTCGGCACCTCCTTCCGTCGAGGACAGACTCGCTCGGCTTAAGATCCAGTCCATTCAGACGCGACGGGTTGTACTAGATAGCCATCACTTCCTCCGATCTCTCCGATCCGAGATAGTTGCAGGGTTCGGGTCTCTCCGAGGCGAGATACGGCGCCAGGGACAGCCTCAGCCTGCACCCGAGCAGCCTCTTGCACCACCTCCAGTTGACGACCCTCCAGCTGATGATCCTGCTTTCAACGATCCTGCCTTTTGACACTATCACTTGATGTATCTTGGACAGACACCTATTTGTCTTCTCTGATTGTACTAGTATTTGGTTGACCTCTACTTATTTATGTTTACTAGTTTTAGTTGTTTATAATTTGTACAAATGGTAACATGTTGGGTAGAATAGGTCCTGATTTTCATATTAGTTTCCTACCTTTTTACTTGTTTTTCAAAATCGGCTTAATTATATTTCTAAATTTTAGGCAAAATTGTTGTTTTCAAAATTCCAATTTCGGACTTAGCCTAGGCTCTACCTTAGAAATGATGTTCCCCTAAAATTCAGCCAGAGCATCTCACAAACACCTAGGATTACCTTGCTTGTGTTTGAAATATATAGAACGGCGTGAGATGCATAGGGTACAACCCGGACTCAAGAATGTTTATATCTGTGCATCAATATGAGTTTGAGCGTTAAACACCTAATTAACAGTAATCAAGTCAAGTCATCCAGCCATAGTCAAATCTAACTGGATCTATTGACTTAACTTGACTAACCAAGTGAAAGTTGTTGCCCTCTAGGTAATCAGCTAGTAGCTAGATGGTTAGACATGTGGCCAAAAACCTAAGTGATTGACTTTTAAATTTTTGAGTTCACTCAGGCATGAACATTAGGGCTCTGATACCTCACTTAAAGAGAAATTAGCTAATTTACAATCAATCTAACTCAACTCATGCTTGGACATTAAACTTAAGCTCCTCCCTTGCCCTCAAAAGATTTAAATTGATTATTCGTCTAAAAGAAAAATCCTTTCAAATTTAGCTAAGTTTTCAAAATATTAACTTTCAAAAGTCATTTTTGTACTTTTTAGACTAAGCTTTCAAAATTCTAGCCAAGTAAAGCAAAATCTTTTCAAAATTATTTTGTTTTTTTGCCTTAGCCATTCTTAAAAGTCTTTTTGAAATAATTGTTAACTAAGCTTTTCAAATTTATCTAAGTCCTTCAAATCTCTTCAAAACACACTTTTCCTTAACTAAGTATTTTGAAATTTAGCTAAGTATTTTCTAACTGACTCACAAAATTTAGCTAAAACTTTCAAAAACATGTTTTTCAATGAATTCAACTAGGTTTCAAAATTGGTTAAAGCTATATTTCAAAGTCAACTTTTTATTAGCCTTTTTAACTCAGTTGAAAGAAAAATTGCTCTTTAGACCTTGATTTCACTTAGCTAAGAATATTAATTATAAAAAGCTAAGTGTACCAAAATATTTGTTCCCCTTTAAAAGCCTAAGGTTTCAAAATTTTGACTAAGTTGTTTAAAACTAAAGTTGCTTTTGCTATGCTACAAAAGAAAAATCTTTCTCGAGCAAAATTAATTGATAAAGTTTTAGAAAATTAACTTCGAGCTCAAACTATTTTAATTAGCAATTTGATTTACAAGAAATATCGCTTTTTAAACAAAGTGTCTTAAAGATTCCTTACCTAGTCTTTTTCCTCTTACCTTTGTCCTAAAATCTTTGTGAAAAGTAAAGATTATTTTCAAACATGTTCATTCTTTTTGATAAATGGCAAAGGAGGAGAGTAGAGAAATTCAAAATACAAAAGCAAAGAATGCCTTTATTAAGGGGGAGTCTGACAAAGTTTAAGTTTTAGCTTAACCATGCGTGCATTCAAAATTTATTAAGCTTGCTTACTTAAACTTTATGCATCTATGTTACTTAGCTTTGAATTTCAGTTGCCATAATCAAAAAGGGGGGAGATTGTTGGTGAGGGAAGCATTCGACGATCGACCGTTGTTTTGATAATGACAAAGGAATTCAAAGTTAAGTTGTTTGTGATCTAACGTACTTAATTGAGTGTTTCAGGAAAGTCCTAGTTGCGGTTAGGCAGGTAGAAAACCCTAGGGGGTGGTAACCCTAGGTCATAGGGGGTGGTAACCCTATGCGGAAAGTCTTGGCGGGTCGAGAGCTTCAGGCAAAAGTCCTAGGGGGGTAACCATAGGTGGAAAGTCCTGGTGTCGCGAACCAGATGAAAGACTGGACGAGCCGGGAAGCGGAAGTCCAGCAGAAAGTCCGGAAGCTTCAAACGCTGAGCAAAAGTCCAGTCGATCTGGAGGATCACACTGGCAACAGGTAAATCTCCTGTGTGGAGTAGGTGAGGACGCGTTCCCCGTAGAGGGAACAGTAGGCGTCGGGTCGACCTAGGGTTCCGGTTGGAAATCCGAAATCAGACCCGGACAGTCCGTTGACTATCGATATCATTTATCATATTTCTGTGCTAACTTTGTTTTGCAGGGTTTGTGTTTGGAACTAACACATTTTGCAAGAACAAAGGGGCACATTTAACTTTGGATGAACAATGTCCGAGGTGCCTCCATGGGGCTTGGAGGCGCCTCGGGTGCTAGCCGAAGCCAGCTGTCCAGAGACGCTGGAGACGCCTCGGAGGTCACTAGAGGCGCCTTGGACCAGGCGTTGGAGGCGCCTTGGAGCAACTTGGAGGTGCCTTCAGTGGGATAAGGTGCGACCAGATCAGAGCTGATCCACGCGTGCGACTCGGCGGTCTGAAGGCGCCTCGGATAGGCTTAGAGGCGCCTCTAGCACTGTTTATAATGAGGGTTCGAGCAGCAGCACTACTACAAATTGAGGCTAAGACATCACTCATAAAGTATTGTTTTTGGTCATATAAATGTTGCATTATACCTAAGGTAACGCTTTTCATTCTATCTTATCAGGTCCTGTCATGTTAGATATAACGCAACACTTTTGTCATTTTATGCAACACTTTCTTGAACTGTCGCGATATAGAGCAAAGGCAACACTTCTCTATATGCAACACTTTTTCCTTCCAACAGCAACACTTATTCTTTTGTTTCTCTTAAACAATTGCAACACTTTTGACTATTAATAGCAACACTTTTTATAATCTTTTTAACACAATAATTCAACACTTTTCTCCTTAAATGCATCACTTTTTATTAAAACTTTTACCTCTTAAACGCATCACTTATTGATACATATACCACACTTATATTTGTGTTTTATTTTTTAAAATGTGACATGTTTGCCCATTAATAGTAATACTTATTTTTTTCATCAATATATTATTGATAATGCAATTTAATTATACAATCAAATACATTTGTATAAAATAGATTATTCAAAATATGATCATTGTATTGTAAAAATTGTATCACATTATATTCTGCTTAAGAATTTTATAAAATTCAATAAATGATATCTAAAAATATATAGCCAACTAAAGCACTATACAAAAGCCACCAATTAATACCTTCTTGAATGCCCCAAAAAAGACAACTAACAATACATACTCTTTGCTTGCCTTAAAAAAAATCACATAGGTATACAAAATGTAACACTCATTCCCATTCCCAACTATAACAGCTGCTTAGCTATCCAAAATGCTTGCCACCTACAAGAAAAGCATCACAATGTGGACAACAAAAGTCAGAATAGAGATTTGATCATATAGCAAAAGTAATAATTTTTTTGCTTAACTGACAATATATCTAAACACACCTTATCCAACCACCATCTTTCAGTTGGAAAATAACCTTTGTGCTCGATCAACTGCAAAGAAGTACCAAACCTCATAGCACAACTAGGAACCAACCATATAAAGAATGATAAACTAGTACTATTATATGAGAAAAATGTATGCGAAAGCACATTCATCTTAGAAATCCTGGAAAATAAAGGAAATAGTAGTGAAATGGGTGTTAGCGAAAAGCAAGAGGTAAAACATATACAAACATGAGGAAAGACTCACATGTTACTAGTCCAAGTAATCTCCTATTCTATAAATTTGCAATTGGATGCTAAACTTATCATAATTCAAAGCAAAAAATTATATAATTGAGCATCAAACTTGCAAAGTCAATAGCAATAATAAATAGCTATCAATAAAGCCACATCAGGAAGAACTAAACCTCAAGCATCAAATTACAACAAGTGGGTAATTTCCATAGTCAAAATGAAATGCTTTTCTATGATTAATGGAAGTAAGGACTAGGGATTTAGTTAATTTAAACTTACATGACAAACATTTATAAGCACTTCCAAATGAACATGCAAAGTTCAAAGTGTCTTTTAAAACAACTTTATTGCCCATCTAATTCATACATAAATATCATTCACTTCAAGTGTATCTTTCTTCTTAATGTTGAGCAAAATAAGTCTTATACATAACAGGTGGATAAAAGAAAGGGATAATTCAAAATTTTAGAGCTACTCATATTGTTGAAGGATAAAATTTAATTCATAGATGGATTGAAGAGTAGCAGGTGATGGCAATTCCAAGAGAACATTAGTTAAAGCTACCTTCAAGCAACTAAATCATAGCAATCTTTCATGATGAAAACATACCAAATTCATTAACATGATCAATTGGATAACAAGTCTATCTTTAACCCACTGATCGATCCAGATTTACCCAAATCAATATACTACAACCAAATTCCAACTTCTAATCAGAGATAACATAGGTCAACACTCACATCTCACGCCTACAGAAATGCAAAAAGGAATGTGGCTGCTCTAAGCTCCAAATGAAGCTATTCGTGCCCCTATTGTAGCGTAAATCAACCCAGAACTTGCTGGAAAATTAGAACCTAAACCACATGCTCAAAAATCTAAACCATCACCGTTCATTGCCTGGCAGCAACAATATCCGAATTGCACAGCAAGCCCCAAAGGGAACTGCTCGTGCCCCTTTCTCAGCACAACCGAACTCCACAGAACACTTCAAGAGAAGCTGCTTTTACCCTTTTCATTGCACAATACTAAGTTATGCTTGCTGGTTTGTTTTTAAAATAAAACCTATGCAAAACTTATTCAATCTTTGAGCATGCTACCGCAAAAACACAAAGGAGGAATCAATTCTCAGAACTACACTTAACCCTCTAGCAAAAACTCAATTCTGCACATCACTCCGGAAGCAAAGAAAGAGATCAAAATCCCTAGCAAATATGAATTCGGCACAACACAATCCGAAACAAAAGAAAGAAACTAAAACGTGAAACTACTCTTACCGCAAGTGAGTAGCACTTACATTGAGTTTTCTTGGACTTACTGCCGGAGAAAGGAACTTCTAGGGTTCGGAGAAACTTCAAATCTCGCGGCTCCTTTGTGTTTCCGAGCTCCCCGCGTCGAGGTGGTCACGAACGGGTGAAGACCGGCCGGAAAAAGCCTTCGTCGGCCGCCGGAGGGAGGAAACCCTAGCTCCTTCGTGTTTCCGCCCGAGAGAAGAACGGCGTCGCGCCGCGAGAAGGAGGAGGAAAAGGTTTCGGGTCTGGAGAAAATAAACCTAAGTTCTCTTTTATCTCTAGGGTTCTTATTATCTAACTACTGCATAAGTATTATTCATCCCTTCCCTTAATTAACATCGGCCGCCAGCACAGCTGGTCAGGCGGGTTTTGCTCGGATCAAAGGTCTCGGCTTCGATACCTCAGCCGCGCACTTTTATTCGAATTTATTTTAAACGTTCCAACTATACCTTAAATATATTTCACTCCATACTTGATTAACAAAACTCTCGCAGACCGGTTGGTTGGGCTGAGTTCGTTAAGACTCGGGTTTGGATCCATGATCTTGGGTTCAAAACCTGGCTTCAACATATATTATTATTATTATTTTTTACTTCTTCCTCTTGGTAAAAATACCAAACGAACTCCAAAAATTATGTAAAAATACTCTAAAAATTTCTAAAAATCTCTAGAATTTTTCTATAGCATTTCAAAATATTTTTGAATTATTTTTGGAACTCAAAATGAGTAAATTTGGGTCGTTACAACGACGACCAGAGACGACGATCAGTGGTGCTGCAAGGGCAGCGACGTCGGCGATAGGGGCAGTGCGGTGAGTTTGCGAGAGGGGGAGGGACGGGTGGCAGCGTCAAGTGAGAAAGGGAAATCACGAGTGGAATTAGGGTATGGAACTTAAGTTTCCATTATATACATTATATTATATAGATAGATTTAAATAATTTAATGAAATCAATTAATTCCAACTTAATTATTATCCAAATAAGATTTCTCTCAAAACACGTCTTATTAACTTTATTTAAATTTCTAAAAAAATTTATAAAAATTCTATAAATTTATTTCTCTAATAATATTTATTATTTAATTATCGTATTTTGTAATAATTCATTAATATTTTTATGGATTCATAGAACGTCGTCATTTAAATTTTTTGTAGTTTTAAATGATAATGGATCCACTCCATGAAAAATCCACAAATCATAATTTTCCACAAACTCCTCACTTTTCACACGATTATACACCTGACGAAGATGTTCAATTCGCTAGAGACGTCCACAGAGAGGGCTTCGCCAGAGATGTTCAACGAAGATAGAGTTTAGATTGGCTTGCAGCAGAGAAATTTTATTGAGGGAGCATGAGGAGGAGGTTGCGAGTTTAGGGTTAGAGCAGAGAAGTTCGGTGGAGGGAGGGGAGGAACACGCGATTCAAGGGTTTGCGTGAGGGAGATTGCGGGTTTAGGTTCGTGTGAGGGAGGTCGCAAGTTTAGGGAGGGAGTTCACGAGTTTTGTTCATGCACGGGAGCTCTGTTTGGTGAAAAATAGTTGCTGGTAGATTGCGGAAAATAAACATATCATTTATCCCGGTTGCGGCAAATATTACTACTACCGCAACACATTTAAAAAGTGTTACGTATTCCTGCACTATTGCAACACTTTTATAAAAGTGTTGTCATTTCTAATATCAACTGCAACACTTTTAAAAAATGTGTTGCATTTTAGTTATAATGCAACACTTATTTGAAAGTGTTGCATGTTTTTTCCAAAACTTGATATATGACAACAATTTACTAAAGTGTTGCTCCCAAAGTGATACCTTAGACTCATTTTGTAGTAGTGATAGAACAACGATTCTCAAGCGATCCTTCGACTATTTGCTGCTCAAAAGACGACCCAGAAGTGCTGAAGCGACGCTCCGACAACAAAAAGCTGCAATTCTAATTTTCTCTGTTGTCGGTATAAGATTACGATTGTTTTATTTGTATTGTATTTCGGTAAAACTTTTAACGATTATAGTTGTTGCCCAAAGTAAACGCTCAACGAGCGTGGGCCTTGGAGTAGGAGTCGTCACAGGCTCCGAACCAAGTAAATACTTGTGTTCGTGTTTGTTATCTTTTATTTTCGCTGCTTTAAACTTGATTAGTGTTTTACGAATACGAAACGAAATAGCCACGAGCGCTATTCACCCCTCCCCCCCCCCTCTAGCGCTTCTCGATCCAACAAATAAGACATACAATCATAATAATTATAAACATAGTAATATAATATATTTGAAAATTTATTTTTCCTATTTGATTCATGTCGATTTTGATTATGTGTCTAATATAATAAATCTCAATTGATTGAAATCAATTAGAAATTATTTTCATTATTGTCATTAGAGACTTGGGCACGGTGGAGATGACGAGCGAATAAGAGACAGCGGCATAAATCATGCTTCCCCCACTATGGCGCTACGGTAAAGAGGAGGAGAAGCTGATGGCGGAGCACACCGCTTACCCGGTGTGCCTGTACGAGTTCGAGGACGGGAAGGCCATCCGACTGCTGCCCATCTGCAGCCACTGCTATCACACGGCGAGCCTGGACCCTTGGCTATGCTCGCATTCTAGCTGCTCGGTTTGCCGGCACCAGGTGGTTTCACACCACCAATTGGTGGACATCGCGATCGAGCGAGCCTCGTTCAGTCGTTTGAGCAATTCACGTGATCGCTGGAGGGGCAGGCCATGGGTGGTGCGCGAGTACCAATGATGGATGATCTCGGAGAAGGTGGATTGCCTTTTTTGGAAATAATCGACGTGCAGCGTCAGACAATTCATCGATATTTAGTAACCGGGAAGCCACTGTTGGCTTGATTTCTTCTTAATGTTCAATTTGATAAATCGTTTAATTATAAAAATATATAACAAATAATTTTGTGAATAATGTTTATGAATAATTTTATTTATTAATTGATATAAAATTTAATTAAAAACAGTCATTATTCGCTGTTTATTTGGAAGGACGTACAAAGAAAAGTCTGATGTTTATTTCATTAAAAGAAAAATGGTTTACTCATCCTGTTACCGTCTATTATTATAAAATAATAGATTAATCGCATCAATTATTAGACATTTTTGCATCCGTCTAAATAGGGAAATCAACTTTCTCTACTTTTATCACAGCTGTTACTGTCTATTATTATAAAATAATAGATTAATCGGACAAATTATTAGACATTTTTGCATCCGTCCAAATAGGGATATCGACTTTCTCTACTTTATCATATCTGCTACTGTCTATTATTATAAAATAATAGATTAATCGGATAAATTATTAGACATTTTTGCATCCGTCCAAATAGGGATATCGACTTTCTCTACTTTATCATATCTGCTACTGTCTATTATTATAAAATAATAGATTAATCGGATCAGTTATTGGACATTTTTGTATCCGTCCAAATAGGGAAAGCGACTTTTCTCGACTTTTAACATATCACCGCCCTCAACCGCGGGCGGCCTCACAAGGCGACACTGCACGATCGATCACGCGGCCCGCCCCATGCGGCCGCGAGCTCCAGATCACTAGCAGGCAAAACCAAATTTACATGCGACTGCCAACAACTTGGCCACCCTTTTTGTTTTTCATGTTTTCCGCTTTCGTTTCCTCTTCTTTTCCGCAAGCTTTTTGCAGGATTCTTTTGTCTTCCGTTCCCTTTTTTTTTCTTTAGCAAAAGAGCCTTAGAGTTGCGCGCGCTCTCTCTCTCTCTCTCTTTAATCTATATCATAGACCATAATACCGTATACAATTTAAATTATAATTCATAATCTTTTCAAATGATCATTTATTAGTTTTAAAATTTTATCATTGATGATATACATGTACTAACTACCTGAAAACTTCTTATTATATTACCAAATTCTCTATATTTTAAACTCTCATGGTAAACATTATATTTATCATATAGCATCCCAAAGCTCATGCACTTATTCAATGTATCAAATATTAGCGTCTAGTTTGCACAACAATCAGGAGGATATACGAGTACATTATTAAGCAACCAGCAAAAAATATATAGTTTTTGAAATTTTACCCGACTCGTCGTCCTCCTTAGAACCGAGACAGTTCGAGGTATCAGCTAAGCCGTGCAGTTTCATTGTTCTCTTCTGATGTTCCAACAGTCCACTTCTTGACGCGAGCTTTGGCAAGAACTACCTGGACAATGAGATTAAAATGATAACTACATTTTAAGGAATCAAAAGGGAAGCCATGACCTAGAGTGGAGAATCACACACTCCAGAGTCATGAGATTTTCGTTTCGACTGGATGAAATTTCTGCTTTCGCACAGAAACACATAGTGAGAAGGTAAATTCTATGGATCAAAGTCAGAATCATAAATCACATGGGTGTAACAATCTTCATATGTCTGTGCTTATATTACGAGCAAGATGAGCTACCATGAATCAAAAACAATACCTGCTTGTCCCAATCTGTTCTTAGAGTGATAAATATAAGAACAACAGTTTGAACAAACGTCCCCAGCAGCATTCCAATCCATATGCCCTGCATGAATTGAACAATCATGTTTCCTTCATTTTCTTTTCCTTGAAAAAATCATGCATGCTTTCCTGAATGCTAACAGTAGAAACAATAGTATGAACTAGTCTCAGTAATATTTAGCTCTAGATGCCCATGCGATTAGTGTAAACCAACACCTTCGATGAAAAGGTATCTTCGTGATGACAAGAGGGCGGGCAAAAACATAATTTGACATGTTTAGGGATGCTAGACAAACTAAATTAGCATGTAAAAATAGTTAAAGGGATAGACAAAATTCTACCTTCACTTGAAATCCAATTAAATACCCAAGAAGTACCCCTAAAGGTATTCCTATGGCATAGTAACAAGTGATATTGACATAAGCCACCACACTTTGCCACCCAGCTCCAATTGCAACACCTGGTTGAATGACAATGAAAATAACTTAAGAAAAGGCCATTGTAAAGACCAAAAAATGGAATTATTCCCCTCAGGATCATGCTTTTCCTATGCTTTAGCAAAGAATGGTTGTACACAAACAAGGCTGTATTGAAACACGAGTATACATGAACTATTGATGCATTAAACATGATAACGCTCACGCCAAGCACCCCTCATCGCCGGCCCCACGGTGAGATGATGAGTATACATGAACTATGTTTTGACAAAAGATGGTTCTCAGGGTAAAATAAAAAATTACTATTTGATCAGGCCAAAGGTTTACGCTGAAAGATGACTTTATGTGAAAATCTGGATGATCAATTCACACAGCTCCATGGTTCAAAAAAAATTCTATCATCCAATATAAAATTTCAGGAGAGGTTTTAGAGTTAATCAGCTAAAACGTAATGCTCTTAGGAGTCATGCAAGCTAGCAAGCTTAGTAGAACTCACCAGACAACACTGGCTGGATGCTGTTTAGTAGGATTGAAAATGACAATAGAGGAGAAAGATTATCCACTTCTCTGACAACTTCTACATTATCAGTAAACAAATAAGCAACACGGCCTCGAACCAGCATGAACACACAAAATAGAACCAGTCCTATAGACGACGAAGTAGCTACAACGAAAATGATTGAAAACTTTGCTGCTTTAGCGCTTCCCGAACCAAGCTCATTGGCCACGCGAACTCTGCAGGTATTTATGTAGGTGCACCAACCAGGCTTACCTAAATGTCTGAAATTTGTAATCATTTAAATATAAACCTTACCCTGCTGCAGACAAGAAACCTAGAGAAATCATCATTTCCAAACCATTGATGTTTAAGCTGTTTATCAAAATGAACCGTGAGCAGGGGCAAAGAGAGAGAGAGAGAATTAAACATCGAGAATTATACCATATAGCAAGAGCATCAATTGCAACCTCAGCATTTTTCATATGTCCTGTTAATAATATCAATATGGTATTGTACCAAAGCTCCAAGCTGGGAAAGACAAAGAGATTTGCATGTATAAAATTCTAAAGTGAAGAATAAACAATCAAAAAGAGAGCTAATACAAAGAGACTGATACCATAACATGGCTCCAGAAGATAATGACAGTTTTATGATTGGCCACAGGTCACTGAGAGCACACATTGAGAAGCCCTTCCATGTATCTGGGCAACCACCACCCAAGACAAATGCAAACTGACCAAATATGGGAATCCACATTGCTAGGATCATCGAAATCATTGCACCAGCAACTCCCATCGATAGCTTGAACACCGTGAACCAAGAGAGGGTGATGTGAAGACCAAGTGAAAAGGCAGCCAAATAAGAAATGATGAGGTTCTTGCTTTGGCTTTGCAGATACATTTGAAAAGTGAAGGAGAAGACAAAGGAGAAGATGATTGGAATAATCCAAAGTGAGATAGTCCCTGCCATCGCTGCTATATCTTCAGCTTGCCCAAGGAATCTAAGGATCGGAGCTGTAAAGACATAAATGGGCAGAAGAAAAATTGTGCAACAAAGCAAGATAATCCAAGATCGTTGAAGATAGATGCCAAGCATATGATATTCTTTTGCACCAAAAGTTTGCCCACAGAGAGTTTCAAGTGCACTTGCCATTCCCAACTGCAGTGTCACATCATCAAGTATAATAAGCATTACATAACCACATAATTACATGTCTATAATGACATAAACAAAAAGCCAAACCTACACGTCAATTCCATCGTGTTTATCCACGTTGAACTAATTCAGATGGTTATGGTTTTGATATCCTTTCCCAACCTTCCAAGAAGTTTGACCATTTTTTAATTACAAAAAAATCTATGAAATTAAATAGAAGTTTATCTCTTTTTCTTTTTATTTTGACCCTAACAATCTCTATTCATCTAAACCTGATACAGTAAGAAATAATCATCATTCAGCGACGTACATCCCTAAATAATTAAAGCAACCCTATTCACAGAGGGAAACAGCCGGAGATAAGATAGGGGGTACGTACCAAGACGCCATTGGCGAATCGGGTGAGGACGGTGAAGACGAGCGCATAAGCGGCGAGCTCGATGCGGCCGACATGGCCGATGAAGGCCTGGGTGATGAAGGAGACGCCGAAGGTGGAGAAGCGCGTGAAAATGGCCGGGCCGGCAACGATCCACAGCTTCTTGTTCTCCTTCCATATCCTCTGCCTCAGCCCCTCTTCCTCCACTTCGCCCTGCTCATCAGAAAGCAGCAACCTCTCATTTCCCTCGTCCATCTTCTCCCCTCTGCCCTCTGCCGCTCTGCCCTCTGCTCTCTCCCGCACGGCAAGCAACCGATACAGGCAGCACCGAATCAACCTCCGCGGGTGGCTTTTGTTTTTGGGGTCCTCGATGCACGTGCTTTTCTTCTGTCAAGAGGCGGAGCAGACGCACACTATAGCTGGCGACACGATAAAAGACACGTGTCATACAAGATGTGATATAAAATGGACCAACGCGGCAGCGTACTGCGGCCACGCCCTTTCGCTTTCTCTTGGCTCAATATTCTGCGGGCTCTACCGAGCCGTAGTGTCGGCTAATAATGAGCAAGTCCTCAATGCACGTGCTTTTCGTCTGGCAAGAGGCGGAGCAGACGCACAGTACCGCTGGCGACACGACAAAAGACACGTGTCCTACGATATGTGATATAAACTGGAACAACGTGGCATTGTACTGCGGACACGCCCTTTCGCTCTCTCTTGGCTCAATATTCTGCGTTGATACAGAAGACGCGTGTCGGTTTAATGCTCTCCTAACGTCTGGCAACTGGCCCCAGTTAATCAAATACTCGTACACAGTTAGGTGTAAGAATGAAAACGTAGATATTTAGCCCCGGGTGCTGCGGTTATGCCCGTTAATTATGTATTTATGGTTTAAATCTCAGTACGACTCATTGTCGAGATTTTTTTTTTCAGCGAATAATAAATCTAAGAATCCTGATAGTCTAAATGAGTCTTCTCAAGTGCAAGCTTTTTTGATCAAAAATTTTGAATTAAAAAAATTAATATTTAACCCAGATATTATAGTACAATCCTAAGAGGTGGGATAAATTTCTAGATAATAAGTATTTTAATTTCATTTAAAAGACATTACACTTACATAATTTAAAAAACTTATAATATTTGATCATCGGTCGAACTTTCAATTTTTTGCTTACACTAAGGTGAATTGAAAAAAATTCAATCATAACTTCAACTTTACATGCCCTTCTCATATCCAAAAACTTTTATTTCCACAACCTGCATGTAAAATTTTATTTGTTTCAATTCTTTTATACAAATATCGTTACCTAATTGTCCCTCATATTTTTTAGATACAAAAAGTCTAAAAATGAGTATAATTCTTTTTAAATTCAACACTTTTACACTAAAATCGAGTATATTTTCTATCAAAATTGTTCTTTATATTTTTTAGGTACAAAAAAATAAAAAATGAGTATAATTCCTATTCAATTCAGCAATTTAAAATAGAATCTAATATATTTTCTATCAAATTAAGCACGATTATTTTTCTACTTAATATAATTCCTCCTAAATTTAATACCATTTAAAGAAAATCTAGTATAATTTTTATCCAATTGAGAATCATTTAAAGAGAATATGAAAAAAGAGTCATACTCAATGATAAAAAATATATTAGATTTTAATTTAATGTGCTGAATGTAGGAGAAATTATACTTATTTTTAGATTTTTTTAACATAAAAATATGAGGGATAATTAGGTAAATTGGTATAATTATATTAACTAGGGAGTTGATCCCGTCCGGAAGCTGAGTCGGACAAAGGCTGGCCGTGCTGCCGTCGGTTTTGACGGAAAGTCGTGGAAGCGCCTAGTTGATCTGACACCTACTGGAAAGGTTCTCACGAGCGGGGTGACGGGGGGTGATGATAAGGATGACAACGCGAGAGTTCTGTGCACACTCAGACAAGCCACCTCTGCGTTAGAAACCAAGAACCAGGGGAAAAGTCCCTGGGTCAAACCCTCCGATGCTCAAGTCAGGTACTTTTTTCCCAAAAGAACAGTGAAAGGACGAAAAGTAAAAGACGAGTGTTAAATGACGAGTGAGCATACCTGTGTAGAGACAAAGCCTCCCTTTTTATATGGCAGTGGATGCTTTTGGAGTCTGACGAGTGTTAGGATTTGTCTGGCGGTGAATGACACATGACATCTTTCTATAGGTCTGAGGAAGGATCAGGAGGCAACGAGCCACAGACCGTTAACATATTCCCTGACAGGTGGTGATTATTCTCTGACGGATTGTTACGATTCTCTGGCTTGATTATCGTGTAGTGCCTGTCCGATCTGGTCTGTTAACCTTAGACTGGGTCTTCGTACCTATAAATCCTGACCTGTAGGCCCAGACCTGCATTCACTTGCGCAATTCCCAGCTTGTGTTTGTTGTCCCGCAAATCCAGATCTGTATGTCCCGCCCTGTATTTACTATTTGGTCTATCTCAATAGTGTTAGTTAGAGGCCCTAGAGCCAATCATTTGATGATTGTATTATGAACTTGTTGTATCATATTCTTATATAAATAAAGGCATTTATTTTTTGGTTATTATACTTACTTGTATTGGTGTCAAATAAACTAAGTATAATAGCGTCCTTGAGTAGAAGGTTCTTACCTATATAAATCGATTGGTTGAATCGATAGTGAGATGATATAGGGAACACTACTCTTAATCATTCCTAGTCGAGTATTAACATTCAGGGACAATGTTAATGCGACGAGACTAGCATGTAGGTCAACTCGATGACTTGATCTCATAAGTCATGGATATAGAGATATCAAGTTGACACATGGTTATGCATTGGAGAATGTATACTGAATAACCCGCCATGAGAAAGTATCATGGATCATTATATAAGTGTCATATACTTTCTCATGTGGCTATTAGTATGACTACTAGTCCTTAGACCTGAAGTCACCATGGATCCCTACATAAGGAGTTATGTACTTTGGTTTCGTCAAACGTCACCCGTAACTGGGTGGACTATAAAGGCGATTACTGGGTATGCAACGAATTATGCAGAGGGATGTGAGTGATGTAGATGAGATCTATCCCTCCTATATGACGGGAGAGACATTGATATTCTTGATAGAGTGAGACCACTAAGTGCATGACCATGTCCAAATGAGTCAATATGAGATATTGAGCTTATTTGATCGAGTGAGTCTACTTAGAGTTCAAGATTTAGATTGGTCAGAGGATGACACGGTCTATGCCTCACATTGATCAATCTAGATGTTTAGGATAGAAGGACACTTGTCATATATTGTGAGGAGCCACAATTAGTAGTCACAAGGTGATGTTGGATCTCAACATTCTTATAACTTGGGTAGTAATGATGTGTTGTTAGATACCGCTCATTACTTATGCTCCTAAATGGGTTTAGGGGCATTGCCAACATTATAAGAACCTATAGGGTCACACACTAAGGATAATTAGATAGAGATTAGGTTCATATGATGAACCAAGAGGACTAGATTCATGTGATGAATCAAATTGGATTAAGAGTAATCCTAATTGGGTTAATTGAGTTGGACTCAAGTTGATTCATGTGTTCAATAAGTCTAATTTAGATTATGACTCATTGAATCAATTTAATTAAATGAATTAGATTCATTATATTAAATTGGCTTGAATTAAATGGTTGGATTAGATCAACCACGAGAGAGATTAAGTCAAGTTTGACTTGACTTGAGAGGAAGAGGAAGAGTCAAGTTTGACTTGACTTTATGCCACATCATTTGTGACTTGGCATTAAGTGGCCAATAATGGTGTTACACATCATCATGTTTAGCACATGTGTGTGCCACCTCATGGACGTTACAAATCTCTTTAATGGCCACATTAAATGAGAATGGGGGTTTCAATTCCCATTGTGGCCGGCCACTTATGGTGTTGAATGAGATTGATTTTTCATTGAAGGGGACATTCATTCCATCTTCTTCCTTGCTCTCTCTTCTTGCTCTCCCTCTCCTCCTCTTGCCGTGACTGATCAAGGGTGCTAGCACACCTTTGTTTAGTTTTTCTCCACCCATTTGTTCGTGTGGATACTTCTAGAGGATCGTACGCTTGACGATCTCGAGATCCGGCACTTCCTTGGACGAGCGGGATTCGTAAAGGGCACGCATCAAGGGTAAAAAGTTTTCTCCTTGTAAATCTAGTTTAGAACTAAGTCTAAGAAACTCGTACTCGCAAAATTTTGTTTTTATTTTACTTCGCACGAATTCGGTGACGGGGGTTTCGGGGTTTTCGCGACGCCAAAAGCGGTTTTCGCGGCGCGAAAAACTCAACAGTGGTATTAGAGCCACGTGCGAAGTCTTGTACGAGTTTATTTTGTATTTTTGTGAAAAATAGCAGATCTATAATATTCTGTAAATTTCCTAATTTTATAGTTTTTATAGGTAATTTTCTCGTAGAAGCGAAGCACAAGTGTTTCAACACTTGTAGGCTTCGACTACCGAGAAGATTTTTCTGAAACGGCAAGGTTTCGCCACAAATCTTTTTGGGACAGCGGGCTAAGGCGCTGTAGGATCGCTAAGGAACACTCGCGATGGTTAGATCGCGGGTAGGGGCACTGCCCCTGGCCCCGTAAGGGGATTCGTTCCATGATTGCGCCCGAAAATCGCTAAACGGGACCGCCGGGAATTTTTACTCATAAAAAATTGTAAAAATAGTATTAAAATTACAGAAAATTATGGAAATTACATAATTTAAAATTATGTATAATTTGTGATGGTCATGGCCCAAAAAAACTCAATTTGATTGGTATATTTGTGTTGTAATTCATATTACGGCCTGCGCGCCGTCATTTGTGTTGTGTGTGCTGTCTATTTGATACGCAACCTGTGCGTCGTGCCTTTCTCCATTTATTTTTGTTGTAAATTAGTTTAGACTCAAATGTAACTCGAGCTTCAAAATTGTAATGTACAAAATTGGAGCGGTGAAAGGTCCACTCGAGACGGAGTTACGAGGAGGGCGCGAGCAACACAAGGTGGTCAAAGGGAGGAGCTTGAGAAGCTGTTGACCTTAGGTTGACCATCCGATCTTCTCATTGGCTTGAGAAGATCTTAGTAGGGTCATGACTAATCACAAATAATTTAATTAATTGCTTGTGTGTATGTGATGCATGATTAGTAATTAATTAGTGCCTAACGATTAGATTAGATCTAAATTGTGTACAAGATGCACCATCTCGATTAGATTAGATCTCAATCGCATCAACTCTAATGCATACCGTGCCGTGATACCTATCACTACCTCGATCACATGTGCTGTTGAATCTGCCAAAGCAGAGCAACACATATTATCTTGGTAGGGTACGGAGGGACAATCTTGGTCCCGCTTATCAACGCATGGGCGAGTACAAACTCAATTAGATTGAGTATTCCTAGTTAACTCGGTTGGATCGAGTACAACTATAGACATTCTTCCAACGGTTGGAAAGATAGGACATAAATCACATTTATATTAATTCTTGGGCGTATTAGCCAAAGCTAACTCAAGTTTTAATATAACTGCGGATAATGATCCTATAAACAAGAGTTGCATAGAGATGTAATTGGTAAATCGTTACCTACCGATCATACTAAATCTTGGGCCTATTAGCCAAAGCTAACTCAAGGGTTAGTATGATGTGGATCTTGTCCCACATGAATTATAGAATTCAGTGGGAGCATCATTTAGTTAAATTCCTAATTAAATGATTTAAAAGAATATGATATTTATTTTCTACATTTTTTTGTTGTAGATAACCATAACGTCGAATACGAACTCTTTCTCCCTACGTCCTGTTCTTGAGAAGGACAAGCTCAACGGAGCAAATTTCCTAGACTGGTACAGGAATCTGAGAATAGTTCTCACCCAGGAACGTAAACTGTATGTTCTGGAGCAGCCCATTCCGGAGGCTCCTCCTGCTAATGCCACGCAAGCAGATAAAGATGCTTACAAGAACCATCAAGATGACGCATTAGATGTGTCATGTTTAATGCTCGCGACCATGAACTCTGAGCTTCAGAAGCAACATGAGTTGATGGGCGCTTACGATATGGTTGAACATCTTCATCAACTGTATCAAGGACAAGCGCGGCATGAGAGATTTGAGATCTCAAGGGCACTATTTCAGTGCAAGATGTCAGATGGGGCTCCCGTAGGCCCATATGTACTCAAAATGATTGGGTACATAGAAAACCTACAGAGGTTGGGATTTCCGCTTGGCCAAGAGCTGGCCACTGACCTGATCTTACAACTACAATATGAACGAAATTGACAAGCCACTGCCTGAGCTGCTTAGCATGCTAAGAACTACTGAGCTGAACCTTAAGAAGGCTAAGCCCCACTCTGTTCTGATGATTCAGAAACATAAGGGCAAGGGCAAGCCCAAAGGCAAAGGAAAGTCCCAAGCCAAGGGCAAAGGCAAGGCACTGAAGCCTAAATGAGGGGTCGCCAAGGATGCTATCTGCTTCCACTGCGGTCAGACTGGGCACTGGAAGAGGAACTGTAAGGTGTACTTGGAAGATCTTAAGAAGAAGCAAAGTGAGACTTCCACTTCAGGTATATATGTTATAGAAGTTAATATATCTATTTCTTCATCATGGGTATTAGATACCGGATGTACTTCTCACATTTGTACTAATGTGCAGGCGCTGAGAAATAGCAGGGCATTGGCAAAGGGCGAGGTGGACCTACGCGTAGGCAATGGAGCACGAGTTGTTGCTGTTGCTGTAGGGACTTATTTTCTATCTCTGCCCTCTGGGTTTGTATTAGAATTAGATGAATGTTGTTATGTGTCTGCTTTAACTAAGAACATAATTTCAGTTTCTTGTTTGGACAAGAAAGGTTTCTCTTTTATAATTAAGGACAAATGTTGTTCTGTTTATTTAAAAGATATGTTCTATTGTAGTGCACCTCTGATGAACGGACTCTACATTCTAGACCTTGAAAGCCCTATCTATAACATAAATACCAAGAGGTTCAAGTCAAATGACATGAACCAAACCTATCTCTGGCACTGTCGCTTAGGTCATATAAATGACAAGCGCTTATCCCAGCTCCATAAGGATGGTTTGCTGGACTCATTTGATTTTGAATCTTATGAGACGTGCGAGTCATGCCTACTAGGCAAGATGACCAAGACCCCCTTTAGTGGGCACAGTGAAAGAGCGACTGATTTGTTAGGACTTATACATAGTGATGTATGTGGCCCTTTCATGTCGCTGCTAGAGGCGGTTATAGGTACTTCATCACATTTACTGATGACTTCAGTAGATATGGTTATGTGTACTTGATGACACATAAGTCTGAATCCTTTGAAAAGTTCAAAGAATTCAAAAATGAAGTACAAAACCAGCTTGACAAGAGTATTAAGATACTTCGATCAAATCGAGGTGGAGAATACTTTAGCCATGAGTTCCGTGATTATCTAGCTGAGTGTGAGATTCTATCCCAACTCATTCCTCCTGGAACACCACAGTGGAATGGTGTATCCAAAAGGAGAAACCGTACTCTATTAGATATGGTACGGTCTATGATGAGTCACACAGATCTTCCTACATTTCTTTGGGGCTATGCTCTAGACACGACAGCTTTTATACTCAACCGAGTTCCATCCAAGGCCGTGATAAAGACACCATATAGGATATGGACTGGGAGAGATGCCCAGGTGTCTTTTATGAGGATTTGGGGTTGTGAAGCTTACGTTCGATGTCAAGTCTCAGACAAATTATGATCCAAATCCGACAAGTGCTACTTTATTGGATATCCTAAGGAAACTAAGGGATATTACTTCTATATTCCCAGTCAGCACAAGGTAGTTATGGCAAAGACTGGGGTCTTTCTAGAAAGGGACTTTGTTTCTAGAAAGACTAGTGGGAGTACGTTCAATCTTGAAGAAGTTCAAGATGCGGACCATAGCACTGAAGCCTCGATGGAAGTTGAACTGGAACCAAAAAGTATTGTGGATGATGTTGTTCCACAAGGAGTTGAGGAACAACAACCAGTTCAAGTAGACATACCTCTTCGCAGGTCTGATAGGGTACGTCGTCAGCCTGAGAGATACTCATTTCTCTTGTCTGACCATGATGACGTTGTGCTTATAGAGGATGAGCCTACCACCTATCAGGAAGCTGTGATGAGACCAGATTCCGAGAAATGGCTAGAGGACATGAGATCCGAAATGGAATCCATGTACACCAACCAAGTATGGACTTTGGTTGATCCACCTGAAGGGGTAAAACCAATTGGGTGTAAGTGAGTCTTTAAGAGAAAGACTAACATGGATGGACTTATCTATAAGGGTCGCTTGGTAGCTAAAGGTTTCAAGCAAATTCATGGTATTGACTATGATGAAATCTTTTCTCCAGTAGCGATATTTAAGTCCATTCGGATCATGCTTGCTATTGCAGCATACCATAACTGTGACATATGACAGATGGATGTTAAAACCACATTTCTGAATGGAAACCTGCTCGAGGATGTGTACATGACACAACCTGAGGGTTTTGTAGATCCACAACATACTAGCAGAGTATGCAAGCTGCATAGGTCCATTTATGGACTAAAGCAAACTTCTCGGAGCTGGAATCTTCGATTCGATGATGCAATCAAATAGTTTGGTTTCATCAAGAATGAAGATGAACCTTGTGTCTACAAGAAGGTTGTAGGGGATGTAGTTGTCTTCCTCATATTGTATGTGGATGACATACTACTCATTGGGAAAGACATCCCTTTGCTTCAGTCTGTCAAGACCTGGCTAGGGAGTTGTTTCTCAATGAAGGACTTAGGTGAAGCATCTCTCATTCTTGGCATTCAGATCTATAGAGATAGATCTAAGAGATTGCTTGGCCTAAGTCAGAGTACATATATTGACAAGGTACTCCTTCGGTTTGCCATGCAGAACTCCAAGAAGGAATTTCTGCCGATGTCACATGGCGTGAGTCTTTCGAAGACTCAAGGTCACTCTTCTAGAGAGGAGAGAGACCGCATGGATTAGATCCCTTATGCCTCAGCCATAGGATCTATCATGTACGTCATGCTATGTACTCGACCTGATGTCTCGTATGCTTTGAGCATGACGAGCAGATATCAGTCAGATCCAGGTGAAAGTCATTGGATAGCGGTCAAGAATATTCTTAAGTACTTAAGAAGGACTAAAGAATATTTCTTGATATATGGAGGCAATGATGAGCTAGCTGTAAAGTGTTACAGTGATGCCAGCTTCCAGACCGACCAGGATAATTTTCGATCGCAGTCAGGGTTCGTGTTTTGCATTAATGGTGGTGCTGTGAGCTGGAAGAGTTTGAAGCAGGACACAGTCGCTGATTCTACAACAGAGGCTGAGTACATTGCTGCATCAGAGGCAGCAAAGGAGGCAGTTCGGATCCGCAAGTTCATCACTGAACTTGGGGTGGTTCCTAGTATCGCTGACCCTATTGAGCTCTATTGTGACAACAATGGAGCTATAGCACAGGTTAAGGAACCTCGCTCACACCAGCGGACCAAACACATACTACAGCCCTTCCATCTCATTCGAGAGATTATCGACAGAGGAGATGTGAAGATTTGCAGAGTACCTACAGAGGCTAACATCGCAGATCCCTTGACCAAGGCTTTGGCACAGAGGAAGCATGATGGTCACACTAGGTCATTGGGGCTTAGAGCCTAAACAGATTGGAACTAGTGCTAGTGGGAGATTGTTAGTTAGAGCCCTAGAGCCAATCATTTGATGATTGTATTATGGACTCGTTATATCATATTCTTATATAAATAAAGGCATTTGTTTTTTTGGTTATTATACTTACTTGTATTGGTGCCAAATAAACTAAGTATAATAGCGTCCTTGAGTAGAAGGTTCTTACCTATATCAATCGATTGGTTGAATCGATAGTAAAATGATATAGGGAACACTACTCTTAATCATTCCTAGTCGAGTATTAACATTCATGGACAATGTTAATGCGACGAGACTAGCATGTAGGTCAACTCGATGACTTGATCTCACAAGTCATGGATATAAAGATATCAAGTTGACACATGGGTATACATTGGAGAATGTATACTGAATGACCCGCCATGAGAAAGTATCATGGATCGTTATATGAGTGTCATATACTTTCTCATGTGGCTATTAGTATGACTACTAGTCCTTAGACCTGAAGTCACCATGGATCCCTACATAAGGAGTTATGTACTTTGGTTTCGTCAAACGTCACCCGTAACTGGGTGGACTATAAAGGCGATTACTGGGTATGTAACGAATTATGCAGAGGGATGTGAGTGATGTAAATGAGATATATCCCTCCTATATGACGGGAGAGACATTGATATTCTTGATAGAGTGAGACCACTAAGTGCATGACCATGTCCAAATGAGTCAATATGAGATATTGAGCTCATTTGATCGAGTGAGTCTACTTGGAGTTCAAGATTTTGATTGGTCAGAGGATGACACGGTCTATGCCTCACATTGATCAATCTAGATGTTTAGGATAGAAGGACACTTGTCATATATTGTGAGGAGCCACAATTAGTAGTCACAAGGTGATGTTGGATCTCAACATTCTTGTAACTTGGGTAGTAATGATGTGTTGGTAGATACCTCTCATTACTTATGCTCCTAAATGGGTTTAGGGGCATTGCCAACGTTATAAGAACCTATAGGGTCACACACTAAGAATAATTAGATAGAGATTAGGTTCATATGATGAACAAAGAGGACTAGATTCATGTGATGAATCAAATTGGATTAAGAGTAATCCTAATTGGGCTAATTGAGTTGGACTCAAGTTGATTCATGTGTTCAATAAGTCTAATTTAGATTATGACTCATTGAATCAATTTAATTAAATGAATTAGATTCATTATATTAAATTGGCTTGAATTAAACGGTTGGATTAGATCAACCATGAGAGAGATTAAGTCAAGTTTGACTTGACTTGAGAGGAAGAGGAAGAGTCAAGTTTGACTTGACTTTATGCCACATCATTTGTGACTTGGCATTAAGTGGCCAATAATGGTGTTACACATCATCATGTTTAGCACATGTGTGTGCCACCTCATGGAGGTTACAAATCTCTTTAATGGCCACATTAAATGAGAATGGGGGTTTCAATTCCCATTGTTGCCGGCCACTTATGGTGTTGAATGAGATTGATTTTTCATTGAAGGGGATATTCATTCCATCTTCTTCCTTGCTCTCTCTTCTTGCTCTCCCTCTCCTCCTCTTGCCGTGACTGATCAAGGGTGCTAGCACACCTTTGTTTAGTTTTTCTCCACCCATTTGTTTGTGTGGATACTTCTAGAGGATCGTACGCTTGACGATCTCGAGATCCGGCATTTCCTTGGACGAGCGGGATTCGTAAAGGGCACGCATCAAGGGTAAAAGGTTTTCTCCTTGTAAATCTAGTTTAGAACTAAGTCTAAGAAACTCGTACTCGTAAAATTTTGTTTTTATTTTACTTCGCACGGATCCGATGACGGGGGTTTCGGGGTTTCCGCGACGCGAAAAAGTGATTTTCGCGGCCCGAAAAACTCAACAAATAGATCCAGACCTGCGCCTACAGCCCTGCTGGATTTGTACGTCTCGCCCTGCATTTGCTATTTGGTCTATCTCCGTAGATCCAGACCTGCGCCTACCGCCCTGCCAATTGAGGCCTTTGCTTGTCGTTCTTTAAATCTCATCCGTATGCATGGCCCTGTTCCGTATCTTACCCCGACCTATAAGCCTTCATCCACATATCCTGACCCGTACTTCTCTAGTTCATGTATCCTATTTTACGTATCTTGTCCTGTAGATCCCGGCCTGTAAGCCCTATTCCACATCTCAACCGTTATGTCTTTGGTCTGTGTATCCTGTGTCGCAAGTCTATAAATCCTGCCCTGTAATCCTTGGTTTACATATCCCGACCTGTACGCTTTGGTTTGTGTATCCTGCGCTGCAAGTCTATAAATCCTGCCCTGTAATCCTCGTTTTGCATATCCTGACCTGTACGCTTTGGTTTGTGTATCCTGCGCCGCAAGTCTATAAATCCTGCCCTGTAATCCTTAGTTTGCATATCCTGACCTGTACGCTTTGGTTCGGCTATCCTGTTCTGCAAGTCTATAAATCTTGCCCTGTAATCCTTAGTTCGCATATCCCGACTTGTATGCTTTGGTCCGACTATCCTGTTCCGCAAGTCTATAATTCCTGACCTGTAACCCTTGGCTTCCGAGTTCCTACTCGACACATAGGCCTAACTCTGGAATGTCACTTGTGCCCGACCAAGACCATCCTATAACATGGCTCTTTGAACTCCACGTAGGCCGGACTTTGACCTCCACGTAGGCCGGACTTTTGACCACCACGTAGGCTTGACTTCTGACCGCCACGTGAGCTTGACTTTTGACTGCCTCGTGGGCTTGACTTCTGACCACCCCGTGGGCTTGACTTCCGATCACGTCCGCTATCCGACCCCACTATCTTCCGCCGTATCACAAACCTCTCCCTCAAGTCTAGTCGAAGGAGGCTCCAGTCCGACTGACTAGACCCAAGTTCCGTTCTTAACTGACCCGGCCTTTGTGTCTCTTTGGCTACTGGCCCTTTTCCCGATATCCCACTCAGAATTTATCACCCTTCCTAATTGAGTCTTTATTGCTTGCGCGTTTACTCCGCTATCCTCAATCCTGCTATTTTTCTATAAATGCCATACTATTTCCCAAATATCTTCACATGTTCCAAAGTTAACTCTTCACATTCCCCTCCTTTAAAAGAGGGGTCGCGTATACTGTTGCCTTCACTTTCCTTAGGCTCCCTTGATAATCATGGAATCAAACGAGGTATCTTCTCTGCGCCATCAAATCGCTCATTTGACCCAGTCGCTAACTCACAGAGATGAGGCTTTGCTTGAAATGACGCAGAGTAGGGACCTTCAGTCCTCTCTCCGCCGGGAGATGGAAGAACTCTGGCTGGCAGCTAAATCCAAAACTCGAGCCGAGGTAGCTCTCAAGTATAAGGCTCATTCAGACCTGAGGAGTCTGACTCATTTTATTGCCTATCTGAAACTGAAGCATGAGGATACTGTAACCCTCCTACAAGAGGAAAACCGGATTAAAGATGAAACCATCACCCATCTGCAAAGCAGCATCCAACGCATCAAGGAAGAACTGGCTCAAGCACAGGCTCATCTAATGAAGAGGAACCAGACGTCTTGCCCTTGTAATAGTGTGAACCCTTGACAATGTTGCCAAACTCTTATTAAATAAACCTTGTTCTCTGCCTTATCTGTCTATTAAGTTGTGGGGTTGTATTTCTTTGTCTTTCCTATTATTATGTTCTATATGCGCATGTCCCCAAGAGAATTTGCTAGAAAAGATAATTTAAAAAGGACAATTTACTTACCACACCTTTTTCTTACCATAAGGGGTGGGAAGCCGTGGTTTATACGGACCCGCTTGCTTGCCTCTCATATTGGCAATAGAAGTATGGCTACAGATATGTTGAGCATGAAAGTATACCTCGCGGCTTCACATTGAGGTGAGAGTAGGAAATACTGACAGAGAAAGTCATTAATCGTGAGAACAGACTCACTTATAACTCGCACTGAGGCGAGAGTCTAAGACCCGACCTGGAAGGTCGTTGGGCGTGAGAGCATGCTCACTTATAACTCGCACTAGAGCGAGAGTCTGGAACACCGACATGGAAAGGTCGTTGGGCGTGAGAGCATGCTCACTTATAACTCGCACTAGGGCGAGAGTCTGGGACACCAACCTGGAAAGGTCGTTAGGCGTGAGACCATGCTCACTTATAACTCGCACTGAGGCGAGAGTCTGGGACACCGACCTGGAAAGGTTGTTGGGCGTGAGAGCATGCTCAGTTATAACTCGCACTAGGGCAAAAGTCTGGGATACCGACCTGGAAAGGTCGTTGGACGTGAGAGCATGCTCACTTATAACTCGCACTGGGGCGAGAATCTAGGACACCGACCTGGAAAGGTTGTTGGGCGTGAGAGCATGCTCACTTATAACTCGCACTGGGGCAAGAGTTTGGAACACCGACCTGGAAAGGTCGTTGGGCGTGAGAGCATGCTCACTTATAACTTGCACTGGTGCAAGAGTCTAGGACACCGACCTGGAAAGGTCGTTGGGCGTGAGACCATGCTCACTTATAACTCACACTGAGACGAGAGTTTGGGACATGACTTGGAAAGGTCGTTGGGCGTGAGAACATGCTCACTTATAACTTGCACTGGGGCAAGAGTCTAGTACACCGACCTGGAAAGGTCGTTGGGAGTTTGGGACACCGACCTGGAAAGGTTGTTGGGCGTGAGAGCATGCTCACTTATAACTCACACTGAGGCAAGAGTTTGGGACACCGACCTGGAAAGGTTGTTGGGCGTGAGAGCATGCTCACTTATAACTCGCACTGGGACAAGAGTCTGGGACCCGACCTGGAAAGGTCGTTGGGCGTGAGAGCATGCTCACTTATAACTCGTAATGGGGCGAGAGTCTGGGACCCGACCTGGAAAGGTCGTTGGGCATGAGAGCATGCTCACTTATAACTCGCACTGGGGCGAGAATCTGGGGCACTGACCTGAAAAGGTCAGTAAGAAGTTCTTTGGGGGCTGATCCAGGAATTGGCTTTGATATTTGAGGGCTGGCCTGGGGAATATCCCCAAAATACCCGCCCTGGTGCCGCATCTTGGTTGTCCAACCAATTATGCACGACCTGGTATATTTCCTGCAAATATCTCATACAAACTTTAATCAGCTCAGTTATTTATTTATTTTAAATCTCATGGAGCGCCAAATTTGAATTCTTTCTTTTCTTCATTTTCCTCCCTCTTTCCCAAGGTGGCCATATAACCCTGACGTATGACTTTTCTTTGTTTTTCCCGAGGTAACCGCATGACCGCCTTTCCTTCTAACGTATGGCCTTTCTGCGCCGGAATGATGCCGTACGAAAATCTCTTTTCATGATTTGCTTGTCACATCCATCATTAATACCTTTTTAATACCGTTCATAGGAGAGTGGCGCGTGCCCCACTAACCTTTCTTGCCATTGTGGTTGATCAGCGCCTTTTGGCATGCAACCCTAGATCCGACGACTCAAATTATTATACCTTCCCTCCTTTCGATGATTCCTAGGCATTTGTCTTTATAAACACTAAAGGTTGTCCGCCATCTTCTTCTCATCGTTCGTGCTGCTTTTGACTCTTCCACTTCTTTTTGCTCTTCCTGCTAAGTCTTCCTTCCGTGTTTGTTTCTTGTGAACGCTTTTTCTCCTCTTCATCTCCCTCAGTTCCCTCATGGTTGAAGGTAATGAGGTACTCTGGTATTCGTATTATATTTCAGACTTGGATGATGGCGACTTGTTCTAGATCAGTACTAACTTGCACCTTACCGAAAACTATCAACTGCGAGCTCCCCGACCGGATGAACACCCTTCTTCCCCTCCCCCAGGCTTTGTAACTTTCTTTAAGGACTAACTTTTGGGAGGTCTCCTCTTTCCTCTTCATCCAATTTTTTCTTCCTTGAGTCAATATTTTAGTATTCCTCTTTCACAGTTTGCTCCCAATGTCATTCGTGCTATCTCTGGCATGGTCATCCTCTGTAGGGTATACCAGGTTCCTTTAACCGCACAACTCTTCCACCACTTCTATTATCTGAAATGATCCGAGCATGGTGTGTTCATAGTGCAATCCAAGGTCGGATGTAAATTCTTCTCTGATATGCCCTCCTCCAATAAGGATTGGAAGTCCCACTTCTTCTTCATCAGATTACCTGAGTTGGTATCTTGGTCGACCAACTGCCGTTCTAGCCTTCCCTCACCTTTTGAATTACCAAAGCACCAGCATCAACCTGTCTATCATACATCTTCAGAGAAAATAAAGGGTGTCTGCCTTCTCCTATCTATAATATTGCGAGAATGCTTTTTGTAGTTTTTTGGACTCAGCTCGATCCCCTCAGATATAGGAGCTCCATTCGGTAAGACTTTGCTTTTCCTTCTGCTAGTCTTCGCTAACTGAGGTATTTTCTTCTTGCTTTGCAGAGGCTGCTATGTTCCAGGCCTATTCGCGTGAATCAAGTAGGCTGCCCAGTAATGTTTTGAAGGCTATGGGCGAGGAAATTACAAGAGGCCTTGTTGTTCCCTTGACTACTTCTTCCCAGGAAACAGCAACGGAGCCAGCAGAGTCCTCCAGCCAACTTCTTCTGGAAGCTGTCCTCCCGGAAGCTAGCTCTGTAGCCTTGGAGCTCATCGCGGAGGAGCGACCTCTTTCTCCGTCTCCAGATAAGTGCCTGCACCTCCATCGAAAACGTAAAAGAGTCATTCCGGCAGTCCAATCTTCCCCATCGCTTCCTCCTCTAGGGCAGGTTTCCTCCCAAGTCCCAAGGGTACGGGTCAAAACAACCAGAACCCCTGTCCCTGAGCCTTCTCCTGTGGCAGAAGTCCCTGCACCCACGCATATCCGGGTCGTAGCTCCTGAGCGGGTCGGCCCCTCTGCCGGAGACCAACCCGGGAGTTTGGCAACCTCTTCCACAACTCCTGTTACCTCCTCCTCTTCGTCTGCTCGGACCAGGGTGCAGTCCAGCAGGAGCAAATATGATTTCACGGCCTCTTGGAGTCTGTCCTCTATGCTCAGGCAGGATTCGGCAGGGGGTTCATCAAATGTGGGTGACACTTCTCCTCTTCACGGCCAAGTTCAACTTCACGAAGGCTTGACCACTCTCTGGAGGTCGGCTAATGAGAAATTCTAGGGGGGGCACCCAATGGGAAGGGCTGGATCTGGCCTCGCAATATATTATATCGGTGAGTCTTCCTTTTCCTGACCTGACTATCTGATATTATTTTTGACTTTCCTCTTTTTGCCTAGCAGGCCTGCTCTGTGAGCCTTAGCCTGACCCAATTTGCCGCCGAACTACTGAAGGAGAACGAGTCACTGAGGGCTCGGGTTCAAGAATTGGAGTTGCCCCTCACTCCCTGCGATCTGCTCAACCCTCTGACTGCAGATGACCCTCTGGATTCTTATCTTCACTTTGTAGGGGAGTCCGCGCAGTCAGCTAGGAATCTGGCTCAGGTGTCGTCCAAAAAGATAAAGGAATTACAAGCGGCCCTGAAGACCAATGATTCAAAATTGAACTAAGAGGGTCAGCGTCGTCGCAAGTTGGTGACCGAGCTAGAAGAGAAAGAAGTAGAGTTGGCCGCCTTCTCTGCGGATTTGAAGGCACTCCAGGAGTCTAAGAAAGCCTTGTAGAAAGATCTAGGAGTTGCCCGACCAGACCTGGCCACAAGTGCTGACCGGGAAGGCGCGCAGTAGGGGAGTCTTATCTTCACTTTGTAGGGGAGTTCGCGCAGTCAGCTAGGAATCTGGCTCAGGTGTCGTCCGAAAAGATAAAGGAATTACAAGCGGCCCTGAAGACCAGTGATTCAAAATTGAACTCAGAGGGTCGGCGTCGTCGTAAGTTGGCGACCGAGCTAGAAGAGAAAGAAGCAGAGTTGGCCGCCTTCTCTGCGGATTTGAAGGCACTCCATGAGTCTAAGAAAGCCTTGTAGAAAGATCTAGGAGTTGCCCGACCAGACCTAGCCGCAAGTGCTGACTGGGAAAAGGCTCTCCAAGCTCAACAGGATCTGGACCAGGCTACTATCAAGTCTCTCTAGGCAGATCTTCTCAAAGTCTAGGCGGAGGCTTCTACCCTCAAGCAGGAGAATGCGTTGGCTCTGGCTACTGCAGACAAAGTAAAGATAGAGCTGGTGGAATATAGGTCAGGCAAAAATGATCGCCTTAGAGCCTATAGAATCTCTTATGTCAAGTCTCCGCTCTTCCAGAAGAAGATAGGCGATCTCCTCGATCGGATGCTCTGCTACGGGGGTGTGGGTGCTGTGCGCTAGTTGTTTGAACAAGGACTTCTTCACTCTGCCCCCTCAGATGACTTCCTGTACAGGGATCGCCTGATCCGAGAACTTTCTGATGAAGCCTTCCCATCCTTCATTGCAGATGATGACTTTCTGGCTCTTCCTATTCCTCCCTCGAGTGATGTACCTCCTCTAGGCTCTCAGCCATGATGTAAAACTCTTAATGTGTAGATATTCCAGCTCTGCTTTTATTCAAAGTAGTTTAAACATAGGAAATCCATCAGTCTACTTTTATCTGAACTTTCTTAAACTTAGGAAATTCATTAGTGATCATCTCTATCTTGAGAATTCTCTATTTTACTTGTTCCCGGACCCCAGATCTATTTTTCCCCTGATGGCATTCCGATTGGTGCCTGTAACCCGGGCTTCTGGTTTCTTAATGTCCCGAGCTGGCTCCCTAACAGGATTCGTCCTCCCAAACTTTGGCAAACCAGGGCTAAGGAAGGAGAGAGAGAAAACGTGTGAAGATCTCAAACGCTTCGTATTACAGTAGTGCACTTTCCTGAGGCAACCTCATGATGCCCCTTGTACATCGAGCCATCTACAATGGCTCCATTTTCTGAGATGATCAGACGACCCCCTTCTCCTGGATATCTTAAACCGCTTTTATTGTGAGTCGTTGGATGATGATTTGACCTTAATATCCTTATGAATGTCGGCTATAAATAGGTCACCTCCTCTACCCCATGGAACTTTTTCGCCTGCTTCGTCCTTCTGCTCTCACTTTCTATTCGCTTCATGTTGTTCCTGCCCGATCTCTCGCTCCCTCTTGCCTCCTGCTTCACCTTCTTGTCCTTTGCCTCGCACCTAACTCCTTTCTATGGCTTTTCCTAACATCGTTTCCCCCCCCCCCCCCCCCCCCCCCGGCGGGAGTTTCGTCTTATGCGAGTGTAGATATGGATGATCTTCGTTTCACTTATGAAATCCCAGATGACTTTCACATCATAATTTCTAACATTCTCTACCAGGCTTCCTCCCCTCCAGCGGTGTACGCCACCTTTTACAAGGAGCATTTTGTTGCTGGGCTACGCTTTCCCATTCACCCTTTATTCTCGGACGTAAGTCGATATTTTCGAATCTCATTGGGCCAATTAACCCCCGATTCCATAAGAATCCTATGTGGGTTTGTGGTCTTGTGTGAAGTTTGGGAACTATCCTGGTCTGCCTACCTATTCCATTATTTCTTCACTCCTCACCAGCACAACGAGGGCTTGTTTCGCTTCCAGGCCTGTACCCGGACCACTTTCTTTTGTCTCATTCCCTCCTATGAACCTAATTGGAAGGATAAATACTTTTTCCTTAAGTTTCCTTCTGCTGTGGAGTGGCCTACTCGCTGGCAGCGAATCCTCCCTGGGGCACTCTACGTGGGGGACTTCAGCACTGATCCCCTTTTCACAGAGGCTCTGGCTCAGTTGAGATGCTGGAGGTTGGACTTAACGAGATTGCTATCTGAGGAGGTCTTGTCTTTCTTCAGGTTGAGCCGTATCTCCTCTTCTGAGTTGCCTCACTCCTTGGGTGAGTCTTGTCTGCCCTTGAATTACTTCGCCCTATTTTTTGGTATGGTTAATACAACTTTGGTTTTCCCTTGCAGCCAACACCCTACTCTGCGCCTCCAACGTCCAGCCTCTCCCCTTTAGTGAGTAGGAAATAATGCAGAGAGGGATAATCATATTGGACAGGAGACTTCTTCCACATGCTGCCCCTTCCCGATTGGGAGCGTCTATAGCTGCAAATCCTTGGTCAGCTCCTCAACCAACTCCTCCATCCGTTCCCCAAACATCCCCTACTATTTTCCACTCGGCTACTAGACCCCCCTTCCGGGGCAGCAGACCTACCTCCTGCTAGTCCCACTTTTCGAATAGTTTCTCGAGTTGCCCGTCGCGTACATTTTGCTGCAGGAGCTGCCAGTCAGAGTGCTCCATCAACTCCTCGCCGCCGACCCCGATCCCCTTCTGAAGATTTAGACTAAGATAACCAGCCCTTGTCACACAGGTCCCGGCGCAAGCCTACCGATCCTGATGAAAACTCAGACTCGGATAAGCAGCCTTTGACGCACAGGTCCCAACGCATGCCTGCTATTCCTAATCTAGCCTCCGGCCCCTCTTCTGCTACCCCATCTTTCCCCTCTACTCGAGTTGCCACTGAATTCTCGGGTGCCTCTACAACTCCAACTCCTTCGGAGAATCCCATGGGGGCTTCACGAGGGACACCCTCGGTTATTCCAGAAAGAACGGCTGAAGAATCCCAGTCGACCCCTCGGGCTCACACTTCTTCCCCTTTGCCTGCTTCGATTGCACCTCCAGCGTGGAGTGAGGAAGCTGGCCCCTCCGAACCAGCAGTCGAGACTCCACAGCCCTGTGGCTCCTCTTATCACTACTACCGCACCACCAAAGCTTCAGAGCTAAACTTGCTGTATCAGCGGGATGTTCCTACTAGTGTTCTAACCATGAGGGGTCAACTAGCCATTTATTGGGAAGAGAGAATGCGACTGATGGAGGATATGCCAATACTGGGTCGAATGGATAGATTTTCTGAGTTACATACCCAGGTGAGCTTCCCCCACTCCTGTCATAGAGCTCCTTCTGTCCCTCCTAAATATCTTCCTTTCCTGCCCAGGCCCATGCTGAATCCATGGTAATAAATCAAACACTTCATCTCTACTACCACCGTAACAAAGTGTTAACGAACATAGTACCCGAGCTAGAACTTCAACTGAATGACCCTGCGGCAACTGGCCGCGCACAAAGGGCTGAAATAGGGGCTTTGAAGAGGGAAAATGCTCAGTAAAAACAATCTTTGCGGGAAGCCGACCAGGAACTCAAAGCCTTCGTGAGGAGAAAAGTCTGGCCGAGAGTCTCCATAAACATACTATGGATCAATTAAATAAGGAGTTGCAATCCAAGGAGGCCCTATTACAAGAGCATAGCAAAACTCTGGAATCTCAAGCGGTCAAATTGCGAGCAGCACAGACTGAACTAGCTCAAGCCTACTCTGCTGCTTCTGAAGTCACCACAGCTTTGGAAATATATAGGGCGGGCAAAACTGAACGATGCAGGCTGAGTCGGAAAGCCTACCTCCACTCTCGGGAGTTTGGGGTCTAGGTTGGGGATCGCCTTGTGACCGTCATAGCTTATAGTGTGGCAGGGGTCATGCGACAACTATATGAACAAGGATATTTTAGGTCTGCTCCCCCTGAAGATTTCTTAGATCATCGTCCTATTTTGGATGGAATACACGACGAAGTCTTTTCTGCCTTTAAGTAATTTGTATTTGTATACTGTATAAATCAAACTACTTCCTAATTAATGTTCTTACTTCTTGCTTTCTGTGTTTGAGTCCAAAATGGGTTTGATGATTTATAAAGGTCGTAATAATCCTGACCAGGCAAACATTCTTACTGGCCGGTTGGGTAAGTATTCCAGACCTAACTACCTTCCACAGACCTACACTTTCGAGCCCCAGCTTTTCAGTAAAGAAAGTTATCTATGTGTGATAATGCTGAAGATAATTAGCGCTCCAGGGCCGGTCTAGATTCCTGTCAGGACTTTTGAGCCGCAAAAATCGCTTTTTGCGTTGCAAAAACCCTGAAGTCCAATGCCACCGGATCCGTGCGAAGATAAAAATTTCGTGTACATGTTTTCTAACCTAGATCTACTCTAGATCTACATGGTAGAGATTTATACCTTTGATGTGAAGCCCTTCGCTTATCCCGCTCGTCCAAGAAGATGCTGGATCTCAAGGGTGTTAAGTGAACACCCCTCTATGTGTATCCACACGAACAATTAGGTGGAGAAAAACCTCTTAAGTGTGCTAGCACTCAAGGAGGTTTCAGCCAAAGTGGAGGAGAGGGAGAGCAAGAAGAGAGGACGAAGAAGATGAAAATCAATTGCCTTGAATTAGCACACAAATGCACTAATTTCACCTTTTAAGTGGTTGGCCACTTCATGATGGTTTGTAACCTCTATGGGATACCAAGGCTCACAACTCTTGGTCTCCCTCATGAGGTGACATACCATGAAGTAGTTTTGATGATGTGGCACATCATTATTGGCCGACCCTCATGCCAAGTCATCTAATGAAGGCATATGGTCAAGTCAAGGTCAAGTCAAACTTGACTCTTAATCTTCCTTCTCAAGTCAAGTCAAACTTGACCTCTTACCTCCCATGGTTGATTAAATCCAACCATTTGATTCAAGCCAACTTAATTTAACGAATATATATTCATTAAATTAAATTGATTCAATGAGTCATAATCTAAATTAGACTCATTTAACATATGAATCAAATTGAGTCTAACTCAATTAGTCTAATTTAGATTACTCTTAATCCAATTTGGTTCATCACATGAACCTAATCCTCTTGGTTCATCAAATGAACCAATTCTCCATTTAATTGCCCTTTGTGTGTGACCCTATAGGTTCTTGTAACGTTGGCCATTCTAAACCCATTTAGAAGCATAAGTAATGAGCGGTATCTAGCAACACATCATTACTACCCAAGTTACAAGAATGTTGAGATCCAACATCACCTTTGTGACTACTAATTGTGACTCTTCACAATATATGACAAATGTTCTTCTATCCTCGACATCTAAATTGATCAATTTGAGGCATAGATGGTGTCATCCTCTGATCAATCTAAATCTTGAACTCCAAGTAGACTCACTATAATCAAATGAGCTCAATATCTCATATTGACTCATTTGGGCTCAGACCATGCACTTAGTGGTCTCACTCTATCAAGATTAATGATGTCACTCCCATTATATAGGAGGGATAGATCCCATCTAAATCACTCACATCCCTCCGCATAATTTGTTATATACCCAGTAATCGCCTTTATAGTCCACCCAGTTACGGGTGACGTTTGACGAAGCCAAAGTATGCAACTCCTTATGTAGGGAACCATGGTGACTTCAGGTCCAAGGACTAATAGTCATACTAATAGCCACATGAGAAAGTATATGACACACATATAATAATCTATGATACTTTCTCATGGCGGGTCATTCAGTATACATTCTCCAATGCATACTCATGTGTCAACTTGATATCTCTATATCCATGACTTGTGAGATCAAGTCATTGAGTTAATGTACATACTAGTCTCGTCGTATTAACATTGTCCCTAAATGTTAATACTCGACAAGAAATGATTAAGAGTAGTGTTCTCTATATCATCTCACTATCGATTCAACCAATCGATTGATATAGATAAGAACCTTCTACTCAAGGACGCTATTATACTTAGTTATTTGACACCAATACAAGTAAGTATAATAACCAAAACAAATGCCTTTATATACATAGGAATATGATACAATGAGTCCATACAACAATCATCACATGATTGGCTCTAGGGCTCTAACTAATAATCTCCCACTAGCACTAGTGTCAATCAGTGTAGGCTCTAAGGCCCAATAACTTAGTGTGACCATCATGCTTTCTCTGTGTCAAAGCCTTGGTCAAGGGATCAGCGATGTTAGCCTCTGTGGGTACTCTGCAAATCTTCACATCTCCTCTATCGATGATCTCTCGAATGAGATGGAAGCACGGTAGTATGTGTTTGGTCCGCTGGTGTGAGCGAGGTTCCTTAGCCTGTGCAATTGCTCCATTGTTGTCACAATAGAGCTCTATCAGATCGGCTATGCTAGGAACCACCCCAAGCTCAATAATAAACTTGCAGATCCAAACTGCCTCCTTTGCTGCTTCTGATGCAGCAATGTACTCGGCCTCTGTAGTAGAATCAGCAACTGTGTCCTGCTTCGAACTCTTCCAGCTCACAGCACAACCATTCAAGCAAAACATGAACCCAGACTGCGATCTATAATCATCTTGGTCAGTTTGGAAGCTGGCATCACTGTAACCCTTTACAGCTAGTTCATCATCGCCTCCATATATCAAGAAATATTCTTTAGTCCTTCTTAAGTACTTAAGAATATTCTTGACTACTATCCAGTGACTTTCACCTGAATCTGACTGGTATCTGTTTGTCATGTTCAAAGCATACGAAACATCAGGACGAGTACATAGCATGGCGTACATGATAGATTCTATGGCTGAGGCATAAGAGATCGTATCCATGCGGTCTCTCTCCTCTCTAGAAGAGTGACTTTAAGTCTTCGAAAGACTCACATCATGTGTCATCGGCAGAAAACCCATCTTGGAGTTCTACATCGCAAACCGTAGTAATACCTTGTCAATATATATACTTTGACTTAGGCCAAGCAATCTCTTAGATCTATCTCTATAGATCTGTATGCCTAGAATACGGGTTGCTTCACCTAAGTCCTTCATTGAGAAATAATTCCTAGCCAAGTATTTACAGACTGCAGCAAAGGGATGTCGTTCCCAATGAGTAGTATGTCATCCACATATAATATAAGCAAGACAACTGTGTTCCCTACAACCTTCTTGTAGATATAGGGTTCATCTTCATTCTTGATGAAACTAAACTGTTTAATCGCATCATCGAATCGAAGATTCCAGTTCCGAGAAGCTTGCTTTAGTCCATAAATGGACTTATACAGCTTGCATACTCTGCCAGTATGCTGTGGATCTACAAAACCCTCAGGTTGTGTCATGTACACATCCTCGAACAAGTTTCCATTCAAAAATACGATTTTGACATCCATCTGCCAGATCTCATAATCGTGGTATGTTGCAATAGCAAGCATGATCCGAATGAACTTAAATATCGCTACTGGAGAAAAAGTTTCATCATAGTCAATACCATGAATTTGCTTGAAACCTTTAGCTACCAGACGACCCTTATACATAAGTCCATCCATGTCAGTCTTTCTCTTAAAGACCCACTTACACCCAATGGGTTTTATCCCTTCAGGTGGATCAACCAAAGTCCATACTTGGTTGGTGTACATGGATTCCATTTCAGATCTCATGGCCTCTAGTCATTTCTCAGAATCTGGTCTCATCACAGCTTCTTGATAAGAGGTAGGCTCATTCTCAATGAGCATAGCGTCATCATGGTCAGACAAGAGAAATGAGTATCTCTCAGGCTGACGACGTACCCTATCAAACCTGCGAAGAGGTATGTCTACATGAACTGGTTGTTGTTCTTCAACTCCTTGTGGAACAATCTCATCATCCACAACACTTTGTGGTTCCAGTTCAACTTCCATCAAGGCTTCAGTGCTATGGTCCATATCTTGAACTTCTTCAGGATTGAACGTACTCCCACTAGTTTTTCTAGAAACAAAGTCTCTTTCTAGAAATATCCCAGTCTTACCCACAACTACTTTGTGTTGATTGAGAATGTAGAAGTAATATCTCTTCGTTTCCTTGGGATATCCTATAAAATAACACTTATCGGATTTGGGTCCCAGTTTGTCCAAGACTTGACATCGAACGTAAGTCTCACAACCTCAAATCCTCATAAAAGACACCTGAGCGTCTCTCCAAGTCCATATCCTATATGGTGTCTTTATCACAGCCTTGGATGGAACACGGTTGAGTATGAATGAGCTGTGTCCAGAGCATAGCCCCAAAGAGATACAATCTCATCATCCACAACACTTTGTGGTTCCAGTTCAACTTCCTTCAAGGCTTCAGTGCTATGGTCCATATCTTGAACTTCTTCAAGATTGAACGTATTCCCACTAGTTTTTCTAGAAAC
The DNA here is from genome assembly GCF_018446385.1 of Zingiber officinale. Classification (NCBI taxonomy): domain Eukaryota; kingdom Viridiplantae; phylum Streptophyta; class Magnoliopsida; order Zingiberales; family Zingiberaceae; genus Zingiber; species Zingiber officinale. The sequence goes on from NC_055999.1 coordinate 76,137,254, forward strand.
AAAGTCTCTTTCTAGAAATATCCCAGTCTTACCCATAACTACTTTGTGTTGATTGGGAATGTAGAAGTAATATCCCTTCATTTCCTTGGGATATCCTATAAAATAACACTTATCGGATTTGGGTCCCAGTTTGTCCGAGACTTGACGTCGAACGTAAGCCTCACAACCCCAAATCCTCATAAAAGACACCTGGGCATCTCTCTAAGTCCATATCCTATATGGTGTCTTCATCACAGCCTTGGATGGAACACGGTTGAGTATGAAGGTTGCTGTGTCTAGAGCATAGCCCTAAAGAGATATATGAAGATCTGTGTGACTCATCATAGACCGTACAATATCTAATAAGGTACGATCCCTCCTTTCGGATACACCATTCCACTATGGTGTTCCAAGAGGAGTGAGTTGGGATAGAATCTCACACTCAGCTAGATAGTTACAAAACTCATGGCTAAGGTATTCTCCACCTCGATCTGATAAAAGTATCTTAATACTCTTGCCTAGCTGATTTTGTACTTCATTCTTGAATGCTTTAAACTTTTCAAAGGATTCTGACTTATGTGTCATCAGATACACATAACCATATCTACTGAAGTCATCAGTAAATGTAATGAAGTACCTATAACCACCTCTAGCAGTGACATTGAAAGGACCAGATACATCACTATGTATAAGTCCTAACAAGTCAGTCGCTCTTTCACTGTGTCCACTAAAGGGAGTCTTGGTCATCTTGCCCAGTAGGCATTGTAGGACCGTTAGATTCGATAGAGGGGGGGTGAATATCGATTCGAAAAAAAACACCGAGTATAAGCGCAGCGGAAAAGTAAATGAACAACTATCAATTCGAATATTACAAAGTTAAGTACAAGAATTGACAGATAAAGAAAATACCGACAATAGAATTAAAACAAAATCAGCACTGAGTCGGAGAGCTTTTCGTGGCGTCGCAAGAGCACAGATCTTGGATTCTGAGTTCTTAGATTGATGATTCTGAAGCCTGAGGCTTCTTTTATATGTTGCTCCGGGCGCCTGGATTCTGCGACGTAGCTGCTCAAACCGAGATGCTCCATGTGGCGGCAATCAGGATAAACTTTGCCTCCCGCCGGATCCCTTGACTCAGCGCCTGGATTCCTTCGGGCGGGACCTATTTTCATGAATCCATCCTGCAAGACAAGCGTTAGTCCGGAGGCAAATATATATCCTGTAAAATAGATTGTTAGCACAATTAAAGTTCAACAAAGTAATAGCAAAGAGTATGACTTAGATTCCGTCTTTCCAGAATCTAGTCACGATCTAGACTTAGATATCCGAAATGGATCTAAGCCGGATCGACGCCTAATGTCCCTTCCCGGCCGCATCAGTCACTCCCCTCCAGTGACTTACCTCACTTACCTGCCAGACGTCCGGTTAGCCCTTCGACCCGTCTGGACTTCTCGCCAGCTATCCGGTCAGCCCGTCGACCTAGCTGGACTTCTCGCCAAGCATCCGGTCAGCCCGTCGACCCGCTTGGACTTCTTGCCAGCTATCCGGTCAGCCCGTCGACCTAGCTGGACTTCTCGCCAAGCGTCCGGTCAGCCCGTCGACCCGCTTGGACTTCTTGCCAGCTATCCGGTCAGCCCGTCGACCTAGCTGGACTTCGTGCCAGACATCCGGTCAGCCCGTCGACCTGTCTGGACTTCTCCTGCACACTCGATCAAACTATCAGACAACAACAAAACTAACTTAACCTATTTGTCATTCATCAAAACCTGGGTTAAATCGTTAGTGCTAACCACACCAACAGGCATGACACGCATGTCTCATATGATTCGAAATCAAATGAGTCTAGCAAACTATCTTTATGGAGCTGGGATAAGTGTTTGTCATTTATATGACCTAAGCGACAGTGCCAGAGATAAGTTTGGTTCATTTCATTTGATTTGAACCTTTTGGTATTTATGTTATAGATGGAGTTCTCTAAGTCTAGAATATAGAGTCCGTTCATCAAAGGTGCACTACAATAGAACATATCATTTAAATAAACTGAATAACATTTGTTCTTTATTATAAATGAAAAACCTTTCTTGTCCAAACAAGAAACTGAAATTATGTTCTTAGTAAGAGCAGGCATATAACAACATTCATCTAATTCTAGTGCAAACCCAGAGGGCAGAGATAGAAAGTAAGTCCCTACAGCAACAACAGCAACCCGTGCTCCATTGCCTACTCGTAGGTCCACCTCACCCTTTGTCAATGCCCTGCTATTTCTCAATGCATGGACATTAGTACAAATATGAGAAGTACATCTGGTATCTAATACCCATGATGAAGGAAAATATATAGATTGATTTCGATAACATATATACCTGAAGTAGAAGTCTCACTTCTCTTAATCTTAAGATCTTCCAGGTAAACTTTGCAGTTCCTCTTCAAGTGCTCGGTCTGACCGCAGTGGAAGCAGGTAGCATCATTGGTAACCCCTCCTTTGGGTTTCAGTGCCTTGCCTTTTCCCTTGGCTTGGGACTTTCCCTTGCCCTTATGTTTTTCTACCATCAAAATGGAGTTGGGCTTTACCTTCTTAAGGTTGAGCTCAGCAGTTCTCAACATACTAAGCAGCTTGGGCAGTGACTTGTCAATTTCATTCATGTTGTAATTCATGACAAATTGACTGTAGCTCTCCGACAAGGATTGTAAGATCAAGTCAGTGGCCAGCTCTTGGCCAAGGGGAAATCCCAACCTCTGTAGGTTTTCTATGTACCCAATCATCTTGAGTACATATGGACCTACGGGAGTCCCATCTTACATCTTGCACTGAAACAGTGCCTTAGAGATCTCGAATCTCTTGTGCCTAGCTTGTCCTTGATATAGTTGATGAAGATGTTTAACCATATCATAAGCACCCATCAACTCGTGTTGCTTCTGAAGCTTAGAGTTCATGGTCGCGAGCATGAGACAGGACACATCTAATGCGTCATCTTGATGCTTCTTATAAGCATCACGGTCAGCTTGCGTGGCAGTGGCAGGAGGTGCCTCGGGAATGGGCGTCTCCAGGATGTACAGTTTCCTTTCCTGAGTGAGAACAATTCTCAGGTTCTTGTACCAGTCCAGGAAATTAGCTTCATTGAGCTTGTCCTTATCAAGGACAGAACGCAGGGAGAAGGTGTTCGTGTTTGACGACATGACAATCTACAACAGAAAATGCAGAAAATAAATATCATATTCCACTAATTATTTAATTAGGTCTTTAACTAAATGATGCTCCCACTGAATTATAGAACTTTTGTAGAATCAAGTCATGGATGTGGTCAAACCACACCTACTAGATTCTAACCAATTAGCTATAATTCTTGCGGGACAAGATCCACATCATACTACGCCTTGAGTTAGCTTTGGCTAAATCACCCAAGACTTAGTATGATCGGTAGGTAACTAATTACCAATTACATCTCTATGTAACTCTTGTTTATAGGATCAAGATCCACATGTATATTAAAATTTGAGTTAGCTTTGGCTAAATTGCCCAAGAGTTAATATAAATGTGATTTTGACCTATCTACCAACCATTGGAAAATGCCTATAGTTAAACCCAATCCAATTGAGTTTAACTAGTTTTACTCAATCTAATTGAGTTTGTACTCACCCAAGCTTTGATAGGAGGGACCAAGATTGTCCCTCCGCACCCTACCAAGATAATATCCGTTACTCTGTTTTGACAGATTCAACAACAACATGTGATCGAGGTAGTGATGGGTATCAAAACGTGGTAGGCATTTCGAGTTGACGTGATTTAGATCTAATCTAATCGTTAATGTGTATCATATACGCGATTTAGATCTAATCTAATCGTGGTGCATCATATACGCGATTTAGATCTAATCTAATCGTTAAGGCACTAATTAATTACTCTACTCTAGCATGCATCACATACACACACACAAGCAATTAATTAAATTGTGATTAGTCATGGCCCTACTACGATCTTCTCAAGCCAATGAGAAGATCGGATGGTCAACCTAGGGTCAACAGCTTCTCCAAGCTCCTCCCTTTGACCGCCATGTGTTGCTCGCACCCTCCTCATAACTCATCCTCGAGTGGACCTTCCACCGCTCTAATTTTGTACATTACAAATTTGAAACTCAAGTTACATTCGAGTCTAAAACTATTTTACAACAGGAATATTAAAATAGAGAAAGGCACGACACGCAGGTCGCATAGTAAATACAACACGCACATCACACAAAATGGCGCGCAGGCCATAATATGAATTACAACACATTTTGTCCATTCTTATTGGGTCTTTAGGCCATGACCATCACAAAAATTATACATAATTCTAAATTATGTATTTTTATATAAATTTCTGTAATTTTACTACTATTTTTATAATTTTATGAGTTACAATTTTCCGACGGTCCCGTTTAGCGATTTTCGGGAGCGATTGCGGGAGAATGCCCCTTGCGGGGTTAGGGGCAGCACCTCTTCTCATGAAATGAATATCACGAGTGTCCTACTATGATCTAACAGTGCTTTAAGCTGCTGTCCCAAAACAATTTGGGCGAGAACTTGCCGTTTTGGAAAATTTTTCTCAGTAGTCGAAGTCTACAAGTGTCCTAGCACTCGTTGCTTTGCCTCTACGAGAAAAATACTCATAAAAACCATAAAAATCGTAAACTTACAGAAACTTATAGATCTGTAATTTTTCATAAAAATTAAAATAAAACAAGTACATGCTTCGCACGTGGCTTTGATACAACTGTTGGGACTTTCGAGCCGCAAAAATTGCTTTTTGCTTTACGGAAACCCCGAAGTCCCATGCCACCAGATCCGTGCGAAGATAAAAATTTCGTGTACATGTTTTCTAACCTAGATCTACTCTAGATCTACATGGTAGAGATTTATATCTTTGATGGGAAGCTCTTCGCTTATCCCGCTCATCCCGCTCATCTAAGAAGATGTTGGATCTCAAGGGTGTCAAGTGAATACCCCTCTATGTGTATTCACACGAACAATTAGGTGGAGAAAAACCTCTTAAGTGTGCTAGCACTCAAGGAGGTTTCGGCCAAAGTGGAGGAGAGGGAGAGCAAGAAGAGAGGACGAAGAAGATGAAAATCAATTGCCTTGAATTAGCACACAAATGCACTAATTTCACCTTTTAAGTGGCCGACCATTTCATGGTGATTTGTAACCTCCATGGGATACCAAGGGTCACAACTCTTGGTCTGCCTCATGAGATGGCATACCATGAAGTAGTCTTGATGATGTGACACATCATTATTGGTCGGCCCTCATGCCAAGTCATCTAATGAAGCCATATGGTCAAGTCAAGGTCAAGTCAAACTTGACTCTTAATCTTCCTTCTCAAGTCAAGTCAAACTTGACCTCTTACCTCCCATGGTTGATTAAATCCAACCATTTGATTCAAGTCAACTTAATTTAATGAATCTATATTCATTGAATTAAATTGATTCAATAAGTCATAATCTAAATTAGACTCATTCAACACATGAATCAAATTGATTCCAACTCAATTAGTCTAATTTAGATTACTCTTAATCTAACTTGGTTCATCACATGAACGTAATCCTCTTGATTCATCAAATGAACCTAATATCCATCTAATTTCCCTTTGTGTGTGACCCTATAGGTTCTTGTAACGTTGGCAATGCTCCTAAACCCATTTAGAAGCATAAGTAATGAGCGGTATCTAGCAACACTGTTGGGACTTTCGAGCCGCAAAAACCGCTTTTTTCGTTACGGAAACCCCGAAGTCCCATGCCACCGGATCCGTGCGAAGATAAAAATTTCATAATTTTGTGTACAAGTTTCTCTAATCCTAGATCTACCTTAGATCTATATGGAAGAAAGATATACCTTTGTAGCAAAGCCCTTCGCTTATCCGGCTCGTCCAAGAAGATGCTGAATCTCAAGGGTGTCAAGTGAACACCCCTCTATGTGTATCCACATGAATGATTAGGTGGAGAACAACCTCTTAAGTGTGCTAGCACTCAAGGAGGTTTCGGCCAAAGTGGAGGAGAGGGAGAACAAGAAGAGAGGAGGAAGAAGATGGAGTTACAAAATAAAATGAAACTCACACAATGAAGTTAAGTGGCCGGCCACTTCAAGGAGAGGTTTTAAACCTCCATGGGATAGCAAGAGTCACAACTCTTGATGAAACACCCCAATTTTTTTTTACATAGTAAAACATAAACTGCGGATGCCACTTATTCTTACTTCCATAATGGTTTCTTAGTTCAAATTACATAGACTGTTCACAAGTAAATATAACTAAATACGGAAGTTAATCTGGATGGTTTTCGGATTGTACTGCCCTTGTTCCGAGCTGGCTCATTGGTCAATGTCTCCTGTCTCGTTTGTCTCATTATCCAAAAAAAGTATAATCTGTGAGTCGAGAGACTCAGCATGTTCGAAACAGTGTTATGCATAAATTAGCAACTATAATCTAGTGTACTAAGGGGAACCACATACAAGGTAACTTGAGGTCTCCCTACTAGCATACTATAAACGTAAGCATATGCATCGACATCAGCAAGAGAGAATAAACATGAGTATGCATATTAACAACCATAATCATGAGCATGTACATGGGCATACACGAGCATGGGCATAGTATATCATGAACTTAATATATTTATAGCATATCATGAACCTAACATATTCATAGCGTATCATGGACTTAACATATTTATAGCATATCATGAACCTAATATATTCATAGCATATCATGAACTTAACGTATTCTTAACATAACATGAAAGTATACAAAACATATCATAAACATATTCATAGCTTAACATGAATCTAAACTTAGCATATCATGAACCAAACTTATTCATAGCTTGTGATGAAAATCGATATTAGGTTCCCCTCCGGGGCCTTGTCTCGTAAACGAGCTCCTTCTAGGGCCTTCTCCCATAAACAGGCTCCCTCTGGGGCCTTTTCTCTCATGGTATCCTCATTAAATCTTTATTATTATCATTATCATTATCATTTTGTTATATTTAAATTACCCGATATTGGGCTCCCTCTGGGGCCTTCTCCCGTAAACGGGCTCCTTCTGGGGTCTTCTCTCTTAAACAGGCTCCCTCTAGGGCCTTCTCCCTCACGGTATCCTCATTAATTTTTTTATTAATTAATTTACCCGATATTGGGCTCCCTCCAGGGTCTTCTCCTATCAACGGGCTCCCTCTGGGGTCTTCTCCCATAAACGAGCTCCTCTGGGGCTTTCTCCCGTAAACAGACTCCCTCTGGGGCCTTCTCCCTCATAGTATCCTAATTAAATTTTTATTAATTAATTTACCCGATATTGGGCTCCCTCTGGGGCCTTCTTCTGTCAACGGGCTCCCTCTGGGGCCTTCTCCCATAAACATGCTCCCTCTGAGGCCTTCTCCCGTAAGCAAGCTCCCTCTGAGGCCTTCTCCCTCACGGTAAGAATTTCGGTATCCTCTAAACTGACTTCTTACACGCCTAATTAATCCATTAATTAAATGGACTCATTAAGTTGTGGCACATTTAATTAACCCACCCATTAATTAATTAACAAATCAATAATTTATCTTTTTTTATTATTATTCCTTTAACAATTTTGTAGCTGCTTTCTTAACCAATTTATATCTATTTCAATAGTCAACCAAATGAATTACTTAATCTACCCTACCTATCAATTAACTCATCTACAAATTTAGTAAATCTATAATTAAATCACTCAAATCTCCTAATCGCCTTATACTTAATTCATCTACAAATTCAATAATTTTGTAATTAAATCACTCGACTCACCTAATAACCTTTTAATTAATCAGCTATTTATTTAATAATTAATTCATCTACAAATTCAATTAAATCTGTAATTAAATCACCGGTTAAACTAAATCATGCATTAACCCATTCCTAACAATACACAAACCAAAATTAACATGTTCAATTAATCCCTAAAATTCAGAAATCCCGATTGTAACTAATCCATGCATTAATCCATTCCTAACTATAGTTAATCGAATACAAACAACAATTTAACGTGTTCAATTAATCCCTTAAATCAGTAATCACCCTTTTTTTTTACTGGTCCATCCATTAACCCAATTAATTAATTTCATTAATCAAGCTAATATGATAATTAATCAACCAATAACATAATTAATTAGCTTTTAATTAATTCCATGAGTTCCAACTAATCAGAATTAAACTACTCAATTAATCCAATTTAAATAAATCTATAAATATGGATTAACTAAGCAAGGAGGTCATTAATTCGCCAATTAATTGATCAAGTATGAGAAAAATCCTAATCCAACTAACCTTCACATTGATTACTTAATTAATCCATAACAGATGTAAATTGAATACACATTTACTCCTCTTAATTGATCCCTTAACAAACTCATGAAATCAATTAATTCATGTAATAATCTATTAATCCAATTATTCAACCTATTCATGAATCAATCTCATTATTTAATCATTAAATCAATTTACCTAACTTAATTAGTATTTAGTCGACTAATCAATCAACTAGAAAAATCTTAATTTAACATGTACTTCCATATTATCAAATATGATTATTTTCATAGCATATTAAAGCCCTAACCGATACTAATCCCTATCGTATAAAGTTATCATGATAAGAATTAAGAAGAAATATAAACATTAACCTAGAATTCAAAATTCATACATATCACTTATAACATTATTATGATAAGAAGTAAGAGGACACATACACATGCCTAAACTTAATCTGAAACTTATCAAAAGCCTAGAACTCGAAATCTACCTAGAGTGCCCAAGAACTACATGATCTGAATTCCACAAGACATAGAAACTAATTAAAGCTTTAACAAAGTAGGGAACATGCCTTTAAATCTTTGACTACCAACTCCCTCTTCTTTTCTTCCCTTGGGGCTTCTAGAACCGGTGGAAAATAATGGAAAGGAGAAGGAAACCTCCTTAGGGCCGATGACAAACAGAAGGTAAGGGGAGTTCTAGGTGAGGGGGTTTAAATAGAGGAGAGACTTAGGATTTGGTCTATTTAATTCTTATCCATTTTATAAATGCTAAGTTATTTATATTAGTTTTATAAAACTTATTACTAGGTTTAGATAGACACCTATATATGCTTATATAATTCCATATATATTTTACTTAGTCATATAAATTTTATCCAAGATACATAATATACAATTAATAATGCTATAATTTCTTAATGGATTATGAGTGCACGTTCTATATCTATTAATTCTATATTTTCCTTATTTAATTCTATTTTTTTATAATTTATATTATACCGTATTATTTACATAATATATTATTTTATTTCTATATTAATTAATTGAATAATCTTTACAAATTTATATACTAAGTTTTATCCCTAAATACTAAGTCCTTTAATTCCTATATACTATGTTTTATCCACATGTATAGTTTTTTTTCCTCCTTTTTTTTCATACACGTTACTTTTTTTTATATAATTTATAATACATATATTATTTATATCTTATTTATTATTAGATGGATAATTTACATAAATGCTAAGTCTTTATATATTGTATACATAATATAAATTTTTATATATTTAGTAAATCATATACAATTTTATATAAAAAATTATATACATGTGTTATATAAATTTTTATATATACATTTAGTTTCGAAATAAATTTATACAAATTTTTATTCAACCATTTTCTTAATTGATTAATTCAAATTCCATAAATGTATGCAATCCTAATTAAATCTAATTAAATCCATCTATTTAAACAAATAAATTAAATCTAAATTCTAATTAAATTACAATTAATCCAATAAATATTCTTAATTAAATAAAATTTGAAATTAAATTAAATAATAATTAATCCAATAAATCTCTTTAATTAAATAAATGGTTTCGGACACTACACTTGATCTCCCTCATAATGTGACACACACATAAGCCAACCTTGATGATGTGGAACATCATCATGGACCCACTTAATGCCAACTCATAAATGAGGTGGCAATGGTCAAGTCAAACTTGACCTTTCATCTTCCCTCTCAAGTTAAGTCAAACTTGACCACTTTTCTCCCATGGTTGATCAAATCTAACCATTTGATTCAAATCAATTTAATATAATGAATCTCTATTTATTGATTAAATTGATTCAATGAAACATAATCTAAATTAGATCCATTGAACACATGAATAAAATCGAGTCCAACTCAATTAGTTTAATTTGGATTACTCTTAATTCAATTTGGTTCATCACATGAACCTAATCCTCTTGGTACATCAAATGAACTTAATCTCCATCTAATTGCCCTTTGTATGTGACCCTATAGGTTCTTGTAACGTTGGCAATGCTCCTAAACCCATTTAGAAGCATAAGTAATGAGCGGTATCTAGGAACACATCATTACTACCCAAGTTACAAGAATGTTGAGATCCAACATCACCTTGTGACTACTAATTGTGACTCTTCACAATATATGACAAGTGTTATTTTATCCTTGACATCTAGATTGATCAATGGGAGGCATAGACTATGTCATCCTCTAATCAATCTAAATCTTGAACTCCAGGTAGACTCACTATAATCAAATGAGCTCAATATCTCATATTGACTCATTTGGGCATGACCATGCACTTAGTGGTCTCACTCTATCAAGAATAACGATGTCACTCTCGTTATATAGGAGGGATAGATCTCATCTACATCACTCACATCCCTCCGCATAATTTGTTACATACCCAGTAATCACCTTTATAGTCCACCTAATTATGTGTAACGTTTGACGAAGCCAAAGTATGCAACTCCTTATGTAGGGAACCATGGTGACTTCAGGTCCAAGGACTAATAGTCATATTAATAGCCACAAGAGAAAGTATATGACACTCATATAATGATCCATGATACTTTCTCATGGTGGGTCATAAAGTATACATTCTCCAATGCATACCCATGTGTCAACTTGATATATCTATATCCATGACTTGTGAGATCAAGTCATTGAGTTGACCTACATACTAATCTCATCGCATTAACATTGTCCCTAAATGTTAATACTTGACTAGGAATTATTAAGAGTAGTGTTCTCTATATCATCTCACTATCGATTCAACCAATCGATTGATATAGATAAGAACCTTCTACTCAAGGACGCTATCATACTTAGTTATTTGGCACCAATATAAGTAAGTATAATAATCAAAACAAATGTCTTTATATACATAGGAATATGATACAATGAGTCCATACAACAATCATCACATGATTGGCTCGAGGGCTCTAACTAACAATCTCTCACTAGCACTAGTGTCAATCAGTGTAGGCTCTAAGGCCCAATGACCTAGTGTGACCATCATGCTTTCTCTGTGTCAAAGCCTTGGTCAAGGGATCAGCGATGTTAGTCTCTGTGGGTACTCTGCAAATCTTCACATCTCCTCTATCGATGATCTCTCGAATGAGATGGAAGCACGGTAGTATGTGTTTGGTCCGCTGGTGTGAGCGAGGTTCCTTACCCTGTGCAATTGCTCCATTGTTGTCACAATAGAGCTCTATCAGATCGGCTATGCTAGGAACCACCCCAAGCTCAATAATAAACTTGCGGATCCAAACTACCTCCTTTGCTGCTTCTGATGCAGCAATGTACTCGGCCTCTGTAGTAGAATCAGCAACTGTGTCCTGCTTCGAACTATTCCAGCTCACAACATAACCATTAAAGCAAAACACGAACCCAGACTGCGATCTATAATCATCCTGGTCAGTTTGGAAGCTGGCATCACTGTAACCCTTTACAGCTAGTTCATCATCGCCTCCATATATCAAGAAATATTCTTTAGTCCTTCTTAAGTACTTAAGAATATTCTTGACTGCTATCTAGTGACTTTCACCTAGATCTGACTGGTATCTGCTCGTCATGTTCAAAGCATACGAAACATCAGGATGAGTACATAGCATGACGTACATAATAGATCCTATGGCTGAGGCATAAGGGATCGTATCCATGCGGTCTCTCTCCTCTCTAGAAGAGTGACTTTGAGTCTTCGAAAGACTCACACCATGTGTCATCGACAGAAAACCCTTCTTGGAGTTCTGCATGGAAAATCGTAGTAATATCTTGTCAATATATATACTCTGACTTAGGCCAAGCAATCTCTTAGATCTATCTCTATAAATCTGTATGCCTAGAATACGGGTTGCTTCACCTAAGTCCTTCATTGAGAAACAATTCCTAGCCAAGTCTTTACAGACTGCAGCAAAGGGATGTCGTTCCCAATAAGTAGTATGTCATCCACATACAATACAAAGAAGACAACTATGTTCCCTACAACCTTCTTGTAGACACAAGGTTCATCTTTATGATGAAACCAAACTGTTTGATTGCATCATCGAATCAAAGATTCCAGCTCCGAGAAGCTTGCTTTAGTCCATAAATGGACTTATGCAGCTTGCATACTCTGCCAGTATGCTCTGGATCTACAAAACCCTCAGGTTGTGCTATGTACACATCCTCGAGCAGGTTTTCATTCAGAAACGTGGTTTTGACATCCATATGCCAGATCTCATAATCGTTGTATGCTGCAATAGCAAGCATTATCCGAATAGACTTAAACATCGCTACTGGAGAAAAGGTTTCATCATAATCAATACCATGAATTTGCTTGAAACCTTTAGCTACCAGACGACCCTTATATATAAGTCTATCCATGTCAAACTTTCTCTTAAAGACCCACTTACACCCAATGGGTTTTACCCCTTCAGGTGGATCAACCAAAGTCCATACTTGGTGGGTGTACATGGATTTCATTTCGGATCTTATGGCCTCTAGCCATTTCTCAAAATCTGGTCTCATCACTGCTTCCTGATAGGAGGTAGGCTCATTCTCAATGAGCATAGCGTATCATGTCCAGACAAGAGAAATGAGTATCTCTCAGGCTGACGACGTACCCTATCAGATCTGCAAAGAGGTAGGTCTACTTGAACTGGTTGTTGTTCCTCAACTCCTTGTGGAACAATCTCATCATCCACAACACTTTGTGGTTCCAGTTCAACTTCCATCAAGGCTTCAGTGCTATGGTCTATATCCTGAACTTCTTCAAGATTGAACGTACTCCCACTAGTTTTTCTAGAAACAAAGTCTCTTTCTAGAAATATCCCAGTCTTACCCACAACTACTTTGTGTTGATTGGGAATGTAGAAGTAATATCCCTTCATTTCCTTGGGATATCCTATAAAATAGCACTTATCAAATTTGGGTCCCAGTTTGTCTGAGATTTGACGTCGAACTTAATCCTCACAACCCAAATCCTCATAAAAGACACTTGGACATCTCTCCCAGTCCATATCCTATATGGTGTCTTTATCACAGCCTTGGATGGAACACAGTTGAGTATGAAGGCTGCTGTGTCCAGAGCATAGCCCCAAAGAGATGTAGGAAGATCTGTGTGAATCATCATAGACCGTACCATATCTAATAGGGTACGATTCCTCCTTTCGGATACACCATTCCACTGTGGTGTTCTAGGAGGAGTGAGCTGGGATTGAATTCCACACTCAGCTAGATAGTCACGAAACTCATGGCTAAGGTATTCTCCACCTCGATCTGATCGAAGTATCTTAATACTCTTGCCAAGCTGAGTTTGTACTTCATTCTTGAATGCTTTGAACTTTTCAAAGGATTCTGACTTATGTGTCATCAGATACACATAACCATATCTACTGAAGTCATCAGTAAATGTAATGAAGTACCTATAACCACCTCTAGCAGTGACATTGAAAGGACCAGATACATCACTATGTATAAGTCCTAACAAGTCAGTCGCTCTTTCACTGTGTCCACTAAAGGGAGTCTTGGTCATCTTGCCCAGTAGACATGACACACATGTCTCATATGATTCGAAATCAAATGAGTCTAGCAAACCATCTTTATGGAGCTGGGATAAGCGTTTGTCATTTATATGACCTATGCGACAGTGCCAGAGATATGTTTGGTTCATTTCATTTGATTTGAACCTTTTGGTATTTATGTTATAGATGTGGTTCTCTAAGTCTAGAATATAGAGTCTGTTCATCAGAGGTGCACTACAATAGAACATATCATTTAAATAAACTGAACAACATTTGTTCTTTATTATAAATGAAAAACTTTTCTTGTCTAAACAAGAAACTGATATAATGTTCTTAGTAAGAGTAGGCACATAACAACATTCATCTAATTTTAGTACAAGCCCAGAGGGTAGAGATAGAAAGTAAGTCCCTACAGCAACAGCAACAACCCGTGCTCCATTGCCTACTCGTAGGTCCATCTCGCCTTCGTCAATGCCCTACTATTTCTCAACGCCTGCACATTAGTACAAATGTGAGAAGCACATCCTGTATCTAATACCCATGATGAAGAAATAGAGAGATTAACTTCTGTAACATATATACCTGAAGAAGAAGTCTCACTTCTCTTCTTCTTAAGATCTTCCAGGTAGACTTTGCAGTTCCTCTTCCAGTGCCCGGTCTGACCGCAGTGGAAGAAGGTAGCATCCTTGGCAACCCCTCCTTTCGGTTTCAATGCCTTGTCTTTGCCCTTGGCTTGGGACTTTACTTTGCCTTTAGGCTTACCCTTGCCTTTGCCCTTTTTCACCATCAAAATGGAGTTGGGCTTTACCTTCTTAAGGTTGAGCTCAGCAGTTCTTAACATGCTTAGCAGCTCGGGCAGGGGTTTATCAATTTCGTTCATGTTGTAATTTAGAACAACTTGATTGTAACTATCCGACAAGGATTGCAAGATTAAGTCAGTGGTCAGCTCTTGGCCAAGGGGAAATCCCAACCTCTGTAGGTTTTCTATGTACCCAATTATCTTGAGTACATATGGACCGACGGGAGTCCCATCTTGCATCTTGCACTAAAACAGTGCCTTAGATATCTCAAATCTCTCGTGCCTAGCTTGTCCTTGATATAGTTGACGAAGATGTTCAACCATATCATAAGCACCCATCAACTCATGTTGCTTCTGAAGCTCAGAGTTCATGGTCACGAGTATAAGACAGGACACATCTAATGCGTCATCTTGATGCTTCTTGTAAGCATCACGGTCAGCTCACATGGCAGTGGTAGGAGGTGCCGCAGGAATGGGTGTCTCCAGGACGTACAGTTTTCGTTCCCGTGTGAGAACAATTCTCAGGTTCCTATACCAGTCCAGGAAGTTAGCTCAATTGAGCTTGTCCTTATCAAGGTCAGAACACAGGGAGAAGGTGTTCGTGTTTGATGATATGGCAATCTACAACAAAAAATGCAGAAAAATAAATAATCATATTTCACTAATCATTTAATTAGGCCTTTAACTAAATGATGCTCCCACTGAATTATAGAACTTTTGTAGAATCAAGCCATGGATGTGTTGGAGCAATCCCAATGGTCCGTGCGACCATGTGTTTTGGTGTTTGGGCAAAGGGTTTAAGTTAGGTTCACCCTTGTATTTGATATGTGTATTTGAGTTGTGCAGGTTTGCAGGATACACATATGACTCAGGTTGATGGCTTCGGGTCCGGTGAAGGATGGAGCATCCGAGGGACCGTGGACAAGGCAGCGAGGACAAGGGCCGAGGGAAGCGACTTCGAGGCATACGCGAAGGATGGCATTGGGTACGAGCCGCGGGCTTGAATGCATCCGAGGGACGAGAGCCAAAGGAAGTAGGCTTGAAGGCAAAAGGTCAAAGCTGCAAAGGAAGAATCAAGTGAGTCATAAGGGTGAGGGTACGAGTGCACGAGAGATTGTACTCGGAGTAAAATCCTAGATTTTAGGGTCTTACCTTGTAGCGATCTTGTAGCGCGATCTTGTAGCGATCATTGCATGTTTTGGCGATCGGTGATGCGATCGGCGATCGGCCGAGCGAATGTGTGAAATCGAGCCGTTGGGATGTAACGGTCCAATTTCCACAGAGGGCAGTCGACTGTTTAGCAATGACTGGTAGGCGAGGTTTTCTAACCGTGGCCTATAAAACCAAAGCTTGGGAGCTTGGTTTGAGTTGACGAAATAGAGGTGGTTAATCTCTATTAGTAGTCTACTTGTGCCCTAGCGTCAAAAGAGTTCTTGTGAGGGTTGTGGTGAGGTTTCTCCACCCACAAGGAGCTACGTGAGCTAGCCGGAGTTTGCCGGGGAGTAATCCACCGAAGGATCGGGATCGTCCACCTCAAGGACAAGCCGTGGAGTAGGAGCCCTAATCTCCGAACCACGTTAAACGAACGTGTCATTGGTTTGCTTGTTCTTTCCTTGTCTTTAGATTAGCTTTAGTATTCGTATTTGTATTCTTTGTATTCCGCTGTGCTAACGAATACGTAGGAAGCAACGATTTGGGGGCGCCGTCTATCCAACCCCCCTTCAAGCCGACCGTCCGATCCCCAACAAGTGGTATCAGAGCGAGGACGCTCTCCGTTGGACTAACCGCCAAGGAAGCACAAGATGGCCGGGTTTATTGTCCCTCCAAAATTTGAAGGAGGAAGCCTTGGGGACATCACGTATTGGATGATGAGGATGGAGGTTTTCTTCAACACGGATTGGGACACAATGATGGTGGTAAGGGAGCCATTTAAAGTTCCAAAGGACAAGAAAGGAAAAAGACTCCGAACACGACATTGGACGGAGGAGCAAACCTCACGATCGGAGGCAAATTCAAAGGTAATATCTATATTGATTGATATTTTGCCTAATCATGTGATAAATGGTGTAGGTGAGTATAAGAACGCCCATGAGTTGTGGAGCAAGGTGAAGATGGTTCTACAAGAAGAACCTAAACCTACACAAGAGGAAGAAGAACCCATTGAGATGGGTCTAGTTGCTCAAGTTGAAGAGGAGCAACCGGAAGTTGAGCCATGCTCAACATCCGAGGAGGAGAAGCAAGATGAGATATCATCAACATCCTCAAGAATTGAAGAAGAATCCAAGACAAGTGAAGAGGATGAAGAAGAGGTCTTGGAAGAGGTCAATTTAGCAAGCACCTCCACCGAAGCAAAGTCAAAGGACCACATCATTTGCTTCGGTTGCAATGAAAAAGGGCACTACAAGAGTAGATGTCCTATGGGTAAGAAAGAGGTAAATTCTAAACCCATTCAAGTTGATTTGAATACTAATGTGGGTTGTAGAAATGATGGTGCCAAGAAGAAGAAGGAGAAGAAGCACATTAGATGCTTCACTTGTGGTGACATAGGGCACTACCACACCAAATGCCCAAAGAAGAAAGAGCTCAAGAAGTTGGCGCATTTGAAGATGTGGGAAAAGAAGTGGAGGAAGAATGGAGGCTCGAGTCAAGGGGGAGCTTCAAGGGTAAGGGAGGTATACCCTAATTTGAAGTGTAATTCAAATTCAAATTCTTATGTTCCCATGCATGTTAGGAAAAATAATGTTAATCATTATATGCCCATGCAAAATTTTGGTTTCAAATATCATGATAGGAGTAGGGTAATTGTAGATCAAAACCCTAGGAGACTCATTCATGAAAAATCTAGAAATGGTAGACCTAAGGAGACCCAAGGCGTTAATCCCAAGAAGGGGAGACATATGCCTAGAAAGGGTAGGTCTAGGAATGTCCAAGGTGGACATGTTGACTCTAGGGTTAGAAACCTAGAAAGGGAAAATCAAACTTTAAAGTCAAAGCTTGATAATTTGGAGAAATTCCTTAAGAGATTCACTATTGGATCTAAGGGATTAAATATGGTGTTGGGTAGTCAAAGACCCAATAGTGATAGATCGGGTTTGGGATACCAATCTAGCACCTCAAAGGCCAAAGAGAGTTCATATGCTAGGGTGGCAAATGATCATGGCAAGGGAGAGGTCTCTAAGGCTAAGGGAAAGTCTTATGCTAGGGTTGCATATGACTATAGCAAGGAGAAGTCAATTAATGGCAAGGGAAAGTCATTTAATGGTAAGAAGAAATTAACCAAGGACAAGGTGTCCAAGGTTAAGAAAGTTACGTTTGTAGGCCAAGTTTCACCGGGGGTGGATCGATGTGGCCTAGCCATTGTGGAAGAGTCACCTAGGGAGGTGGCTAAGGCTAAGAGCTCTAGGGGGAGCTCAAAGAGTCAATTTGGGACCCATGGCCAATGGATCTCAGGTGGGTTCTACTTGGGGGTCTAGAGGAGCCATGGAGTGTGCCAAGTGGTTTAGAGACGGACTTGAGTCTCAAACCTAGGGAATTGGCACACATGGTTTATGTTTCATGCAAGAAATATGACAATTGGGGTCATATTGCATGATAATTGGTTTTGGAAGTATAGATGCCATATAAACCAATGCTAGGGATGCATTGTGGGTTGGTATGGGCAAATACATCAAGAGGAAGCCAAAACTAGGACTTTAGGTCAAGGTTCAATTGAACTTTTTAGCTAGTTTTGTGTTTTGTGTCAATCTTGGGATTGGTGATAGATATATTTTATATATATTTTTCCCAAGTAGATATTGATATAATAGACCTCTCCACAAAATTTGGGGATTTTTGGAGGTCTGTGGAATTTCTGGCGCATTTCTGAAGTTGGCCAGAAAAGGCTGATTTTTTCATGAATAGTGTACCAGTCGACTGGTACAGTTACCAGTCGACTGGTAACACTGTTCACGAGCACAGAATGTCTCTGTAAGCTCGTTTTCATGGGGGCAGTCGACTGGTACTTCTTGCAGTCGACTGATACCAGTCTGAAAGTGTTTTCAGCACTAGATTTTGACCGGGTCAGCTCATATAGATGTATGGGATCCATGGGTGATACATACATGAGTTTAGGGTCATTTGGATGACAAGTTTTCAATAATTGGGATATTGTTGGAGAACTTTTTGGATGTTAGGCAAAGGGGGAGAAGTAAGGTTTAGTTAGGAAAACCTGAAAGTACCTTTGTGTAGGGGGAGCCTTGGGATAGGTTCTTAAAAAGCCCGTTGTAAAAATTCCTAACTCAATGGGGAGCTTAGGTGTAGGGGGAGCCTTGTGATAGGTTCAAATGCATTGATTTTTATACGGCGGTTGCCAAGTGTGTAGCCTTGGCAACGTAAGTCCATTTGGCGTTGTAAGTCCAAGTGTGTAGCCTTGGCATCGTAAGACCATTCGGCGGTTGTCAAGTGTGTAGCCTTGGCAACGTAAGTCCATTCGGCGGTATAAGTCCAAGTGTGTAACCTTGGCAACGTAAGTCCATTTGTTTTAGCATGTTTATTTGCTATATGTTTTCCCTAACTTAAACGTATTGCCAAACACCAAAAAGGGGGAGATTGTTGGAGCAATCCCAATGGTCCGTGCGACCATGTGTTTTGGTGTTTGGGCAAAGGGTTTAAGTTAGGTTCACCCTTGTATTTGATATGTGTATTTGAGTTGTGCAGGTTTGCAGGATACACATATGACTCAGGTTGATGGCTTCGGGTCCGGTGAAGGATGGAGCATCCGAGGGACCGTGGACAAGGCAGCGAGGACAAGGGCCGAGGGAAGCGACTTCGAGGCATACGCGAAGGATGGCATTGGGTACGAGCCGCGGGCTTGAATGCATCCGAGGGACGAGAGCCAAAGGAAGTAGGCTTGAAGGCAAAAGGTCAAAGCTGCAAAGGAAGAATCAAGTGAGTCATAAGGGTGAGGGTACGAGTGCACGAGAGATTGTACTCGGAGTAAAATCCTAGATTTTAGGGTTTTACTGTAGCAGTACTGCATGTTTTAGCAGTCGACTGGTACAGTCGACTGGGGCAGTCGACTGGCAGGGAACAGAATGTGTGAAATCGAGCCGTTGGGATGTAACGGTCGAATTTCCACAGAGGGCAGTCGACTGCATGTTTTAGCAGTCGACTGGTAGGCGGGGTTTTCCAACCCGTGGCCTATAAAACCAAAGCTTGGGAGCTTGGTTTGAGTTGACGAAATAGAGGTGGTTAATCTCTATTAGTAGTCTACTTGTGCCCTAGCGTCAAAAGAGTTCTTGTGAGGGTTGTGGTGAGGTTTCTCCACCCACAAGGAGCTACGTGAGCTAGCCGGAGTTTGCCGGGGAGTAATCCACCGAAGGATCGGGATCGTCCACCTCAAGGACAAGCCGTGGAGTAGGAGCCCTAATCTCCGAACCACGTTAAACGAACGTGTCATTGGTTTGCTTGTTCTTTCCTTGTCTTTAGATTAGCTTTAGTATTCGTATTTGTATTCTTTGTATTCCGCTGTGCTAACGAATACGTAGGAAGCAACGATTTGGGGGCGCCGTCTATCCAACCCCCCTTCAAGCCGACCGTCCGATCCCCAACAAGATGTGGTCAAACCACACTCATTAGATTCTAACCAACTAGCTATAATTCTTGCGAGACAAGATCCACATCATACTACGCCCTGAGCTAGCTTTGGCTAAATCGCCCAAGACTTAGTATGATCGGTAGGTAACTAATTACCAATTACATCTCTATGCAACTCTTGTTTATAGGATCAAGATCCGCATGTATATTAAAACTTGAGTTAGCTTTGGCTATATCTCCCAAGAGTTAATATAAATGTGATTTTGACCTATCTACCAACCATTGAAAAATGCCTATAGTTAAACCCGATCCAATTGAGTTTAACTAGTTTTACTCAATCTAATTGAGTTTGTACTCACCCATGCGTTAATAGGCGGGACCAAGATTGTTCCTCCGCATCCTACCAAGATAATATCCGTTGCTATGCTTTGGTAGATTCAACAACAACATGTGATCGAGGAAGTGATGGGTATCACGGCATGGTAGACATTTTTGAGTTGTCGCGATTAAGATCTAATCTAATCGTTGATGTGTATCATATACGCGATTTAGATCTAATCTAATCGTGGTGCATCATATACGTGATTTAGATCTAATCTAATCGTTAAAGTACTAATTAATTACTCTACACTAGCATGCATCACATACACATACACATACAAGCAATTAATTAAATTTTGTTAGGTCATGACCCTACTACGATCTTCTCAAGTCAATGAGAAGATTGGACGGTCAACCTAAGGTCAACAGCTTCTCCAAGCTCCTCCCTTTGACCGCCATGTGTTGCTCGCACCCTCCTCGTAACTCCTCCTCGAGTAGACCTTCCACCGCTTCAATTTTTGTACATTACAAATTTGAAACTCGAGTTACATTCGAGTCTAAACTATTTACAATAGGAATATAAAATAAAGGAAGGCACGACGCACAGGTTGCGATCATATACAACACGCACAAACACACAAAATGGCACGCAGACCATATTATGAATTACAACACAATTGTTTTCAATCTAATTGGGGGTTTGGGCCATGGCCATCTCAAAATTATACATAATACTAAATTATGTATTTTCCATACATTTCTGTAATTTTTACTACTATTTTTATAATTTTATGAGTCAAATTTTTTCGGCGATCCCGTTTAGCGATTTTCGGGCGCGATCGCGAGACAATGCCCTTTGCGGGGTTAGGGGCAGCACCCCTTCTCATGAAATTAATATCACGAGTGTCATACGACGATCTTACAGTGCCTTAAGCCACTGTCTCAAAATGATTTGGGCGAAACCTTGCCATTTCGGAAAGGTTTTCTCGATAGTCGAAGCCTACAAGTGTCCAAACACTTGTTGCTTCGCCTATACGAGAAAAATACCTATAAAATCTATAAAAATTGTAAATATACAGAAACATACAGATCTGAATGCTTTCCATAAAAACAAAAATGAAACTCGTACACGCTTCGCACGTGGCTCTGATACCACTGTTGGGACTTTCGAGCTGTAAAAATCGCTTTTTGCGTTGCGGAAACCCCGAAGTCCCATGCCACCGGATCCGTGCGAAGATAAAAATTTCATAATTTCGTGTACAAGTTTCTCTAATCCTAGATTTACCTTAGATCTACATGGAAGAAAGATATACCTTTGTAGCGAAGCCCTTCGCTTATCCCGCTCGTCCAAGAAGATACCGGATCTCAAGGGTGTTAAGTGAACACCCCTCTATGTGTATCTACACGAACGATTAGGTGGAGAACAACCTCTTAAGTGTGCTAGCACTCAAGGAGGTTTCGGCCAAAGTGGAGGAGAGGGAGAACAAGAAGAGAGGAGGAAGAAGATGGAGTTACAAAACAAAATGAAACTCACACAATGAAGTTAAGTGGCCGGCCACTTCAAGGAGAGGTTTTAAACCTCCATGGGATATCAAGAGTCACAACTCTTGATCTCCCTCATGATGTGGCATACACATAAGCCAACCTTGATGATGTGGAACATCATCATTGGCCCACTTAATGCCAACTCACAAATGAGGTGGCAATGGTCAAGTCAAACTTGACCTTTCATCTTCCCTCTTAAGTCAAGTCAAACTTGACCACTTCTCTCCCATGATTGATCAAATCTAACCATTTGATTCAAATCAATTTAATATAATGAATCTCTATTCATTGATTAAATTGATTCAATGAAACATAATCTAAATTAGATCCATTGAACACATGAATCAAATCGAGTCCAACTCAATTAGTTTAATTTGGATTACTCTTAATCCAATTTGGTTCATCACATGAACCTAATCCTCTTGGTTCATCAAATGAACATAATCTCCATCTAATTGCCCTTTGTATGTGACCTTATAGGTTTTTGTAACGTTGGCAATGCTCTTAAACCCATTTAGAAGCATAAGTAATGAGCGGTATCTAGCAACACATCATTACTATCCAAGTTACAAGAATGTTGAGATTCAACATCACCTTGTGACTACTAATTGTGACTCTTCACAATATATGACAAGTGTCCTTCTATCCTTGACATCTAGATTGATCAATGTGAGGCATAGACTATGTCATCCTCTAATCAATCTAAATCTTGAACTCCAAGTAGACTCACTATAATCAAATGAGCTCAATATCTCATATTAACTCATTTGGGCATGGCCATGCACTTAGTGGTCTCACTCTATCAAGAATAACGATGTCACTCCCGTTATATAGGAGGGATAGATCCCATCTACATTACTCACATCCCTCCGTATAATTTGTTACATACCCAGTAATCACCTTTATAGTTCACCCAGTTACGGGTGACGTTTGACGAAGCTAAAGTATGCAACTCCTTATGTAGGGAACCATGGTGACTTTAGGTCCAAGGATTAATAGTCATACTAATAGCCACATGAAAAAGTATATGACACTCATATAACGATCCATGATACTTTCTCATGGCGGGTCATTCAGCATACATTCTCCAATGCATACTCATGTGTCAACTTAATATCTCTATATCCATGACTTGTGAGATCAAGTCATCGAGTTGACCTACATGCTAGTCTCATCGCATTAACATTGTCCCTGAATATTAATACTTGACTTGGAATGATTAAGAGTAGTGTTCTCTATATCATCTCACTATCGATTCAACTAATCGATTGATATAGATAAGAACCTTCTACTCAAGGACGCTATTATACTTAGTTATTTGGCACCAATACAAGTAAGTATAATAACCAAAACAAATGCCTTTATATACATAGAAATATGATACAATGAGTCTATACAACAATCATCACATGATTGGCTCTAGGGCTCTAACTAACAATTCCTACCCCGGTCATCCTGTAGGTAGTACGCACCTGATGCCAACCTTTCAATAACTTTATATGGCCCATCCCATTGGGGTGCTAGCTTGGCTACGTCCCCCACAGGTTTCGCTCGCTTCCAGACCAGGTTCTCTTCTCCGAAGAAATGAGGAACCACCCTCCTATCATAATTCTGCTTTATCCTCTGTCGATAGGCCTCTAACTTGGCTGTTGTTCGTTCACGAGTTTCACAAATAAGATCCAGCTCTGCAAGTATCCTTTTGGCGTTCTCTTCGTTATACAACATTCTTCTGGTGGAAGGCACCCCAATCTCTATAGGCACCACCGCTTCATTGCTGTAGACTAGATGAAAGGGAGTGAGGCATGTGCTCTCCCGAGGGGTTGTACGGTAGGTCCAAAAAATACTTTGCAATTCTTCTACCCAATATCCTCCAACATGATCCAGCTTAACTTTCAATCCCCGCACAATCTCTTGGTTGATGACCTCTGTCTGCCCATTACTTTGTGGGTATGCTACGGATGTGAAGGCCTGAGTAATGCCGAAGCCTTGACACCAGGCCCGGATCTTCCGACCTTGAAATTGTCTTCCGTTATCCTATACCAGCTTATGAGGTATGCCGAACCTGCATAGAATGTTTTTCCACAAAAACTTGATAATTGCTCCTTCTGTAATTCTGGCCAGGGCTTCGGCTTCCACCTATTTAGAAAAGTAGTCCATCGCTACAAGTAGAAATCACTTTTGACCGAGTGCCATAGGGAATGGTCTCACGATATCCATACCCCACTGATCAAAGGGACAAGAAACTATGGACATCTTTAGCATTGAGGTGGGCATATGTGTCAAATTATGATGTTTCTGGCAGGATAAGCAAGTGTTCACCAACTGTTGAGCATCCTTTTGTAAGGTAGGCCAAAAATAACCGGCCAACAGCACCCTGCGAGCTAATGTTCGACCTCCAGCATGACTGCCGCAACACCCCCGATGTATCTCTCATAAAGCATGCTTCGCCTCTTCCATGCTTAAACACTTAAGTAAAGGCCTGGAAAAGGCCCGCTTATATAATTGATCTCCTATCATGGTGTAGGCATGGGCCTTTTTCCTGACCAGCCGTGCTTCCTCTAGGTGTGTTGGTAGAATACCTTGCTGTAGATAACTAATCATTGCTGCCCTCCAGTCAATAAGCTCATCCTTGTTATTATAAAGATCTATTTGAGCTATGAGGAGGTCTGTGCTATTGACTTATCTAATATCCAGGTTGTCAGAGAACTAGACATTTTGGCTAACTCGTCGGCTCATCCAATCTCTGCTTTGGGAATCTTGCTCACCGTGACCTCATTAAATTCTTCTTTCATTTTCTCATAAGCTTCTTGATATACTTGCAGCTTGTCACTATTGATCCCAAAGTTACCTACTACCTGCTGGGTTACTAATTGAGAATCTGAGTATATGATTACTCGGGCAGCTCCCACATGGCGAGCTGCCTGCAGCTCTGCCAATAAAGCCTCACACTCTGCTTCGTTGTTAGTGGCTTTGAAGTTTAACCGCACGGCTAGCTGCAAGATGTCTTCTTGAGGGGATACCAGAAGAACTCCAACACCACTTCCCTGCTTTGTGGCCGATCCACCCACATATACCTTCCATGTTTCTTCTGAATCAGTTTGATGAATCTCGGTCAGGAAATCAGCCAAGGCCTGCACTTTAATAGCCGTTCGAGGTTGATAAGCTATATTATACTCTCCCAGTTCTGTCGCCCACTTGATAAGCCGACCAGCAACTTCTATATTGGTGAGGGCTTTACCCATGGTGCTATTGGTCAGGACTGTGATGGGATGTACCAGAAAATAAGGCCTTTGGTGTTGAGCCATGATCACCAATCCATAGACTAACTTTTCCAGGGTTGTGTATCTAGACTTAGCCCCCTTCAATAGATGACTAAAAAAGTACATCGACCGTTGTACATTATCCTGCTCTTTCACTAACACCGCCCCCACGACCTCAGGGGTGGCTGACAGGTAGACCCAGAGCGACTCTCCTGTAATAGGCTTGAACAAGGAAGACAGGGTCTCCAAATACTTCTTTAACTCCTCAAAAGTTTGCGTGCATTCTTCATCCCACCGGAATTTGGAGGCTTTTCTGAGCACTTTGAAGAAGGGCGCCGCTTTGTCTACTGATCGGGAGATAAATCTAGACAGGGTTGTTATCCTGCCCACTAATTTTTGCACTTCCTTCAGGTTTTGGGGAGCCTTTATATCCCAGAGTGCTTGGACCTTCTCAGGGTTGGCTTCGATTCCCGCTCTGTCACCAAGTATCCCAAGAATTTCCCTCCTTTGGCTCCGAATAGACATTTCAGGGGATTTAACTTTAACCCATACTATCAGAGGGTGCCACAAGTCTCCTTCACATCAACTATTAGATTTACGGTTGAGGGGGATTTGATGAGTATGTCGTCCACATAGACTTTCACGTTGCGCCCGACTTGCTCCCAGAAGATTTTGTCCATCATCCTTTGGTAAGTAGCTCCAGCATTCCTGAGCCCAAAAGGCATGATAGTGTAACAGAAAGTACCATCAGCTGTAATGAAACTAACATTCTCCTGGTCCTCCAGGGCTAGGGAAATCTGATGGTACCCCTAATAAGCATCTAGCATGTAAATCCTCTCATAGCCGGCGGTTGAGTCTACTAGCTGATCAATTCTGGGCAGAGGATAACAATCTTTAGGGCTGGCCCAATTGAGATCCTTGAAGTCTATGCAGACCCTTCACTTATTATTAGGTTTTACCACCAAAACCATGTTAGAAAGCCAGGACGAGAACTGTACTTCTCGAACGTGTCCTGCTTTCCTGAGCTGGTCCACTTTAGCTCTGATAATTTTATTCTGGTCGACCGAGAAATTTCTCTTCTTCTGCTTGACTGGCCAGGTGTCAGGCAAGAGGTATAACTTGTGCTCCGCTACTTCAGGCTTGACCCCTGGTAACTCTTCAGCAGACCAGGCAAAGACATCTCTGTTGCGGGTCAAGCACTGGATCAATTCATCTTTGAGCTCGGGAGGTAAGTCACCGGCTACACGAGTAAGACTTTCTGGGTGTTCAGGATATAGCTGAACTTCCTCCCAGGGAATGTGTTCTTTAGCTATAGGTAGGGATTCTTCTTGAATGGTGTGCATAGCCCCATCCTAAGTCCTCTGTGCTCTGCGAGCTTCTACTTTGACCATGTCAATATAGCATCGTCGAGAACCCTGTTGCTCCCCTCTAACTTCCCCGACCTGCTCTCCCATGGGGAACTTGATTTTCTGATGAAAGGTAGAGACGGTAGCTCGGAACTCATGTAGGGCCGGTCGATCCAAAATAACATTGTAAGAAGAGGGCAAGTCTACTGCAAGGAAGGTACTCCTCCTGGTTCTGACCAATGGCGCGCTCCCCAAACATATGGCCAACTTGATCTGGCCCATGGGCTTTACTTCATTGCCGATAAAGACATATAAAGAAGTAGCCACTGGCTAAAGCTCGCTGGCGTCGATCTGCATTTCTTCGAAAGCAAACCTGAACAACACGTTGACAGAGCTCCCAGTGTCAATGAAGACTCTGGCCACGCGACTGTTGGCTATGACCACTCTGATGATAAGGGCATCGTCATGAGGCAACTCTAGTCCCTCCAGGTCTTGCAGCCCGAAGCTGATAACAGGGCCAGCGGCCTGCTCCTTGTTGCATCCAACAGCGTGAATCTCCAATCGGTGTTCATGCGACTTGCGCGCCCGACCCGAATCTCCGTCAGTAGGTCCTTCGGAGATTATGTCTATGTCACATATGCCCGCATTGCCCCGATTCTCCGCCTCGCGGGCCTCTCCTTGCTCCCCAGTGCGTCCTTGTTATTGTATGCTTGGCCCCTCTTGATCGGCCTGGGGTCTGCCGGCCTGTCCCGCTGCATTGCGCCGCTCCTCCATCATTCTTTGGACCTGAGGAGCCAGCTCGGGGTGTGGCAGGCCCAGCTCGACAACGCGATGGGAATCCCGGGTGAATTGAAAACACTCACTGGTAGCATGCGAGTGGGATCGATGATATGTGCAATAGCGCGGTCCCCAAGGTCCATGTTGGGGAGCATGAATTGCAGCTACTCGTGGGACTGGCCGAACATCCTGATCGGGGTGGAAGGTGTTGGTTTCTATGTGGAATATCATACCGATTCCCCTGTACAAAAATTTTGTACAAGTCCTGAACCTTTACTAACAACCTATTGTGTTCTTCAGAAATTAAATTAGGAATCGCAAACGGAACTTAACATTATTGATTCTAAATTTAACTTATCTGTTCTTAGTGGTTTAGACTTGGATCACAAACGATGCTTAACATTATTGATCCAAATCCACCTATGTTACAAATTCAATTAAATATTAATTTCTAAAATTGGCTTTCAGGACTGCATGGCGAGGTACTAGGCCTTCTTGGGTATGGGATCATCCACCATCGCATAGACAAAGCCTTTTAAAGAAATCTAATATTTAATTTCCTTATATAATCCTAGGTTTAACCAAAAGGAATAATCGAATCACAAATTCGAAAAAAAAAAAAAAAAATACAAACTCGAATCACAAATTCGAAACCTAGAATCATATGTCTCTTGTGTTTGGTATTTCAAAAACTATACAAAGAAAACTAGTATGATGCGGAAAATAATTACTAGTTATACATTTATTTGTAAGCAACAACCTCTTGATCTTCTATCGTATTCCTCTTCTTATCACGGACGTCGTGTGGACAACGATCTACCGAGACGAGAACCACCCAAGCTTCCTTCTTCTTGTGAGTTTAGGCCACCACAAGAATTCCAAGAATAGATGAGGTTCAGCCATACCACCAAGCTCCAAGGGATGCTAGAAACAAAACCTCCTTTCTCTCCTTCTCCAAGCAAAATCCGACCACCTACAAGCTCCTTGAGAGTTGATGCAGCCGACCACCAATGAAGAAGAAAAGGAGGAGAGGAAGAGGATGAGAAGGGCCGGCCACCAACCAAAGAAATAGAAGAGAGGAAAACTAGAACATAAGTTATGAGGTGAGGCACTTCTACCCTCTCTTTTATATTCCTTGGTCTTGGCAAATAAGGAAATTTTTATAAAAACTTCCTTATTCTCTTAGCCAATGAAAGGAAAGTTTAATAAAAAATTCCCTTTCAAACTTAATGTGGCCAGCCACCTCTCAATCATCCAAGCAAGGAAATTTTTAAACATAAACTTAAAACTTCCTTATTTGTTTCCGAAAAATTTTAAAATAAAAATTTCTCTATTAATTTTCCCTTCATGGTTGGTTATAAAAAGAAATTTTATAAATTAAAATCTCTTTATTAAAATATGTGGATGATTTCCAAAAAGGGAAGTTATCTTTAAAATTAAAAATCTTCCTCTCAATCTACAAATAAGGAAAGATATCAAGTCTTTTCTTAATCATTTGTAAAAACTATAATAGGAAAGATTTAATTTTAAAACTCTCTTTTATATCATCAAGATGGTTACAAAAAAGGAAAGTTTTATCAAAAATTAAAATCTTCCTTTTAACTACAAATAAGGAAAGATATCAAACCTTTCACTTAATCTTTTGTAGAAAATTATAAAAGGAAAGATTTAAAATTTAAACTTTCTTTTAAAATCATGGTATCCACATAAGAAAATATTTTAAATAAAATCCCTATTATTCTTTACATGGCCAGCCACACCAAGCTTGGGCTCCAAGCTAGGGCCGACCACCTATACTTGGCTCAACCTATGGCTTGGCCGACCCAAGCTTGGACTCCAAGCTTGCTTGGTCGGCCACCTAATGGTTGGGTAAGAAGGTGGGTATAACATTGTTGGAGTGTATACTAAAAGCCTAGCTTTTGTAAACATTTATTTTTGAAATAAAAGAATCACATTGGTCAATATGTACATTTATTTGTTAAATGTAATTGTTCAATTAATTTATATAGTAGATAACATGGAGTGTGGTGTCACACTCAGAAGATCATGTTGTCGGTTCTCTATAAATTATAAACAGTTGCTCACTACTAAGATGGAAAGGAACAAACCATCAGAATAGTCATAGTATAATTAAGTATTAGTTTATATTAACTAATAAATTATACTGATACACTTTAAGTGTATTGAGTAGGACCATTTAGGTAAGTTCTTTTTGTACTGACTTAGTAAAAGAACTAGACCTTAGTTATTATGGAAGTGTGTGCTCTTAATCCTAATATAATAACAAGTACATATATTTAATGTTTATTTCTTTGACTTATCAAAGGGTGAGGTTTAGCTCGATAAATCAATATGCCCGATAAGTTGGGAAATGATATTACTTATAGTGTGTATTGTTGATTATAGAAGGAATCTGTGTCCTAGTTATCTAGGTTGGGAATGTCCCCAAGAAGAGCTCATAAGGATTGTCATGTTAAACCCTACAGGTGGACTTAGTCCGACATGACAATGAAGTTGAGTGGTACTACTCTTGGAGTTAGATATTAATTAAGTGAGTTGTCAGTAACTTACTTAATTAGTAGACATTCGTAATCTTGAACACAGGGAGACTAACACACTCATAATAAGAAGGAGCCCATAATGTAATTTGGGATTTGTGCGGTAGTGCGGTAATAACTCTCTAGTGGAATGAGTTATTATCGATGAACTTGAGTTGTGTGTTCGCGACGAGCATGAGATACTCAAGCTCATCGGAAGGACAAAACCAATTTTCCTCAAGGTCCCTGTCGTAGCCTCATTATAGCCTCAAGTCCATCCAAATGTAAAGCTCTTCTTGGTGTCCAAGAAGTGGGCCGGTCCAATGCTTGGTCACCAAGCAAGGGCCGGCCACATCCTCTTCTATAGGGGCTGACCCTTTGCTTGGTGACCAAGCATGAAGGGTCCGACCACAATAAATCAAAAAGGAGGGTTGTTTTTAATTTTTAAAATCTTCTCTTTGTAGAAAACTATAAGTTTTAAAAGAGAGATTTTAATTTTTAAAACTTTCCTTATTTGAATTAGGCCACATGTTTTAATAGAGAGTTTTAAAAGTTATAAAACTTTCCTTTTTTAACCATCCTCATGGGTTAAAAAAAAAGGAGATAAGTTTTAAAATTAAAATTTTCTATCATCATGTTAAAAAAGGAAATTTTATTAGAGAAGTTTTAAATTTTAAAACATCGTTTTAATTTTTAGAACTTTCCTTTTTTAACTCCTACTTTAGGAAAGAGAGCTTGTAAATTTTATAAGAGGATTACTTCTTGTAAAATTTTTTAAAAATATATTTCCTTATTCCTCTTGATGAGGTGGTCGGCCACCTTGCTTGGTGCCCAAGCAAGTGGCCGGCCATCATAAATTAATTAAAAATCATCACAAAATTAAAATTGGTGATTGATTCAATCAAGAGGAAAGAAAAGGAAAAATAAAAAGGGAAAAGGAAAAACTCTTGGATGATTTTATTTTTTGTAAAAAGTTTTTCCTTATTTGCCTTGGGCAAGTAATATAAAAGAAGGGGTGAGGGGGCTTCATGAGACACAATTCTTATTCTCTTGCTTGGAGACCCTCTTGGTGTGGCCGGCCCTCTCCCTTCTCTTTTCCCTTTTGCTCTCTTCTCCTTGGTGGTGGTGGTGGCCGGATTTTATAAGAAGAGGAAGAAGCATTTGGGTGGTGTTCATCTTGGAGGATCGTCACCCACACGACATCCAAGGCGAGGTGAGGAATACAGCAGAAGATCTCGAGGTCATTAGCTTACAAAGAGAAGGTATAACTAGTAATTTTCTTCCGCATCATACTAGTTATTTTCTTTGTAAGAATTCTAAATATAAGAGGCAATTAGATCTAGTTTATCAAATTTATTTTTCGAGTTTGTGTTTTCTTCTTTTTTGAATTTGTGATTCGATTGTTCTTTTTGGTTAACCTAGAGTTATTTATGGAAATTAAATATTAGATTTCCTTAAAAGTCTTTGACTAGGCGGTGGTGGTTGCTCCCATATTCAAGAAGGACATGTGCCTCGCCATGTAGTCCTGGAAGCCAATTTTGGAAATTAATATTTAATGAAATTAATAACATAGGTGGATTTGAATCAATAGTGTTAAGTTCCGCTTGCGATTCAAATCTAAACCATTAAGAACAGATAAGTTAAATTTGGAATCAATGATATTAAGTTCCATCTGCGATTCCTAATTTAACTTCTAAAGAACACAATAGGTTATTTAAGGAAAGGTTCGACACTTGTACAAAATTTTTTTGTACTGTGGAACCGGTACATTTTCCTAGGATTAACCAACAATTGGTATTAGAGCTAGAGTTTGCCTCTGTGTGTTTAGAATTCAAATAGGTTATGCACATGTCACACATAATTTAGGCAGGATAATAGTAGTATGTGCTAACTCTTTGGTTGCAGGCTCCAACTATTATGGCTTATTGATGTTGTGTGTGATTGGACCCTTGGACATGTCAAGGGCATTATTTGTGTGCATGATTGTATGTATCAAATACAGCAAGAGCTGTATTATTTTTAGAATTTTATTTTTTGTTCGATCTAGAATACATGTACATTCCCTCGTGGAATATAGGATCGCTATATATAAAATTCTATTTTTGTCGTGGATCGGATTCTTGCGAGGCATGGTACTTTTGGAGCACCAGAAGCGTAGCGGAATAAGAAACAAGATGGATGTGACGACTCGACCCGATGGCGGTGGCTAAAGATGACAGCAGCTAGGGTTGGAGCACATGGAAGACAGTAACAGAAAAAAGCCATAATAGTTGGAAAATAATTTCCATATTTATTGCTTTTATTTACTGTGATGTGTGTGTATGCATTTGATGAATGCTAGGATAGTTTAAAATTCCTCACTTTAAATAACTAAGTGGGAGAGGGATTTATTTTAGTAAATTCCACGGTCTCCATTACTCGTTTGTAAGTGATGCAAACAAACTTGCGCGTTGACTCTGAGTGTCTTCCTCCATATCGGATGAGTTTGTTTGTGGATCACTAGATCAAACTTCCATTTTGGATGACTATAGGAAATTAATTAAGAGCGTGTGATCTTTCTCATCGAAAGGGACACAATCTTATTAATGGACTTAGTGTCAAGTAATGGTATACACTTAGGCACGTCTAATAGTATCCTCCCCATCGGAGTCACTGCTATTATTTGTGTGACCGAAGGAAACCAACTATTAATTTTATTTGTCAAAAAGTTAGGTTGACAAGATAATAAAATTAATGGGTTACACCCTCCTTTTACAAATGTTGAATTTGTATACGTCCACACTATCGTGGCATACAAAATTCACGGTGTTTTGAGGTGTTAGTTAATTTAAAATAGTATTATTTGAGGAATCAATATTATTCTAAATTTAGAGTCCTGACCAAAGTTATTTTTGTGATTCTTAGGATGACTTTCAACCCACTGGCCATTATACTGAAAGAGAATAAACTTACTGGACCAAACTACATAGATTGGAAAAGGAACCTGGATATTGTCCTTACTGCTGAAAGCTATAAGTTTGTACTGACTGAGGCTTGCCCTGATACACTTGACGGTGACTCTACCCCAGAAGAGATTGAGTATCATAAGAAATGGGTAAAAGCTGATGAGATGGCGCGGTGTTATATTTTGGCATCAATGTCAAATGTATTGCAACATCAGCATCAAGATTTACCAACAACTTATGATATAATGAACAATCTCAAAGAACTCTTTGGGCACCAGAGTCGGACCGTTAGGCAAGAGGCAATGAGAAAATTAATGACAGCCACCATGTCCGAGGGAACACCCGTAAGGGATCATATCCTCAAAATGATGGCATATCTGAATGAAATACAAGTCCTTGGAGGAGAAATCGATGGGGAAACCCAGGTTGATATAATTCTCCAAACGCTACCCAGAAGTTTTGAGCAGTTCCGCTTGAACTATAACATGAACAAAAGAGAGTATACGTTGGCGGAACTTCTGACAGAACTACAAGCAGCAGAAGGTATATTTCGTCAAAGTTCTCAAATTCACTATGCTGAAAATGGTTCTACTTCTAAGCCGAAAGGCAAGAAGAAGAAGAAACAGGTCTTTTCAGCAAAGAGAGTGAATAAACCTCAGGGACAAAAAGCTGGAATGAAGAAGCCGAAGGGCAAGTGCTTCATCTGTAACCAGACAGGGCATTGGAAGGCAGACTGTCCTCGTAGGAATCAGAATAATAAAGGTATATCTCATACTCTAGTAGTTGAAACATGTTTAGTGGTGTTATCTACCAGCACCTGGTGTGTAGATACGGGAGCCACTGATCATGTCTGTAATTCTTTGCAGGGGTTCCAAGAAACCCGGCGACTATTTGATGGAGAGATAACTGTCTACATGGGCAATGCTACTAAGGTGGTGGCTGTTGCAGTGGGAGACGTCTACTTATCATTTGATAGGAATAGAAAATTAGTTTTAAGAAATTGTCTTTATGTACCCAGTTTTAGAAAGAATTTAATTTCAGTTTCTAAACTGTATTTGGATGGATATTCAGTTTCCTTTAGTAAAAATGTAGTTATAAAGAGAAATAAAGTGATTATTTGTTCTGGTGCATTGATTGACAATTTATATACTTTAAATCTAATTTCTCCTACAAAGCAAAATATGAAAATTAATAACACATCTTCTAACTCTAATAAGAGAAAAGAACTTTCGGAAATGAACCAAACGCATCTTTGGCATCTAAGGCTTGGTCATATTAACTTAAATAGGATTCAAAGGCTTGTAGCCGATGGACTCTTGGGTCCATTAGAGTTGGAAAACTTTCCAACATGTGAATCCTGCTTGGAAGGTAAAATGACCAAGAGACCTTTTAAGGCCAAGGGGTATAGAGCCAAAGAAGCATTAGAATTGGTTCATTCTGATTTGTGTGGTCCTATGTCTATCTGGGCTAGAGGTGGTTTTGAATATTTTGTCTCTTTTATAGACGATTATTCAAGATATAGATACATTTACCTGATGCGCCGCAAGTCTGAGTGCTTTGATAAGTTCAAAGAGTACAAGGCTGATGTGGAGAAACATCTAGGTAAAAGTATCAAGACACTACGGTCTGATCGTGGTGGCGAATACCTCTTAGGAGAGTTTAGGAATTACTTATCAGAGGCCGGGATTCAATCCCAATTGTCCGCACCTGGTACACCCCAACAGAATGGTGTGACAGAACGAAGGAATATGACTCTTATGGAGATGGTTAGATCGATGATGAGTTATTCAGAATTACCAAATTCGTTTTGGGGATACGCTCTGGAAACGGCAGCGCACATTCTGAACTTAGTACCTTCTAAATCAGTATCTTCTACTCCCACAGAATTGTGGAATGGGAGAAAGCCCAGTCTAAGATATATTCAGATTTGGGGTAGTCCAGCACATGTGCTAAAACCAGATGCTGATAAGTTATAATCTCGTACAGAAGTTCGTGTGTTTGTGGGTTATCCCAGAGGAACGAAAGGTGGTTTATTTTATAGTCCTAAAGACCAGAAGGTCATTGTTAGCACCAATGCCCAATTTTTAGAAGAAGACTATATAATGGATCACAAGCCCAGTAGCAAAATTATTCTAGAAGAACTTAGAGAGGACACGTCTACTTAAGTACCAACAGTATAAGATGAAGTACCACAAGAGACTGCAACACGTGTCACACATGATACACAACCACAGACAGTGCCTTGTCGTAGTGGTAGGCTTGTAAGGCAGCCTGAGAGATTCATGTTTTTGGGAGAGTCTTCGGACTTGATACCGGGTAAACATGAACCTAATCCCCGGACATATGATGAAGCACTCCAAGATATAGATGCAGTATCTTGGCAAAAGGCAATGAATTCTGTAATAGAGTCTATGTACTCTAATAAGGTCTGGGAGCTTGTAGAACCACCTGATGGTGTAAAAGCCGTTGGATGCAAGTGGATCTACAAAAGGAAAAGAGGGGTAGATGAGATGGTAGAAACCTTCAAAGCAAGGCTTGTTGCGAAAGGGTACACTCAGAAAGAGGGAATCGATTATGAGGAGATTTTTTCGCCGGTAGCTATGCTTAAGTCTATCCGGATACTCTTATCCATTGTCGCTCATATGGATTATGAGATTTGGCAAATGGATGTCAAGACAGTTTTTCTTAACGGAAGTCTTGAAGAAAACATCCATATGAAGCAACCAGAAGGGTTCATTGAAAAGGGCAAAGAGCATCTAGTGCGTAAGCTCAATCGGTCCATTTATGGATTGAAGCAAGCTTCAAGATCTTGGAACATCCGGTTTAATGAAGTAATCCAGTCATATGGATTTATTCAGTGTCCGGATGAGTCTTGTGTAACGGAAACGTGATGGTATTTCTTGTACTATATATAGATGATATTTTGTTAATTGGCAACAATGTCAAGGTATTATCAGACGTAAGGGTATGGTTGTCCAAATAATTTGATATGAAGGACTTAGGATAATGTGCACACATTCTTGGGATCAAAGTTATAAGGGATCGTAAGAAAAGAATGTTGTGCCTATCCCAAGCTTTATATATAGATACAATCCTTGCTCGTTTTAGCATGCAAAACTCCAAGAAAGGTTTCTTACCTTTTAGGCATGGAGTAGATTTATCTAAAGAGATGTCTCCGAACACATCAAAGGAGATAGAGGACATGAAGGCAGTTCCTTATGCCTCGGCTGTAGGAAGCCTTATGTATGCAATGCTGTGTACGAGACCTGATATTTGTTTTGCCGTGGGCATGGTTAGTAGATATCAGAGTAACCCTGGACAAGGACATTGGACTGCTGTGAAGCATATATTAAAGTACCTGAGAAGGACTAGAGATTATATGCTAGTCTACCAAGAAGACGATTTGCTCCCTGTGGGTTACACGAATTCGGATTTCCAATCAGATAGGGACAATAGTAAGTCTATGTTAGGCTATGTGTTTACTCTAGGAGGTGGAGCTATTGCATGGAGGAGTGTTAAGCAGAAATGCGTCTCGGACTCAACCATGGAAGCTAAGTATGTGGCAGCCTCTGAGGCAGCCAAAGAAGCTGTATGGCTCAGGAACTTTCTAATGGACTTAGATGTGATTCCTGGTTTGCCCAAAATCATCACAATTTATTGTAATAATAGCGGTGCAGTTGCAAACTCGAAGGAACCATGAGCCCATAAGGTAAGTAGACATATAGAGCGCAAGTACCACCTGATACGAGACATCGTAAAGCGAGGAGAAGTTGTCGTCGCCAAGATTACATCAGCAGATAGCCTGGCAGATCCTTTCACTAAGGCCCTTCCGGCGAAAGCTTTTAATCGGCATGTGGAGGGGATGAGAATCAGATGTATGGCAACAAATATGGAAGCTTAGTCTTTTAGTATAAGTGGGAGATTGTTGGAATGTATATTAAAAGCCTAGCTATTGTAAACATTTATTTTTGAAATAAAAGAATCACATTGGTCAATATGTGCATTTATTTGTTAAATGTAATTATTCAATTAATTTATATAGTAGATAACATGGAGTATGGTGTCACACTCAAAGGATCGTGTTGTCGGTTCTCTATAAATTATAAATAGTTGCTCACGACTAAGATGGAAAGGAACAAACCATCAGAATAGTCGCAGTATAATTAACTATTAGTTTATCTTGACTAATAAATTATACTGATACACTTTAAGTGTATTGAGTAGGACCATTTAGGTAAGTTCTTTTTGTACTGACTTAGTAAAAGAACTAGATCTTAGTTATTATGGAAGTGTGTGCTCTTAATCCTAATATAATAACAAGCACATATATTTAATGTTTATTTCTTTGACTTATCAAAGGGTGAGGTTTAGTTCGATAAATCAATATGTCCAATAAGTTGGGAAATGATATTACTTATAGTGTGTATTGTTGATTATAGAAAGAATCTGTGTCCTAGTTATCTAGGTTGAGAATGTCCCCAAGAGGAGCTCATAAGGATTGCCATGTTAAACCCTGCAGGTTGACTTAGTCCGACATGACAATGAAGTTGAGTGGTACTACTCTTGGAGCTAGATATTAATTAACTGAGTTGTCAGTAACTTACTTAATTAGTGGATATTCATAATCTTAAACACAGGGAGACTAACACACTCATAATAAGAAGGAGCCCATAATGTAATTTGGGATTGGTGCGGTATTGTGGTAATAACTCTCTAGTGGAATGAGTTATTATCGATGAATTTGAGTTGTGTGTTCGGGGCGAGCACGGGATATTCAAGCTCATCGATAGGCTAAAACCAATTTCTCCTCTAGGTCCCTGTCGTAGCCTCATTATAGCCTCAAGTCCATCCAAATGTAAGGCTCTTCTTGGTGTCCAAGAAGTGGGCCGGTCCAATGCTTGGTGACTAATGAAGGGCAGGCCACATCCTCTTCTCTAGGGGCCGACCCTTTGCTTGGTGACCAAGCATGAAGGGGCCGACCACAATAAATCAAAAAGGAAGGGTTGTTTTGAATTTTTAAAATCTTCTCCTTGTAGAAAACTATAAGTTTTAAAAGAGAGATTTTAATTTTTAAAACTTTCCTTATTTGAATTAGGCCACATGTTTTAATAGAGAGTTTTAAAAGTTTTAAAATTTTCCTTTTTTAACCATCCTCATGGTTTAAAAATAAAGGAGATAAGTTTTAAAATTAAAATTTTCTATCATCATGTTAAAAAAGGAAATTTTATAAGAGAAGTTTTAAATTTTAAAACATTGTTTTAATTTTTAGAACTTTCCTTTTTTAACTCCTACTTTAGGAAAGAGAGCTTGTAAATTTTATAAGAGGATTACTTCTTGTAAAATTTTTTAAAAATATATTTCCTTATTCCTCTTGATGAGGTGGTCGGCCACCTTGCTTGGTGCCCAAGCAAGTGGTCGGCCATCATAAATTAATTAAAAATCATCACAAAATTAAAATTGGTGATTGATTTAATCAAGAGGAACGAAAAGGAAAAATAAAAAGGAAAAAGGAAAAACTCTTGGATGATTTTATTTTTTGTAAAAAGTTTTTCTTTATTTGCCTTGGGCAAGTAATATAAAAGAAGGGGTGAGGGTGCTTCATGAGACACAATTCTTATTCTCTTGCTTGGAGACCCTCTTGGTGTGGCCGACCCTCTCCCTTCTCTTTTCCCTTTTGCTCTCTTCTCCTTGGTGGCGGTGGTGGCCGGATTTTAAAAGAAGAGAAAGAAGCTTTTGAGTGGTGTTCATCTTGGTGGATCGTCACCCACACGACGTCCAAGGCGAGGCGAGGAATACGGAAGAAGATCTCGAGGTCATTAGCTTACAAAGAGAAGGTATAACTAGTAATTTTCTTCCGCATCATACTAGTTATTTTCTTTGTAAGAATTCTGAGGCAATTAGATCTAGTTTATCGAATTTATTTTTCGTGTTTGTGTTTTCTTCTTTTTCGAATTTGTGATTCGATTGTTCATTTTTGTTAACCTAGAGTTATTTAAGGAAATTAAATATTAGCTTTCCTCAAAAGGCTTTGACTAGGCGGTGGTGGTTGCTCCCATATCCAAGAAGGCCATGTGCCTCGCCATGCAGTCCTGGAAGCCAATTTTGGAAATTAATATTTAATGGAATTAATAACATAGGTGGATTTGAAACAATGGTGTTAAGTTCCGCTTGCGATTCAAATCTAAACCATTAAGAATAGATAAGTTAAATTTGGAATCAATGATGTTAAGTTCCGTCTGCGATTCCTAATTTAACTTCTAAAGAACACAATAGGTTATTTAAGGAAAGGTTCGACACTTGTACAAAAAAAATTTGTACAGTGGAATCGGTACGTTTTCCTAGGATAAACCAACATTGACTTCCAATCAGATAGGGACAATAGTAAGTCAACCTCAGGATTTTGTGTTTACTTTAGGAGGTAAAGACATAACAATAGAGGGGTGTTTTTCGGACTCCACCATAGAAGCTGAGTATGTGGCAGCCTCTTAGCCAGTCATAGAAGCTAAATAGCTCAGAAACTTTATGATGGACTTAGACATGATTTCTGGTTTTCCCAACAATTAATACAATTTATTGTAATAATAGTGGTGCAGTAGCAAACTCGAAGAAACCATAAGTCCATAAGGCAAGTAAACACAATAGAGCGCAAGTACCACCCAATACGAGACATCGTATAACGAGGAGAAGTTATTGCCGCCTAGATAGCATCAGATGATAACCTGAGAGATCCTTTCACTAAGGACCTTAAGGCAAGAGCTTTTGATGGGCATGTCAAAGGGTTGGGAATCAGATGTATTGTAACGACCGCCTTTCTCATGCCCTAACTTAGGGCACGAACATTACCTTTATCTTTATTTTTTTTTTATTTTTTGTTATTTGTACTTCGCTCGATTCAGAAATCTAGTCTGAACTTGTGTGGCACACGACCGTGTAACCTTTCTAGAAGCTAAACCTTACATGGCCATGTGACTTTTTTAGAGACTAAACCTTACATGGCCGTGTGTGGCACATAGCCATGTGACTTTTGCAAAGACTAAACCTTACATGGTCATGTGTGGCACATGACCATGGGACTTTTGCATAGACTAAACCTTACATGGTCGTGTGTGGCACATGGCCATGTGACTTTTGCAGAGGCTAAGCCTCGATTGGTCGTGTGTGGCACACGGTCGTGTAACTTTTCCAGAGGCTAAGCCTCGCATGGCCATGTGTGGCACACGACCGTGTAACTTTTCCTAAGGCTAAGCCTCGCATGGTCGTGTGTAGCAAACGACCGTGTAACTTTTCACAAGGCTAAGCCTCGCATGGCCGTGTGTGGCATACGGCTGTGAAACTTTTCCAGAAGCTAAGCTTCGCATTATCGTGTGTGGCACACAACCGTGTAACTTTTTCAGAGGCTAAGCCTCGCATGGCCGTGTGTGGCACACGGCTGTATAACTTTTCCAGAGACTAAGCCTCGCATGGCTGTGTAGCACACGACCGTGTAACTTTGGCCAAGAGGGAGAGAGTTGGGGCCGTGTGACTCCACACGACCATGTCACGGGCCGTGTGGGGGTCACACCCTGCACCCCAAAAGGGAGTGATTCTCCCCTTTTACTCCTTTCTTGGCTTATCAATCTATCCCATTACTTTATGAGGAGACTTTGACAACTAAATTATTAACAACTGAACTTTATTCATACACTATACTCCAATAGTATGTTTATGCTAAGCGGAAATGAGAAACTAGATCCATCGGTACCAAAATCTAGCATTTTCAAGTACTAGCAAGTTCCAAGATCACTTTCCACTATTTCGTCCCACACACCAGCAAACATTGCTCCTGCTCTCCTTACTCAAGCTTCCCTTTACCTTTATCTACAGTATAAGGAAATGTAAATCTATAAGAAAACGCTTAGTAAGTACCATCTACTCACAAAACCAAGCATTTAAGAGAACATGTTTTTAAAACTGCTTGGGAAGAAAACAACCAAACATGCACTTGAGTATAGTTCACGCTAAAACTCATGCTTTGTAAATATGCACATGGTATGTATTTTTAAAATAGGTTTATAGTGCAAATCATCAACTTCAACCATGCTAGTAAGGTAATGAAAACAGAAATCTTGGCATATTATAGAGTTCATCAGCGCTACACTTTATAACTCAAGTTCTCCACTTAATGATGGTTTTACTTTAACAAACCAATGAACTTGGAAACTTTATAATACATACTAGTGAAAACAATAATCAACTTCTTTGGGTCCGGCAATGTACCACTTTGCGCGCATCCTTAATAAGATCCGAGGTAGCTAATCCCGAACCCATTAAGGTACTACTAGGCGAACTTATGCCTAGGGCAATCTAGGAGCCCATCCCATGGACCTTGGTCCAGTACATGCCACTTCAAAGTAAAATACTTTATTTTAAAACTTCTTTCTCATTCTTGCACTAATTTGTTATTTAGACAAACACCTGGTGTGCACTTTAACCCCGTACTTATAGGGAAGCACTTTAGAGCCCTTGAATTTATGCTTCTTAGTCCCAAACTAGATGGGAAGCCATTCAAGACCCTCTACATATGCTCTTAGTCCCAAAACTTAGAAGGGCATCTTACATATCATAGCATATGTATAACATATCATAGTATATAATTCCTTTAACATGCATAATCTACATTAACTACCACAAAATGGTCTTTTCACATGCATAATGTAACAACTCATACTGCAGGTGAGAGATACTTACATCCTTTTGCTATTTCTTACTCTTACACCCTTAAGGTTTAGGGAGAACAACCTCTCTTGGGCGCCTCACCCTCCAACCGGACCTTCACACGCGTACCACTTCCTTGGGAAACCCCTTCTCTTAGATTTTTCCCCCTTGAAAATCTTTAAAATGTGGAACCCTAGGGTTCTTGGCCAAACTTGCAAAGAGGAAGGGAAGAATTCAGCTAGGTATGGGGAGAAGAGAAAATGAAGAGATTTAGGTTTTAATCTCATCCCTCACCTTTTATACTTAGTGGAAGTTGAAGCATCTCTTCCCCCAAGAATCTGCTTATAAGGAATTATTTCCTATTACCAATGTGATGCTTTACCACCACCCTATTAGCAACTTAAACTAATCTCATGTAAGAGGTCTTGAGTTCAATCCTAGCTTGGGCCATTTATACATATATTTTTAGTTCCTTTCTCTTCTTCTATTTATTTTTTGCTCTTTTGAATTAGAGAAAATTTATGGGTGTTACAATCCCCCATACCTTATAAAAAGTTCGTCCTCAAACTTAGAATAATTATGGATACTTCTGTCTCATCTCGTCCTCGCGTTCCCATGTTGCTTCTTCATACCGTTGACTTTGCCACAGTACTTTT
Organism: Zingiber officinale; assembly: GCF_018446385.1. Lineage (NCBI taxonomy): Eukaryota > Viridiplantae > Streptophyta > Magnoliopsida > Zingiberales > Zingiberaceae > Zingiber > Zingiber officinale. The sequence continues at coordinate 76,179,522 of NC_055999.1, forward strand.
ACTAAAGGTATCTCTTTGTTCCTCATCTTCTTAACTTCTCGATCTATTATCTGAATAAGTTGACTTTCATAGCTGAGATTCTCTTGAACTTGTACCGTCTATGGTTCAATCACTTGGTTGGCATCGGGAACATGCTTCTTCAGCATTGAGACATGAAATACATTATGAACAGCTGACATTTCCTGAGGTAGTCCTAACTCATAAGCTACCTTGCCAACTCTTCTAATGATCATGTATGGCCCCACATATCGTGGACTCAACTTTCCTTTCTTCCCAAACCGCTTCACTCCTTTCATAGGAGCTAATTTGAGGAACACTAAATCTCCAACCTCAAATTCTAGCGGTCTACGACGCATATCCGCATAGATCTTTTGCCGGCTCTGAGCAGTTTCAATTCTCTGGTGAATGTTCTGAATAGCTTTGGTGGCATCCTCAATAAGGTCTGTTTGGAGTCCCATTTCCTTCTTTTCACCACCTTCATACCAACAGATAGGAGATCTACATCTCCTCCCATATAGAGTTTCATAAGGTGTCATTTCGATAGTAGCTTGATAGCTATTATTGTATGCAAATTCTGCTAAGCATAGGTATTGACGCCAGCTCCCTGTGAAATCTAAGGCACAAGCCCGTAGCATATCCTCCAGAACTTGATTCACTCGTTCTATTTGTCTGTCTGTTTGAGGATGAAATGCAGTACTAAACCGCAGCTTAGTGCCAAGAGCTTTCTGAACACACTCCCAGAAGTGTGAAGTAAAGCGGCCATCTCTATCAGAAATTATAGTCTTAGGTACTCCATGTAATCTGATGACCTCTTTTACATACAATTGTGCTAACTGCTCAATAGATTAGGATGTTCTGATTGCTAGGAAATGAGCAGACTTAGTCAATCTGTCTACTATTACCCAGATAGCATCATAATCGTTCGTAGTTCTGGGTAATTCTACTATAAAATCCATAGATATATCCTCTCATTTCCACTCTGGGATCTGTATAGGCTGCAGAACTCCGTCTGGTCTTTGGTGTTCTGCTTTAATCCTTTGACACGTCAGACATGTACTGACATATCTTGCAACATCTCTTTTCATTCCAGACCACCAGAAGCGTTCTTTTATATCTTGGTACATCTTAGTGGAACCAGGATGCATTACATAGGGTGTGTCATGGGCTTTATCTAGAATTTTCTTTCACAATTCCTCTTGATTAGGTACACAGAGACGATTCCCATGGTATAAAATCCCACGGTCTGATACTCGAAACTCTCCATTTTCTCCTTTCTGTATCCCCTGCTTGATCTTCTGAATCTCAGGATCCTCATTCTGTCCTTTCTGTATATCTTCAAGCAGAGTTGACACTAGTGTCAAGGTGGAGAGCTACCCAGTAATAATTTCTAGCCCAAAGTTTACTACTTCCTTCTGTAGGGGTTGGGACATAGCAGCTAAGGATAATAAAGCGGCGCAAGATTTCCTACTTAGTGCATCTGCCACTTTATTCGCCTTCCCTGGATGGTAAAGTATTTCACAGTCATAGTGTTTGACTAGTTCAAGCCATCTCCGTTGTCTCATGTTCAGGTCTTTCTGAGTGAAGAAGTACTTCAGACTCTGGTGATCTGTGTAAATCTTGCACTAGGCTCCATATAAGTAATGCCTCCATACTTTGAGAGCAAAGACTACTGCTGCTAACTCAAGATCATGAGTGAGATAGTTCTTCTCATAATCTTTGAGTTATCTCGAGGCATAAGCAATGACCTTTCCATTCTGCATCAGTACAGCTCCGAGTCCCAATTTAAAAGCATCGCTGTATATATCGAAACTCTCGCCATTTTCCGGAAGAGTCAGGATTGGAGCACTGGTCAGTCTTCTTTTCAGTTCAATGAAACTCTTCTCATAATCCTTTGACCACTCAAATTTTCTATTCTTTCTGGTAAGTGTTGTCAATGTAGAGGCGATCCTTGAGAAGTTCTCTACAAATTTCCTATAGTAGCCTGCTAGTCCAAGGAAGCTTCTGATTTCACTGACATTCTTGGGTCTATTCCAGTTACTCACAGCTTCTATTTTTGTCGGGTCTACCATGACCCCATCTTTGGAAATAATGTGCCATAGGAAGGACACTTGGTCGAGCCAAAACTCATACTTAGAAAACTTCACGTACAACTATCTCTGCTGAAGATTCTGTAATACTGTTTTCAGATGTTCAGCATGTTCTTCCTGAGTTCCGGAGTATATAAGAATATCGTCTATAAAGACGATCATAAACTTATCCAAATACTCTTTGAATACTCTGTTCATCAAATCCATAAACGTAGCAGGAGCGTTTGTCACTCCAAAAGGCATGACTACGAACTCGTAGTGTCCATACCTCATCCGGGATTCCATCTTTGGTACATCATCTGTCTTCACTTTCACTTGATGATATCCGGACCGCAAGTCTATCTTGGAAAAGACGGTGGCTCCCTTCAACTGATCAAATAGATCATCAATTCTCGGCAAGGGATACCGGTTCTTGATCGTTACTTTGTTCAGCGCTCGGTTGTAACGCCCGAAAATTCTCGAAACTACATTATAAATATTCTATGATTTTTCTGGAATTTTTAGATATTTTTCCGGAATTTTCTGAGTAGCGGAAGCAACAAAAATAATTAGAACCGCAAAATAGCTTAGGCGGGAATCGAACCCGAGACCTATGGCTTAGGGATAATGTTGGGAACCAGTTGAACCCAGCAGGGCCGTGCTGAAAGGAAAGGGGACCAATTATATTTATAATTGGGTTGGCCGAATTAGTTACTTAGTATAAATAGAAGGTTTAAGTGGGGTTTGGTTTATTTTTGGGTTCGGCAACTTCTCAACCCTCACCACCGAAACCTCACCGCCGCCTCTCCCTCTCCTCTTCCTCTCGGCGCCCAAGCCCCAAGGGCTCTCGGATCATCTTCCGGCGACGACTCCAACACGAAAGAGGTTCTTCTCCGCGAGAGGAACGCAAAGACGTGAGCGGATCGTCGAGAAGGTCATCTCCACCGGAATTCTAGCGAATAGAATCGTAAGAAATTACGAACAGGAGGTAAGAAACCCCTCACCTGCAGTATAATAGCTACCGTTTGATTTTCTGTGCATTAGTTTAGTTATATGCGTATGTTTTCGACATATAGGGTGTATTTAACCTTCCTCGCAGGTTTAGGGATTTAGTGAGTACCTTTAGATGGGTCGGACACGTCTTTTCTCCTTCAGTTGGAGGTTTAGATGCTGTTGGGTGCCTAAAGGTAGTCTCCCTAATAGAGAGGGGAGTTAAAGCACACTAGGTGGTCGATTAAATAACTAGCTTAGAAAAAATGCAACCTAGGTATTTTTATTAGCACAGTTGAATGCATTAGAAGCATCTAAATCAGTAAATCAGTTATCCTAGCTTATATGGGACTACGGTCCAATGGGTGGGCTCCCACAGTCGCCTCTAGGTTCAGACAACCTAGCTCTAGGTTCAGATAACCTAGAAATAGCTATTTAGAACAGTTTAGCTATACTCAGTATTTTACTTTTCAGTTGGCACTGTACTGGATTAGATATTCATTGGGCTGGGCTCCCATAGTCGGTCCCTAGGTTTAGATAACCTAGTAGCTCTACTAAATTCGGGATTTGCAACCCCGGGTCTAGTTAGAGATGCGCGCATAGCAAGTACAGTTGCCGGGCCCAAACAGCAGCATGATTACTATTTTCACTTATTATGATATTAGCTTTCAAACTCTTAATCTAATCCAGTGATTATAGTTTAAGATCAGTTTCAGTCAGTATCATGCTCCAGCTTAGTTTTTCCGTGTGAATATGCATGATAACTTTATGTGCAGTTGTTATACATGTTTATATGTTCAGCTTTAGATATGCCATGATTGTATGCTTACATGCCATGCCATGCTTAGTTTATTCAGTATATCCAGCATAGGTTTTAAACAGCATGATTTAAAATCATATTTGCATCGTTGCATGTTTTTGTGAGGTAGATGGTTTCTTACTAAGCTTTTTAGCTTATAGATACTACTTTTCTTATACTGCAGATAAAGGTAAAGGAAAAGTGGACCAATAGCGGAGGCTGGAGGTCAATGCAGATCAAGATGTGTGTGGCAGGAACTGGAATAAAAGATTCTAAGGGATTTTAGCAAGTTTTACTTAAGCATCAGAACTTTACAGTATTTTGTTATTTGCACTCTAGTTGTTAATCACTATGAATTAGTTAGCTATGCACTCTATTATGCTTAGAACCCTTCGTTTATGATGTGAGAATGTTAGTTTCCATTGTTAGAGTGTTTCCTAGCCATGTAAGAATTGTTGTGTGGGGTTTTGGCATGCCAAAGTGCTGAAATCAGAGTCCCCGGACGAAATCAGAACTCTGATCGGTCTCCAGACTGATCAGAGCCTGGGCAGTGCCACTGGATCGGTCGGCCGACCGATCCAGACAGATACAGTATGCTACTGTATCCTCCTGGATCGGTCAGCCGACCGATCCAGCACGATAGAGTTTCAGGTGCCTGGATCGGTCAGCCGACCGATCCAGACATACCTGGATCGGTCTGCCGACCGATCCGGCCACACCTGGATCGGTCAGCCGACCGATCCAGTTGGGAACAGAATGACCACAGCTCTGATCGATCTGTGGATCGATCGGCAGGTCTGTGAGTAGTTGGGAAGTTAGTTTCTAGCCCCTAGCTCAGTTGGGATGTTCAGTTTCTCCTCCTTAGCATATGTACACCAGTAAAGAAGGTCTTTAGACCTTTCTTATCAGTTGTATCCGTCATTAGTAGAGTAAAATTTTAATTAGCCCAGCTTTCCGCACTGTATAGTTTAGCATTATTGTGACGATCGGCCTTACAGCCAGTGATCAGAAGGCGGGTCATTACAGAGTGGTATCAGAGCAGTGTTCCATACTTCCTACACACACATTAGCATTGTACCTACAGCTTCCAAGTAAGAATACCTCTATTTTATTTATGCTCCTTGTTTTATTATTACAGTTCATGTTTATATGCCTATTGCTTGTTAGTATGTGATAGTTTTTGAACATAATATCAGTAGTTATATAACTGTGATTACCTTAGTTATGTTATGTTCTCCATGTCTTTAGAAATGGCACGAGGACGCCCAGCTAGAAGGGCACTAGCTACTGAGCCCCAGCAAGAGGCAGGCAGTTCAGTGCCTCCTCCAGACCTTACAGCATTAGTGGCTCAGTTACAGCAGCAGCTAGCTGAACAACAACAGGAAATAACCACCTTAAAGGCTAATCTGCAGAATACCCCACAGTCACCCCGGAACCAAATTTGACGACTCCGGTAGTCTTAGAGGTTCCACCAGCTCAGCCTACAGCACCAGCACCAGCACCAGCCCCAGTAGTTGCAGCAGCTGAGCCAAGAAAGGAAGCCTATCTGATCCAGTGGCAGCGAGTCAAGCCAGAGAACTTCTCAGGCACTAGTGAACCATGGGATGCACAAGCCTGGTTTAAAACACTGGAGAGCACGATGGAGCTTCTGGACTGGCCAGAACACGAGAAGGTGAAGTGTGCCTCCTTCTGCCTGACAGGAGACGCACGCATGTGGTGGGAAAGAATCAGAATGAAGCGCCCAGTAAACCAGATGTTATGGGCTAACTTCGAGAAGGAGTTCTTCGAGGAGTTCTTTCACATACGGGTCACAAACCGCCACTACGACGAGTTCACTGAGTTTCGTCAGGGTAACCTTTCAGTTGAGGAAGCCGTGAAGAAATTCAACAGGTTGGCTCGTCTATGCCCAGAGCTAGTTAGCACAGAGAAGGAACGAATCCGGTTGATGCTCAAGATGCTGAGGCCAGAGATAGCAGTGAACGTGGCTGGCGGCATACATAGACGACAAATCACAGAGGAGTTAGTGAGCAGTGCCTTGACCACAGAGCATTATCAGAACAGCATAAAGCAGCAGAAGCAAGTCTCCACAGAATCCAAAGGCCAAGGAAACTCTCACACTCAAAAACAGCAAGGCCACAACTCTAACTGGAAAGGGAACTCCAACAGCAAGCGCAAATCAGGGAGTGACCCAAAAGGAGGACCATCTAGCAAGCGACCCAGTTATCCAAAGTGTGCTACTTGTGGGAAATTCCACCCAGGGGTTTGTCACAAGGGCACACGAGGATGCTTTGAATGTGGACAAGAAGGGCACATGGCCAAGCAGTGCCCGAACAAGACCGGTCTTCCTCAGCCACAGCAGATGCAGTATGCAGGCCAGCCAGCTCAGTTATACCAGATGCAGGCCGCTCTAGAAGGTCCACTTATCAGCTAGGGCAGATTAGAAGCCCCCCATCTATGGCGAATGCGAGGATCTACTCACTCACCAGAGAGGACGTAGCCAATGCCTCGACAGTTGTCACAGGTCAGATTAGCATTTTTCAGTATAGTGCTACTGTTCTATTTGATACTGGGGCAACCCATTCATATATAGCCAGGGTGTTCTCCGAAAAATTAGAAATACCCTCAGAGGTACTCAGTGGTCAGTTTTTGACGGCACTACCTTCAGGAGAGATCATGGCATCCACGCACTGGTTCAGAGCAGTGCCGGTCATTATAGCAGACAGGGAACTCTTTTGCGATATGATCCTGCTGGAAATGACTGACTACGACGTCATCCTTGGAATGGACTTTCTGATCAAATACGGTGCTTCCATAGAGTGCCGTAAACAGAAGGTCGTATTCCAACCTGAAGCAGAAGCACAGTTCGAGTACATCGGAGAACCGAAGAGAAAAGCCAGAAAATTTCTCTCAGCTATGAAGGCACAGAAGTTGATGGATTCGGGATGTACGGGGTACCTAGCACATGTAGTCAATACCAGCCAGGACAAGGACCAACAGCTAGCAGGGGTCCGAGTTGTATGTGACTACCCAGCAGTCTTCCCTGAAGAGTTACCAGGCCTAGCACCAGTCAGGGAGATTGAATTTGAGATAGAGCTCTTCCCCGGCACCAATCCTATTTCCAAAGCGCCATATCGCATGGCTCCAGCAGAACTGAAGGAACTTCAGGAGCAACTACAGGAGCTGCTTGACAAGGGTTTCATACGCCCTAGTCACTCACCATGGGGAGCGCCTGTGTTGTTCGTGAAGAAGAAGGATGGAAGCATGCGACTGTGCATAGACTACAGAGCACTGAATCAGGTCACGATCAAGAACAGGTATCCTCTTCCCAGAATAGATGACCTGTTCGACCAGTTAAAGGGAGCAGCAGTGTTCTCTAAGATTGACCTCAGATCAGGATATCACCAAGTCAGAGTCAAGGAGGGTGATATACCCAAGACAGCATTCAGAACCAGATACAGACACTACGAGTTCGTAGTCATGCCCTTTGACGTGACCAATGCTCCAGCTACATTCATGGATCTCATGAACAGAGTATTTAGGGAGTATTTAGATAAGTTTATTATTGTGTTTATCGATGACATTCTTATCTACTCAAGAACTCAGGAAGAACATGCAAAGCACCAGAAGACAGTACTACAGACACTTCAGCAGAACCACTATATGCCAAGTTCACGAAATGTGAATTTTGGCTAGATCAGGTGTCCTTCCTGGGTTACATCATCTCCAAGGATGGTATTATGGTAGATCCCAGCAAGATAGAAGCAGCAAGTAACTGGAAGAGACCTAAGAACGCCAGCGAAATCAGGAGCTTTCTGGGATTAGCAGGATATTACAGAAAGTTTGTAGAGGACTTCTCCAGGGTAGCCTCCCCACTGAAAGCTCTTACCAGAAAGAACAGGAAATTTCAGTGGACAGAGGACTGTGAGAACAGCTTCAGCGAGCTAAAAAGGAGATTGACCAGTGCTCCCATTTTTGCTCTACCAGACAACACCAGCAGCTTTGACATCTATAGTGATGCCTCTAAGTTGGGACTAGGAGTAGTGCTGATGCAAAATGGCAAGGTGATCACCTATGCCTCCAGGCAACTCAAGGATTATGAGAAGAATTACCCTACTCATGACCTTGAGCTTGCAGCAGTAGTGTTCGCTCTCAAAATTTGGAGACATTACTTATATGGAGCTCAGTGCAGAGTGTATACAGATCATCAGAGTTTGAAGTACTTCTTCACTCAGAAGGATCTGAATATGCGACAGCGCAGATGGCTTGAGCTGGTCAAAGACTACGATATAGACATCCTCTACCATCCAGGGAAAGCCAATAAGGTAGCCGACGCACTTAGCAGAAAATCCAGTGCTACCTTATTATCGCTTACAGCCATGTCACCGCCCCTACAGAAGGAGATCGTAGATTTCGGTCTTGAACTCATCGTGGGACAGCTCTCTACTATGACCTTAGAGTCTACCTTGCTTGGTGATATTCAGTCAGCTCAGGAGCAGGACCCTGGAATTCAGAAAATCAAGCAAGGGCTAGCAGAATCAGAAAGTAGAGAATTCAGAGTGTCCGATAGCGGGGTGTTGTATTTCGGTGACAGACTCTGTGTTCCCGATCAGGAGGAGCTACGGAGACAGATTTTAGATGAGGCTCACAAGACTCCCTATGCGATGCATCCAGGTTCCACTAAAATATATCAAGACCTGAAGAAACATTTTTGGTGGCCCGGAATGAAGCGAGACATCGCCAGATATGTTAGCACCTGCCTCACCTGTCAGAGGGTCAAGGCAGAACATCAGCGACCAGGGGGAGTTCTGCAGCCTATACAGATTCCAGAGTGGAAGTGGGAGGATATCTCTATGGATTTCATAGTGGGACTGCCCAGAACCATGAATGGTTTTGACGCCATCTGGGTAATAGTCGACAGGTTGACTAAATCAGCTCACTTCTTAGCTATCAAGATATCCTACTCCATGGAGAAGTTAGCTCAGTTGTATCTTCAGGAGATCGTCAGACTTCATGGAGTCCCACGAACCATCATTTCAGACAGAGACAGCAGATTTACATCACACTTCTGGGAGTGTGTACAGTCAGCGCTGGGCACTAAGTTAAAGTTCAGCACAGCATTCCATCCTCAGACAGATGGTCAGACGGAGAGAGTAAACCAGGTACTCGAAGATATGCTCCGAGCGTGTGCCCTAGACTTCAAGGGAAGTTGGTGCAAATATCTGAGCTTAGCAAAATTTGCATACAACAACAGCTATCAGGCCACTATCGGCATGGCACCTTACGAGGCTCTCTATGGGCGGAGGTGTAGATCTCCAATCTGCTGGTATGAGAGTGGTGAACAGAAAGAACTAGAACTTCAGACAGATCTAGTAGCAGATACCACAGCAGCTATCCAGCAGATCCGCCAGAGGATAGAGACAGCTCAGAGCCGCCAGAAAAGCTATGCTGATATACGGCGCAGACCCTTAGAGTTTTTAGTTAGGGACACAGTGTTCCTCAGAGTAGCTCCCATGAAGGGAGTGATGCGTTTTGGGAAGAAGGGCAAGCTTAGTCCCAGATATGTGGGACCATACCTTATCAGCAGAAGAGTGGGCAAGGTAGCATATGAGCTAGAGCTACCCCAGGAAATGTTAGCTGTCCACAACGTATTTCATGTTTCTATGCTGAAGAAGCATACCCCAGATGCCACCCAGGTGATTGAGCCCCAGTCGGTACAGATCCGCGAAGACCTCAGCTATGATTGTCGACCTATTCAAATAATAGACCGAGCAGTTAAGAAATTGCGGAACAAGGAAGTACCATTAGTCAAAGTCATTTGGCACAGTCACATGGCAGAAGAGGCAACTTGGGAGACAGAAGCTAGCATGAGACAGAAGTACCCAGAATTGTTCTAAGTTCGAGGACAAACTTTTTATAAGGTATGGGGGATTGTAACGCCCGAAAATTCTCAAAACTGCATTATAAATATTCTATGATTTTTCTGGAATTTTTAGATATTTTTTCAGAATTTTCCGAGTAGCGGAAGCAACAAAAATAATTAGAACCGCAAAATAGCTTAGGCGGGAATCGAACCTGAGACCTATGGCTTAGGGATAATGTTGGGAACCAGTTGAACCCAGCAGGGCCGTGCTGAAAGGAAAGGGGACCAATTATATTTATAATTGGGTTGGCCGAATTAGTTACATAGTATAAATAGAAGGTTTAAGTGGGGTTTGGTTTATTTTTGGGTTCGGCAACTTCTCAACCCTCACCACCGAAACCTCACCGCCGCCTCTCCCTCTCCTCTTCCTCTCGGCGCCCAAGCCCCAAGGGCTCTCGGATCATCTTCCGGCGATGACTCCAACACGAAAGAGGTTCTTCTCCGCGAGAGGAACGCAAAGACGTGAGCGGATCGTCGAGAAGGTCATCTCCACCGGAATTCTAGCGAATAGAATCGTAAGAAATTACGAACAGGAGGTAAGAAACTCCTCACCTGCAGTATAATAGCTACCGTTTGATTTACTATGCATTAGTTTAGTTATATGCGTATGTTTTCGACATATAGGGTGTATTTAACCTTCCTCGCAGGTGTAGGGATTTAGTGAGTACCTTTAGATGGGCCGGACACGTCTTTTCTCCTTCAGTTGGAGGTTTAGATGCTGTTGGGTGCCTAAAGGTAGTCTCCCTAATAGAGAGGGGAGTTAAAGCACACTAGGTGGTCGATTAAATAACTAGCTTAGAAAAAATGCAACCTAGGTATTTTTATTAGCACAGTTGAATGCATTAGAAGCATCTAAATCAGTAAATCAGTTATCCTAGATTATATGGGACTACTGTCCAATGGGTGGACTCCCACAGTCGCCTCTAGGTTTAGACAACCTAGCTCTAGGTTCAGATAACCTAGAAACAGCTATTTAGAACAGTTTAGCTATACTCAGTATTTTACTTTTCAGTTGGCACTGTACTGGATTAGATATCCATTGGGCTGGGCTCCCATAGTCGGTCCCTAGGTTTAGATAACCTAGTAGCTCTACTAAATTCGGGATTTGCAACCCCGGGTCTAGTTAGAGATGCGCGCATAGCAAGTACAGTTGCCGGGCCCAAACAGCAGCATGATTACTATTTTCACTTATTATGATATTAGCTTTCAAACTCTTAATCTAATCCAGTGATTATAGTTTAAGATCAGTTTTGGCTTAGTTCAGTTTCAGTCAGTATCATGCTCCAGCTTAGTTTTTCCGTGTGAATATGCATGATAACTTTATGTGCAGTTGTTATACATTTTTATATGTTCAGCTTTAGATATGCCATGATTATATGCTTACATGCCATGCCATGCTTAGTTTATTCAGTATATCCAGTATATGTTTTAAACAGCATGATTTAAAATCATATTTGCATCGTTGCATGTTTTTGTGAGGTAGATGGTTTCTTACTAAGCTTTTTAGCTTATAGATACTACTTTTCTTATACTGCAGATAAAGGTAAAGGAAAAGTGGACCAGTAGCGGAGGCTGGAGGTCAATGCAGATCAAGATGTGTGTGGCAGGAACTGGAATAAAAGATTCTAAGGGATTTTAGCAAGTTTTACTTAAGCATCAGAACTTTACAGTATTTTGTTATTTGCACTCTAGTTGTTAATCACTATGAATTAGTTAGCTATGCACTCTATTATGCTTAGAACCCTTCGTTTATGATGTGAGAATGTTAGTTTCCATTGTTAGAGTGTTTCCTAGCCTTGTTAGAATTGTTGTGTGGGGTTTTGGCACGCCAAAGTGCTGAAATCAGAGTCCCCGGACGAAATCAGAACTCTGATCGGTCTCCAGACCGATCAGAGCCTGGGCAGTGGTCCAGACAGATACAGTATGCTACTGTATCCTCCTGGATCGGTCAGCCGACCGATCCAGCACGATACAGTAGCGTTCCAGGAGAGCTTCAGGTGCCTGGATCGATCTGCCGACCGATCCAGCCACACCTGGATCGGTCAGCCGACCGATCCAGTTGGGAACAGAACGACCGCAGCTCTGATCGATCTGTGGATCGATCGGCAGGTCTGTGAGTAGTTGGGAAGTTAGTTTCTAGCCCCTAGCTCAGTTGGGATGTTCAGTTTCTCCTCCTTAGCATATGTACACAAGCAAAGAAGGTCTTTAGACCTTTCTTATCAGTTGTATCCGTCATTAGTGTGATCAGAAGGCGGGTCGTTACATCGGTAGTCCACACACATTCGCATGGACCTGTCCTTCTTTACGAACAATATCGGAGCTCCCCATGGTGTGTGGCTAGGACGAATGAAGCCCTTGTCGAGTAGCTCCTGTAATTGCCCTTGAACTTCTTTCAATTCTGCCGGAGTCATGCGGTAGGGTGCCTTTGAGATTGGATGGGTACCAGGAATGAGTTCAATCTCAAATTCAATTTCTTTATCCAGAGCTAAGCCTGGTAGCTCATCCGGAAATACTTCCGGGTAGTCACATGCAACCCTAACTTCCTCTAACTTTTGCTCACTTTCTTGCTGGGTATTAACCACATGAGCTAGAAACCCAACACATCCATCGGCTAACATTTTCTGAGCTTTCATGGCCGATAAGAATTTCTGAGTTCTCTTCTTTGATTCTCCGATGAACTCAAACTTAGACTCTGCCTCGGGTTGAAATAAGACTCTTCGCTTACGGCACTCGATGGAAGCACCGTACTTACTCAGGAAGTCCATCCCGAAAATGACATCATAATTAGACATGTTCAGTATTACGAGATCACTGTACAGTTCTCTGGTTGAAATTTCGACTGGCACAACACGTAGCCAGTGCGTAGATGTCATTATCTCTCCCGAGGGTAGCGTCGTCAAAATTGTCCACTTAGGACCTCCGGAGGTATACCTATTCTTTCAGCAAATGCTATGGAGATAAACGAATGGGTTGCCCCAGTATCAAATAGCACAGTAGTATACTGATTAAAAATACGTATCTGACCTGTGACAACTTTAGAGGCGTTTGCTACCTGCTCTATGGTAAGGGAGAAAACTCGAGCATTTGTGAAACTTGGTGGAGCCTCCAGTCTGCCTTGGCTGATATGAGGACCCTCCAACGCGGTTACATTTGTGTAGCTGTGCCTGCTTGCCTCCATATTGCACAGGTTGTGCGGGAGGTAGGTTGATCTTGGTCGGACAATTCCTGGCCATATGCTCCTCTTGACCACATGCATAACAGCTACTCGTGCCCTTGCGATAGATTCCAGAATGTATCCTTCTACACGTGGAACATGTAGCATACTTAGGTTCTTTGATTTCGGATCCTCCCTTCTTATTACCCCACTACTTCCTCTTGGAGCTCCCTTTCCAGGTTGGCCCATGACTCTGGGGTTTCTGAGTGCCAAAACTCCCTTGACTTTTATTCTTGGTTAGTACTAGCTTCTGCTGCTTGATACCATTCAGAAAATGCTCCGTGATCAGGGCACTACTAATCAGCACTTCTGCAGTCTGTGGTATGTTAATTCCACCAGTCACATTTAAAGTTTTCTCTGGCCTCAGCATTTTGAGCATTAGTCTCACCCTTTCTCGTTCTGTACTAACTAGCTCAGGGCATAAGCGAGCTAGTCTATCGAATTTCTTCATGGCTTCGTCCACTGATAAACTTCCTTGTCGAAATTCCATGAACTCGTCATAATGCTTATTTGTGACTCGCATATGGAAGAATTCTTCGAAAAATTCAGTCTCGAAGTCAGACCAGGTCATTTGATCCACTTTTCATTTGGTCTTGACCCGTTCCCACCACATTCTTGCATCACCAGCAAAACAGAAGGAAGAACATTTTATCTTTTCCACTTCCGGCTAGTCCAGCAGCTCCATTATGCTCTCCAGGGTTTTGAACCATGCCCGAGCATCCCATGGTTCATTGGCGCCAGAGAAATTCTTTAGTTTCAGTTTCTGCCACTGGATGAGGTATGCTTCTTGCCTCACTACCTTTGCTGGGGCTACAGGCATAACTGATGGACCCTCGATCGAATTCGGTGCCACTACATTGGCCTCCGGTGGGACTACAGAAGGAGTTCGCTAGTTAACCGTCAGGGTGGCAATGACCTGCTGCTGCTCTGCCACTTGTCTTTGTAGCTGAGCTACCACCTCCAACAAGTTGGCCTGAGGTACAAACTCCTCTTCCACTGGTTGAGGTTCATTAACCCTCGGCTGTCTAGACGGTCATCCTCTGGCCATTCTACATATCATAATCAAACCAGTGAGACATACTTCAACCCATCCTTATTCCTTCTTACTATCATTAATTAATACTTCAAGTATAAGCAGGCCTAATCTCATCAAGCATTTCTTACTAATCATGACAGAATAAAAGAAAATGCATAAAAGCTATGAGAAGGTACTTTCTTACTTGGAGCAGCAGGATCAATCCTTGATGTGTGTGTGACGGAAGGGTGGAACTTGCTTTGATACCATACTGTAACCACCACCTTTCACATGCCCTAACTTAGTGTAACGCCCATCCATCCCCTTGCACTAGCACGACAAGGGCGGCGCTACGCGAACATACATACATGCACATGACATCATTGCAGCGGAAGAAATTTTTTTTAAAATTTAATCATATAAACAAAACATGTGAACATGCTAGCATTCAGGCATATAAAACTTGATTCTTTTCTATCTATTACTTGAAACAAGATACATGCTTGTTTAACTAGATCATAAAGCTTACTAAATAAGGGGAAAACTAAACATGTATATTGTTCTCTAGAGTTCATGATAACTAACAATTCTCTAATTAACAAGTACTTAACATTTCAAGGTTTCATGAAACATAAGAGAATATAAGTTCACATTAAGCATTCAACTATCCAAACAAGTTCAAGATAATATCAAGTAGCAACCATCAAAAAGTATCTAATAGGAAAAATAAGTTAACATAAAAAACTTAGAATATGCATAAGTCTTGAAACACAAAACAGATCTCTTCCACCATGTCACTGCCACACACATCTTTGCCCTTCCTGCTGCTCCCTTTAGTTTAGCCATGCTTTACCCTTCTCTGCAGTACAAGGAAAATAAAACTATAAGCACATAGACTTAGTAAGATCCTTTCCTACTCACAAAAGCCATAAATCATGAATTAAACATGGAGTAGTGATATATTCATTTAACCACATCTAGATTTCACCTTTCATGTTAGCATGAGGTAGTGTCATATTTATTTAGGCAAATCATAACATAGTATAAGAGAGCATAAGCATAAAGTAGTAGCATGTTCTTCTAGGTATCATAGACATATCTCAAAAGAGCATCTTCCTAAAGCATAATAATCACATAACATGAAATCACATATAGATGCAAGATGTTCTTTTGAAAATATATATTATATAAATACTTAAACATAAATCTCAACATGAGGGCCCGACATTGTACCACATACATGAATTGCACGCATCCTAAATAAATCTGAGGTAGCAAATCTCAAACCTACTAGGAACTAGGCCCGTTTCCTTCACCATCAACCTAGGGGAAACTTAGGAGCCCATCCCAGGGACCATTCTTAGGGTCCGGTACAAGCCAATAGAAAAGTAAAATAGCATATCATGTTCTTGTCATATCATGAAACATAGCATATTCTTGTCATATCATGAAGCATATCATGTTCTTGTCATATCATGAAGCATATCATGTTCTTGTCATGTTATTGTCATATCATGAAGCATATCATGTTCTTGTCATATTATGAAGCATATCATGTTCTTGTCATATAATGAAGCATCATGTTCTTATCATATCAGGAAGCATATCATGTTCTTGTTATATAATGAAGCATATAATGTTCTTGTCATATCATGAAGAGTGCTCTTAGTCCCAACTTAAAGGGAAGAATCAGTTAGGCATTTCATCATACATAATCTTTTCATAAGCATAACATGGAGACATAAAGTTCACATATCACATAGCATAACATAGAGAGTCATTATCATGCATAGTTAGGGTTTTGAACTTTCCATAAATCCTAATTCACATCTTGGACAAAACTTTCATGGACATGATCTTAAATTTTAAGCAACTTTAAAACATGAAAACCTTAGCTAACATCATATAGTGGATCACATACCATAAGGAATCATAAGCAAGCATAGTTTAGGTTTTAAAACTTTCTCAAGTCCTTTTTATTCCTTCTTGGCCAAAACCCTATAAGCATGATTCTAGGGTTCTTTTAAGCAACTTTAAGCATGAAACATTAAATTAATATCACATGATACATGACATAACAAGTGAGACTCATAGTAAGCATACATGAAATCTCCAAACCTAATTTCGAAGTCTTGACCGAAACCTACAAGCATGATTCTAGGGTTTTCTTTTAAACAACTTCAAGAATGAACTTTAAACTAATATCATATGATACATAGCATGACATAAAAGAAAAAACCAAAGCAAGTCTAGTTGGAGTTCAACTTCCCTAAGCCTTTTCATTTTCTTCTTGGCCGAAACTTACAAGGCTTGTTTCTAGGGTTTTAAGCTACATAAATCACATCAGATCACATATTAGTTATCATGAGATAAAACGTAAGCTAGACAAATTTGAGTTTAAACTTCTCTAGGCCTTTTAATTCATCTTGGCCGAAACTTCAAGCATGACTCTAGGGTTTTTTGAGCTACATAAATCATGAATAACATCTTAATAACATCATATCACATATTAGGTATCATGAGACAAACATAAGCTAGACAAATTTGAGTTTAAACTTCTCTAGGCCTCTTAATCCTTCTTGGTCGAAACTTTAAGACATGTTTCTAGGGTTTTAAGCTACACAAATCATGAATAACATCTTAATAACATCATATAACATATTAGGTATCATGAGAGAAACATAAGCTAGACCATTTCGAGTTTAAACTTCTCTAGGCCTTTTATCTCTTCTTGGCCGAAACCTATAAGCATGATCTCTAGGTTTTCAAGCAACATAAATCATGAATAACATCTTAATAACATCACCTAACTTATTAGGCATCATAAGAAAATACATAAGCAAACCTAAATGGAGTTTAAACTTTCCTAAGCCCTTAATCTCTTCTTGGACGAAACTTATAAGCATGGTTTCTAGGTTTTTAAGCACATCAAACATGGAAAACACTCGTAAACTACTTGTACCACAGGTGAGGGGGATACTTACCTCCTCTTGCTTGGTTTACTAAGAGAATACCCTTGGTGGAGAAGAAGAAGAAGACCCTTTTCGCTTCTAGAATTCCCTTTCCCTTATTTTTTTTTTCTTGTAATGAGAAGTATGCTTCAAGAACTTCCCTTTGTGAAGTTTCCTTAGGAAGAAAACCCTTAGCTTGAATTCGGCAATAGGGGAAGAGGAACTTGAAGTTTCAGTGGAGTAAGAAGAAGAAGAAGAAAGGAGAAACCAAATTCCCTTGTCCTTTTCTTCCTTCTTATTCTAAATGAAAAAGGAGAAGAAAGAATGAAATTTTCTTTCTCTTACCTTTTTATTTCCATTTATTTCTAAAAAGGAAGAAGTAAAAATGAATCATTCTAAGTGGAGGGAGAAAGAAAAGATAAACTTTTCTTCTAAGTGGAAGGTGTCCCTTCACCCTCCCTACCCTTAACTACAACTTCCCTTTCCTTTCTAACATTACTTCCTCTTGGGCTATTGGTTATCCCATTCTACTTATAGCTTGTCACCTACTAAAGGTTCAAGGTTCAAACCTTGGCCATGCTTCTTTTTGGTTCTATTTTCTTTCTCTTTTTTTTGTAGAAGGAACCCACATAAAACCCATTCTAATCATGCAAAAACTACATAAAATTTACTAGAGACTTTATGGGTGTTACAATCCCCCATACCTTATAAAAAGTTCATCCTCAAACTTAGAATAGCTCTGGGTATCTTTGTTTCATATCGTCCTCGCGTTCCCAAGTGGCTTCTTTGAATCGTTAATTTTGCCACAGGACCTTTACTAAGGGCACTTCTTTGTTCCTTAGCCTTTTGACTCCTCGATCTAGTATTTGAATAGGATGACTTTCATAACTTAGGTCCTCTTGAACTTGCACTATCTGTGGTTCGATCACTTGGTCTATACTGGGAATACATTTCTTAAGCATTGAAACATGGAACACGTTGTGAATAGCCGACATCTCCTAAGGCAACTCTAGTTTGTAAGCTACCTTGCCGACTCTTTTTAGAATCTGATACGGTCCCACGTAGCGCGGGCTTAGCTTACCCTTCTTTTCGAATCTCATCACTCCTTTCATAGGAGCTACCTTGAGAAACACTGAATCCGCGACACTGAATTCCAACGGTCTACGCCGCTTGTCCGCATAGTTCTTTTGCCGGCTCTGAGCAGTTTCTATTCTTTGGCGGATGTTCTGTATAGCTCATAACATATCTTCCAACACTTGGTTCACCCTTTCCGTTTGTCCGTCGGTATGAGGATGGAAGGCAGTACTGAATAACAGCTTCGTGCCAAGGGCCTTCTGAACACATTCCCAGAAATGTGAAACAAAGCATCCATCTCTATCAGAAATGATGGTCTTAGGAATCCCATGTAATCTGATGATTTCCTTAACATATAATTGAGTCAGTTGCTCAGTCGAGTAAGTCATCTTGATTGCTAAGAAGTGGGTAGACTTGGTCAATCTGTTCACAATTACCCATATAGCATCATATCCGTTCGTCGTTTTGGGCAGTCCTGAGATGAAATCCATAGAAATATCTTCTCATTTCCATTCCAGAATTTGAATTAGCTACAGTACTCCTCCAGGTCTCTGGTGTTCTGCTTTAACCCTTTGGCAGGTCAGGCAGATACTGACATACCGAGTCACATCTCTTTTCAAACTGAACCACCAGAACTTCCCTTTCAGGTCTTGGTACATCTTGGTGGATCCAGGATGCATCACATAAGGTGTTCCGTGAGCCTCCTCCAAAATCTTCTTTCGCAACTCTGGATCGTCGAGAATACATAAGCGATCTCTGAGGTATAGTATTCCGCTGTCAACGATACAAAATCCATCATTCTTTCCTTCTAGGACCTCTTGCTTGATTCTTTGGATGCTTGGGTCACGTGCTTGTTTCTCTAATATATCATCGAATAGCGTCGATGTTATCGTTAGGGTAGAGAGCTGTCCGGACATGCTTTCGACCTCGTAACTCATGATTTCCTTTTGCTTTCCAATAAATTCAAACATCGATTCTGCCTCTGGTTGGAAGACCACTTTTCTTTTACGGCACTCAATCGAAGCACCGTACTTGCTCAGGAAATCCATGCCAAATATAATATCATAATCTTGCATGTCGAGCACTATCAGATCACAAATCCTAATTCACATCTTGTCCGAAACTTGCATGGACATGATCTTAAATTTTAAGCAACTTTAAAACATGAAAACCTTAGCTAACATCATATAGTGGATCACATACCATAAGGAATCATAAGCAAGCATAGTTTATGTTTTAAAACTTTCTCAAGTCCTTTTTATTCCTTCTTGGCCAAAACCCTATAAGCATGATTCTAGTGTTCTTTTAAGCAACTTTAAGCATGAAACATTAAATTAATATTACATGATATATGGCATAACAAGTGAGACTCATAGCAAGCATACATGAAATCTCCAACCCTAATTTCCAAGTCTTGACCGAAACCTACAAGCATGATTCTAGGGTTTTCTTTTAAACAACTTCAAGCATGAACTTCAAACTAATATCATATGATACATAGCATGACATAGAAGAAAAAACCAAAGCAAGTCTAGTTGGAGTTCAACTTCCCTAAGCCTTTTCATTTTCTTCTTGGCCGAAACTTACAAGGCTCACTACAACAAAAACTGCAAACGACAACACCCCTACGACAACGGTTTTAAGAGAAAGCGTTGCGTATTTGCTCAAAGACAACGGTTTTTGCCAAAACCGTTGTCTTTGAACTCCCCATTAAATATAAAAGACAACGGTTTTGGCAAAACTGTTGTCATTGAGCAATATTTTTTTAAAACGACAACACTTTTTACAACGGTTTTATAAACCGTTGTCTTTATCCGCGTTTTTAGCGTCTATGACAACAGTTTTGAAAAAAACCGTTGTAATTGAATTTGGTCATTTTCCCCCTAACTGTTTTCCTTTCCCTCGCTGTTTTCTTTTCGGCGCCGTGTTTTTCCTTCGCGCTCCCGAACCTAGGGCAATTTTCTTTCCCTCTCCTCATACAATCTCTTCACGCCATCCCGTCGACCACTGGATCTTCCTCCACAACGGTGTGCTCTCCTCTCTCTCTCATTCTCACCCTCACTCTTGATTTGTCTACCTTTGCCTCCTAAAGGTTCGAGATGAGCCATGTCCTTGGTGTGCTCCTTGCATCTTCCCCTCTTCTGGCACAAGCCTGGACTCGCTGCCTGCGTGCCAATGCAGGTAGCGCCAACTTCGTCATTGACAGGAGCGACGATGCGGTCTTCATCACCTTCTCCGGGATGCAAGCCGTCGCTTCATCGTCTGGCCTTGGCAGAGGTTTCTTTAAACCTGTTTCCCTATATAGCAACACACACGACTGCAAAGGGTCTATAGCAGACTGCAAAGGCATCAGGATTTTAGCCATGGCATCCTTGTTTATTGTTGTTTCTGTTCATGTCTATAGAACTACAGCAAAGTCGGAGATGCATATTTCTACATTATATGCTCCAAGAAGACTGCCCATTTTCTAACAAAGAGAGTCAACAAGTTTCAGTCAAAATAGGCTAATTTTTCCATGCCTGGAGAAGGCAGCAGAATCTTTGATGTCCAAGTAAGTTTGATCTGCTTTCCATCATAAAATTAGCATGTGACCTCTTCTATACTCCTTTTGTTGTTTAGTCAGTATTAAGATAAGAAGTTATAATTTTAAATCATTAATTAGTATTAGGATGGCGCCGAAGCCGCTGGACTACGAGTTGCTGAATGAGAATGTAAAGAAAGTTGCATATGCTGTCAAAGGGGAGCTTTACCTACGGGCTTCGGAGTTGCAGAAGGAGGGGAAGAAGGTTATGATGCTTTCTCATACACAATTTTCGTTGATTGTGCCACAACAAGATTTGAGTTAAATAGAATAAATTTTATTGAAAGAGACTCTTATTTCGATTCCTGAAAGATCTGACTTTGATTGTTTTTTTTTTCGATTCTTGTTATCTGGTTGAAGATATCTTCCTGGGTTATTTAGCACTGTATATGTTTGCTTTATTGCTTGTATCAAGATATGAAGTGCACATATGCCTTTGATTCTTTTTATTGTTAGCTTGTTGGGATGCCACTTGTGAGATTAAAATTTGAGGTTATAATACTGCACTCCCCTTGCAATTTATTCTTAAGAAACAAGATACAAGTTGGACTTACTTTCCATGAGATTGGTTTTTTTTGTTGTTTGCAGATTATTTTCACAAATGTCGGGAACCCTCATGCTCTCGGATAGAAGCCATTAACATTTCCCCGTCAGGTGTCCATTTTCTCTTTATTCTTTCTTAAAAACTACTTGTATCAAAGTGTTGATCATTCTTCTCTATTGCTTGACTTAAGGAACTCAGTGAGAAAAAAATCATCTTCACAAGTCAAAAATTCCTTGTACATGGAGCAATTTCTCCTTCACTGTGCTCCCTGAGATAAAGAGACATTTTCCATTAGATTTCTCTTTTTAATGGTGTAATTTTTTACCTATAGTATTCTCCAGGTGGTAGCGTTGTGCCAAGCTCCATTTCTATTGGATGACCCTAATGTCGGGCTTTTATTCCCAGCAGATGTCATTGCAAGAGCTAAACATTATCTTTCATTGAATTCGGGTGGTTTAGGTATTCACATATTCCTACAATTTTCAACTCACAGTCTACTTAAACCTTTTCCTTTTTGATGCAGTCTGTTTCTCAAGCTAAACTGCTTTGCAACTTGTTTCCTCTTGTTAACGGTGATCTGGAAAAGAAATGTATTCTGTACTTGTTTGTGCATTTGTAACCCAAGCAATTTTTATATTGACCTTTTCATAACATTTGTGTCATATTCCGGTTTTTAGTTGTATCTTTATATGTAACAAACCCAAAACATCATCTACAGGCCTTGTTATTTTTTTCATGTTGATGAGTAAATATTGTTTTAGTCATTCTGATAAGAATCTCAACTTTCTTTCGAGCAATCAGGTGCATATAGTGATTCTCGAGGACTTCCTGGAATTAGGAAAGAATTTGCAGAGTTCATTGAAAAATCTATGCATGAGTTGGACTTTTTTATTTCTTCTTCTAACTCTTGACATTTTGTATGGCTGATAAGTCATTTGCAAGCGATGTTCAATCGAACTATCAGATTATTAGAAGCAGGTATCAAGCCAGTGTAAGTCCATTTGCATGTCTAAATATCATTTTGTTTATCATTCAGCCACCATATTTTATTATCATCTTTTTTATGCCAGATATGTATTTGTGTAACACCCACTAAGCTTTTAAGATAAGCATATGAATGTAGGATTTTTCCTTAGAAAAATAAAAGGAAGTGGGTTGAAGCAAAAAGAAATAAAATGAAATAAAAAGAAGAGGAGGTCAAGGATTGAACCTTGAACCTCTTATATTATAATTTATAGAATTAATTAGTAGAAACCAATTGGGATAGAGAGAAGATATTGATAGCAAAGGAGGGAAACTCATGATAAGGGTGAGAGTAAAAGTTAGCCAAAAGAAAACAAGAAAAGAGCAAGAGAAAGACAACTTGCCTTCCTTCCTTCTCTCCCTCTTTCTCTCTTCTCTTGCCGAAAATAAAAGAGGCTAATTAAGGGGATTCATTCCCCCTTATTTCACCATGAATGATGAGGATAAATAAATAAATAAAAATAAAAAGAAAATAGAAAAAAAAAGGCTAAGGGAGAAGGAAAGCAAAAACTAATTTTGCTACTTCTTCCTCCTTAACATAAAAGGGAGCAAGTAAAGAGAAGAATTCTAATTTTTCTCTCATTTCTCTCATTCTCTCCTCTCCATCACCGAGAACCCTAGCCCCTCTCCTCCATCTTCGGCCCCAAGCCAAGGTTTTCTCCTAAGAAAGCCTAAGATACAAGGAGGACTTAGCAAGAGGAACAAGGGAAGGGAACTAGAAGAAGAGGCTACTTCTTCCATCACCATACCTTAGATCCACAAGCGAAAAGGATGTAAGCTTCCCCTCACCTGTGGTACAAGGCTTTTTATGTGATTTTCGGATTTTTATGAGGATTAGAAAACCTAGAATAGAATTTAAGAAAATTCGGCCAAAGAAGAGTTTCAAATCTAGGAAGGTTTAAACAAGTCCTCATTTCATGATATTTTTTCTATGCTATGTAGGAAGGTTTTCCTTCATGTTTTTATACCTATATGATGCTTGGTTAGAGGAGTACCTAACCCTAGAATTTCGGCCAAAAATATTTTAAAGAGGTTAGGGAAATCATTGTTTAACCAAACTAGTACAAGATTCCCTCCATGAATTACTAAGGGTCTTTTGTCGGTTTTTCTTGCTTAAAAGTTACTTGGAACTAAAAGAAATCCACTCATATGTTTCGGCCAAGAAAAGAGCTTAGGGTTAGGAAGACCTTTAAATTTAAGTAACCATGTTTATATGATAGAATATAGAGTTCTCTTAAAGAATTGCATGTTGAATATTGCTAGAAATTCATGAACTCTTCATTAAGATTTTCGGCCATGTTAAGATGGATAGCTTAGGGAAGCTTAAACAAAACTTTAACATGCTCAAGACCTCTGTGATATTAAGATATGAAAGTGGTTTAATGCTCTCATGCTTAATTAGGGTATAGAGAATTTAGTTACATGATATATGACTTGTAAGGTCACAAGGGTCCTAGCTTGTTTATGAACCAAATTTGTATATGATGTTCTTAGTAATTTTTGCCATGAAACTTAGGTTTTCCATGCTTTAGGCCACTTAAAACCTAGTTTAGAGAATGGTAGGTTTCGGCCATGAGGAAAAATAAAAGAAAAAGGAAAAGAAACCTAGGAAGCCTAAGACACAATGCACATGTATGTTTATTATGCTTGTCTTTGTACATGCTATGAAACTTGTATGACTTCCTATGCTTTTAGGCTATTTGAAGCAAAGTTAACCACTGATGGGTCTCGGCCAAGTAGGGTTTAAATGACCTAGAGGCCTTAGAATTGAAACCAATTGTGTTAAAAATGCTTCTTATGGAAATATGATAATGTGTTGATTGTGTCACATGCTTGTATACTTTTTCCATGACCTAAATGGACCATTGTAGGTCTCGACCATGAAGGGATAGATGCCCTAGAAACCCTAGAACAAAATTTAAATATGTTCATGTCACTCTACATGAAATATGATAAGTAGAAAGCCAAAGTTCTCATGCTATATGTTGCTTAATGACCTAAAATGAGGCTAGGGTAAGTTTCAGCCATACCCTTTGTATGATACCTTATTATGAATTTATACATGATGTTAGTTCAAGTTCACATGCTTGTATGCTTGTTTTTAGCCCTAATGAATACTTGTGAAATTTTGGCCATGACATATGTTAAGGGCTTGAGGAACTTAGGAATTAGCTCAAATATGATTACTATGTTACTTGGAAGAAAAATGCTATAAATATGGTTTAAGGTTTCCATGCTTTCATGACATTTGGGACCTTGTTTCACACCTGATAAGGTTCGACCACATGAAGTTTAGGGACTTGGAGAACTTAGAAACCAAGTTAATCATGCTTATAATGTTCCCTATGAAATTGATGTGATGATAATTTAGGTTCCACATGCTTGGAGGTTATTTTTACCTAAATTGAGATCTAAGGGGGTTCGGCCATGATAAGAACCCAAGGGATTAGGAAGCTTAGAATCCAAGTTAACTATGTTACCATGTTCCTTATGATAGTATAATCACATGATACACCCTTATGCTTAAATATGTATGCTTGTGATTCATACTTTCCATGATATGACATGTGCTAGAAATATGCATGCTTTTATGATATGCTATGTGGATAGAAATATGCATGCTTTTATGATATGCTATGTGGTGAAAATATGCATGCTTTTATGATATGCTGTGGTGAAAATATGCATGCTTTTATGACATGATGTATGCCTAAGTGATGCATACCTTTATGATATGATGTATGCCTAAGTGATGCATACTTTTATGACATGATGTATGCCTAAGTGATGCATACCTTTATGATATGATGTATGTCTAAGTGATGCATACTTTTATGATATGATGTATGCCTAAGTGATGCATACTTTTATGATATGATGTATGCCTAAGTGATGCATACTTTTATGATATGATGTGTGCCTAAGTGATGCATGCTCTTATGATGTGTGATATGTATAAGTATGACATGTACTTTACTTTATATGGCTTGTACCAAGGGTGGGCTCCATAAGCGCCCCGGGGTCGATGGAATAAGACTCGGGCCTCGTTAGGGATGGGCTCCTAAGTGCCCCTAGGTCGATGGAATAAGACTCGGGCCTAGTATGTTTGCCTTGTAGGGTTCAAGACTTGCTACCTTGGACCTACATAGGTTGCGCGCAATATGTAAGTGGTACATAGCCGGGATCCCCTTTAAGTTGATAATATGTTCAAGTATATATGCAAGAAGAAATGGTTTTAAAGATCATGAGACATACACATGTTTTTCGGATACATGTTTTCAAAATCATATTGCATACCTTATGATCATGTTGTGATGATGCTATGATTTATGATATGCCATGATTGGATATGAGTATGTTATGTTTCATGCTATGCTTGATATGCCATGCTACCTTATGATGATGCTATGATATGCCATGATTAGATATGATTATGTTATGTATCATGCTATGCTTTAAGAGATGATATGCCATGACTAGTTATGATTTTGTTATGTTGCATGATATGCTTAAAGAGTATGATATGTTATGCCATGACTAGTTGAGATCATGTTATGTTGAGATATTCTTTGATCATGTGATGATTTTCGGTTTTAGTGAGTAGGAAAGGAACTTACTGAGCCATGAGTGCTCATAGCTTACTTTCCTTGTACCACAGATAAAGGAAAAAGCTGGATGAGCTAAAGGAGCAGCAGGAGAGGCAAGGAGATGTGTGTGGCGGTGGCTAGGCAACCAAATAAGAACCTGCTTTAAGAACTTTTAAGAATTATGCTTTGGTTTCGTAAATTGTAGTACTATATGGGTAACTTGATGTTATGTTTCTATTTATCTTGTTATCATGTTATGGAAACCATATTAGTGTAGTTCGGATTTGAAAACAAAAGAAAAGTTTTATTAAACTAAGAAAAAAAAAATTATTTCAAGTCTTCCGCTGTAATATGTACATAGAGTATCGTAGCCCCGTCCCTTAGGGTTAGCAGGGAGGGCGGGCGTTACAATTTGACGGTCAACCTCCAGAGTTGAAGAAACAAGAACTTGCCAAAAGGCTAGTCTTTACAGTTTTGTCATTGTCCCCCTCCTTTTTTTTTGTTGCAAGATAATGATAATCTTTAAGCTTATTTTATTCTTTAGATATTTAAAGAGGAAAGATGCAACTAACGATCTGAACACAACAATTGAGGTCATTTCTTGTGCATAACAAGTACCTTTATTGGGACTCCTTAGTGTGCTAGAATTTCTTTTGCTGTCTTGGTTACATTTGTTGTTTGCAGACGGGTGATTTGGAGGGAATTGAAAAGTACTGCAAAAGGACTGTCAAGGTAATCTTTGATATTGCTATTTTATTGGAAATTACCATGAGGATCTTATTGATTATGATGCAATCAACATAAAGTTAGCATGCTGATTATCTGTTTTCTTCATATGTGACATAGAGTTTCTTTAAATATATTTTGAACTTTCAAATTACTTTCTTGAAGAATTTGATTCCAGTAGATGACTGTAGAGTTTTTTCACAGGTAACCAACCAACATAATGAAGATTGTAAACGTCTCTTAAGACTAATGGGTGTGCCTACTATTGAGGTAAACTAGTCCACTTTCACTTATTGAATTCTTTATCCTTGCTACAAGAATTTGAACTAACAATGACACAATTTTACTTTCTCTTGCAAACATTTCCTAAAGCTGCATGCAATTTCTTAATATACAAGTATTGTATCTCTAGTTTTAGAAGCTAAACTCATCTTTCTGATCTAAAGGCACCCTGTGAAGCAGAAGCTCAATGCGCAGCTCTTTGCAAAAGTGACAAGGTAAAATGATGCAATGTAACACATTCTATTTTATTTTTTTAACTTTAATATCCTAAACGTATTTGTTTGTTATCAATCTCTAGGTGTTTGCGGTTGCCTCAGAAAACATGGATACTTTAACTTTTGGGGTACCAAGGTTTCTCCATCATTTAATGGATCCTAGTTCCAAAAAAATCTCTGTGATGGAATTTGACTTTTCAAAGGTATATTTATTCTGCTTATTGCTAATTGAATTACTGTATTTATTCTCATCCTTATTTTTCAGGTTCTTGAAGAGCTAAGACTCACTATGGATCAGTTCATTGATTTGTGTATTCTCTCTCATTGATTTGTGTATTCTCCATCATTTAATGGATCCTAGTTCCAAAAAAATCTCTGTGATGGAATTTGACGTTTCAAAGGTATATTTATTCTGCTTATTGCTAATTGAATTACTGTATTTATTCTCATCCTTATTTTTCAGGTTCTTGAAGAGCTAAGACTCACTATGGATCAGTTCATTGATTTGTGTATTCTCTCTGGATGTGATTATTGTGATAACATTAAAGGTAAACTTTCTTATGAGATATTGTACATTCAACAAGTTTAACATACAAGGCTAGTACTCTACTGCTTACTGTTTACGAAATTTGATAACTAATGTTCATTCAAATCTCTAGTATGATAATGCTTGTGTGGTTGAATATGGTGTCAGTGCTACAACTGTTCCATGTCTATGTTACTTGGACTTGATATAGTTCAACATGAGTATGATCGCAATCTCTGACATGGCTATTTTTACAAATTGTACATGTGTTCAATAAGATTAGTGATTGTTCACTCTTAGTGTCACTGTTTGAGTGTCATTATCCAAGTATCTATATCCAACGCAGATTTGGGCAGCTATGTCATGCTTTGGAAATTTCCATTTTTTTTTAAATGTTTGGTTGAAGGAAAAAAAACTCTGTTTCTACATTTGATGTTCCATGAAATAAATTATACACATACCTTTGCCCAATACCTCATTCTAACATTTGATGTTACATGACGCTTATTTAGTTGTTTCTGCATTATGCAAGGACTGACGGTTAAATTATATTTTATGAATACCAGAGTTCTTTTCCTTTCAGACACAGCCTTGATATTCCTCTTCCAATGTGTTACTCATGAATGCAGCTGATTGAGAGAGGATTTATTATTATTATTATTAGAACCATATTTCGATAAGGCTCCTTGAGTCACATGGAGTACATTAGTTGGAAGAGTTTCTCCATTTCTTCTAGCAGTGGCTAACAGTTCTGCAACATGTACAAATAGATACTCAAAGATTATGTTCAAGGGTAGTCATAAGTTTGAGTCAATGTAAAACTTGATGAAGTTGCAAAAAATCCTCTTTAAACCAGTCATTAGTTGAAAACGTAAGAGAAGGAGGAAAATTTGCAATTGTCTATTTTTTTCCCTAACTGGATAAAAGTAGTTTTTTAGTTGCTCTTATTCTTTGGTAATCATATTTATAGTAATTTTGACTATAACCACCTCAAACATGCAACTTCGAGTATAAAATGGCCTGTTTCCTTGTATTGCTTATTTTCCAAGAATTCATGTTGTCATGTAGACTATAATATGGAATTATGAAATTTTATAAGTTTTGTTGAATTTTTCTTTTGCAGGTGGGGAAATTCGTGAGGCTTGAGTTTTTTTGATGCAAGAAGTGAGCTTTGTTAGGATGTAGCTTGCCTTGCTAATTTGTAAATTAAAAGCGCGTCATATGGAGAACAACAAATGGAAAACATGTGATTTAATGTATATGGAGAACAGTAATGGAAAACATGTGTATTTTGATGAGTAACAACTCATTTTGTATATATGGATGTTTATTTTGGATTTAATGTAGTAAATATTTAGTTTTGTATTGGTGGTTTGCTTATAGTAAAATAAGATTGGTTGTTTGGTATTAATGAACATTAAAGACAACAGTTAAAAATGTTGTAAAAACTATGTAAACCACAACGATTTTTTTTTTAAAAGTGATAAAAGACAACGGTTTTATCCGTTGTAAAATATATTAAAACTGTTGTAAAAAAAGCAAAACAAGTAAATATTATCTACAACAACAGTTTATATCTGTTGTAAAAAAAGTCTACCACAATGATTTATTCCTATTGTTGAAATTATTTACTACAACGGTTTTAAAACGTTGTCGTATCCTTCGTAGCCAAATTTTGAGTATATATACAACAACGGATAAAAACCGTTGTCAAATGTCTACAAAGACAACGGATTCAAAACCGTTGTCGTAGGGCCATACATTCTACAACACCCTCAGTTACAACAGTTTTTTCACCCTACGACAACGGATAATATCCGTTGTCGTTTGCAGTTTTTGTTGTAGTGGCTTGTTTCTAGGGTTTTAAGCTACATAAATCATGAATAACATTTTGATAACATCACATCACATATTAGGTATCATGAGAGAAAACGTAAGCTAGACAACTTTGAGTTTAAACTTCTCTAGGCCTTTTAATTCATCTTGGCCGAAACTTCAAGCATGACTCTAGGGTTTTTTGAGCTACATAAATCATGAATAACATCTTAATAACATCATATCATATATTAGGTATCATGAGACAAACATAAGCTAGACAAATTTGAGTTTAAACTTCTCTAGGCCTCTTAATCCTTCTTGGCCGAAACTTTAAGACATGTTTCTAGGGTTTTAAGCTACACAAATCATGAATAACATCTTAATAACATCATATCACATATTAGGTATCATGAGAAAAACATAAGCTAGACCATTTCGAGTTTAAACTTCTCTAGGCCTTTTATCTCTTCTTGGCCGAAACCTATAAGCATGATCTCTAGGTTTTCAAGCAACATAAATCATGAATAACATCTTAATAACATCACCTAGCTTATTAGGCATCATAAGAAAATACATAAGTAAACCTAAATGGAGTTTAAACTTTCCTAAGCCCTTAATCTCTTGTTGGCCGAAACTTATAAGCATGGTTTCTAGGTTTTTAAGCACATCAAACATGGAAAACACTCGTAAACTACTTGTACCGCAGGTGAGGGGGATACTTACCTCCTCTTGCTTGGTTTACTAAGAGAATACCCTTGGTGGAGAAGAAGAAGAAGACCCTTTTCGCTTCTAGAATTCCCTTTCCCTTATTTTTTTTTCTTGTAATGAGAAGTATGCTTCAAGAACTTCCCTTTGTGAAGTTTCCTTAGGAAGAAAACCCTTAGCTTGAATTCGGCAATAGGGGAAGAGGAACTTGAAGTTTCGGTGGAGGAAGAAGAAGAAGAAGAAAGGAGAAACCAAATTCCCTTGCCCTTTTCTTCCTTCTTATTCTACATTGTAAAGGAAGAAGAAAGAATGAACTTTTCTTTCTCTTACCTTTTTATTTCCATTTATTTCTAAAAAGGAAGAAGTAAAAATGAATCATTCTAAGTGGAGGGAGAAAGAAAAGATAAACTTTTCTTCTAAGTGGAAGGTGTCCCTTCACCCTCCCTACCCTTAACTACAACGTCCCTTTCCTTCCTAACATTACTTCCTATTGGGCTATGGGTTATCCCATTCTACTTAAAGTTTGTCACCTACTAAAGGTTCAAGGTTCAAACCTTGGCCATGCTTCTTTTTGGTTATATTTTCTTTCTTTTTTTTTTTGTAGAAGGAACCCACATAAAACCCATTCTAATCATGCAAAAACTACATAAAATTTAATAGAGACTTTATGGGTGTTACACTTAGGGCACGAACGTTACCTTTATCTTTATTATTTTTTTATTTTTTGTTATTTGCACTTCGCTCGATTCAGAAATCTAGTCTGAACTTGTGTGGCACACGGTCGTGTAACCTTTCTAGAAGCTAAACCCTACATGGCCATGTGTGGCACATGGCCATGTGACTTTTGTAGAGACTAAACCTTACATAGTCGTGTGTGGCACATGACCATGTGACTTTTGCAGAGACTAAACCTTACATGGCCGTGTGTGGCACATGGCCATGGGACTTTTGCATAAACTAAACCTTACATGGCCGTGTATGGCACATGACCATGTGACTTTTGCAGAGGCTAAGCCTCGATTGGCCGTGTGTGGCACACGGCCGTGTAACTTTTCCAGAGGCTAAGCCTCGTATGGTCGTGTGAGGTACACGGCCGTGTAACTTTTCCCGAGGCTAAGCCTCGCATGGCCATGTGTAGCACACGGCCGTGTAACTTTTCCTGAGGCTAAGCCTCGCATGGCCGTGTGTGGCACACGACCGTGAAACTTTTCCTAAAGCTAAGCCTTGCATGGCCGTGTGTGGCACACGGTCGTGTAACTTTTCCAGAGGCTAAGCCTCGCATGGCCGTGTGTGGCACACGACCGTGTAACTTTTCCAGAGACTAAGCCTCGCATGGCCGTGTGTAGCACACAGCCATGTAACTTTGGTCGAGAGGGAGAGAGTTGGGGTCGTGTGACTCCACACAACCATGTCATGGGCCATGTGGGGATCACACCCTGCACCCCAAAAGGGAGTGATTCTCCCCTTGTACTCCTTTCTTGGCTTATCAATCTATCCCATTACTTTATGAGGAGACTTTGACAACTAAATTACTAACAACTGAACTTTCTTCATACACAATACTCCAATAGTATGTTTATGCTAAGCGGAAATGAGAAACTAGATCCATCAGTACCAAAATCTAGCATTTTCAAGTACTAGCAAGTTCCAAGATCACTTTCCACTATTTCGTCCCACACACCAGCAAACATTGCTCCTGCTACCCCTCCTTACTCGAGCTTCTCTTTACCTTTATCTGCAGTATAAGGAAATGTAAATCTATAAGCAAACGCTTAGTAAGTACCATCTACTCACAAAACCTTGCATTTAAGAGAACATGCTTTTACAACTGCTTGGGAAGAAAACAACCAAACATGCACTTGAGTATAATTCACGCTAAAACTCATGCTTTGTAAATATGCACATGGTATGTATTTTTAAAACAGGTTTATAGTGCAAATCATCAACTTCAACCATGCTAGTAAGGTAATGAAAACAGAAATCTTGGCATATTATAGAGTTCATCAGCGCTACACTTTATAACTCAAGTTCTCCACTTAATGATGGTTTTACTTTAACAAACCAATGAACTTGGAAACTTTATAATACATACTAGTGAAAATAATAATCAACTTCTTTGGGCCCGGCAATGTACCACTTTGCGCGTATCCTTAATAAGATCCGAGGTAGCTAATCCCGAACCCATTAAGGTACTACTAGGCGAACTTATGCCTAGGGCAATTTAGGAGCCCATCCCATGGACCTTGGTCCAGTACATGCCACTTCAAAGTAAAATACTTTCTTTTAATACTTCTTTCTCATTCTTGCACTAATTTGTTATTTAGACAAACACTTGGTGTGCACTTTAACCCAGTACTTGTAGGGAAGCACTTTAGAGCCCTTGAATTTATGCTTCTTAGTCCCAAACTAGATGGGAAACCATTCAAGACCCTCTATATATGCTCTTAGTCCCAAAACTTAGAGGGGCATCTTACATATCATAGCATGTGCATAACATATCATAGCATATAATTCCTTTAACATGCATAATCTACATTAACTACCACAAAAGGGTCTTTTCACATGCATAACGTAACAACTCATACTGCAGGTGAGAGATACTTACATCCTTTTGCTATTTCTTACTCTTACACCCTTAAGGTTTAGGGAGAACAACCTCTCTTGGGCGCCTCACCCTCCAACTGGACCTTCACACGCGTACCACTTCCTTGGGAAAACCCTTCTCTTAGATTTTTCCCCCTTGAAAATCTTTAAAACGTGGAACCCTAGGGTTCTTGGCCGAACTTGCAAAGAGGAAGGGAAGAATTCGGCTAGGTATGGGGAGAAGAGAAAATGAAGAGATTTAGGTTTTAATCTCATCCCTCACCTTTTATACTTAGTGGAAGTTGAAGCATCTCATCCCCCAAGAATCTTCTTATAAGGAATTGTTTCCTATTACCAATGTGATGCTTTACCACCACCCTATTGGCAACTTAAACTAATCTGATGTAAGAGGTCTTGGGTTCAATCCTAGCTTGGGTCATTTATATATATATTTTTAGTTCTTTTCTCTTCTTCTATTTATTTTTTGCTCTTTTGAATTAGAGAAAATTTATGGGTGTTACATGTATGGTAGGGTATATGGTAGCATAGTCTTTTAATATAAGTGAGATATTGTTAGAGTGTATACTAAAAGTCTAACTTTTGTATAAACATATAAGAATCACATTGGTCAAATATCTATATTTATATGCTAAGTGTAGTTGTTCAATTAATTTATATTGTAGATAACATGGTGTGTGATGTCACACTCAGAAGATTATGTTATCGATTCTTTATAAATTATAAATAATAGCTCACGACTAAGATGGAACGGAACAAATCATTGGAATAGTCATAGTGTAATTAGGTATTAGTTTATCTTGACTAATAAATTACACTAGTACACTCTGAGTGTATTGAGCAGGACAACTTAAGGTAAGTTCTTTTTATACTGACTTAATAAAAGAACAAAACCTTAGTTATTATGGAAGTATGTACTCTTAATCCTAATATAATAACAAGCACATATATTTAGTATTTATTTCTTTGACTTATTAAAGGGTGAGATTTAGCTCGATAAATCCAAAGGCCCGATAAGTTGGGAAATGATATTACTTATAGTGTGTGTTGTTGATTATAGAAGGAAACTGTGTCCTAGAAATCTAGGTGGATAATGTCCCTAAGAGGAGCTCATAAGGATTGTCATGTTAAACTCTGCAGGTGGACTTAGTCCGACACGACAATAAGGTTGAGTGGTACTACTCTTGGACTAAGATATTAATTAAAATGAGTTGTCAGTAACTCAATTAATTAGTGGGCATCTGACATCCTAAACACAGGGAGACTAACACACTCATAATAAGAAGGAGCCCAAAATATAATTTGGGATTGGTACGGTAGTTCAATAATAATTCTTTAGTGGTATGAATTACTATTGATGAAATTAAGTTGGGTGTTCAGGGCGAACACGGGAAGCTTAATTTCATCGGAAGACCAAAACCAATTCCTCCTCTCGGTCTCTATCGTAGCCTCTTATTTATAAAGTATTATACCCACTCATACCCACCTTCTTACCCATCCTTATGTGGTCGGCCAAGCCAAGCTTGGAGCCCAAGCAAGGGTCAGCCAAGACATGGCGTGATGGGATGAAGTGTGGCTGGCCCTAGCTTGAGTCCAAGCTTAGGTGGCCGACCACAATAAAATTAAAAAGGATTTATTTTTAAAAAATTTTCTTATGTGGATTCCATAGTTTTAAAAGAGAGTTTAAAATTTAAATCTTTCCTTTTATAGCTTTCTACAAAGATTAAGAAAAGATTTGATATCATTCCTTATTTGTAGATTGAAAGGAAGATTTTAATTTTGAGAAAACTTTCCTTTTTTGTAACCATGTTCATGATTTAAAAGAGAGTTTTAAAATTATAAATTTTTCCTTTTATAAGTTTCTACAAAAGATTAAGAAAAGATTTGATATCTTTCCTTATTTGTAGATTGAGAGGAAGATTTTAATTTTAAAGATAACTTTCCTTTTTGGAAATCATCCACATGTTTTAATAGAGAAATTTTAATTTATAAAATTCCTTTTATAACCAACCATGAAGGGAAAATTAATAGAGAAATTTTTATTTTTTACGGAAATAAATAAGGAAGTTTTAATCTTGTATTTAAAACTTTCCTTGCTTGGATGATTGAGAGGTGGCCGGCCACATTAAGTTTGAAAGGGAATTTCTTTTTTAAACTTTCCTTTCATTAGCTAAGAGAATAAGGAAGTTTTTATAAAACTTTCCTTATTTGCCAAGACCATGGAATATAAAAGAGAGGGTAGAGGTGCCTCACCTCATAACTTTAGTTCTAGTTTTCCTCACTTCTATTTTCTTTGTGGTGGCCGGTTTTTCTCATCCTCTTCCTCTCCTCCTTTTCTTCTTCATTGGTGGTCGGCGGCATCAACTCTCAAGGAGCTTGTTGGTGGCCAAATTTTGCTTGGATAAGGAGAGAAAGGAGGTTTTGTTTCTAGCATCCCTTGGAGCTTGGTGGTGTGGCCGAACCTCATCTATTCTTGGAATCTTTGTGGTGGCCGAAACTCACAAGAAGAAGAAGGAAAATTGGGTGGCTCTCATCTCAGTAGATCGTTGCCCAAACAATGTCTGAGATAAGAAGAAGAATACGGCAGAAGATCAAGAGGTTGTTGTTTACAAAGAAAGGTATAACTAGTAATTCTATTCCACATCATACTAATTTTCTTTGTATACTTTTTGAAATACCAAACATAAGAGGCATATGATTCTAGGTTTCGAATTTGTGATTCGAGTTTGTGTTTTTTTTATTTTTCAAATTTGTGATTTGATTGTTCCTTTTGGTTAAACCTAGGGTTATATAAGGAAATTAAATATTGAATTTCGTTAAGAGGCTTTGTCGAGGTAGTGGTGGATGTTCCCATACCTAAGAAGGCCGAGTGCCTCGCCATGTTTGACCTGGGAGCCAATTTTCGAAATTAATCTTTAATTGAATTTGTAATATGGGTGGATTTGGATCAATAATGTTAAGTTCTATTTACGATCCAAGTCTAAACCATTAAGAACATATAAGTTAAATTTGGAATCAATAATGTTAAGTTCCGTTTGCGATTCCAGATTTAATTTCTAAATAACACAATAGGTTGTTAGGAAAGGTTTGACACTTGTACAAAATTTTTGTACAGTGGAATCGGTATGATCTTCCTAGACCAACCAACGGTCATTTCCCCAGTAACCTAACTCGGTCTCAAAGGGGTGACTTGCTAGGTTCCACTCACGACAACTGTTTTTTTTTTCATAAATATTTGTATTGTGCAAAACTTATTAACAAATGTACTTTTAGCACAAATGTTGGAATATTTTGATTTTTCCAAATGTGCTTACATGAGTTGAGCCTCATCCAATAACCAAAATGAAGTTTGAGAAATCACCATGGAAACCAAGTACTAAACAAATAAGATGAATCATGACTATTTCAATGATATCAACCATTCAAGCATCAAGTAGAAGTGAAGTAAAGATAAGATTCTTAAGGTCAAGCCAAAACTAAAACTCATCTCCATAAGATGCTTAGCTTATTTCATGCTACTTAAGATAGAGAAAAGAGGTCCATTAAGAATACTACTAGCATCACTTAAAACATCATGAATCTAGATATTGAACGTGCTAACATTTTAAGTTGAAGATAAGAAAGTATATAAGTGAAGTTTTGATGTTCTCAAGATGTATGCCACAAAAATTTTCAAAAGATAGTCAAGTGACTATCAAAAACAAGCAACCAAAGCAAGAACAAATGCAAAGAAAAACTAAACATGCAGAAAACAAGCATAAACTGAGAACTAGAATGCATAGAGAGAAAAAAATCAGATTATTGACACCCCCCCCCCCCCAGACTTAAACTTTTCATCGTCCTGATGAAATCAAAATGGTGGAGGAGGTGGAGGTAGAGGTGGAGGTGGACGAGGGAAAGGAGGTCTAGGCCTACGAGGTTGGCCAATGGGAAAACTAGGAAAACCTGGAGTTTCACTCAGGATTATATGATACTCAAACAAAACATCAACTTGTTGGCTAGTGGTACTCATGCTTTGCATAAAATTTCTCATTCTAACCTGATCAGTATCATAGTCCTGGACAAATTCAGTCACTTGACCTTGAAAATTTCTCGTGAACTGAAAGTGATTTTGTACTTCTCTAAACTGGTCATTTGATAAAAAGAAGCAACCTTCCAATATTTCTCATTAGGCATTGTGCTTCTCATGAAGTGATTCTAGATATGCATGAAAATCTGAAAAGTCAAATCTGGAGGGACCCGTACCATAGGCAAAAGAATACCTAGCAGGTTCCGGATGACCGGAGGGCTGCAGGTATCCAGATGTCGAGGGCTCAATGTGTGGCTCTGTATCTCCGGATATGGAAGGAACATTCTCGGGGTCCGAATCAGTGATTACCCAATTAGCAGGGTTGCGAATGGAAGTTCGTACGGGACAAGGAAGAGGTAAAGGAAAACCATTCCTCCTAGGAAATGCAAAACCATTCTCATCCCGAACAAGCATTTTCATGGCAAGACATGCATCAATGTCTATCATGTCATTACCATGAATGACTTCCAACCCATCCAAATCAAGCTCTAAGTTACAAGCTATTTGAGTAATCATACCACCAAAAATAATTGATCCCGAAGATGCCCTTCCAGCTCTCACCAAGGTTTGAAGAAAATGAAAACCTGAATCAAAATCAACTTTATATAGCATAGCCCATAAAGAATAAAGCTCTACTTTCTTAACAATTCCATCACTCTCCCCCTACCAAAAATAGTCTTACTCATTACTCGATGTAGGTATCTAAAGATTGAGTTTTGCATATGAGAAGCCTTAGCTCTACAGGGCTCATAAGGTTGATCTAATCCAGTTATAGAATTCCAAAAATGATTCCAATTAAACCTAGAATCAAACCTACGAGAATGACTGATAGACAATCCAAAACAACTATTGAAATCATTAAATGTCCACTGAAATTCCTTGTTCATTAACCTAAATATTATTTTGCCAACATAATCATCTTCATTGGCAAAATGGGCATCTAATGAGCTTAGAAACTCCATTATGATACGAGGATATGTAGGTAGATGTGAGTACAATATATCACTCCAATCTAGGAACCCTATCATCCAATCTACATCATCTCTAATTCCTACCATGTCAAGAACAGTTGGGTCCATATATCTTGTACACACAATCTTTCTATTGACAAGAATTGCAAATCTAGTCTTATGCTCTTCATTTCTAAAAATGATATTAAATTCATTGTCATTATCTTTGTTGCATGATATCCTCTTTCCTTTGCCCTTTTCCGGTTGTTTCCCTTTATCCTTGGATGGCTCCTTTCCTCCACTAGATCCACCGCTTCCCTTGCGTATTCTCTTCAAAATATTGGACATATTTTCAAGCTTGAGTGGGGAAGGGTATTGTTTAGGGTTGGAGAAATTAGATCTTGAAAGAATAGATCTTGAAGAACAAGGTCTTAAGGCTAAGGAGTTATGGATCTTGAATGCAAGAGAGGAGAAGAATCTAGATCTTGATAAAATTTGTGAAGAAGAAAGTATTTGAGATCTAGATCTGAGAAGATTTGAGAGAAAAGTTTAATGAGAAAGGATTTTGGGAGAGAAGAGGGTGTTGAGAGGGTTTGGGTGTGTGGGGGCACGGCCTGAACATGACCGTGTATATGGGACACGACCTAGGCAATTCAACTAGCACAGGTCGTGTAGATCCACACAGCCCCATCCTTCCCCTTGTCTGGTGAAGTCACACGGTCGTGCCAATTGGCATGGTCACTCCCTTATTCCTCTCGGATGAGTTTGCATGGTCGTGTCCAAGTCACGGCCTAAACACCTTTCTCCTCTAGAAATTATACACGGTCGTGTTAAATGACATGGCCAGTGCACTCTTCTTCACTAGTTCCTTCACACGGTCGTGTCCAAGACATGGTCGGGTACTCTTCTTCTCTGGTATCAATGCACGACCGTGTTTGAGACACGACCATTCATGCTTTCCTCTCGGGATGTCCTACACAGCCATATCTGGTGGACACGGCCCTAGCACTCCCCCTATCTGCAGCATATTTCTGGCTGTGTATGGCACATGGCCAGGCTCTGTTTTATTCCAAATGATTCTTCAACTCCTTTCTTACTTCTCCAACACTTCCATGCCCATGAAAAAAATCATGGCCAGCTCATGGAAGTGAATTTTAACCTGAAAACAAAGCAAAAATCAAGTAAAAACACTACAATGAAAAATAAAAACATGAAATGGAACTAACTAAAAGAACCCTTGGGTTGCCTCCCAAGAAGCGCTTGTTTAAGGTCTTTAGCTCGACCAATCTTGATAACTCTTCTCTTTTTCTTGCCCTTGGAGGCAGACATATTTTTCATTCTTGTTGGGAGACCTTCTCCTAACATCTTCCCCCACAATGTTCTCTCCATTTGGTGGCCTCCCATGAGAATGGAAGTTCCATTCCTCAAGTTTATAAATGCTTGCCCTACTACAAGCATTCAAAAGAGAAGAAACATGGTTAGAGGCATTAGATAAATCATATTCCAACTGTTCCTTACCAATTACTAAAGAAAGTTTATGATTTTTAACATCTATAATATCTCCCGCTATAGCAAGGAATGGTCTTCCCAATATGATAGAGATTTTTGGATCCTCCTCCATGTTTAGCACAACAAAGTCTGTGGGAATTATACTCCCACCTATTTCTACTGGCACATCTTCTACGATACCCATAGGGTGTAGGACCGTTGGGCCGGCTAGAAGGTGGGGTTGAATAGCCCTGAATAAAACACACAACCCTTTCTCGAACGATTAAGCTAACACTTGAAAAATAGATTAAGTAGAAAATAAAGCATAAAAACGAGGCACCAGATTTGACTTGGTTACAACCGGGGAGGTTGTTAATCCAAGGAAGATGGTCGTACTAAGAACTCCTTCAAGTGGAGAAGCCTCGTTTTACAGTAGTGTAGGCACAGAAAGAAAGAAGCTAATCTAAGCAGTGGAAGCACACAAGTGTTGTTACAATTTATGAACTGATGAAAAGCTTCTGGACCAAGGCTATATTTATAGCCTTGGTCGGGGCACCCCGAAGGGGTTCCGGGCGCCCTGGGGGGATAAACTTTATCCCCCAACGATCAGATCGAGTCAAATCTCGATCCTGGTCAAAAGTCTGGTCCGGGCACCCCGGACTGCTCCTGGCGCCCTGGACTGCTCCGAGCGCCCCGGAGCCCAAAGTCAACAAATGTTGACTTTTCATCCGAGACCTCTTATTTGGTTCCGTCCCGCCTCGGTCCGGTTCTTCTCCTCCGGATCCGCTCACTTGGGTGATCTCTGCCATCCGGAAAAGGGCTCACCCGAACCCAACTTCCGGTCTTCTCGAGCGGGCTTCCCTCTGGTTTCTCGTCCCTCGGAATCGCCGCGTGTTTTCTTCTCATCCGCCGGCATACTCATCCGCAGTTTTCGTCCCTCGGATGCACCGCGTGCCGTCCTTCTCGCTAGCTGTGTCTCTTGCTCCCCGAGCAATCTTCCGCTCCGGCTTTCGTCCCTCAGAACCACTACTCGCTAGCTGTGTCTCGTCCGCCGGTGTACTCTTCCGTAGCACCTCGTCCCTCGGACTGCCGTCCTTCTCACTAGTTGCGTCTTCCGCTCGACT
Source organism: Zingiber officinale (assembly GCF_018446385.1). NCBI lineage: Eukaryota > Viridiplantae > Streptophyta > Magnoliopsida > Zingiberales > Zingiberaceae > Zingiber > Zingiber officinale. Next base: position 76,219,790 of record NC_055999.1, read on the forward strand.
ACCTGTGCTCCTAAGCTCCTGCACACTTAGACACAAGGTTAGAAACACACAGGACCTAACTTAACTTGTTGGTCACACTAAAACAACCTTGGGGTTCCAACAATCTCCCCTTTTTTGGTGTGATCAACCCAAGTTAAGCTAGGGTTAAAATAGACATTAAATAAAATTAAATAAATTAACTTAATTTTCAATTTAAGTACAAAAAGATAGAAAAAAATTAAATCTATCTACCTCCCCCTAGACTTATACTTTCCCTTCTCCCCCTTTGATCACAAAAAAATGGGGTTCCAAGAAAAATACTCTAAGGGTTAAAAATTTAGTAAATTTGAAAAAAAATATATTTAAAAGAAATTCTAAGTTAAAAAATAATTCTAAGTAAAGTTTTGAAAATCTGACTTTGGCAAAAAATTTCTAAGTAATTTGAGCATAAATTTCTAATTTTAGAAAATCTTTTAACTTAAGAAAAACATTAAAAAAAATTTCTTTGTAAAGATTATTTTTGAAAGAAAATTTTCTAACTTAATCATTTGAGAATTTTTAAGAAAAATTTTTCTAAGTAAAAAAATGACTTAGTCAATTTAAAAAAAAATTAAATAAGTAAATTTCTAAATTGAAAAAAATATTTTGAATAACCTTTTTATAGCATTAATTAATTCTTGCATTAATACTTTATTAGTAAGTTAATTAAACATTTATTTCAATATTTTGGCTTCCAGGTCGTGGCGAGGCACTAGGCCTTCTTGGTTATTGGAGCAACAACCACTTCCTTGACAAAGCCTCATAAAGAAATTATTTGTTTAATTTTTTCACTTAAAGTGTTAATTTTAATTTTAAAATTAATTTAAGCATGACTTCGGAACCCAATATAGGTTCCAGCCTACTGGATTAACCAAAAAATTTTTAGGGACATATTTTCTTGAAATGTTCTTAATTTATCCCGGGTGATATTTAAAGTACCAATTTAAATTATTATATATTCTAAAATTGGTTTTAGATGAACATGCATAGTTTTTCAAGTTATCTACTTGAATTTTCAAATCATCATTTTCAAGTTTCAATTTTTCATTTGCTAGTTTTAATTTATCTAATTCTTCTAAGGGACAAGACTTAGCTAGAATCACCTTTAAATTTTTATTTTCACTTTCTAATTTGCAGCAATCTTTTGTTAAAAGTTTAACGAACATAAACATTTTATCGGGAGGAAGAGATCGTACCTGACTTACCTTGTCGATCTCGTTGTCTGTTTCTCCCCCTGAGCTGCTGCTTTTTTCCGACGTGTCTCCCCCTTCATCGATGCTCTCAATGCTCATTTCAGAAGAGCTTGAATCACAGTCGTCTTGATGACTCGCCATCAGTGTGAGTCCAGAGAATGCTCCGACTTCCGATTCGGACGACGTATCGTCCCACGTCGCCTTCAGGGCCTTTCGTTTTTGGATAGGCTTCTTACCCTTCTCCTTATCTTTGTTCTTCAGCTTGGGGCAGTTGTCCTTGACATGCCCTTCTTCGTCGCAGTGGTAGCAGCGGATTGTCCTTTTCTTTTTCCCCTGCGGATGGTTAGTAGATCTAGATTTACAAAGTTTCTTGAATCTTCTTACCATCATTACCATTTCCTCGTCATCGAGAGAAGATTCCGACTCAGGTTCGTCTCTCGAAGCTTTGAGGGCGACGTTGTTCTTGGGCTCCTTCATTCCTGCACATCTTGACTCATGCACTTCAAATGTTGAAAAAAATTCTTCTAATGAAATTTTTTCTAAGTCCTTTGAAATGTAAAAAGCATCTACTAGTGATGCCCATTTTGAATTTCTCGGAAATGAATTTAACGCGTACTTGAGCGAATCTCGGTTACTTACCTTTTCTCCGAGATTCATGAGTCCGGTGATGATTTCTTTTATTCTGGAGTGCAGATGTGCAATTCTGATTGCGAAGCAGATCTCGTCTAGCGAGCTTGGCTTCAGACGTTCCTTCGTGTAGCTCAAGGAACTTCTTCCAAAGCTCCTTTGCCGAGTTGTAGGCGCCGACACGGTTGAGTTCTTGTGGCGGAAGTAAGCTTAGCAGATGGAATTCTGCTTTCTTGTTTGCCACGTACTCGGCCTGCTCTTTCTTTGTCCATTGATTTTTTGCTTTGCCCTCGGGAGCTTCAAAACCGAGTTCCATTGATAGTAATAAATCGAAATCGGTACCAAAAAATACCTCCATGTGCTTTTTCCAGTTTGCAAAGTCCCCCTCGAATTTTGGCGGGTGGATGTTAGATCCGGCCATCTCGTCACTTCGTTCGGCAGTTAGTCCTCCTGAAGCGTCTCGGCTCTGATACCACTTGGAGGACCGTTGGGCCGGCTAGAAGGGGGGGTTGAATGGCCCTGAACAAAAGACACAACCCTTTCTCGAACGATTAAGCTAACACTTGAAAAATAGATTAAGCAGAAAATAAAGCATAAAAATGAGGCACCAGATTTGACTTGGTTACAACCGGGGAGGTTGTTAATGTTGGTGCGGGTAGCACTAACGGTCTAACCCAGGTTTTGATGAATGACAAATAGGTTAAGTTAGTTGTGTTGTTGTCTGACACTTTGATCGAGTGTGCAGGAGAAGTCCAGACAGGTCGACGGGCTGACCAGATGTCTGGCACGAAGTCCAGCTAGGTCGACGGGCTGACCGGATAGCTGGCGAGAAGTCCAAGCGGGTCGACGGGCTGACCGGACGCTTGGCGAGAAGTCCAGCTAGGTCGACGGGCTGACCGGATAGCTGGCGAGAAGTCCAAGCGGGTCTACGGGCTGACCGGACGCTTGGCAAGAAGTCCAGACGGGTCGACGGGCTGACCGGACGTTTGGCAGGTAAGTATGGTAAGTCACTGGAGGGGAGTGACTGCGAGGACGTGTTCCCGGGAAGGGAACATTAAGCGTCGATCCGGCTTAGATCCATTTCGGATATCTAAGTCGAGATCGTGACTAGATTCCGGTCTCGGAAAGACGGAATCTAAGTCATACTCTTGATGCTAATTTTTATTACCTAGCGTATCTGTAAAAATGTGCTAACCAACTGTGCTGCAGGGTTTATTTGCCTCGGACTAACACTGTTTTACAGGTAGGGAACAGTGAGGGTCCGGGCGCCTGGAAGGGATCCAGGCGCCCGGAGGCAAGTTTTATCCCCAGGACGACGCTGACACTTGGAGCATGCTGGTTGGGAGTGTTACGTCACATTCCAGGCGCCCGGAAGGGATCCAGGCGCCCGGAAGGGATCCAGGCGCCCGGAGCAGCATATAAAAGAAGCCCCAGGTAGGAGCTTCAACATATTAGTCTTCTGAGAACTCTGAGTCCAATCACTCTGCTGCTCTGCGCTCCAACAACGTTCACAAAGCTCCGACGACTCAATCCGGCTCTCTTTTTAATTCATTGTTTGTCGGTTAGCTTTGTTTTCTTTCTTTTTCATTAGCAATATTTGTACGTAAATTGTAATTATCCGAATTGCTAGTGAATTGCCCAACGAAAGTACTCAAGGAGTACGGGCCTTCGAGTAGGAGTCGTCTCAGGCTCCGAACGAAGTAAAAATCAACAGTGTTCATCTCTTTACTTCCTTACTTTTCCGCTGCGTTTTAACTCGAGATTTTCGAATCGATATTCACCCCCCCCCCCCTCTATCGAATTCAACGGTCTTACAAGTGGTATCAGAGCAGGTACCGCTCTGATTTGGTGCAACCACCAATCAAACAAAGAGGGGGTCTTTTTAAAGAAAAATTATATATCGTTCGTTTTTAAAATAAAACCTTACGCCTTTCGTTTTTTCCCTCCAAAACTATTTTTGAAAAATACATCGTCATCTTTTCACTATTATTTAGTATCGACAAAATATTACATTTTCAAAAATTTGAGATAATATTTTTTATTAATATTTTATTATTAAAAAAAAAAATTAGTGAAATATTATTTTTTCCAGCACTGCTAATCCAAGACCAAGTCTTGGGATTTTGTCTTTGTTTCATTGTGTGCAAGAACAATGTCTTTTCAAGAAGGATGGAACCCCAATGAACCACCACCGTACGATGAAGATTTCAACTACTGGAGGCGAAGAATGGAATGCTTCTTAGGAAGCGTAGATATCGATTATATGCTAATATTGAAAAAACCTTCTCAGAACTCGGAACTGAATAAAAACGTAAGTAAAATTATTTGTAATATTTTACCTAACAATATCATATGCAGACTAGAAAAATACAAGAATGCATATGAGCTGTGGACCCAGTTGATCAAGCTTCACGAGACGCCAATGGAGCTAGAAGATCAAGTTAAAGTCGAATCCGGACTCGAGTCAGATCCAACGGAGAAGCCTGCTGAATTAGGGGTTGCGCTCAAGGTTAGTAATATTTACCAAAACACCCTTGCTAGTAGTAGTTTAAAATATGTGCATGTTAATTTGGATATATCTGAAAGTATATGTGAAAATAGTGTACATGACAATACTTGCGAAAATACCCCTAGGACATTTTCTGATAAAACAAATATAATTAATTCAGAAAATACAGAAAATACCCCTAGGATATTTTCTGATAAAACAAATATAATTAATTTAGAAAATACAGAAAATCTGAAAATAATTAATAAATCTAAAAATTCGAATTTAAACCTAAACAAATTTGAAAATTCAAACAAAAAGGATGACAAGGTCAATATCAATCTAGACACAATTAATAAATTGTTTAATAATCTAGACAATATCAATCTAGAAAATTCTATCCAAACCCAAGATAATTTAATTAACAAAAAATTAAATTTTAATGATAAGACTTATTTAATAAATTCCACTAATTATATCAACTTAAAAGGTAAAGAAAATATAAGGATAAAATCAAACACTTTGATAAAATCAAAACGGAAGTTAACAAACTTAAAATTAAATGTTAAAGATAACATATTAAACAAAAATAATCTAGAAAATTCAAAATTAACAATTAATAAAAAGTTAAAAGATAAACCCTTAAAGAAATATAATTCAAACAATTTAATTAACTCAAAAATAAATAAAAACCTAAACTTTAAAAATAAGTTACTAAAGAAAGATAAGTCAATTAACCCAATAAAATTAAAATTGAAAGAAAATTTAAATATTAAATATACTCTTTTAAAGAAAGATAATTTGACCAATTTAATTAATTCAAAATTAAAAACTTAAATTTAAATTACAAATTAAACATTAAAACTTAACTAAAACTAACTCTAATTATACAAGAAATCTTAAAAATAAAAATCAACAATTTAGGAGAAGGCTCCATAATAGCTGGCACCTCCAAAAATAATTTACCCGACAGGGTAACCGAAACAAACTTACCCGGTAGGGTACCCAAAAACCAACCTACCTGGCAGGGCAGTTAGGAATAGAATAAACAGGGACAAAAGTTTAACTTGACAAGTAGTACTGGTGAAGTTTTGGATGATAGTACGTTGGGGAAGCTTGGGCATCGCATGTCTAGAAAGATATGGCTTCGATCTGGTGCATTTGGCCAAGTGGAACTGACCGAAGCTACCCTTAACTAGGTAGACCAAGGTTTAGTACTAAGCTCCGTGGATAGGACTATTCGGAAAACCTCGAAGGGTTGGTTACTTCTAATGATGTCCAGGTGGCTCACCAAGCTTAGAAGTTTATCCGAAGAATGCCTATTTGTTGAGACCAAAGCTAAAGCTGAATCTAACACAAGTTAAACCAAACTCTGTAATTAAATCTAATTCATCTCACAAAATTATAGGATTCCCTGATTGATAATCTAGATCGGGTGAGATGAATAAGGATTAAATTAAAATTAATTTTCAAATTTCAAATTAAATTAAAATTAATTAAAATTAAATTTCATATTTCAAATTGAATTTCAAATTCAAATTATATTAACTTTAAAAACCATTTTAAAAATTCGTTAAAAACTATTTTAAAAATTCTTTAAAAACTATTTTTAAAAATTCTTTAAAAACTATTTTAAAAATTCGTTAAAATCTATTTTAAAAAATTCTTTAAAAACTATTTTAAAAATTCTTTAAAAAACTATTTTTAAAAATTCTTTAAAAAAAAAAGTATTTTAAGAATTCTTTAAAATCTATTTTAAAAATTCTTTAAAAACTATTTTAAAAATTCTTTAAAAACAATTTAAAAAAAAAAAATCTTTAAAAAACTATTTTAAAAATTATTTAAAAACTATTTTAAAAATTCTTTAAAATCTATTTTCAAAATTCTTTAAAAACTATTTTAAAAATTCTTTAAAAACTATTTTTAAAAATTCTTTAAAAAACTATTTTAAAAATTCTTTAAAAACTATTTTAAGAATTCTTTAAAATCTATTTTAAAAATTCTTTAAAAACTATTTTAAGAATTCTTTAAAATCTATTTTAAAAATTCTTTCAAAAACTATTTTAAAAATTCTTTAAAATCTATTTTAAAAACTCTTTAAAAATCTATCTTAAAAATTCTTTAAAATCTATTTTAAAAATTCTTTAAAAACTATTTTAAAAATTCTTTAAAATCTATTTTAAAAATTCTTTAAACTATTTTAAAAATTCTTTAAAATCTATTTTAAAAATTCTTTAAAAAAAACCATTTTAAAAACTTTTAAAAATTCTTTTAAAACATTTTAAAAATTATTTTAAAAACTCTTTTAAAAATGATTTTAAAAACTTTAAAAAATTCTTTTAAAACATTTTAAAAATTATTTTAAAAACTCTTTTAAAAAATCATTTTAAAAACTTTAAAAAATTCTTTTAAAAATTATTTTAAAAACTCTTTTAAAAAATCATTTTAAACTTTAAAAAAAAAAAATCTTTTAAAAATTCTTTTAAAACGTTTTAAAAATTATTTTAAAAACTCTTTTAAAAATCATTTTAAAAACTTTAAAAAAAAAAATTCTTTTAAAAATTCTTTTAAAACATTTTAAAAAATATTTTAAAAACTCTTTTAAAAATCATTTTAAAAACTTTAAAAAAAATTCTTTTAAAAATTATTTTAAAACATTTTAAAAATTATTTTAAAAACTCTTTTAAAAATAATTTAAAAAAAAACTTTTAAAAATCATTTAAAAAATATTTTAAAAATCATTTTAAAACTATCTAAAAATTTTTGTATCATTTTGAAAAATTCTTCTTATTTTTTCACTATAATGAAATTTTGTTAACTTAATAATAGTAATAATAAATTATTTCTATAGTTTATTTTCACTTTAAAAATTATTATTTTGACTTTAAACTCAATTTTAATTTTAAACATCATTTTAACCTTAAAATTAATTTTTAATTTGACTTAACTAAAAATTAAATCTTAAATTAAAACTAAATATTGAAATTACAATTAAAATTAAAATTTTTAACTTAAACTTAAAATTAAACTTAAATTAACCACTAATATTAATTTAAATCTAAAATCAAAACTGAATCAAACATATGTTAATTGACATAAAACATATTATAAAAATCATTTTAAATTACTTTTAGATGCTGTTTTAGAAATCTCTTTAAATTTTTTTTAATAATAATAAGAATTATAACTAACACTTTCATTGACCAACTCAATCAAGTAATATGAAATTTAAATTATTTCACTAAGTATTAAATTATTAAATCAAGTAAAAACTAATCAATAAATTATTGATAATGCTTAACTGCTATTGAATTAATAAAATCTTATCTTATTTAACCTTAAACTAAAGTTAAGCACCTGAATCTAACATTAATTAATAATTGATCAATCAAATTCAAATAAATAGTTATACCAAGGATACAGAGATAATAATATATGTATTACTAAATTAGACAAATGTGTTAGGGCTTTGAAATTTAACACAACCAAACCTTAGTATTAAAGGGGAGATATTAAATTAAGGGGAGTAACCAATTCAGGGGGAGGTTCAATTTCTTTTAAATCCCCTAGAAAAATTAATAAATAAGGAGGATTAATAAAGGAATATCAAATTCAGGGGGAGGTTTATTTTTTAATTATCTCCTTAAGCATTATTTTTTAATCTTCTCTTTAAAATCTCTCTAGAAAATTCTACCTCATTTAAAAAAAAAAAAATTTACTTTGAATAGTTTTAGCAAATATTTTCAAAATTTTAAGTATCAAGTTCAGGTGGAGAAATTAATTAAAATTTTGTGGGTTTTTTTACATCTATTTTAAAACTAACTTATTTTTAAAACACCAGTTTTCATAAAATTAAACTTAACTAAGTTTAATCCCACCTAATTTTTTTTAAAAGTTGAATATTGCAAATTTAAACTTATTTAGTTTTTTAACATATGCTTGAAAATTCAACTTTCCAAACTTAGTTTTTATCAAATTAGCCTTAAAAATTTATTTTGGCAAAAATTTTACTTCTTGGAAAATTATTCTTACTTGTTTAATTTTTGCTTTGTTTTGAAAAATCGAAGTTGAAAATTTACCTTTTTGAAAAGTAAATGTTACTTAAACATGAAAAGTAAAATTGAAAAACCTGATTTGAAAATTTTTACACGCCTGAAAAGTTAAACTTGATTAACTTTAAATTTATACTTTTCAAAATTCAACTTGACTCCCCCCAGTCAACTTGATTTTTTCTTGGATTTAAAAATTGTACTTTTGTCCTTGAATCCTGAACCAAACTCAGTAATTTTTCAAGATTAAGTGTTATTGTTTTAAGTAACTCTACACTATGATTGTTTACCCTTGTTTTTTTGATGAATGCCAAAGGGGGAGAAGGGTTAGGTGGTTAAGTTAGCTAAACCAATCTGAAAAACACAAACTAACTTTAAAACCACACAAATGCATGGTGTTTCGTACATATGCTTTCACTAACTTAACCAGGTTGTCATTCCATCAAAAAGGGGGGATTATTGGTGCGGGTAGCACTAACGGTCTAACCCAGGTTTTGATGAATGACAAATAGGTTAAGTTAGTTGTGTTGTTGTCTGACACTTTGATCGAGTGTGCAGGAGAAGTCCAGACAGGTCGACGGGCTGACCGCACGAAGTCCAGCTAGGTCGACGGCCGACCGGATAGTGGCGAGAAGTCCAAGCGGGTCGACGGGACCGGACGCTTGGCGAGAAGTCCGGCTAGGTCGACGGGCGGACCGGATAGTGGCGAGAAGTCCAAGCGGTCGACGGGCTGACCGGACGTCCGGCAGGTCGACGGGCTGACCGGACGTCTGGCAGGTAAGTAAGGTAAGTCACTGGAGGGGAGTGACTGCGAGGACGCGTTCCCGGGAAGGGAACATTAGGCGTCGATCCGGCTTAGATCCATTTCGGATATCTAAGTCGAGATCGTGACTAGATTCCGGTCCCGGAAGTCCTGGCGCCTGGAAGGGATCCAGGCGCCCGGAGGCAAATTTTATCCCCAGGACGACGCTGACACTTGGAGCATGCTGGTTAGGAGTGTTACGTCACATTCCAGGCGCCCGGAAGGGATCCAGGCGCCCGGAGCAGCATATAAAAGAAGCCCCAGGCAGGAGCTTCAACATATTAGTCTTCTGAGAACTCTGAGTCCAATCACTCTGCTGCTCTGCGCTCCAACAACGTTCACAAAGCTCCGACGACTCAATCCGGCTCTCTTTTTAATTCATTGTTTGTCGGTTAGCTTTGTTTTCTTTCTTTTTCATTAGCAATATTTGTACGTAAATTGTAATTATCCGAATTGCTAGTGAATTGCCCAACGAAAGTACTCAAGGAGTACGGGCCTTAGAGTAGGAGTCGTCACAGGCTCCGAACGAAGTAAAAATCAACAGTGTTCATCTCTTTACTTCCTTACTTTTCCGCTGCGTTTTAACTCGAGATTTTCGAATCGATATTCACCCCCCCTCTATCGAATTCAACGGTCTTACAGTTAATCCAAGGAAGATGGTCGTACTAAGAACTCCTTCACGCGGAGAAGCCTCGTTTTACAGTAGTGTAGGCACAGAAAGAAAGAAGCTAATCTAAGCAGTGGAAGCACACAAGTGTTGTTATAATTTCTGAACTGATGAAAAGCTTCTGGACCTAGGCTATATTTATAGCCTTGGTCAAGGCGCCCTGAAGGGGTTCCGGGCGCCCTGGGGGGGATAAACTTTATCCCCCAATGATCAGATCGAGTCAAATCTCGATCCTGGTCAAAAGTCTGGTCCGGGCGCTCGGAAGGGTTCCGGGCGCCTAGACTGCTCCGGGCGCCCCGGAGCCCAAAGTCAACAGATGTTGACTTTTTCATCCAGGACCTCTTCTCTGGTTCAGTCCCGCCTCGGTCCGGTTCTTCTCCTCCGGATCCGCTCACTTGGGTGATCTCTGCCATCCGGAAAAGGGCTCACCCGAACCCAACTTCCGGTCTTCTCGAGCGGGCTTCCCTCCGGTTTCTCATCCCTCGAAATCGCTGCGTGTTTCCTTCTCATCCACCGGCGTACTCTTTCGCAGTCTTCATCCCTCAGACGCACCGCGTGCCGTCCTTCTCGCTAGCTGCTTCTCTTGCTCCCCGAGCAATCTTCCGCTCCGGCTTTCGTCCCTCGGAACCACCGCAAGCTTTCTTCTCGTCCGCCGGTGTACTCTTCCGCAGCACCTCGTCCCTCGGACTGCCATCCTTCTCGCTAGCTGCGTCTTCGCTCGACTACCTGTGCTCCTAACCTCCTGCATACTTATACACGAGGTTAGAAACACAAAGGACCTAACTTAACTTGTTGATCACACCAAAATAACCTTGGGGGTTCCAACATAGGGTACCTGCTGGAATGATCAGCAAGTTGCAGTGCCATACTAGTAAGTTTAAAGTTTTTGAGACCTAATTTATTACAAATAGAATAAGGAATGAGGCTAACACTTGCCCCCGAATCACAAAAAGCTCTCTCAATAAATTCAGTTCCTATATTGCAAGGAATATAGAAGCTTCCTGGATCCTTCAACTTTGGGGAAGTATTCTTCTCAAAAAGAGCACTGCATTCCTCTGTAAGTGTTATGGTCTCTATATCTCCTCTTCTTCTCCTACTTGACATGATGTCCTTCAAGAATTTGGCAAACTTGGGCATTTGTAAGATAGCATCAATAAGAGACACTTCAACACATATCTCTTTAACTTTCTCCAAGAATTTGCCAAACTCTTCATCCTTCTTGAGCATTACAAGTCTTTGAGGAAAAGGGACTACTCTACTTTGTTGGTTAAGTGGAAGAGTCTCTTCAACCTTAGTGGTACTCTCCTCATCATCTTGAATCTGATTTGGCGTTGGAGGAGAGAGCTCTTCTTCAGTTTGCATCCCTTTTGGAGCAGTCACTTGGGGATCTCCCAAGGTCCATCCACTCCTAAGTTCAATTCTATTACAATGCTCCATAGGATTAACATCAGGTTTACCAGGTAGTTGTCCTGGTGCTCTAGAAGATGAGGAAGCTAATTGGGCAACCTGGCTATCCTGAATCTTTTGATGTCTTTCAGAATTATCCATTCTCTGAGTAAGCTTCAAAATGTCCTGCTTTATTTCATTCTGATTAGAGATAATTTCTTCAAACATCTTCTCGATTTTAGACATAGGAAAGCCTTGAGAAGATTGTTGCTAAAAATTCTGCTGCCCAGACTGAAAATTAGGTCTTGCCCCCATAGATGGTCCTTGATCTAGATTATTTCTATAGGAAAAATTAGGATGACTTTTCCACCCAGAGTTGTATGCATTTGAGTATGGGTTGTTCTGTCTTTGATTAAGACCCATGATGATGTCACATTGCTCTAATTGATTGATTTGTACAGAAATAGCTCCCAAAGGACATGAGTCATTAGAATGTTCAGAGCTTCCACATACTTCACAAGATAAAACCATGGCATTGACCATACTTGAAGGAGCTCCCATGTTTTCAAATTTCTTTGTAAGAGCATCTAGTTTTACAGCCAATAGAGTAACTACATCAACATCAAACTTCCATGATGCTTTTGTTGGGTTTGCACAGGAATAGCCTGTAACGACCCACCTTCTGGGTACTGGCTGTAAGGCCGGTCGCTACAATTACTGCTGTCTATATGCTGTGTGGAAAGCTGGGCTAATTAAAATTTTGCTAATCTAAGTGCTGGGAAAGCTGAAACTGAATGTTTTACATATACCTAATAATTGTACACATGCTAGAGAAGGTATTTATCACTGATACCGGACTTCTGATCGGTCCACGGATCGGTCCACTGACGCTGGCGCGGGGAAGAACCTTTGGATCGGTCGATTGACCGATCCATGATTCACTAGAGTTTCTGTACGCACCTGGATCAGTCTGCCGACTGATCCAGGACCTCACTGATCGGTCGGACTGACCGATCCAGTGGCTCACTGATCGGTCAGCTGACCGATCAGTGGTGTGCTATTCGCGATCCCCCTATCGGGATTCTTTCTGTTCGCGGCTGGATCGATCTGCTGAATGATCAAGCTGTGAACGATCCAGCTGTGAACAGAGAGTTAGGACTGCCGAAACCAGCTCCCTGATCGGTCTACCGACCGATCCGAGACCCCCTGATCGATCTGCTGACCGATCAGGGGTTTCTGATTTCGTATCAGAAACTCTGATATCAGCACTGATGCGTGCCAAAATCATTATACAACACTATAAAAGCTAAAGGAACATTCTACTAGGTAATGGCTAACATACGAAACATGATGTGAAATATGATTCATTACTTCATGACAAGTAACCACGCTAAGGGCAGAAAAACAACTAACAATGTTATGATAGTTAACTCTCTAAAGTTGTAAGGCAGTAAACTTGCTAAATATTCCAAAACATAAGATAAACTTGCTAGATCCCTAAGATCTTTATTCCAGGTTCCTTCCACACACATCTTGATCTGCATTGCCCTCCAGCCTCCACTAGTCCACTTTTCTTTTACCTGTATCTGCAGTATAAGAAAAGTAGCATCTGTAAGCTTAAAAATATTAGTAAGAAACCATCTACCTCACAAAAACATGCATACGATGCAGATATGATTTTTAAAACATGCTATTGGAAATATACTGACTAGGCTAAACATGGCATGGCATGTGATCATACAAGCATAGCAATCAAGAACTAAACATAAGCTATCATAATGTATCGACAAGGAAGAGCTAAACTGAAGCTGAAGCTGAAACTAAGCTGATCTCACATAACTGATTGTGAATTTGAAAAGCTATACATATAATAAGTGAAAATACTAAACATGCTGCTGAGGGGCCCTGGCAACCGTACTTGCTGTGCGCGCATCCCTATCTAAACCCGGGATTGCAAGTTCCGAATCTAGTAGGGTTTACTAGGTTAGCTAAACCTAGGGACGACTATGGGAGTCCAGCCCAGTGGATATCTAATCCAGTACAGTGCCATTGCTGAAAGTAAAATATTGAATGCTATATACTTATTTCGCTGAATCTAGGTTATCTGAACCTAGAACTAGGTTGTCTGAACCTAGAGGCTACTGTGGGAGCCCACCCATTGGACTGTAGTCCTACATAAGTTGAAATAAAACTAATTTGCTATTTTAAATGCTTCTAGTGCATTTAATAAGTTAATTAACTGTCTATTACTGAGCTAGACCTTTAATCGAGCACCTAGGATGCTCTAACTCTTCTCCCTATTAGGGTGACCACCTCTAGGCACCCGACAACGTCTAACCTCCTATCTGAAGAGGGGAAATGTGCTCGGCCCATCTAGAGGTGCTCATCTAAACCCCTAATCTTCGAAGAGAGTTAAATACACCCTAGATATCGATAAAAATCTGCATACATTCTAACTAAAGCACAAAAACTCAAACGGAAGCTATTATACTGCAGGTGAGGGGTTTCTTACCTGGTGTGCTAGATTTCTTACAAATCTAATCGCTAGAAATTCAGGTGGAGACGACTTCTCGACGATTCGCTCGCGTCCACGTGCTCTACTCGCGGAGGGGAACGTCCTCGTGCTGAAATCGTCACCGGAAAGTGTCCTTGGGGCCCTAGGGAGAGAACCCTAGGTCTTCTTGGTGTGGCGCCGAGAGAAGGAGGAAGAGAAGAGAGGGGCGGCGTGCAAGGTCTCGGTGAAGAGGGAATTGCCGAACCAACACAACCAAATAAACCAAACCAACTTAAGTTCTTAATTTATATTAAGTGGATAACTAGGCCCAACTTAAATATAAATATAAATGTTTCCCTTCTCTTTCAGCACGGCCCTGCTGGGTTCACCGATTACTAAGGCTAACTAAAGGTTTAGCGGACCCAAGAGGTCCCGGGTTCGATTCCCGCTTAAGCCTTTTTATTCTTCTAATTATTTTTGCTACTTCCGCTACTCGGAAAATTCCGGAAAAATATCTAAAAATTCCAGAAAAATCATTGAATAATTCTAATGCAAGTTTGAGAATTTTCGGGCGTTACAATCTCCCATACCTTATAAAAAGTTTATCCTCGAACTTAGAACAATTCTGGGTACTTCTGTCTCATGCTGTCTTCTGTCTCCCAAGTTGCCTCTTCTGCTGTGTGACTGTGCCAAATGACTTTGACTAATGGTACTTCCTTGTTCCGTAATTTCTTAACTGCTCGGTCTATTATCTGAATAGGCCGACTATCATAGTTGAGGTCCTCGCGGATCTGTACCGACTGGGGCTCATTCACCTGGGTGGCATCTGGGGTATGCTTCTTCAGCATCGAGACATGAAATACGTTGTGGACAGCTGACATTTCCTGGGGTAGCTCTAGCTCATATGCTACCTTGCCCACTCTTCTGCTGATAAGGTATGGTCCCACGTATCTGGGACTTAGCTTGCCCTTTTTCCCAAAATGCATTACTCCCTTCATGGGAGCCACTCTGAGGAACACTGAATCCCCAACTGAAAACTCTAAAGGTCTGCGCCGTGTATCAGCATAGCTCTTCTGGCGGCTCTGAGCTGTCTCTATCCTCTGGCGGATCTGCTGTATAGCTGCTGTGGTATCTGCTACTAGATCTGTCTGAAGCTCTAGTTCTTTCTGTTCACCACTCTCATACCAGCAGATTGGAGATCTACACCTCCACCCATAGAGAGCCTCGTAAGGTGCCATGCCGATAGTGGCCTGATAGCTGTTGTTGTATGCAAATTCTGCTAAACTCAGATATTTGCACCAACTTCCCTTGAAGTCTAGGGCACACACTCGGAGCATATCTTCGAGTACCTGGTTTACTCGCTCCGTCTGACCATCTGTCTGAGAATGGAATGTTGTACTGAACTTTAACTTAGTGCCCATCGCTGACTGTACACACTCCCAGAAGTGTGATGTGAATTTGCTGTCTCTGTCTGAGATGATGGTTCGTGGGACTCCATGTAGTCTGACGATCTCCTGGAGATACAACTGAGCTAGCTTCTCCATGGAGTTGGAGATCTTGATAGCTAAGAAGTGGGCTGATTTAGTCAACCTGTCGACTATTACCCAGATGGCGTCAAAACCATTCGTGGTTTTGGGCAGTCCCACTATGAAATCCATAGAGATATCCTCCCACTTCCATTCTGGAATCTGTAGAACTCCTCCTGGTCGCTGATGTTGCCTTGACCCTCTGGCCGGTGAGGCAGATGCTAACATATCTGGCGATGTCTCGCTTCATCCCGGCCACCAAAATGGTTCTTCGGGTCTTGATACATTTTGGTGGAACTGGATGCATCGCATAGAGAGTCTTGTGAGCCTCATCTAAAATCAGTCTCCGTAGCTCCTCCGATGGAACATGGAGTCTGTCACCAAAGTACAACACCCGCCATCGGACACTCGAATTCTCCACTTTCGATTCCGCTAGCCCTTGCTTGATTTTCTCGAATTTCAGGGTCCCGCTCCGAGTGATCGAATATCACCAAGCAAGGTAAACTCTAAGGTCATAGTAGAGAGCTGTCCAACGATGAGTTCGAGACCGAAATCTACGATCTCCTGTAGGGGCGGTGACATGGTAAGAGATGATAAGGTAGCACTGGATTTTCTGCTGAGTGCGTCGGCTACCTTATTGGCTTTCCCTGGATGGTAGAGGATGTCTATATCGTAGTCTTTGACCAGCTCAAGCCATCTGCGCTGTCGCATGTTCAGATCCTTCTGAGTGAAGAAGTACTTCAGACTCTGATGATCTGTATACACTCTGCACTGAGCTCCATATAAGTAATGTCTCCAAATTTTGAGAGCGAACACTACTGCTGCAAGCTCAAGGTCATGAGTAGGGTAGTTCTTCTCATAATCCTTGAGTTGTCTGGAGGCATAGGTGATCACCTTGCCATTTTGCATCAGTACTGCTCCTAGTCCCAACTTGGAGGCATCACTATAGATGTCAAAGCTGCTGGTGTTGTCTGGTAGAGTCAAAATGGGAGCACTGGTCAATCTCCTTGTTCTCACAGTCCTCTGTCCACTGAAATTTCCTGTTCTTTCTGGTAAGAGCTGTCAGTGGGGAGGCTATCCTGGAGAAGTCCTCTACAAACTTTCTGTAATAACCTGCTAATCCCAGAAAGCTTCTGATTTCACTGGCGTTCCTCGGTCTTTTCCAGTTACTTACTACTTCTATTTTGCTGGGGTCTACCATGACACCATCCCTTGAGATGATGTGACCTAGGAAAGACACCTGATCAAGCCAGAATTCATATTTCGTGAACTTGGCATATAGCTGATTCTGCTGAAGTGTCTCTAGTACTGTCTTCAGGTGCTCTGCATGTTCTTCCTGAGTTCCTGAGTAGATAAGAATGTCATCGATAAACACAATAACAAACTTATCTAAATACTCCCTGAATACCCTGTTCATGAGATCCATGAATGTAGCTGGAGCATTGGTCACGCCAAAGGGCATGACTACGAACTCGTAGTGTCCGTATCTAGTTCTGAATGCTGTCTTAGGTATATCACCCTCCTTGACTCTGACTTGGTGATATCCTGATCTGAGGTCAATCTTAGAGAACACTGCTGCTCCCTTTAACTGGTCGAACAGGTCATCTATTCTGGGAAGAGGATACCTGTTCTTGATCGTGACCTGATTCAGTGCCCTGTAGTCTATGCATAGCCGCATGCTTCCATCCTTCTTCTTCACGAACAGTACAGGCGCTCCCCATGGTGAGTGACTAGGGCGTATAAAGCCCTTGTCAAGAAGCTCCTGTAGTTGCTCCTGAAGTTCCTTCAGTTCTGCTGGAGTCATGCGATATGGCGCTTTGGAAATAGGATTGGTGCCGGGGAAGAGCTCTATCTCAAATTCAATCTCCCTGACTGGTGCTAGGCCTGGTAACTCCTCAGGGAAGACTGCTGGGTAGTCACATACAACTCGGACCCCTGCTAGCTGTTGGTCCTTGTCCTGGCTGGTATTGACTACATGTGCTAGGTACCCCGTACAACCCGAATCCATCAACTTCTGTGCCTTCATAGCTGAGAGAAATTTCCTGGCTTTTCTCTTTGGTTCTCCGATGTACTCGAACTGTGTTTCTGCTTCGGGTTGGAATACGACTTTATGTTTACGGCACTCTATGGAAGCACTGTATCTGATCAGGAAGTCCATTCCAAGGATGACGTCGTAGTCAGTCATTTCCAGCATGATCAGATCACAAAAGAGTTCCCTGTCTGCTATAATGACCGGCACTGCTCTGAGCCAGTGCGTGGATGCCATGATCTCTCCTGAAGGTAGTGCCATAAAAAACTGACCACTGAGTACCTCTGAGGGTATTTCTAATTTTTCGGAGAACACCCTGGCTATATATGAATGGGTTGCCCCAGTATCAAATAGAACAGTAGCACTATACTGAAAAATGCTAATCTGACCTGTGACCACTGTCGAGGCATTTGCTACATCCTCTCTGGTGAGTGAGTAGATCCTCGCATTCGCCATAGCTGGAGGGGCTTCTAATCTGCCCTGGCTGATAAGTGGACCTTCTAGAGCGGCCTGCATCTGATATAACTGAGCTGGCTGGCCTGCATACTGAATCTGCTGTGGCTGAGGAAGACCGGTCTTGTTCGGGCACTGCTTGGCCATGTGCCCTTCTTGTCCACATTCAAAGCATCCTCGTGTGCCCTTGCGACAAACCCCTGGGTGAAATTTCCCACAAGTAGCACACTTTGGATAACTGGGTCGCTTGCTAGATGGTCCTCCCTTTGGGTCACTCCCTGATTTGCGCTTGCTGTTGGAGTTCCCTTTCCAGTTAGAGCTGTGGCCTTGCTGTTTTTGAGTGTGAGGGTTTCCTTGGCCTTTGGACTCTGAGGAGACCTGCTTCTGCTGCTTTATGCTGTTCTGGTAATGCTCTGTGGTCAAGGCACTGCTCACTAACTCCTCTGTGGTTTGTGGCCTATGTATGCCACCAGCCACGTTCACCGCTATCTCTGGCCTCAGCATCTTGAGCATCAACCGGATTCGTTCCTTCTCTGTGCTGACTAGCTCTGGGCATAGACGAGCCAACCTGTTGAATTTCTTCACGGCTTCCTCAACTGAAAGGTTGCCTTGATGAAACTCAGTGAACTCGTCGTAGTGGCGGTTTGTGACCCGTATGTGAAAGAACTCCTTCTCGAAGTCAGCCCATAACATCTGGTTTACTGGGCGCTTCGTTCTGATTCTTTCCCACCACATGCGTGCGTCTCCTGTCAGGCAGAAGGAGGCACACTTCACCTTCTCGTGTTCTGGCCAGTCCAGAAGCTCCATCGTGCTCTCCAGTGTTTTGAACCAGGCTTGTGCATCCCATGGTTCACTAGTGCCTGAGAAGTTCTCTGGCTTGACTCGCTGCCACTGGATCAGATAGGCTTCCTTTCTTGGCTCAGCTGCTGGGACTGCTGGTGCTGGTACTGGTGCTGGCGCTGTAGGCTGGGCTGGTGGAACCTCTAAGACTTCTGGAGTCGTCAGATTCGGTTCCGGGGTGACTGTGGGGGTACTCTGCTGATTAGCCTTTAAGGTGGCTATCTCCTGTTGCTGTTCAGCTAGCTGCTGCTGTAACTGAGCCACTAATGCTGTAAGGTCTGGAGGAGGCACTGAACTGCCTGCCTCTTGCTGGGGCTCAGTAGCTAGTGCCCTTCTAGCTGGGCGTCCTCGTGCCATTTCTAAAGACATAGAGAACATAACATAACTAATGTAATCACAGTTATATAACTACTGATATCATGTTTAAAAACTATCACATACTAACAAGCAGTAGGCATATAAACATGAACTGTAATAACAAAACAAGGAGCATAAATTAAGTAGAGGTATTCTTACTTGGAAGCTGCAGGTACAATGCTGATGTGTGTGTAGGAAGTATGGAACACTGCTCTGATACCACTCTCTGTAAGGCCGGTCGCTACAATTACTGCTGTCTATATGCTGTGCGGAAAGCTGGGCTAATTAAAATTTTGCTAATCTAAGTGCTGGGAAAGCTGAAACTGAATGTTTTACATGTACCTAATAATTGTACACATGCTAGAGAAGGTATTTATCACTGATACCGGACTTCTGATCGGTCCACGGACCGGTCCACTGACGCTGGCACGGGGAAGAACCTTTGGATCGGTCGACTGACCGATCCATGATTCACTAGAGTTTTTGTACGCACCTGGATCGGTCTGCCGACCGATCCAGGACCTCACTGATCGGTCGGACTGACCGATCCAGTGGCTCACTGATCGGTCAGCTGACTGATCAGTGGTGTGCTGTTCGCGATCCCCCTATCGGGATTCTTTCTGTTCGCGGCTGGATCGATCTGCTGAACAGAGAGTTAGGACTGCCGAAACCAGCTCCCTGATCGGTCTACCGACCGATCCGAGACCCCCTGATCGATCTGCTGACCGATCAGGGGTTTCTGATTTCGTATCAGAAACTCTGATATCAGCACTGATGCGTGCCAAAATCATTATACAACACTATAAAAGCTAAAGGAATATTCTACTAGGTAATGGCTAACATACGAAACATGATGTGAAATATGATTCATTACTTCATGACAAGTAACCACGCTAAGGGCAGAAAAACAACTAACAATGTTATGATAGTTAACTCTCTAAAGTTGTAAGGTAGTAAACTTGCTAAATATTCCAAAACATAAGATAAACTTGCTAGATCCCTAAGATCTTTATTCCAGGTTCCTTCCACACACATCTTGATCTGCATTGCCCTCCAGCCTCCACTAGTCCACTTTTCTTTTACCTGTATCTGCAGTATAAGAAAAGTAGCATCTGTAAGCTTAAAAAGCTTAGTAAGAAACCATCTACCTCACAAAAACATGCATACGATGCAGATATGATTTTTAAAACATGCTATTGGAAATATACTGACTAGGCTAAACATGGCATGGCATGTGATCATACAAGCATAGCAATCAAGAACTAAACATAAGCTATCATAATGTATCGACAAGGAAGAGCTAAACTGAAGCTGAAGCTGAAACTAAGCTGATCTCACATAACTGATTGTGAATTTGAAAAGCTATACATATAATAAGTGAAAATACTAAACATGCTGCTGAGGGGCCCTGGCAACCGTACTTGCTGTGCGCGCATCCCTATCTAAACCCGGGATTGCAAGTTCCGAATCTAGTAGGGTTTACTAGGTTAGCTAAACCTAGGGACGACTATGGGAGTCCAGCCCAGTGGATATCTAATCCAGTACAGTGCCACTGCTGAAAGTAAAATACTGAATGATATATACTTATTTCGCTGAATCTAGGTTATCTGAACCTAGAACTAGGTTGTCTGAACCTAGAGGCTACTGTGGGAGCCCACCCATTGGACTGTAGTCCTACATAAGTTGAAATAAAACTAATTTGCTGTTTTAAATGCTTCTAGTGCATTTAATAAGTTAATTAACTGTCTATTACTGAGCTAGACCTTTAATCGAGCACCTAGGATGCTCTAACTCTTCTCCCTATTAGGGTGACCACCTCTAGGCACCCGACAATGTCTAACCTCCTATCTGAAGAGGGGAAACGTGCCCGGCCCATCTAGAGGTGCTCATCTAAACCCCTAATCTTCGAAGAGAGTTAAATACACCCTAGATATCGATAAAAATCTGCATACATTCTAACTAAAGCACAAAAACTCAAACGGAAGCTATTATACTGCAGGTGAGGGGTTTCTTACCTGGTGTGCTAGATTTCTTACAAATCTAATCGCTAGAAATTCCGGTGGAGACGACTTCTCGATGATTCGCTCGCGTCCACGTGCTCTACTCGTGGAGGGGAACGTCCTCGTGCTGAAATCGTCACCGGAAAGTGTCCTTGGGGCCCTAGGGAGAGAACCCTAGGTCTTCTTGGTGTGGCGCCGAGAGAAGGAGGAAGAGAAGAGAGGGGCGGCGTGCAAGGTCTCGGTGAAGAGGGAATTGCCGAACCAACACAACCAAATAAACCAAACCAACTTAAGTTCTTAATTTATATTAAGTGGATAACTAGGCCCAACTTAAATATAAATATAAATGTTTCCCTTCTCTTTCAGCACGGCCCTACTGGGTTCACCGGTTACTAAGGTTAACTAAAGGTTTAGCGGACCCGAGAGGTCCCGGGTTCGATTCCCGCTTAAGCCTTTTTATTCTTCTAATTATTTTTGCTACTTTCGCTACTCAGAAAATTTCGAAAAAATATCTAAAAATTCTAGAAAAATCATTGAATAATTCTAATGCAAGTTTGAGAATTTTCAGGCGTTACATAGCCACCACTTCTTTCATTCGCCCATTGATGATGGTTTTGTGCTACACTTTCAATGATTTCCTTTGCTTCATCCAAGCTCTTATTCATGAGTGCCCCTCCAGCAGTTGAATCAAGGGACACCTTAGTGTGATAATTGATGCCATTATAGAATGCGTGTAACACAAGCCATTTCTCCAAATCATGGTGTGGGCATTGTCTGAGTATACTATTATACCTATCCCAAGCTTCAAATAGAGATTCTGAGTCAGCTTGTTTGAAACTTGCAATAAGTGTTGGTGCAATCGACCTAGGTTTTGATGTGTGTGTCAAAGAGTTTAAGTTAGGCTTTCATATGTATTTGATATGTGTTTGAGTCTTGCAGGACTTGGTGGAAAACACGACGAACTTGGTTGGAAAGCTCATCTAAGGGCTCAGATCCTTGAGTCGGTGAAGGATGGTGTGAAGACATCCGAGGGACCGTCGGACGAGGAGTGATGGAGTAGAGCCAAGGGAAGTTGACTTCAAGGCAGCGTGAAGGATGGCATGGAGAGGAGTCGCGGGCTCGGGTGCATCTGAGGGACGAAAGCCGAGGAAGAGGGCTTCAAAGGCAACTCCGGAAAGGATGAGTGTGTGAGAATGTAATGGGACCAGTCGACTGGTCATGGTACCAGTCAACTGATCCAACTTCACAGAATGCATAGAAGCATTCTGTGCTTGTCGACTACGGGGACTAGTCGACTGGTCATGGAACCAGTCGACTGGTACATAGTCGTTGGCAGAAAATGGGCTCTGCAGAGAGTCGTTGGCTGTGTCTAACGGCTACATCAGTCGATTGGTGCATGGACCAGTCGACTGGTGTCGGGGTTTGAGTTGATTGTTGATCAACTCTCCCCTCTTATTTAAGAGGATCTTTGGGGGCATGAAGGAGGTTACTGTGTTAATTGTAAACTCTCTTAGTCTTCCCCAAAGCTTCCAAGTCTACTCTTCCTCTCCAATCTTAAGTTTCATCTTGTAAAGAGGAAGAGACCCTTTGTGAGAGGTTTGCTCCACCGAGAAGGAGAAGCTCTAGCCGGAGATTGCCGGGGACTGATCCACCGAAGGATCAAGGGCTCGTCCACCTCAAGGACACGTCGTGGAGTAGGAGCAAGCAATCTCCGAACCATGTTACATCGAGCTTGTTAGCGTTTGTATTTTTCCTTGATTGCTTTCATTGTTTTGTTTAATGTATTCTGCTGCGTACTAACCTTCTTGTAGAGAAGAACTCGATTTGGGGGTGGCCTAGCTATCTAACCCCCCCTTCAAGCCGGCCACCGATCCTCCTACAATTGGTATCAGAGCAAGGTTGCCCTTCAACGGACTAATCGCCGAGAAGAGCATTCATTAAAATGGCCGGCTCAAACATTCATCCACCCAAATTCGAAGGCGGCTTCTCTTGGTGGAAGAAGAGAATGGAGGTATTTTTCAATACCGATTTTGACATTATGCTAATCATGAGAAGTGGTTTTGAAGAGCCCAAGGATGAACACAATGAGACAATCGAGAAAAACAAGATGGACCAAAAGGCAAAAAGAAGAGCATCTAGCAAATTCCAAGGCAATCCATCATCTACTAAATGTCCTTCCCCAACAAGAAGTAACAAGGGTTGGAACATACTCAAGCGCTAAGGAGTTATGGTAAAAGCTAGTGGAGCTTCATGAAGGGACATCGTGTTGGTTGCTACTCGGAAAACCTAATGGTTCCACTGTACAAAAATTTTGTACAAAGGTCTGAACCTTTTCCTAGCTACCATGTGTTCTTTTAAATTAAACTTGGATCGTCTGCGGAACTTAACACGTTTGATCCAAAGTTTAATCTATTTGTTCTTTTAGGTTTAGACTCAGATCTCCTGCGGAACTTAACACGTTCGATCCAAATCACCTAGGTTATTAATTTTATTAAATATTAATTTCTAAAATTGGCTTCCAGTACTGACGTGGCGAGGCACATGGCCTTCTTGGATATGGGAACAACCACCACCGACTAGACAAAGCGTTTTAAGGAAAGTAAATATTTAATTTCCTTAAATAACTTTAGGTCAACCGAAAAGAACAATCAAATCACAAGGAAAAGAAAAAAAATAAAAGAACATAACATCGAAAACAAATTTGAAATACTAGAATCGCATGCCTCTTGTATTTGGTATTTTTACAAAAAAAACAAAACTAGTATGATGCGGAAACAATTACTAGTTTTACCTTTCTTTGAAGACAATGACCTCTTGATTTTCTACCGTATTCCTCTTCTAATCTCGGACATTATGTGGGCAATGATCTTCCGAGACGAGAACCACCTAGCACCTTCTTCTTCTTCCTTCAAGTTTCGGCCAAGCAAAAACTTCCAAAGGATGAAGAACTTTTTCCACCAACCAAGCTCCAAGGGATGCAAGCTTTCTCTCCTTCTTCTCCAAGCTAGAATCCGGCCACCAATTAAAACTCCAAGAGCATGAAGAGGTTCGGCCACAAGATGGAGAAGAAAGAAAGAGAAGGGGCCGGCCACACCCAAGGAGAAAAAGAGAGGAGAAAATAATAGAGTCGTTCACCATGAAGTCTTCTCTACCCCCTCTTTTATAATCCTTGGTCTTGGCAAATAAGGAAAATTTAATAAAAACTTCCTTAATTCTTTTTCCATTGAAAAGGAAAATTTATTTAATTAAAAACAATTTTTCTTTTCAATTTACAATGGCCGACCACACCATAAAATTTCCAAGCAAATAAAATTTTAAACACAAATTAAAACTTCCTTATTTGCTTCCAGAAATTTATAAAAATTTTCTCCAATAATTTTTCCCTTCATGATTGGTTAATAAAAAGGAAATTTTATAAATTAAAATCTTTCTTTTAACATGTGGATAAAAAGAAATTTATCTCTAAAAATTAAAATCTCTTTTAATCTACAAATAAGGAAAGATATTAAATCTTTTCTTAATCTTTTGTAGAAACTAATAAAAGAGAATTATTAATTTTTTAAACTTTCTTTTAAATCATGAACATGGTTAAAAGGAAAGTTTTTACCAAAATTAAAATCAACCTTTTAATCTACAAATAAGGAAAGAGATTTAGCTCTTCTCTTAATCTTTTGTAGAATCTTATAAAAGGAAAGATTTAAATTTTTAAACTCTCTTTTAAATCATGTTATCCACATAAAAAGAAATTTAAAAAATAAAAATCCTTTTATTTTAATTTGGGTCGGCCACACCAAGCTTGAACCCAAGCTAGGGTCGGCCACCTTGAAGCACCCATGAACCAAACTTTGGCCGGCCCCTATGGGATGGGTAAGAAGGTGGGTATAGGTGGGTATAGTACTCTATAATTAAGAGGCTACGATAGGGACCGAGAGGAGAAATTGGTTTTGGTCTCCCGATAAAATTAAGCATCCCGTGTTCGCCCCGAACACACAACTTAATTTTATCAATAATAATTCATTCCACTAGAGAACTATTATTGAACTACCGCACCAATCCCAAATTACATTTTGGGCTCCTTCTTTTTATGAGTGTGTTAGTCTCCCTGTGTTTAAGATAACAAATGTCCACTAATTAAGTAAGTTACTGACAACTCACTTAATTAATATCTAACTCCAAGAGTAGTACCACTCAACTTCATCGTCATGTCGGACTAAGTCCACCTGCAGGGTTTAACATGACAATCCTTATGAGCTCCTCTTGAGGACATTCTCAACCTAGATCACTAGGACACAGTTTCCTTCTATAATCAACAACACACACTATAAGTGATATCATTTCCTAACTTATCAGGCTTATTGATTTATCGAACTAAATCTCACCCATTGATAAATTAAAGAAATAAATATCAAATATATGTGCTTGTTATTATATTAGGATTAAGAGTACACACTTCCATAATAACTGAGGTCTTTGTTCTTTCATAAAGTCAGTATAAAAGGAATGACCTCAAATGGTCCTACTTAATACACTCTAAGTGTACTAGTGTAATTATATAGTTAAGATAAACTAACACCTAATTACACTACGACCTTCCAATGGTTTGTTCCTTTCCATCTTGGTCGTGAGCTACTATTTATAATTTATAAGGAACCGATAACATGATCTTCTGTGTGTGACACCACACACCATGTTATCTACAATATAAATTAATTGAGCAACTACATTTATCGTAAATGTAGACATTTGACCAATGTGATTCTTATTTTTAGATAAATGTTTATACCAAAAGCTAGGCTTTTAGTATACATCCTAACAATCTCCCACTTATACTAAAGACTAAGTTGCCATATCTGCTGCCATACATCTAATTCCCAACATTTCAAAAATCTTGCCTTAAGGGCCTCAGTGAAAAGATCTATAGGTCATCATCTGATGCAATCTAGGCAGCAACAACTTTTCCTCATTTGTATTGGGTGGTACTTGCGCTCTATTGTGTTTACTTGCCTTATAGACTTATGGTTTCTTTGAGTTTGCTACTGCACCAATTTTATTACAATAGATTGTAATAATCTTTGGACAAACCAGAAATCATATCTAAGTCTATCTTGAGGTTATTGAGTCATTAGTTTTTATGGCTACCTCAGAAGCTTGCCATATACTAAGCTTCTATGATGGAGTCCAGAAAAATACCTATGCTTATCACTCTTCTATAGTTATGACTTTACCTCCTAAAGTAAACACAAAACCCCGAGGTTGACTTACTATTGTCCCTTTCCGATTGGATGTTAAAATCCATGCAACCCACAGGAAACAAATTATCTGCCTTATAAGCTAGCATGTAATCTCTAGTGCCTCTAAGGTACTTCAATATATGCTTTACCGCAGATCAATGTCCTTGTCCAGAGTTGCTTTGATATCTAATAACTATGCCCACAGCAAAATAGATATCCAGTCTCGTACACAGCATTGCATACATTAGGTTTCCCACAGCCGAAGCATAAGGAACTGCCTTCATGTCCTTTATCTCCTTTGATGTCTACGGAGACATTTCTTTAGATAAAGTTACTCCATGTTAAAAAGGTAAGAAACCTTTCTTGGAGTTTTGCATGCTTAAAATGAGCAAGGATTTTTTTTCGATATATGAAGCTTGGGATAATTAAAATATTCTTTTCTTGCGATCCCTTATTACTTTGATCCCAAGAATATATTCATTCTCCCAAGTCCTTCATATCGAATTGTTTGGACAACCATACCCTTACTTCTGACAACATTTTGATATTGTTTCCAACTACCAAAAATGTTATCTATGTATAGTACAAGAAATATCACCACGTTTCCATCACATCTTTTGTATACACAAGACTTATCCGGTTACTAAATAAATCCATAGGTGAGGATTCCTTTGATAAAGCGGATGTTCCAAGACCTTGAAGCTCTGACTCAATCCATAGACTGATTGAGCTTGCACACAAAATGCTCTTTGCCATTTGCAATGAACCCTTCTAGTTGTTTTGTATGGATGCTTTCTTCAAGACTTCCATTAAGGAATGTTGTCTTGACATCCACTTGCTAAATAGATAAAAAAAATCCGGATAGACTTAAGCATGACTACCAGTGAAAAAGTTTCCTTTTTCATCAAGGCTTGCTTTGAAAGTTTCCACCTTCCTGTCTATCCATCTTTTCCTATTGTAGACATATTTTCACCCAATGGCTTTTACACCATCTGGTGGTTCTACAAGCTTCTAGATTTGATTAGAATACTTATATTCTAGTTCTGTATTCATTGCTCTTTGCCAAGATGCTGCATCTTTATTTTGGAGTGCTTCATCATATTTCCGGGATCAGACTCATGTTCATTTGAGATCAAGTCCAAAATCTTTCCTAAAACATGAATCCTTTTGGTTGTTTGACAACCCTCCCACTACGATGATGTACTGTCTATAATTGTGTATCAATTGTGATACATGTTGCAGTTTCTTGTGATATTTCATCTTGTACAGTTGGTACTAGATTAGACATGTCCTTTATTATTTCTTTAAGAACAAATTTACTTATGGGCTTGTGGTTTATTACATAGTCCTTTTCTAAAAATCGATCATTGATGCTAACAATGACCTTCTGATTTTTAAGACTATAAACCTACTTTCATTTCTCTAGGATAACTTACAAACAAGTGAATTCCTGTCCAACTTATCATTGTCTCTCTTCAGCATATGTGCTGGACTACCCGAATCTGAATATGCTTCAAAATAGGCTTATGCCTATTTAGCAATTCTATATGAGTAGAGAGTTCTGACTTTGGAATGTACTATGTTCACTTCTGTTTCCAGAGTATATCCTTAAAATGAATTTGGTAATTTTCCAAATAACTCATCATCAATCTACTTATTTCCATAAGAGTCCTATACCTTCCTTTTTCTACACCATTCTGTAGGGGTGTACTAGGTGCAGTTAGTTTGGATTGAATCCCTACTTTTGATAAGTGACTCCTAAATTCTCCAAAGAGGTACTTGCCACTACGATCTCACCGTAGTGTCTTGATACTTTTACTTTGACGTTTCTCCGCATCAGCCTTGTACTCTTTGAACTAATCAAAGTACTTAGTCTTGCGGCACATTAAGTAAATGTATTTGTATCTTGAATAGTTATCTATAAAATAGATGAAATATTCGATACTGCCTCTTGCCTGGATAGTCATAGGATCACACAAATTAGAATGTACCAATTCCAACATATCTTTGGCTCCATACCCCTTAGACTTAAAAGCTTCTTGGTTATTTTTCCTTCCAAGTAAGACTCGCAGGTTGGAAAGATTTCCACTACTAATGAACCCAAAAGTTCATCAGCTACCAATGAATCCTACTTAAGTTAATATAACCTAGCTTTAGATGCCAAAGATATAATTGGTTCATTTCCAAAGGTTGCTTTCTCTTAAAGTTAGAAGATGTGTTACTAATTTCCATTTGTTGAATCGTGGGAGTTATTGGATTATAAATTGTCAAACAACATACCAGAATAGATAACTTCCCTATTTTTCTTGATAACAACTTTGTTATCAAAATAGACACAATATCTATTCTATAATAGTTTAGAAACTGAAATCAGGTTCTTTCTAAACTTAGTATGTAAAGACAATTTCTAATAATCCATATTTTATTCCTATTAGAGAATAAACCTCTCCCACTGCAACAGCTGCTACTTTTGCAGTAATGCCCATGTGGACGGTGTTTTTATTTTCATTTAGTTGTGGGGTTTCCTGGAACCCTGCAATGAATTACAGACATGATTAATGGCATCTGTATCTACACTCCAGGTTCTGGTAGATAACACCACTAGACATGTTTCAACTAATGAATTAAATACACCTAAATTGTTCTTAGTTCTAAGAAGACAGTCTACCTTAATGTCCAAGTCCTATTTCCAATCATTACAATTGAGACTACTAAGTCTTTTCTATAGTATAACAACTAGGGGATTGACAAACATTTTAAATCCTAAGAATCACAAAAATATTTGGTCAAGATCAATTCTTTTAAAATCCCTATGAATTTTGTATGTCACGATAGTGTGGACGTATACAAAATCAAAAAAGAGATTTTATCCATTAATTTTATTATCTCGTCAACTTTACTTTTTGACGAATAAAATTAATAGTTGATCTGTCTTTGATCAAATATTTGGTCAAAACTTTTTGAATTTAAAATAACATTGATTCCTCAAACAATATTATTTAAATTCACCAACACCTCAAACACCGTGAATTTTGTATGCCACGATAGTGTGGACGTATACAAAATTTAAACATTTGTAAGAGGAGGGGTTTACCCATTAATTATCTTGTCAATAAATCTTTATAACAAAATAAAATTACCTCAAACACCGTGAATTTTGTATGCCACGATAATGTGGACATATACAAAATCAAACATTTGTAAGAGGAGTTTTTAATTTTATTATCTTGTCAACTTATTTATTTGACAAATTAATAGTTGGTTTTCTTCGGTCACACAAACAATAGCAGTGACTCCGATGGAGAGGATACTATTAGACGTACCTAAGTGTATACCATTACTTGACACTAAGTCTATTAATAAGATTGTGCCCCTTCCGATGGGGAAGATCACACGCTCTTAATTAACTTCCTATAGTCATCCAAAATGGAAGTTTAAGCTAGTGATCTGCAAACAAGCTCATCCGATATGGAGGAAGGCACTCAGAGCCAATGCGCAAGCTTGTTGCATCACTTATAAACCAGTAATGGAGACCGTGGAATTTATTTAAAAATAAATCCCTCTCCCACTTAGTTATTTAATGTGTGGAATTTTGACTATGCTAGCCTACTTAGCATGCATACTAACAAGCACACCCAACACAGCATAAAAAGCAATAAATAGAAAAATTAATTTTCAACTATTATGGCTTTTATCTATTGCTGTCCTCCGTGTGTCTCCAACCCTAGCTGCTGCCATCTTTGGCCACCGCCACCGGGTCTAGTTGTCGCATCCATCTTGCTCCTTGTTCCGTTGCGCCTCTGGTCCTCAAAAAGTTCCACGCCTTGCAAGATTCGATCCGCGACATAAATAGAATTTTATATTTTTCGATCCTATATTCCTCGAAGGAATGTACATGTAAACTAGATCGAACATAAAATAAAATTTAGATCAATCGATCCTATATTCCATAAAAGGAATGTACATGTAACTAGATCAAAAAATAAAATCTTAATAAAACTAAATACAGCTCCTGCTGTATTTTTATAATACAATCATACACACAGAATAAAATGCCCTTGACATGCCCAAGGGTCCAATCACACACATAATAACTATAAGCCATAATAGTTGGATCCTGCATCCACAAAGTTAGCACATCCTACTATTAACCCGCCTAAATTATGTATGACATGTACATAATTAAACTAATATCAAATACACAGAGACAAAACCCTAGCTCTGATACCAATTGTTGGTTGCTACTCGGAAAACCTAATGGTTCCACTGTACAAAAATTTTGTACAAAGGTCTGAACTTTTTCCTAGCTACCATGTGTTCTTTTAAATTAAACTTGGATCGCCTGCGGAACTTAACACGTTTGATCCAAAGTTTAATCTATTTGTTCTTTTAGGTTTAGATTCAGATCTCCTGCGGAACTTAACACGTTCGATCCAAATCACCTAGGTTATTAATTTCATTAAATATTAATTTTCAAAATTGGCTTCCAGTACTGACGTGGCGAGGCACATGGCATTCTTGGATATGGGAACAACCACCACCGACTAGACAAAGCCTTTTAAGGAAAGTTAATATTTAATTTCCTTAAATAACTTTAGGTCAACCAAAAAGAACAATCAAAGCACAAGGAAAAGAAAAAAACAAAAGAACACAACATCGAAAACAAATTCGAAATACTAGAATCGCATGCCTCTTGTATTTGGTATTTTTACAAAAAAAACAAAACTAGTATGATGCGGAAACAATTACTAGTTTTACCTTTCTTTGAAGACAATGACCTCTTGATCTTCTACCGTATTCCTCTTCTAATCTCGGACATTGTGTGGGCAATGATCTTCCGAGACGAGAACCACCTAGCACCTTCTTCTTCTTCTTTCAAGTTTCGGCCAAGCAAAAACTTCCAAAGGATGAAGAACTTTTTCCACCAACCAAGCTCCAAGGGATGCAAGCTTTCTCTCCTTCTTCTCCAAGCTAGAATCCGGCCACCAATTAAAACTCCAAGAGCATGAAGAGGTTCGGCCACAAGATGGAGAAGAAAGAAAGAGAAGGGGCCGGCCACACCCAAGGAGAAAAAGAGAGGAGAAAATAATAGAGTCGTTCACCATGAAGTCTTCTCTACCCCCTCTTTTATAATCCTTGGTCTTGGCAAATAAGGAAAATTTAATAAAAACTTCCTTAATTCTTTTGCCATTGAAAAGGAAAATTTATTTAATTAAAAACAATTTTTCTTTTCAATTTACAATGGCCGGCCACACCATAAAATTTCCAAGCAAATAAAATTTTAAACACAAATTAAAACTTCCTTATTTGCTTCCAGAAATTTATAAAAATTTTCTCCAATAATTTTTCCCTTCATGATTGGTTAATAAAAAGGAAATTTTATAAATTAAAATCTTTCTTTTAACATGTGGATAAAAAGAAAGTTATCCCTAAAAATTAAAATCTCTTTTAATCTACAAATAAGGAAAGATATTAAATCTTTTCTTAATCTTTTGTAGAAACTAATAAAAGAGAATTATTAATTTTTTAAACTTTCTTTTAAATCATGAACATGGTTAAAAGTAAAGTTTTTACCAAAATTAAAATCAACCTTTTAATCTACAAATAAGGAAAGAGATTTAGTTCTTCTCTTAATCTTTTGTAGAATCTTATAAAAGGAAAGATTTAAATTTTTAAACTCTCTTTTAAATCATGTTATCCACATAAGAAAAATTTTAAAAAATAAAAATCCTTTAATTTTAATTTGGGCCGGCC
Organism: Zingiber officinale; assembly: GCF_018446385.1. Taxonomy (NCBI): domain Eukaryota; kingdom Viridiplantae; phylum Streptophyta; class Magnoliopsida; order Zingiberales; family Zingiberaceae; genus Zingiber; species Zingiber officinale. The sequence continues at coordinate 76,251,704 of NC_055999.1, forward strand.
ACACCAAGCTTGAACCCAAGCTAGGGCCGGCTACCTTGAAGCACCCATGAACCAAACTTTGGCCGGCCCCTATGGGATGGGTAAGAAGGTGGGTATAGGTGGGTATAGTACTCTATAATTAAGAGGCTACGATAGGGACCGAGAGGAGAAATTGGTTTTGGTCTCCCGATAAAATTAAGCATCCCGTGTTCGCCCTGAACACACAACTTAATTTTATCAATAATAATTCATTCCACTAGAGAACTATTATTGAACTACCGCACCAATCCCAAATTACATTTTGGGCTCCTTCTTTTTATGAGTGTGTTAGTCTCCCTGTGTTTAAGATAACAAATGTCCACTAATTAAGTAAGTTATTGACAACTCACTTAATTAATATCTAGCTCCAAGAGTAGTACTGTTGGTGCGGGTAGCACTAACGGTCTAACCCAGGTTTTGATGAATGACAAATAGGTTAAGTTAGTTTTGTTGTTGTCTGACACTTTGATCAAGTGTGCAGGAGAAGTCCAGACAGGTCGACGGGCTGACCGGATGTCTGGCACGAAGTCCAGCTAGGTCGACGGGCTGACCGGATAGCTGGCGAGAAGTCCAAGCGGGTCGACGGGCTGACCGGACGCTTGGCGAGAAGTCCAGCTAGGTTGACGGGCTGACCGGATAGCTGGCGAGAAGTCCAAGCGGGTCGACGGGCTGACCGGACGCTTGGCGAGAAGTCCAGACGGGTCGACGGGCTGACCGGACGTCTGGCAGGTAAGTGAGGTAAGTCACTGGAGGGGAGTGACTGCGAGGACGCGTTCCCGGGAAGGGAACATTAGGCGTCGATCCGGCTTAGATCCATTTCGGATGTCTAAGTCGAGATCGTGACTAGATTCCGGTCTCGGAAAGACGGAATCTAAGTCATACTCTTTGCTATTACTTTGTTGAACTTTAATTGTGCTAACAATCTGTTTTACAGGATATATATTTGCCTCCGGACTAACGTTTGTCGTGCAGGACGGATTCTGCGGGAAAATAGGGTCCGGGCGCCCGGAAGGAATCCAGGCGCCCGGAGGTCCGGGCGCCCGGAGGGGATCCAGGCGCCTGGAACAGCATATAAAAGAAGCCCCAGACAGGAGCTTCAAATAATCAATCTGAGAACTCTTCTACTGCTGGTCTTGCTGCTCGACGTTCAGTGCGACGCCAACAACGCTCCGACAAAGTGCTCCTTCAATTTTTATTTAATTTCCTTGTCGGTATTGCGTTATTTTCACTAGCATTTCCTGTATTCATTCTGTAATCATATTTCGACTTGTTAGTGAATGCCCAACGAAAGTGGTCAAGGACCACGGGCCTTCGAGTAGGAGTCGTCACAGGCTCCGAACGAAGTAAAAAATATTTGTGTCTATTTTACTTTTCCGCTGCGTTTATACTCTAAGTTTTCGAATCGATATTCACCCCCCCCCTCTATCGAATCTAACGGTCCTACAAGTACCACTCAACTTCATCGTCATGTCAAACTAAGTCCACCTGCAGGGTTTAACATGACAATCCTTATGAGCTCCTCTTGGGGATATTCTCAACCTAGATCACTAGGACACAGTTTCCTTCTATAATCAACAACACACACTATAAGTGATATCATTTCCCAACTTATCGGGCTTATTGATTTATCGAACTAAATCTCACCCATTGATAAATTAAAGAAATAAATATCAAATATATGTGCTTGTTATTATATTAGGATTAAGAGTACACACTTCCATAATAACTGAGGTCTTTGTTCCTTCATAAAGTCAGTATAAAAGGAACGACCTCAAATGGTCCTACTTAATACACTCTAATTGTACTAGTATAATTATATAGTTAAGATAAACTAACACTTAATTACACTACGACCTTCCAATGGTTTGTTCCTTTCCATCTTGGTCGTGAGCTACTATTTATAATTTATAAGGAACCGATAACATGATCTTCTGTGTGTGACACCACACACCATGTTATCTACAATATAAATTAATTGAGCAACTACATTTATCGTAAATGTAGACATTTGACCAATGTGATTCTTATTTTTAGATAAATGTTTATACCAAAAGCTAGGCTTTTAGTATACATCCTAACACATCGGAAGCAAAATTGGCAAGAAGAGACCCCCTTCGAACTCAACTCAACAATATCAAACTTGAGAAAGGAGAAAAGGTATCAATTTTACATTCTAGAATTATGGAAATTATTAATGGACTAACAAGTGTAGGTGAGACACTTTCAAATCGAGACATGATGATGAAAGCCCTAAATGCTTTCCCAAAAATCACAACTTGGAGCTCCATTGTAGATTCATACTACATATCAAAGGACCTAGAGAAATCCTCTCTAGATGAACTCTTCTCAACAATGGAGCTCCATGAAACAAGAGTTGAAGGATTAGATGGAGAAGCTCATAGATCAAGAGGAGTAGCCCTTGTGGCAAACAAGGGAAAGGGTAAGAAGAAGAAGTCTTCATCCCCACCATCCTTCGACTCTGAAGAATCAAGCGCCTTAATGGATAGTGATCAAGAGGCATATATGGTAAGAAAAATGAGAAGGGCATTTAAAAAGTTTTCTACTAACAAATCTCATGCTAGGAAAAGCTCAAGAAGCAAAAGTAGAACAAGGAGGGTAATTTTCTACAATTGCCAAGGAGAGGGACACATAAAAGATGATTGTCCTCTCTTGAAGAAGAAGGAAGGGAAGAATACGGAGGAGAAAAAGATAAAAGAAAAGGGGAAGAAGGCTCAAAACCTAAAAGCAACATGGGATGATCTTTCATCATCATCGGAGGAAGAAGAGCATCATGTAGTTAATTTTACTCTAATGAAAATTGATGATATAGCCTCCACCTCATCCGAAAATGAAGAGGGAAAGAGCTCAAGTGAAGATGAAGAGGGGAGCTCAAGTGAAGGGGGAGGTCAAACTTCGGATTCGGACTTCTCGGTAAGTGAGGTACATAATCTTCCTCCCCATATTTTAATCAAAATTATTTCAAGTACAAATGATGATTTGTTTAAAGATAAAAGGAAAAATAAATCCTTGAAAAATGATATTTGCATGCTTGAAGCAAGATTAGAATCCATGTGCTCTAAGGACAACAATATGCATGTTTCTTCTAATTCTTCAAATGATTCATGTTTAGAAGAAGAAAATAGGAAATTAAGGGAAAATGTAGAATACCTTACCAATGCCCTTAAGAAATTTGAAATTGGCTCTAAAACTCTAAATATGATCATTGGGAGCCAAAGAGCAAGTTTTAAGAAAAATGGGTTAAGATACAATGAACCCAACAATGAAAAGACTTACCATTGTCTACTTGCTAGGGGACAATCAAAGACCAAGACCATAGATAGAAAATGGATTCCCAAGGAATATTTGGTTAACCCAATTAGAAAGAATTTCTATTGGGTACCAAAATCAATCCTCAAGGGTTAGAGGATTTTGGGTCAAGTCAATCATGGAAATCTTAATTTAAATCTTTGAAAAATGGTTGACTTGAAACCTTAAGGGGGAGCACTTAGCCTTGATAAAGATTCATGATCAAGAGGGCTAAGTAGAGGTTACCTTTATCTCACAATGATTTTCATTATTTTCTAACCATAAATGTGAGATATTAGGATGATACAAATAATTCACTTATGCTTATGGCATTTTGATGAGTTATGATATGTACCAAACTGTTAGTAATCATAGACCAACTATGGGGAAAGCAAATGTTTAATTAATGGACATCTTGCCCATAGATAATAGTTGGATATTTTAAATGTTTTGAAAACAATTCTATGTTTTATTTATTATGGCATAGCTATATTGAAACATATGATTGCAAAACTAGGTTTCAATTTGATACAAACTTGCATGTTTTTGAGATTTTTGAGATTTGGTCAAAATTTCAAAAATATTTTGACTTTTTATGAAAACATATTTTTCCTAGATAAAGGACATTCTAAGAAATATGTTGTCCAAAATTTCATGATTTTTTGAATTTTCTGAAATTTTTTACGCATTTCTGAAGTTAGCCTCAGAAGGTTGAAATTTGATTTCAAAGTGTACCAGTCGACTGTGTCAGGTACCAGCCTTCCAGCATTCTGTTGGTTTCTAAAATCAATTTTTTGGTCAAATTTTCAGATATACTTGATGTCATATAGTGTATGATTGTTTGGTACAATCTTTTTGATGGTGTCAAAGAGGGAGAAATGGGTAAGTTTAAGTTAGAAACCTACTTGTGTGCAAAACTTGAAAATTAAGTTTGAGAGCATATGTTAAGGGGGAGCTTGGGTTTTATGCTTCATGTTTACATATTGCTTGTAATTTTCAAAGTTATTATTTATGCATAACTTAAATATATTGCCACATATTAAAAAGGGGGAGATTATTGGTGCAATCGACCTAGGTTTTGATGTGTGTGTCAAAGAGTTTAAGTTAGACTTTCATATGTATTGGATATGTGTTTGAGTCTTACAGGACTTGGTGAAAAACATGAGAAACTTGGTTGGAAAGCTCATCAAAGGGCTCAGATTCTTGAGTCGGTGAAGGATGGTGTGGAAGACATCCAAGGGACCGCCGGATGAGGAGCGATGGAGTAGAGCTAGGGAAGTTGACTTCAAGGAAGCGTGAAGGATGGCACGGAGAGGAGCCGCGGACTCGGGTGCATATGAGGGATGAAGGCCGAGGAAGAGGGCTTCAAAGGCGACTTCGGAAAGGATGAGTGTGTGAGAATGTATTGGGACCAATCGACTGGTCATGGTACCAGTTACTGATCCAGCTTCACAGAATGAACAGAAGCATTTTGTGCTTGTCGACTACGGGGACCAGTCTACTAGCACATAGCCATTGGCAGAAAATGGGCTCTAAAGAGAGCCGTTGGCTGTGTCTAACGGCTACATCAGTCGACTGGTGCATGGACCAGTCGACTGGTGTCGGGGTTTGAGTTGATTGTTGATCAACTCTCTCCTCTTATTTAAGAGGAGCTTTGGGGGCATGAAGGAGGTTACTGTGCTAATTGTAAACTCTCTTAGTCTTCCCCAAAGCTTCCAAGTCTACTCTTCCTCTCCAATCTTAAGTTTCATCTTGTAAAGAGGAAGAGACCCTTTGTGAGAGGTTTGCTCCACCGAGAAGGAGAAGCTCTAGCCGGAGATTGGAAGTGACTGATCCACCGAAGGATCAAGGGCTCGTCCACCTCAAGGACACGTCGTGGAGTAGGAGCAAGCAATCTCTGAACCACGTTACATCGAGCTTGTTAGCGTTTGTATTTTTCCTTGATTGCTTTCATTGTTTTGTTTAGTGTATTTCGCTGCGTACTAACCTTCTTGTAGAAAAGAAATCGATTTGGGGGTGGCCTAGCTATCCAACCCCCCCTCCTTCAAGCCGACCACCGATCCTCCTACAATAAGATTCCTCATATGAGCTGTTTTACTGGGAGGATAAAATTTATCAAGAAATTGTTGCTCACATTGTTCCCATGTGGTGATGCTATTTGGAGCTAAAGAATATAACCATTGCTTAGCTCTACTTCTCAAAGAAAACCCAAATAATAACAAGCGCACCACTTCAGAAGGAACACCATTCATCTTTATTGTGTCGCATATCTCATAGAAGACCTCCAAGTGTTGATTCGGGTCTTCATGCGGTCCTCCACCAAACTGATTTTGCTGCACCATAGAAATGATAACTGGTTTGATCTCAAAATTATTTGCTTCCACTGAAGGTCTTGAAATGCTAGATCTAAACCCTCTAGCGTAAGGTTCTGCATAATCCTTTAGTGGCCTATTTACCATGTTAAAATGTTCTTGTTCTGTTTGTTGTCTTTGCAGAATTTTTCTTCTATGAAATGTTCTGTCTATCTCGGGATCTAGAGGAAGAAGCTCTCTTGCAAAGTTAGATCTTCACATACACAAGAACAAGTTTGCAAGATATGTTTAAAAGAAAAGAGGAAAGAAAGAGAAAAGTTAGATCAAAAGAAAAACAGAGAAAATTTATACTAGGATGAATTGCAACAAAAAGAATTGACAAGAGGTAAAAGGATATACAAGAAAAATAGAATTTTAAAGATTTTTTTCAACTATGTAATGAAACGAAAAGAAAGGTTATGTTTAGACTAACACAATTGATAATCCCTAATGTTATACCGCAGTCCCCAGCAATGGCGCCAAAAACTTGTTGGTGTTCTGCAAGTGTACGAAAATGTCGTAAGTAATAATAAAAGATATCGTATCCATAGGGACTGGAATAACCACTAAAGATGTCTCAATGCAAGTTAGCGAAACAACTAATCAATTGATTCACAAAAGCAAAGTGTAACTATGAAAAGTAAAACTTTGAAACAAAAGAATAAGAAACAAGAATAAGGGCAATGATAAAGGGATGTTCTAGGAGCTTTGGTTTCTTTATAAGGATATTCAATGTAAATGATCTACCAAATCTTATTCTTCAATTGTCCGTCATTTGTAGAAGGTTGTCGGTTCTCTCTTGCAATAGACAACCGGCCTAGGACTGAAATATATCTAAATGTGATCAATTAGGAATGAACTCTATGTTGTCCTTACACGGGCTTGCCTGTCACATGCGTCCCTCGGATAATCAACATAAGAATTCATCACTTTTCAACCTCATTAAGATATAAAGATTAATGCATACAATCTATCCTACCCTCTTGAATAACCTAATTTCCCCTTCAAGATTACTCCTCAAACGTCCTTACACGGGCTTGTTCCTGTCACGAACGTCCCTCAAAAAATCGAATGAGAAACAATCTCTACAAGATCCACAAGATATTCAAACATTCAACCAAGCATGGTAATTAGGTCCAAACACAACAATCCATGCAAGATCAAATGGATACAAACAGGGCAAAATTATAGAAATAAGAATTTGGCAAAGCCACAAGAGTTTTACATCAAATCTCCATTACAAATACTCCCTCCATCCTAGAACAAGAGATCTACTCCATAAAATGAGGTAAGAAATCCGAAGAGAAGAAGATTACAAACATTCTTGATCCCAAATCCAAGAAAAGAGAGAAAGAAAGCTTATTTATGATGAAGAATGTCTTCGGATCCAATCCTCGATTTCGGAGTCGATGCCTTGAAGATCTCCCCTTGAATCGCTGCAAAATCCCTCCAAGATGGAGAAGAATCGCCCAAATCTTGCTCTCTCCCAAAGGGGAGAAGATCCCCTTTCAAATCTTGAAGAAGGCCTTATATAGAAGGGGGGTTTGGGTGCCACATGGCCCCGAGACACGACTGTGTGAAGCTCACACAACATGGCTCACTCCCCTCACTGCCTATCTCACACGGACGTGTGGTCTACATGGTCGGGCATGCATCTGCCACTGCTCCCCTTGCACAGCCGTGTAGATCTACACGGCCCGCACTGCCTCCAGCTCTGGAGCTCCTGCACGGCCGTGTGATGCACATAGCCAAGGAATTCTTGGGCTCTGGAAATGCTGCATAGCCATGTAGATCTACACAGTCGTGTACAACTTCAGTTCTGGATGGCTTGCAAGGTCGTGTGGTGTACACGACCAAGAACCTTCTTGGCTTCAAACCTGGCACGGTCGTGTGATGCTCATACGACCATGGCTTCTTCCTTCTCTACTACAGCCACACAGGTGGTGATCACCACACGGCCTGGGCAACCCCCCATGTCATGGTTGTGTGGCACACTGGGCTTGTGCCTTCCTTCTTCGTTCAAGCGTCAAATCTTCTCCAAACTCGACTCCTGCACATAGAAAATGGCGAAAAAGAAAATCTTCGAACAAAAAGAGTAAAATATGCTAAAAGGAAAGCTGGAAGTACGAAAATGCAAAGATAAAGCATGCTTGAAGTACGTGAATATGTGTCAAAACATGCTAAACAAGTGTATACAATCTACGCACATCAACACTATCTCTCTTTTTATTCTTTTCCATCACATTTTATCTCACTTCACACTTTCCATTCCTCATCCTCTCTCATCATGCTTTATCTCTTCTCATACTTTTTCTCTCCTCAAATCTCTCCTATCATACTCTCTCTTCTCATTTTGCTCTATCATACTTTCTCTCTATCGTATTTGTAAAATATGACACCCAAATAATAATTAAATAATAAAGTTATTTGAGAAATAATCTTATTAGATTTTTCATAAATTTTTAGAAATATTTGGGGATTTAAATGGAGTTCATATGACTCATTTTCCGAGGATGAGATTATTGGACGAGAGAAAGCCCGTTTAGATTACCTAACTTACATGGGAGTTGATTAGGGATTTAACTTAGGTTTAATTTAATTAAACCCTAGGTTTTATTTCTTATTTTGCCCTTATCTCCCGATTCTTTCTCCTCCGACTTCGCCGAACCCATTTCTCCCGATCTCCCCTTCCTCTCGTCTCTACCCATTTCTCCCGATGCCTCATTCTTGCGTGACCATTCTATTCCTCCACCTAATCCATCACCCTCTCCATTTTCCCTTGGTGTCACCTCTACTTGACATCACCGATGTCGTCCCGTGCCATGCTGCCCAGCGGACACCCCCCGATCTTATTGGCGCCGCACGACCACCGGGCATACCTTCTTCCTTGTCGACCGCATGCGCCCTCCAGCCATCTTTCTCCTCAGATCGTTTCCTAGTGTCACAGTTAACCGAGGGTTACCGTCACCGGGAAAAGGAGATTCAACCAAGATATTAGGGCAATCCATTCCCCTTGCTTGCAGAGTCAAGAAAATGCTGTGGATCTTGCATCAGAGATTCCACCGTCTCTTCCTTTTCACCGCTTTTGGATAAGGTGTAAGGCATGGTCGGTGTTTAATTACCTAGAGTCGATCTCTGCAACTATTTGGGGGATATTATGAGTAGGTGTTTGATCGATTTATGAAACTCTGTGCATTCATGTGGTGATGCAGGATAGATGTTTGATGAAATTCCCTAAGTCTTCTTATCTCCTCTGTTTCGGCTGGCAACCCCATTGGAAGCCACTTGTTTCTACCTGTTGCTGTGAGTAGCTGTCGGGACAGTGGGCATCCACTGTAAGAGGCTGTGAGGTAACAAGAACCTCATTCCATGTTGTTGTTTCATTCATGTATTTAGAATTTGATTAGTGGCAAATATGTGTGTAAGTAAGTTTATTATATGAAATTGGAATTTGTTGATTAGTAGATGATGTTGTTAGTTGGATTAGGAATGAGAATTATGGTTTAATTAGTTTTGGTTAAATTAACCCTTGACTAATAATAATGGGGTGTTGGAGTTTGTGATCGATTGTGGATAGGTGAGTTTTGAAGATTAATTTCATTTCTACATTTGTTTGAAGATTGATTTAAGGTGCATTAGATTGATTGATGACTTGTAGTAAATCTTTACTAGAAAATGAAGTGGTTAGGGATGTTGAGTCTATTTGGTTATGGATTTGGGATTCATTTATGGGTTGATTTCTCTAGTTGGATTAATTTACAAGGAGACTAGCTATGAAGTGAAAGGATTGTGGATTGAGTTAAACCTAGTTGGATTAATGAATTAGGTTAATTATTTCGATTTGAGTTTTCCCTAATTAGATTGAGGATTTTATTTAGCTATTCACTTTGTATGTAATTAGCTAAATACATTATATGTTTTCAGGACTGTGATTGGAGGCGAGCATCTCGATTTGGGATTGGTTTATCATGATCGATAATAAAGGCGGCTATTTCTTCCTTGACCTTTATGTAGTTTGCCTTTGAGCTTAGTGCATGGTTATTATTCGATGGATTAGGCTGCTTTACCTTATATCATGTTCGTTTGTTACTTTCCTGCTAGATACTTATGCTTGATCTTTGAGATTTCTAGTTATATCATATACAGTCTCTACTCTTGATATCTACTCTGCTATATTCACACGTGTAGAGTGTGTATTATAGGGATTGTTGGGTTGTTTGTATTACCATGCTGATTATGCATATGACGTGGCTTGTATGTAGGTTGGTATATGTTATAGGAGTCATCATGTTGATCGTATATTTACATGTTGTATGTACACACGTGTTGGTTATGTACTTTTGGAGGAGTTGTGTTGATTGTATTTTTGCTGTATATACACGTGACTGATGTGTTTTTACTGGAGGATACACGTTGATTGTACCGATGTTCTGTGTACCTGTGTTTAGAGGGATTATTAGAGATTTTTGGGTGATTGTACATGTGTAGTGGTGTACATGTGTTTGGTGGGATATGTGGATATATCATTACGATTATATTCATGTTGTGGGGAACTTATGTGGATTTGGGGGTTGTATGGATGATGACGTTGCCTGTATCACGATTATATATATATCATGTTCATCATTTATTACATTGCTGATGATTATTGTCTCCCTTCTGGTTGAGAGAGTCGTCAGTCATTTATAGTTGTCCTTTCGACCACTGATGGAGAGTGGTAGCTACGAGTGGAGCTAGTCCTGTCACAGTTACTCATTCGCTCAGTGTTCTGTCAACCTCAACCACTCTGGAGTAGTAAGTCTTGAGGGTATAGTAGTCAGAGGGCTAGAGATGTGAGTAGTCAGGGACCCTTAGCTTTGTAGTTAGATAACTACTTAGCTGACTGTCCGCTTCGGCCGCCTATAGCGGTGCATGTACTGGAGGCTAGTACGGTTTGTCACGGACCCAAGCCTCTCGGCCATACAAGGGTCATGGTGTCTAGAGAGGTGGCGACGTGACCATGGAGCATGCATACGTATTTTTTGCATATGATGCACGGTGCATCTTTGGAGATATATTTGCATACATGCCTAGTAGATACTAGATGCATGAGATTGTGATTGTTGCACTTGTTTGAGATATGCTTGTTGTATATGGTTGTCATGCTGCATACATGTTATTTATTTTACATGTATATGCAGTTGTATTTATATTGCACAGGTGTCATGAGTAAGTTTGTTGCATATCCGATGAGTTTACTGATCATTGTACCATGTGTCATTTCCAGATTGGGTATGTGTTTATCATTTTGTCAATTGTAGTATGTGCAGTTTTTGTATGTCAGTTATGACTGTTATACCATGTGAGATAGATTGATACTGGTAGTTGTGTTTATTGGATATGTTAGTATGATCATGTTCTTTATTCTCTATTGAGACTGTATACTTTTGATCTCCATGTTTATTTATAGACCATGCACTATCTTTTCTATTACCCACTGAGTTATCTATACTCATCACCACATTTATATCTTTATGTTTGTAGGTAGCAGTTAGATGTTTGGTGTGTCGCTTGGAGTATCCTGTCTGCCGGGTCCTACGTCACATCCGAAGGCCATTTTGGGTTTTGTATATGTTTTATTTGTATTTGGTATTTGCTGTATTTGGTGTGTTGTTGTATTTGTTGTTGTGATTGTTGTAAAAAGTCTAGCCGGATAGCAGTGTGTTGATTTGTTTTGTATTAGGCTTTCCGTTATCGTTTTTCTGCTGTGTTGGTTTTTAATGCAGCCGATTGGGTTGTTCATTGTATATATATTACTGCGTAGTTATGTTTTATTATGTTCCAGCCGAGTGGGCTGAATATAAACTGCATGGTTGTGTATATATTTCAGCCGCATGTGGCTAATGTATTTTGTATGTATGCTTCAGATTGTCACCGGTACAGGGGAGATGCTGCCGAAATTTTTCGGTAGGGACTCCTTTGGGGGCGTGATAATTTAGTGGTATCAGAGCAAGGTATATGATACTTTCTATGCGTTCTGGATTTTCGAGATTGATCTGATACCAATTAAGTGGTATCAGAGCAGGTTTACGATGCCTGGTGTTCGTGTTTTAGGATTTCGTGTTTCAATTTTCTTGATGTGACTTTTCAGGCTTTGGGACCAGGCAACAGCAGGACATCTCCAGGCTATAGGAGGTATGTTTGCATATTGTTATCATACATTTCTGTTGGTATATGTATTGGTGTCCATGATAGTTAGTTATGACATGTGTTAGTACACTTTTGTTAGTACCTGTCTAGTTGTTGTATCATGCATTTCATGTGTTGGGTCAATCACTGATCACGGTTGACCCTACTGGAGATCAAGGATTACAGTCTCAGGGGATTCGTCATATCATACTACCAGTAGTTTTAGTGTTTGTTACTACGAGTTGGTTGAGAGTTAGAGTCACATACCACTCTCTGTTATTATTAGCTAGGTAGTGGATGATATCTGTATACTCATGTGGACTCAGTTAGTAGAGTACTGGTTTACTCCTATTAGTTCAGCCAGTTTAAGATTGATTTATCTGGTTGACTGGTGTAGTTGGGGTTTGACTTATTTTAGTTGGTTTTGTGTTCCTGTTAGTTCGATCAGTATAGGATTAATTTGGATTCTTTTTTATTCTGTCTGTAGAGGACCGATTTACCCTGGTTGACTTTAGTAGTTGGGTATTGATTTACCTTTGCGATTTGGGTAGTTGTGTACCACTATAACCTTAGCTAGGTTCATCAGTGGATGATTGTTTTATTCTTGTTGGATCATATAGTAGTTGAGGACCGATCTATTTTTGTTGGTTCGACTAGTAGGGAACCGACAAACTCTATATTATAGGGATTCCTATCTTTGGGTTGTTTCGTGCTTGGTTAGATATTTTGGAAGACACATTTGAGTACATGACTTGTACCGTCGTGGAAAAGACTGAATTAGCCATATACCATTGTCGCCTTGGTCAGTCTATAGAGGATCAATGTATCATATTCCATGGGAACTTTGACCATGGATTGTCTATATCTGATTGGATGACTTGGAAGGTACATTCAGATATGAATCTAACACCCATAGGATCTCTAATAATTTCATATGAATTTTATCATGATTAGAATGGCCCTTATGTGAATTTTCCCAAAAATAAGAGAAAATAGAATTAAAAAGAGGCATGACCAAGGTTTGAACCTTGGACCTCTTGTTAGATGCATGTATGTGATAACCAGTAGCCCCAGCAGGGGTGTGCTAATAGGAAAAGGAGGGAGATTGTAGTTAAAGTGAAGGCCCTTTCACTTAGAAGGAAAAGTTTGAGTTGCCTTCTTCCTCCCTAATGAAAAGATGAATTTATTTTCTTCCTTCATTGAGCATAAATAAGAGAAAGGAAGGGAAAAATCTATTTTTTCTTCTTCCTTCCTTCTCCTTTCTCCCTCCACCGAAACCTAAGCTCTCTCCTCCTCATTGTGCCGAACTCAAGCCAAGGAATTTTCTCTAGGAAAAAGCTTCACAAGCAAGGGTATTTTCATTAGTAAACCAAGCGGAAGGAAGTAAGTATCTCCCTCACCTGCAGTACAAGTAGTTCCGTGTGTTTCATGTGTTAATAATGTTCAAAACCTAGGATTAGGTTATTGTATGTTTCGGCCAAGAAGGGATAAAAGCTTTAGAGGAAGTTTAAGACCTCAATTATGCTTGGTTATTAGTCCTCATGATATGTAGACCATTATGTGATGTTAGTATAAATTTTTCATGCTTCATGTTGCTTAGAAATTTCATGCCATACTCTTAGGGTTTTGGCCAAAGAAGGATAAAGGGGTTAGAGACAATTTAAGACCTCAACTATGCTTGTTTATTAGTCCTCATGATATGTAGACCATTATATATTGTAAGTTTAAGTTTTCATGCTTCTTGTGGTATTAAAAGTTCAAGAACCTTACCCTTAAGGTTCGGCCAAGATTGAATGAAAGGTTTAGGGAAAAGTTTTAAAACCTAACTATGCTTGTTATGTTTCCTCATGATGTATGATTCTTGATATATGGTTAGTTTAAGGTTTCATGCTTCATGTTGGGTTAAAAACCTAGAATCCTACCTCTAGGTCTCAGCTAAGTTGTGATTTAGGTTTTGTAGGAAGATCAAAACCCTAACCATGCATGCCAATGACTTTCTATGATAGAATATGAATTTATGTCACCATGTTAATTGATATGCACTTTATGCCATCATGTATGATTCCTATGATATGCTATATACACGTTATGCCATCATGTTATGATTTCTATGATATGCTCCATGTTATGTGCACATTATGCCACCATGATATGATTCCTATGATATACTATATGTTATGAGCACTCATTGCCATCATGTTATGTTTATGCAAGGCTTATGTATGAGGAAGAGCCTAAGAGATGCTTCCCTTAAGTTGGGATTAAGAGCACTCTTCATGAAAGCCTAAGAGATGCTTCCCTTAAGTTGAGACTAAGAGCACTCTTCATGTTATGACAAGAGATATGATATGCTATGATATGACAAGAAACATGTATGCTATTTTACTTTTGTATGACTTGTACCAAGGTTGGGCTCATAAGCACCCCTAGGTCGATGGTCTATGAAACGAGCCTAGTAAAAAGGAATGGGCTCCTAAGTTGCCCCTAGGTCGATGGTCAATGAAACGGGCCTAGTTCCTAGTAGGTTCAAGATTAACTACCTTGAATCTACTTAGGATGAGCGCATTCATGTATGTATGTGGTACAAAGTCGGGCCCTCATGATGAAATTATGTTTAAGTATTTATATGATATATGTTTTCAAAGGACATCTTGCATATACTCATTTCATGATACATGTTTTCAAAGGACATCTTGCATATGTTTATTCATGCTAAATGTTTCTTTATGTTTTAGTAAGATGTTTTTTTTTTTTGAAAATATGTCTATGATGCTTAGATGATCATGCTACTCCTTATGTATGAGTTTCTCACATGCTATGTTATGATTTACTTACATGAGTATGACTCTACTTTATGCTAGCATGCAGATTTATATCTAGATGTTGATTGAATGAATATGTCACCACCTTATGTTAAGATGCATGATGTATGTTTTGTGAGTAGGAACGAATCTTACCAAGCCTATGTGCTTATAGTTTTATGTTTTCCTTGTACTACAGAAAAGGGTAAGGAATGGCTACACTAAGATGAGCAGCAGGAAGGGCGAAAGATGTGTGTGGGAGTGGCATGGTGGAAAGAAGATTTATTTTATATTTCAAGACTTATTCATTCTCTAAGTTTTACCTATGAACTATTTTTTTCTACTAGATACTTTTGGATAGTTTATACTTGAAGTGAACTTATGTTTCATGTTTTATGCTTTAGTAATATGATCATGCTGCAAGTAGTAAATATTGAATCAAGTTATATACACTAGCATGTTAACACGTTTACTATGTTACATGAGGTTATAATTCACATGCCATGTTTTATTAGTATTCTTTTATGATAGCATGATCAGTAGTTAGTTTTCTTATATATATATGTGCTTCCGCTGCCATGATTTCCATATGTATGCATGATTCAAGTAAGTAACCCCGTCCCTCCCTTAGGGTATAGTAGAGGGGCGGGCGTTACAATTTGGTATCAGAGCAGGTCTGCCTTTCCACTACACACACATCAAGCTTCCATCCTGTCACTTCAAGTAAGAATTTCTATGCCATCTTTATGCCTACTCTATTTCTTTTGTGCATGATAAGAAATGCTTTAATCTAAGTATGCATTCCTACTCTATTCTTTTAAATTATGATAAGGAATGTTTTAGTCTAAGTATGCATGAAGGTAGGGTAGGAATGATGATAATTTATGCTAAGCCCTGTTAAGAATGATAATGACCTTATGCTAGCCTAGTTAGGAATAATAATAACTTATGCTAGCCTTGTTGTCATTTATGAAGATAAGCATGGCTAGAAGACGCAATACCAGAGCCGAGGAGGCGGTACCCCCACCTGATCTGATGCACGTAGTCACTGAACTTCAACATCAGGTCACTGAACAATAGCAAGTAATAAATACTCTGATGAATCAACAGGGGAACCCTACCACCCCACCATGGAATCAAAATACGATGCCAGTCATACCTACGGTTGTGCCAGTACCACCAGCACCAGTACCACCCGTGGGTCTTGCTCCAGTGGTTAGACAGGAGGCGTACCTGATTCAGTGGCAAAGACTGAAGCCGGAAACTTTCTCCGGTAACTGTGAACCATGGGACGCTCAAGCCTGGTTCAAGACTGTGGAGAGTATAGTAGAACTCCTAGATTGGCCGGAACATGAGAAAGTCAAGTGTGCATCATTCTGCCTTACGAGTGATGCCAGAATGTGGTGGGACAGTGTCAAAGAAAAGAGACAAGTAAACCAAATGAGATGGACGGACTTCGAAACTGAATTTTTCGAAGAATTCTTCCACATGCGTGTGACGAACAAGCACTACGACGAGTTCACCAAATTCCGACAAGGTGACCTATCGGTTAATGAAGCGTTGAAGAGATTCAACCGACTAGCATGCCTATGCCCCGAGTTGGTCAGTACAGAAAGAGAAAGGGTCAGACTCATGCTGAAGATGCTCAGACTCGAGATAGCCCTGAACGTGGTCGGCGGAATTAATAGACCGCAGACTGCAGAAGAGCTAATCAGCAGTGCCTTAATCACCGAACACTATCTGAAGGCGTTGAACGAGGGCAAGAGTCAAGCCCAGTCAGGAGGACAGAAATCTCAAAATACCAGAGTCAACTGGAAAGGAAACCACAGTGGCAAGAGATAGCAATGGAACGACTCTAAAGGTGGTCTAGCAAGCAAGCAACCCATGTTTCCTCAGTGTATCACCTGTGGAAAGAAGCATCCAGGGATATGCCGGATAGGCACAAATAGGTGCTACAACTGTAGATTGGAAGGAAATGTGGCCAGGAACTGCCCTACTCAGGTTCAGACACCTCCTCAGCAATATGTTCAGAACCGAGGTGCTCCCCCATAGCTACATCAGACGCAGACTGCTATAGAAGGGACTTCGATAAGCCAAGGAAGATTAGAAGCCCCGCCAGTCACAACGAATGCTAGGATTTTCTCCCTCACCAAGGAAGACGTGGCAAATGATTCTACGGTTGTCACAGGTCAGATATTTATTTTCAGTCAGCCTGCTACTGTATTATTTGATACTGGGGCAACGCACTCGTTTGTCTCTACACTTTTCACAAGGAAGATAGACATGCCACCACAAGCCTTAGATTGCAAGTTCTTAACGACCCTACCTTCGGGAGAAGTAATGCCATCTACTCATATGCTGCGAGCTGCACCCATCAGAATCACAGACAGAGAACTCTACTGTGATCTGATAGTGCTTGACATGCAGGATTATGACCTTATATTGGGCATGGATTTCCTGAGCAAATATGGTGCTTCGATAGAGTGCCGAAAAAGAAAAGTAGTCTTTCAGCCTGAAGCAGAACCGATGTTTGAATTCATTGGGAAGCCAAGGGGAATTAGGTGTTACGGGGTCGAAATTATGTCCGAACAGCTCTCTACCCTGACAGTAGCACCGACGCTGTTCGACGATATATTGGGGAAACAAACTCGTGACCCAAGCATTCAAAGGATCAAGCAAGAGAGCTTAGAAGGAAAGAATGATGGATTCCGTATCGCTGACAGTGGAGTATTATACTTCAGGGACCGCTTATGTATTCCCGATGATACAGAGTTACGAAAGAAGATACTGGAAGAAGCCCATGCAACACCCTATGCGATGCATCCTGGATCCACCAAGATGTACCAAGACTTGAAAAAGAGATTATGGTGGTTCGGTATGAAAAGAGACGTGGCTCAGTATGTCAGTACCTGCCTGACCTGCCAGAGAGTTAAAGTAGAACACCAGAGACCTGGAGGAGTACTGCAGCCAATTCAGATTCCAGAATGGAAATGGGAGGACATATCTATGGATTTCATCTCCGGATTACCCAAAACGACGAACGATTACGATGCTATATGGGTAATCGTGGACAGATTGACAAAATCCGCCCACTTCCTAGCAATCAAGATGACCCACTCAATTAAGCAAGTGGCTCAATTATATGTCAAGGAAATTGTTAGATTACATGGGATTCCTAAGACCATCATTTCTGATAGAGATGGTCGCTTTGTTTCACATTTCTAGGAATGTGTTCAGAAGGCTCTTGGTATGAAGTTATTATTCAGTACCGCCTTCCACCCTCAGACCGACGGACAAACAGAAAGGGTGAACCAAGTACTAGAAGATATGTTACAAGCTTGCACCTTAGACTTTAAGGGAAGCTGGTGCCGATATCTATGCTTAGCGGAATTTACCTACAACAATAGTTACCAAGCTACTATTAGAATGGCGCCTTACGAGGCATTGTACGGGAGAAAATGTAGATCCCCTATATGCTGGTACAAAGGTGGTGAAAAGAAGGAGATGGGATTCCGAACAGATTTCATTGACAACACCACTCGTGTTATACAGAACATCCGCCAAAGAATAGAAACTGCTCAGAGTCAGCAGAAGAATTATGTAGAAGAATTAGTGTCGGGGATTCGGTATTTCTCAAGGTAGCTCCTATGAAAGGAGTGATGAGATTCGGAAAGAAGGGAAAACTAAGCCCGCGCTATGTGGGACCCTATCAGATTCTGAGAAGAGTCGGCAAGGTAGCTTACGATCTAGAGCTGCCCCTGGAGATGTCGACGATTCACAACGTGTTCCATGTTTCAATGCTCAAGAAATGTATTCCTTGCACAGACCTAGTGATCGAACCACAGACAGTGCAGGTTCAAGAGGACCTAAGTTATGAGAGCCAACCGGTTCAGATATTAGATCGAGATGTCAAAAGACTAAGGAACAAAGAGGTGCCCTTAGTAAAGGTCCTGTGGCAAAATCAACAGTTCGAAGAAGCCACTTGGGAACGTGAAGACGATATGAAACAAAAGTACCCGGAGTTATTTTAAGTTCGAGGACGAACTTTTATGAGGTATAGGGGACTATAACACCCATAGGATCTCTAATAATTTCATATGAATTTTATCATGATTAGAATGGGCCTTATGTTAATTTTCCCAAAAATAAGAGAAAATAGAATTAAAAAGAGGCATGACCAAGGTTTGAACCTTGGACCTCTTGTTAGATGCATGTATGTGATAACCAGTAGCCCCAGCAGGGGTGTGTTGATAGGAAAAGAAGGGATATTGTAGTTAAAATGAAGGCCCTTTCACTTAGAAGGAAAAGTTTGAGTTTTCTTCTTCCTCCCTAATGAAAAGATGAATTTGTTTTCTTCCTTCATTGAGCATAAATAAGAGAAAGGAAGGGAAAAATCTATTTTTTCTTCTTCCTTCCTTCTCCTTTCTCCCTCCACCGAAACCTAAGCTCTCTCCTCCTCATTGTGCCGAACTCAAGCCAAGGAATTTTCTCTAGGAAAAAGCTTCACAAGCAAGGGTATTTTCATTAGTAAACCAAGCGGAAGGAAGTAAGTATCTCCCTCACCTGCAGTACAAGTAGTTCCGTGTGTTTCATGTGTTAATAATGTTCAAAACCTAGGATTAGGTTATTGTATGTTTCGGCCAAGAAGGGATAAAAGCTTTAGAGGAAGTTTAAGACCTCAACTATGCTTGGTTATTAGTCCTCATGATATGTAGACCATTATGTGATGTTAGTATAAATTTTTCATGCTTCATGTTGCTTAGAAATTCCTTGTCATCCTCTTAGGGTTTCGACCAAAGAAAGATAAGAGGATTAGAGACAATTTAAGACCTCAACTATGCTTGGTTATTAGTCCTCATGATATGTAGACCATTATGTGATGTTAGTATAAATTTTTCATGCTTCATGTTGCTTAGAAATTTCATGTCATACTCTTAGGGTTTCGGCCAAAGAAAGATAAGAAGATTAGAGACAATTTAAGACCTCAACTATGCTTGTTTATTTGTCCTTATGATATGTAGACCATTATATGATGTTAGTATCAATTTTTCATGCTTCATGTTGCTTAGAAATTCCATGCCACACTCTTAGAGTTTCGGCCAAAGAAAGATAAGAAGATTAGAGACAATCTAAGACCTCAACTATGCTTGTTTATTTATCCTTATGATATGTAGACCATTATATGATGTTAGTATAAATTTTTCATGCGTCAAGTTGCTTAGAAATTCCATGTCATCCTCTTAGGGTTTCGGCCAAATAAAGATAAGAGGATTAGAGACAATTTAAGACCTCAACTATGCTTGGTTATTAGTCCTCATGATATGTAGACCATTATGTGATGCTAGTATAAATTTTTCATGCTTCATGTTGCTTAGAAATTTCATGCCATACTCTTAGGGTTTCGGCCAAAGAAGGATAAAGGGGTTAGAGACAATTTAAGACCTCAACTATGCTTGTTTATTAGTCCTCATGATATGTAGACCATTATATATTGTAAGTTTAAGTTTTCATGCTTCTTGTGGTATTAAAAGTTCAAGAACCTTACCCTTAAGGTTCGGCCAAGATTGAATGAAAGGTTTAGGGAAAAGTTTTAAAACCTAACTATGCTTGTTATGTTTCCTCATGATGTATGATTCTTGATATATGGTTAGTTTAAGGTTTCATGCTTCATGTTGGGTTAAAAACCTAGAATCCTACCTCTAGGTCTCGGCTAAGTTGTGATTTAGGTTTTGTAGGAAGATCAAAACCCTAACCACGCATGACAATGACTTTCTATGATAGAATATGAATTTATGTCACCATGTTAATTGATATGCACTTTATGCCATCATGTATGATTCCTATGATATGCTATATGCACGTTATGCCATCATGTTATGATTTCTATGATATGCTCCATGTTATGTGCACATTATGTCACCATGATATGATTCCTATGATATGCTATATGTTATGGGCACTCATTGCCATCATGTTATGTTTATGCAAGGCTTATGTATGAGGAAGAGCCTAAGAGATGCTTCCCTTAAGTTGGGATTAAGAGCACTCTTCATGAAAGCCTAAGAGATGCTTCCCTTAAGTTGGGACTAAGAGAACTCTTCATGTTATGACAAGAGATATGATATGCTATGATATGACAAGAAACATGTATGCTATTTTACTTTTGTATGGCTTTTACCAAGGGTGGGCCCCTAAGTGCCCCTAGGTCGATGGTCTATGAAACGGGCCTAGTAAAAAGGGATGGGCTCCTAAGTTGCCCCTAGGTCGATGGTCAATGAAACGGGCCTAGTTCCTAGTAGGTTCAAGATTAGCTACCTTGGATCTACTTAGGATGCGTGCATTCATGTATGTATGTGGTACAAAGCCGGGCCCTCATGATGAAATTATATTTAAGTATTTATATAATATATGTTTTCAAAGGACATCTTGCATATACTCATTTCATGATACATGTTTTCAAAGGACATCTTGCATATGTTTATTCATGCTAAATGTTTCTTTATGTTTTAGTAAGATGTTTTTTTTTTTGAAAATATGTCTATTCAGCCGTTACTAGGGTGTATAAATTGGAGAGTACAATTGGGTATATGATTTGTACTGACGTGAGAGAGTTGAAGTTACCTGCTTATCCTTTACGGGACCCGGTACCATGTGAAGAAAGAAGCAGAGAATGTTTTTGGAGATCAGGTCATCACTTAGTGATTTCTTTGAGGTATTTGGAGAGAGAGTAGTTCTCTACTTCTTTTGATAGCAGGATGGTTTATAAGACGATGATCAGTCGACTCGTCTAACGTTTTTCCATGGGAGATCTTGACTCATGGAACTATTAGATATGATTAGATATCCTTGATATACTTAGTGATATATATCTCACAATGGTACAAAGGAAGTGGTGTTAGTTGAGTAATACCTAGGAGGTCTGACCGTAACTAGGTATAATTTCATATGATGATCTTTGAGGAGTAGAGAATAGATTGAAAGATATTTTGATCAGCTATTTAGTTATAGTGTTCCTCTATCTTTGTGTTCATTGCTCGATACTGGAGGTTACTGAACCTCACGGTGGAGCAATAATAGACTGATGGGGGTATAAGACAATGGTTAGACGACTCAGCTAATATTTGTTAGTGAGAGCCCTAGAGCAAATCATGTGATGATTGTTGTATGGACTCGATGTTGTTAGTGAGAGCCCTAGAGCCAATCATGTGATGATTGTTGTATGGACTCGATGTATCATATTTCTATATTTATAAAGGCATTTCTTTATGGTTATCATACTTACTTGTATTGGTGCCAAATAACTAAGTATAATAGCGTCCTTGAGTAGAAGGTTTTTATCTATATCAATCGATTGATTGAATTGATAGTGAGATGATAAAGAGAGCACTACTCTTAATCATTCCTAGTCAAGTATTAACATTCAGGGACAATGTTAATGCGATGAGATTAGCATGTAGGTCAACTTGATGACTTGATTTCACAAGTCATGGATATGAGATATCAAGTTGACACATGGGTATGCATTGAAGAATGTATACTGAATGACCC
The DNA here is from genome assembly GCF_018446385.1 of Zingiber officinale. Classification (NCBI taxonomy): domain Eukaryota; kingdom Viridiplantae; phylum Streptophyta; class Magnoliopsida; order Zingiberales; family Zingiberaceae; genus Zingiber; species Zingiber officinale. The sequence continues at coordinate 76,273,896 of NC_055999.1, forward strand.
GCTATGAGAAAGTATCATGGATCGTTATATGAGTGTCATATACTTTCTCATGTGACTATTAGTATGACTATCAGTCCTTGGACCTGAAGTCACCATGGTTCCCTATATAAGGAGTTGCATACTTTGGCTTCGTCAAACGTCACCCGTAAATGGGTGGATGATGTCTGCCTTTTGCATGTCACAAGGTGCTCCAAATTAATAAAGATTGGAACTCATTTAAATTAAAACTAATATTGTAGTAACGAGTCCCAAGTCGTATTTTTCCAAGGTTAACTAGTGAATGTGTGTATATCCTAGAATTAGTTCCAATCAAAGTATTACATCACAAGATCAAAGAATAAGATCTAATAAGGTTCACTCTCATCTAAACATGATCCATTTCCTTCTCATCAAATAAGCATCAATTAAATTCAGATTTAAATGCACCATTGACTCAATTAACATACCTTCTATTTAAAGTCACAATAACAAAGTATTCCAAGCATTCTACACTCACCTTCTCAGAAACAATTTGAATCTCAAGTTGAGCATTCATCATCATAGCATGTTCACAGTTACAACAATCAAAAGTTAAGATCAAGGAGTTTTGATATAGGAATGGATTAAAGGCAAATAAAATTATGAAACTTCAAATCTAGATCAGATTATAGAAATTAAGAAGCTGAACAAAATTTGGATTACAGCAGTTCATCAAGATCAGGTTAGCAAGTAGAATTTCAGAATTGGGATTGCAAAGAAGAGCAAACAGAAATTAACAAAATCTGAAGTAAGAAATATAGAACAAAGATTAAAACACAATCTAAACTATCAAATCTTCAAATCTGAGCATGTTCAAGCAAAATTCTAAAACAAGATAAAGAAATCTAAAAGCCTAGCATTCCACAATCCTGATCCAAGCTCAACCTCCTCCAATCTGCTGTAAAACCAACAGAAATGCTCTCGGAACCCCTATAAGCATTCAACAACAATCAAACAAGCTTCCTTCTATTACCAGGAGATGTTCATAGCTCTGGGAAACCTCCTCTCAGCTCATACCCGCTGGTAATCTCATCAGCCGAAGAACAGAGCTAAAATCCTGTGAATTACAAAACTAAGTCGATTGATCGGATCTACTTAGCTTCGCTGCGGAATGGAGATCTGAACAAGATCAGAAGCTCTCAGGAGACCTCCCTCGAAGCTCTGGTGGATGCGAAATTCGCTGATCGGGAAACCTCCCCTCAGGAACGCGGCGGCGGACAGAATTCAAGTCGCCATCGGGAAACCTCCTTCAAACTCTCTGGTCATCGGAAGATGAACGCCGGCAGCTGGAGATCGCCGTCGTTGAAGAAGAGGAAGAACTAGATCTGATTTGAGGAATGGGAGCGTCGGCGTTGCAGCGGAGAAGAAGACACACTGTAGCTCAAAATCGCGAAGCCGAGCCCCGGTGCACTGTAGCTTCTCACGAAGCTTTTAAACCTCCTCAAAATTGATCGGACGGTCCAGAACAATCTGGGTCTTGATCAACGGCTGGATGAGGTCAGATCTGGATCAAAACTTCTGGATATTCATCAATGGACGAGATCTGCTCCTCATTAGGTCGGATGGACCAAATTCTCAACGGATGGCTCAGATCTCTCTGATCTTCAACGAACGGTCCATAATGTTCCAAGGTTTGATCACCTCGTTTAACCCTTGATTTGAGCCCAAGTGTGGTATAATCTGATCGGGTCCCTGACCCTTTTGATGCCTACAAAATAAGAATCAAATATTTGCACCAAATACCATGAAAATAAGCTAATTTACAATTAAGTCCAAAATCAAATGTAATTACAAAATGTAATGTATATATGAGTTTAAGTTATGAATAGACCATCAAAAATATGCATTATGAATCAAAATAATATAGCTAAATCATGGTTATCAAATCCCCCACACTTAGTCTTGGACGTCCCGTTCAAGTCAAGAAACTAAAAATCATCTCCACACAAATTTTCTAGCAATACCTAGAAGATGGTAAAAAGAATTTAACTACGATCATTTTAAAGATCACAAACAATCATGAATACAATCCAAACAATAATCAGTAGGTATGGTAGTTTCAATCCAATTGAAAAATTAAGCAAGATGCAATCTCACAAAGGATTTACCTATTCTAGCTCTCACACTCAAAACATGTATTAGTGGAGTTCAACTCAATGCAACTCACAACATTTCACTACCATAAGCTTGCTTAGTGTCTAATTCTCCACCACCATAAAACATAGCATACATGAATCAAAAGGATTTTATCATCAAGAATTTAAATGGAAGCAAAAAGAACAATGAAAGTGAATGAAAATGGCAAAAGAAAAGTATTTAATGAAGAAAATGAGAAGATAAGAGTATTGGAGGAATATACTTGATGAGTTGACCAATTTGATGTATAAAGAGATGAATACCATTTGTTATTACCACTTCAAAGTATCAAGTTATCCTCTCCTTCAATTTGAATGCAAACATAGAATCTTGATACTCTATCTCTAACTTTGATACTCTCTTGAATGTGTCATTTTCTTCACTGGTTTCCACTTCAATTTCAACATTTGGAACTAAAACAATTCAATATCACCTTATGAACAACTCCCTCCCCCACACTTAAAATGTAGGCCGTCTCGGGCAATACAACACATCTCATGCATACAATGCATTAACACTCTAGAAGCTACTGTCTATCATTCTGCAGATTTTCTTATTCTCTCTGTTGCTGCTGCATTTCATGAATTCCTGCATTTTATGTTCATCTCTTTCATTTCAGCAATAACACAGCAAGATAAAGATCAGTATTATATTCCTGCAGCTTCCAAGATCAGATCCCAATTGTCTTCAACAATGAAGTTAATTCCATCAAGTTTCTGCATATTTTCAAATGTGCAGTGAAGTATTAAATTCAGCTCAGAATTTCCAAAATTTAGCTTAAAAGTGGAATTTAAGAAATGAGATTTAGTCTTTGACACACAGATTTTCTTCCTGCTTCAGAATCATCTACAGAATTGTAACTCATTTACAAGGAAGTTAATTTCTAAACAGAGCTTGAATCTGAAATGGCAGAGCTTGTATCAACTATTGGAGAAATTCAAGAATTTTTCTTATCTTCTTCAAATTTCCGGTCTACTCTTTTAACTTCCCAAAGGACTATCTTCTAACATTGCTCTGATTTCTAACTCAGTCAAAATCTGGAATTTAAAGGTGAGGATGTCAATAAGCCATGAATTGGTAGCCATGATTTGGTAGGAGCTTCATTTCCAGTAATGGTTAGTTTCCATTCAATCCTTTCCTTCTCTGAATTTTCTAGCACTAATTAGATTCAGTCATGCTCAGATACACTTCTGCATATTAGAATTCTAACTTGTAGGACACTTGGAAGAGGAGGAATAACATATGTCAATGAGAAAACTAGAAGTTTATGTGAGTTTATCAATAACCAGGAAGTTGTACAGAAAGTTTGGCACATAACTAGTCCAAATTGATACACAAATGCTACCCTGCAACCAATCACTTGACAGAGAACTTACAGTAGTCACCAGCTGGCATTTTCAGAAATCCAAAATCCAGTCTTCAGTTTCAGAATTGCAGCTTGATAACACAGCCTCAAGTTCAGTGTATCATCTTTAAATGTGCCATTTTAAAATTCCATCCAAGTAAATGGACAGCAACAAAAAGCAGATCCAGCTCTGGATTCCAGCAGCCACACCTTTTATTTCTTTCTTTCTCTGTTCTGTATTCCAGCATCCATATGATTTTGATTCACAATCCCAATTACTCAGCAGCAACAACTATCAGCTTCAGCCCCTCTAATTCCAGGATTCATCACATAAAAATTTAAATCTTGATATTTGCATTCCCATTGTATTGACAAAACAGATTAAACCCATCAAATTCCCTTTTCATTAATTGGATTCTGAATTTGTTAACAAGTATATAAACAATGTACCTCACTTCCCTTCCACTTTGCTTGAGATTTGCAATTCTATAAAGAATCTGTATGTTTCTGAGTTTGGAGTTTCTTTTGGATCTGAACAATTGATACATCCAATGTTAGCTGTTGAAGACTTGATTTGCTGGAATTTCGGATTTAGTGCAACCATTTCAGTTTCCATTCCTCAGCTTTGTATTTCTGTTTGATATCAAATGTCTTTCCTATAAATCTTGTAAACTTTGGAGAAAACAGATCAGCATCTATCAATACTAAAACAACATCCGGATTTCAATTTTTCCATGAATGGATGGCTTTGAACTCTATTCCATGCATCACTGTGCAGATTTCAGCATTTTCCTACACAATTCTTGACTTCGTATCAACTAGTAATCTTGAAGCCACTAAAAATCCCCATCATTCTTCATCTAACTTCTAAAGATCTTAATAAATGCATACTTGAAAGCTTCACAGGTTTCGGCAGCTCCAACTCGTCTTAATCCTCTTCCCAAATTGGCACAGTTTATCACCACTTCATCCTGCAGAATCTGCACTTCCATGTTGCTACTTCTCTATGTTCATTTCTATCCTTTGCAGCCTTTTGTTCTGTAAATATCAGAACTGAAATTAAGCTCTGATATCTAATTTATCACTGCTTCAGTATCAGAAAGCTGCCAATATTCAGTTAAAGAATTCCGGAATAGGTTGGCACAAGTTTTACTCCTCAAGAGCAGGATAACATAAGACTAAGTATTCCTGCATTTCCATTTTTCAATCAGAAATTCTAACTTCTAAACACACCAGAGCTTATGAATCAATAACAAAATGACTTCATGGAACGGATCCTTGATGTAGAGTTTCAACAGAGAATATGGATCTTCAGCATTCCCTTTGTTTAACAGTTTGGCACGCCCCTTGTGCCACTGTTTTCTTTTCCTGAATTCTAACAGCCTACTAGCTTCTCTATTTCATCTTGCAAGAATACCATTTGCTACTCCACTATTTCCACACTAATTGAATTTGTTCCCCACCTATTTCTGCAACTTCTTAAGCTTCCATTCCTGAACATCATGAGTGGTCTGATTTGAGCTTGTTTCTGCAGTGGCACATCTTAACTACAAAAGTTTCAACTCAATTCCCTTAGCAAATTCCCTGTTTTCATCAGCTTTTTATTTTCAGGTAAAGAGCAGCACCAATTCTCTGTTTTAAAATAATTCCATCAACTTTATACAAAAATTTTCAGCACTCCAGTATATTACAGGTTTTGAAGAAAAATTGCAAGAACACCAAGTACAAATTTAGACTCTGCATTCTGTTTTCTTTATTACTGCCCTTACTGCATTCTTGCACTGCAATTACCATGGTAATCACATTGAACTCACTGTTCAGAAGTTTACAACAAAAGCAATTGGTTCAAATGGATTCAATTGATAATGATTGAATAAAAGCTTCATTCCAAATCCTTTGATCTTGTCCTTACAACTAGAATTGTACTCAAAAGGATCTTCAACAGTTTCTTCTCTGAAATTACAGATATTAACTTCTCAACTTTTGCAAGTCAGACTTATTTGTTCAGATTTTGCACTTTTAAAGCATCCTTCACCTCAAACAATGCATCCATCAACTTAAATTCACAAGTTCAAGAACTTCCAAACAATTAAATTCCTCTATGAGTCTCAGGCATATGCAATTTCCCCCACACTTAAAACTTAGTTCATCTTGCAAATCTAACTCATCAGGCAATTAACCCAAAACTCTCAACAAAATAAAATAAGAATGACAAGCAAAGTGGAATGAGAATTAGAATGCTAGATGAAATGAAATTTTCTAAATAAAATTGTGGGAAAGAAATAGGAAAGTATGAAGGGAAACACAATTGACAAAATCCTCAATTTCCATGCACACAAATGCTATTGTGACTTTGAAAAGAAACTAAGCAAGTTCTAGAGTTCAATTGCTATGAGTGCATGCCACACAAAAATAAAATAGAGTATAGGCTTAAAGTGGTCCTCTCTAGGTATTTTCGTGAAATCAAGCTTGATTAATCAAAATGGAATCCACCACCATTTTAACCAATTTCATGTAAGGAAGGCATCCAATCATGTCAAATGACCTAAAATTGATGATCAAATTTAAGACAACTTTTACCATCTTAAAAATATTACTAGAAAAATTCCATGAAGAATTTATTCAAAAATGACATGCTATGTAAGCAAAATGCAAAGTATGGAAGCAAATGTGAAAATAAAATGCAAAATGTAAAAACAAAGTGCAATTGCAAAGTATGTAACTAAAGAAATGCATAAAAAGAATTTATTAACAAAGCATGAATTAAAATGCAAAAGAAAGCTAAATTAGAACCAATTCCCCTTCATTCCGGTGGTCGAAGAAGATTGAGAAGAATAATCCATGCCGGTAGTGGAGTACTTTTGGTTCCACTCAATTCCTTTTTATTCTTCATTTTTCCTTTCAAAGCTTTTTCTGGAGAACGGAGGCGGTTCAGTTCAAGCATCCACTCCGGAATCTTATGTTCTCCTACAACATCAATCAAAGAAAACGTCTCCCACACGCATGTGAGGTAAAAAGAAGATAGGAGAATATTAGTGTGGGTAAAATATGTATCAAGAAATGAATCACATCTAATAAAGTCAACAATTGGTACCTCAATGAAATTTTCTGATAAATCATAAGAAAAACTCACCTTTTCATGTTGAAAGGTACCTGGAGTGGTGATTATTACCTCCTTTTCATCATGATATGGCTCAAGCTCTTGTTCTGGTGAATGTACATCCTCATGTAGTGATTCTTGGATGCTTGGCTCCATAGCACAAGTCCCTACACTTACATCTTCAACTCTTTGTGATTCTTGAGGTAATGCTTCCAGTAAGCAATACCCTACACTTAGATCATCTTCAAAAATATGTTCAGAACCTGAATCACTTACAACATCTTCAACAACAAAATCATTAGGATCAGAAATTTGCATAATCACATAATCATCACAAAAAATATTAGAAAAATCATGTGAATTAATGGAAGTAGGGTCAGGCCTGGCAGAATCGCTACTTTCCATCTCTCCACTGGAGTTTTGTGCTTGCGGCTGATTAATAGATGATGTAATCTGATCTAATTGAATCTGTAGGTTCTGTATCCTTGAGAATTGTTGCTCTTGATGTTTGATCATTTGTTGCATCATCTCCTTGAGTTTCCATGTTGACTCATCCATCTGAGGGTCATTTTGTTGAAAAGATTGTGGCATAAAATTTGTTGAAACTTCTTGGAACCCATATGAACTCTGGTAAGCTGAATATGGCTCAATAAATTGTCCTCGTGCACTTTCATACCTATTTTGTTGATCCATGTTTGGGTAAAACTGATACTCAGGCTGAAAACACTGATAACTCTCCATTCCACCTCCAAAATTCTGAAAATATGGATCCATGCTAAAGAAATCTCCTGTTCTTTCAAAACAACACTACAAATCAATGTTAGAAGATTCTAGAGCATAAAGTTTCAATCTCATGAAAACATGAACAGTAAAAGCAATTAATAATTCAAGAACAACCCAACATGAAAATACAAAAGAGAAATAAGCAATCAAATCAATCAACATGCTAACAAATAAAATCAATCAATGCATCAATCTAAAATAAACACACTACTAGTTAGTTGCTCCCCGGCAACGGCGCCAAAATTTGATGTCGGCCTTTTGCATGTCACAAGGCGCTCCAAATTAATAAAGATTGGAACTCATTTAAATTAAAACTAATATTGTAGTAACGAGTCCCAAGTCGTATTTTTCCAAGGTTAACTAGTGAATGTGTGTATATCCTAGAATTAGTTCCAATCAAAGTATTACATCACAAGATCAAAGAATAAGATCTAATAAGGTTCACTCTCATCTAAACATGATCCATTTCCTTCTCATCAAATAAGCATCAATTAAATTCAGATTTAAATGCACCATTGACTCAATTAACATACCTTCTATTTAAAGTCACAATAACAAAGTATTCCAAGCATTCTACACTCACCTTCTCAGAAACAATTTGAATCTCAAGTTGAGCATTCATCATCATAGCATGTTCACAGTTACAACAATCAAAAGTTAAGATCAAGGAGTTTTGATATAGGAATGGATTAAAGGCAAATAAAATTATGAAACTTCAAATCTAGATCAGATTACAGAAATTAAGAAGCTGAACAAAATTTGGATTACAGCAGTTCATCAAGATCAGGTTAGCAAGTAGAATTTCAGAATTGGGATTGCAAAGAAGAGCAAACAGAAATTAACAAAATCTGAAGTAAGAAATATAGAACAAAGATTAAAACACAATCTAAACTATCAAATCTTCAAATCTGAGCATGTTCAAGCAAAATTCTAAAACAAGATAAAGAAATCTAAAACCCTAGCATTCCACAATCCGGATCCAAGCTCAACCTCCTCCAATCTGCTGTAAAACCAACAGAAATGCTCTCGGAACCCCTATAAGCATTCAACAACAATCAAACAAGCTTCCTTCTATTACCAGGAGATGCTCATAGCTCTGGGAAACCTCCTCTCAGCTCATACCCGCCTGGTAATCTCATCAGCCGAAGAACAGAGCTAAAATCCTGTGAATTACAAAACTAAGTCGATTGATCGGATCTACTTAGCTTCGCTGCGGATTGGAGATCGGAACAAGATCAGAAGCTCTCAGGAGACCTCCCTCGAAGCTCTGGTGGATGCGAAATTCGCTGATCGGGAAACCTCCCCTCAGGAATGCGGCGGCGGACAAAATTCAAGTCTCCATCGGGAAACCTCCTTCAAACTCTCTGGTCATCGGAAGATGAACGCCAGCAGCTGGAGATCGCCGTCGTTGAAGAAGAGGAAGAACTAGATCTGATTTGAGGAATGGGAGCATCGGCGTTGCAGCGGAGAAGAAGACACACTGTAGCTCAAAATCGCGAAGCCGAGCCCCGGTGCACTGTAGCTTCTCACGAATCTTTTAAACCTCCTCAAAACTGATCGGACGGTCCAGAACAATCCGGGTCTTGATCAACGGCTGGATGAGGTCAGATCTGGATCAAAACTTCTGGATATTCATAAATGGACGAGATCTGCTCCTCATTAGGTCGAATGGACCAAATTCTCAACGGATGGCTCAGATCTCTCTGATCTTCAACGAACGGTCCATAATGTTCCAAGGTTTGATCGCCTCGTTTAACCCTTGATTTGAGCCCAAGTGTGGTACAATCTGATCGGGTCCCTGACCCTTTTGATGCCTACAAAATAAGAATCAAATATTAGCACCAAATACCATGAAAATAAGCTAATTTACAATTAAGTCCAAAATCAAATGTAATTACAAAATGTAATGTATATATGAGTTTAAGCTATGAATAGACCATCAAAAATATGCATTATGAATCAAAATAATATAGCTAAATCATGGTTATCAGTGGACTATAAAGGCGATTACTGGGTATGTAACAAATATGCGGAGGGATGTGAGTGATGTAGATGGGATCTATCCCTCCTATATGACGGGAGTGACATCATGATTCTTGATAGAGTGAGACCACTAAGTGCATGGTCATGCCCAAATGAGTCAATATGATATATTGAGCTCATTTGATTAGAGTGAGTCTACTTGGAGTTCAGGACATAAATTGATTAGAGGATGACACAATCTATACCTCAATTAATAAATTTATATGTCAAGGATAGAAGGACATTGTCACATATTGTGAGAGTCACAATTAGTAGTCACAATGGTGATGTTGGATCTCAACATTCTTGTAACTTGGGTAGTAATGATGTGTTGCTAGATACCGCTCATTACTTATGTTTCTAAATGGGTTTAGGAGCATTACCAACGTTACAAGAACCTATAGGGTCACACATAAAGGGCAGTTAGATGGATATTAGGTTCATATAATGGACCAAGAGGATTAGGTTCATGTGATGAACCAAATTGGATTAAGAGTAATCCAAATTAGACTAATTGAGTTGGACTCAATTTGATTCATATGTCGAATGAGTCTAATTTAAATTATGATTCATTGAGTCAATTTAAACCAATGAATAGAGATTCATTAAATTAAATTGATTTGAATCAAATGGTAGATTTGATCAACCATGGGAGATAAGAGGTCAAGTTTGACTTGACTTGAGGGGGAAGATGAAGGGTCAAGTTTGACTTGACCAAATGCCACCTCATTTGTGACTTGGCATGGGCCGGCCAATGATGGTGTTCCACATCATCAAGGCTACATTATTGTGTGTCACCTCATGAGGAAGACCAAGATCCATGACTCTTGGTATTACATGGAGGTATAAAGCACACAATAAAGTGGTCGACCACTTGATGATGGAGTAAGTGCAATTGTGTGCTCATTGATTCTCCCTTCTTCTTCTTCCTCTCTTCTCTATTCTCCTCTCCTCCATTGCCAAAACCACTTTAGGGTGCTAACACACTCTAAGTGGTTTTCTCCACCTTTTGTCCGTGTGGATACGTGTAGAGGAGTGTACACTTGACACTCTACGAGATCCGGTAACTGTTTGGACGAGCGGGATAAGCGAAAGGCATCGCTACAAGGGTAAAACTTCCTTTTCATGTAGATCTAAGGTAGATCTAGTGTAGATAAACATGTACATGAATAATTTTTATTTATCTTCGCACGGATCCATGGGTCGCTTCGAGGTTTAAGCAACGTAAAAAGCGGAGTAGTCTCGTGCCAGTATTAGAATTCTCATGAAATGAGAATTTGATTCTTTATTTCCATGGGAGATTATGTGTGTTTCCGAGTCACTTCTTATCCGAGAGAAGTTACTGCAAGAAACACATTTGATCTGGATTTGCAATACATTCGGGTGACATCTGATGTATGGAGACTTGGAGCATTCTTATTGGTGGAACGATATGAAGAAAGACATCGCGGATTTTGTAGCTTGATGTCTAGTATGTCAGCCAGTGGAGGCTGAACATCGGAGACCAGTAAGACTGTGTCAGTAGACTCGTATATTGGAGTGGAGTTGGGAGTAGGATATGATGAATTTTGATTGTGGGATTACCCAGGACTCGGGGAGGATATGATGGTTTGGGTAATCATTGTTGGGTGACGACCTTGCTCCCTAGCTATCGATTTGTAGGGTGGATTCTTTTGGATTGAGTAGTAGGATTATACTATAGAGAGATTACTAGACCTTATGGTATATCTCTGAATATTGTATTGGATGTAGATCAGTGATTTCACATCATGATTTTGACTATGGTTACAACAGATTTTGGATTAGGAGCTTTGTTTTAGTATAGATTTTCACCCTCAGACTGATGAATAGTTTGAGTACTTTATACAGATGTTGGAAGATCTGATGATAGTGGATTTTGGATTTCAGAGATAGTTGATTTATTCATATTTGGCAAGATGACAGTATAGGAGTAGTGGAAGCAGGATGTGTTCATAACACAGAGTTATCCCTTTGGTTGGAGATTTGTTCATGATACTTGGATGTGTGGTATATGAGTATGATGCTTGGATGTTACCCTTGGATGAGGATCTCTGAGTTGACCAGTAAATTTGGGGACCAAATTTTTATTAGTGGGGGAGAATATAAAATACAATATCCAAATTAAATTAAATAATAAGGTTATTTGAAAATAATCTTATTAGATTTTTAAGAAATTTTTCAAGATTTAAACGGAGTTCGTATGACTCGTTTTCCGAGGATGAGATTATTGGATGGGAGAAAGCATGTTTGGATTACCTAACTTACATGGGAGTTGATTAGGGATTACTAAATTGTCACGCCCCCAAAGGAATCCCTACCGAAAAATTTCGACATCTCCCCTATACCGGTGACAATCTGAAACTTACATACATACAAAAATATATCAGGCACATGCGGCTGGAATATATACACAACCACACAGTTTATATTCAGTCCACTCAGCTGGAACATAATAAAACACAACCATACATTTATATATATACAATGAACAACCCACTCAGCTGCATTAAAAACCAACACAGCGGAAAAACGATAACGGAAAGTCTAATACGAAACAAATCAACACACTTCTAGCCGGCTAGGCTTTATACAACAACCACAACAACAAATACAACAACACACCAAATACAGCAAATACCAAATACAAATAAAACATATACAAAACTCGAAACGGTCTTCAGATGTGACTTAGGACCCGGCAGACAGGATACTCCAAGCGACACACCAAACATCTAACTGCTACCTGCAAACATAAAGGTATAAATGCGGTGATGAGTATAGATAACTCAGCGGGTAATAGACAAGATAGTGCATGGTCTATAAATAAATATGGAGATCAAAAGTATACAACCTCAGTAGAGAATAAAGAACATGATCATACTAACATATCCAATAAACACAACTACCAGTATCAATCTATCTCACATGGTATAACGGTCATAACTGATATACAAAAACTGCACATACTACAACTGACAAAATGATAAATACATATTTAATCTGGAAATGACACATGGTACAATGATCAATAAACTCACCGGATCTGCAACAAACTTACTCATGACACCTGTGCAATATAAATACAACTGCATATACATGTAAAATAAATGACATGTATGCAGCATGACAACCATAAACAACAAGCATATCTCAAAAAAGTGCAATAACCACAATCACATGCATCTAGTATCTACTAGGCATGTATGCAAATATATCTCCAAAGATACACCGCGCATCATATGCAAAAAATGCGTATGCATGCTCCATGGTCACCCCTGCCCCTCTCTAGACACCACGACCCCTGTATGGACGAGAGGCTTGGGTCCGTGACAAACCGTACTAGCCTCGAGTACATGCACCGTTATAGGCGGCCGAAGCGAACGGTCAGCTAAGTAGTTATCTAACTACATAGCTAAGGGTCTCTGACCACTCACATCTCTAGCCCTCTAACTACTGTACCCTCAAGACTCACTACTCCAGTGTGGTTGAGGCTGACAGAACACTGAGCGGCTGAGTAAGCGCGACAGGACTAGCTCCACTCCTAGGTACCACTCTCCATCAGTGGTCAAAAGGACAGTTATAAACGACTGACGACTCTCTCAACCACAAGGGAGACAATAGTCATCAGCAATGTAATAAATGATGAACATGATATATATATATAATCATGATACGGACAACGTCATCATCCATGCAACCCCCAAATCCACATAAGTACACCACAACATGAATATAATCATAATGATATATCCACATATCCCACCAAACACATGTACACCACTACACATGTATAATCACCCAAAAATCTCCAATAATCCCTCTAAACACAGGTACACAGAACATCGGTACAATCAACGTGTATCCTCCAGTAAAAACACATCAGTCACATGTATATACAGCAAAAATACAATCAACACAACTCCTCCAAAAGTACATAACCAACACGTGTGTACATACAGCATGCAAATGTACGGTCAACATGATGACTCCTATAACATATACCAACCTACGTACAAGCCACGTCATATGCACAATCAGCATAGTAATACAAACAACCCAACAATCCCTACAATACATACTCTACACGTGTAAACATAGCAGAGTAGATATCAAGAGTACTGTATATGATATAACTAGAAACCTTAAAGATCAAGCATAAGTATCAAGCAGGAAAGTAACAAACGAATACGATATAAGGTAAAGCAGTCTAATCCATCGAATAATAACCATGCACTAACCTCAAAGGCAAACTACATAAAGGTCAAGGAAGAAATACCCGTCTTTATTTGTCGATCGTGATAAACCAATCCCAAATCGAGATGCTCGCCTCGAATCACAGTCCTTAAATCATATAATGTATTTAGCTAATTACATACGAAGTAAATAACTAAATAAAATCCCCAATCTAATTAGGGAAAACTCAAATCAAAATAATTAACCTAATTCATTAATCCAACTAGGTTTAACTCAATCCACAACCCTTTCACTTCATAGCTAATCGCCTTGTAAATTAATCCAACTAGAGAAATCAACCCATAAATGAATCCCAAATCCATAACCAAATAGACTCAACATCCCTAACCACTTCATCTTCTAGTAAAGATTTACTACAAGTCATCAATCAATCCAATGCACCTTAAATCAATAGCTACAATTCATCTACACTAATCTAAACAAATGTAGAAATGAAATTAATCTTCAAAACTCACCTATCCACAATCGATCACAAACTCCAACACCCCATTATTATTAGTCAAGGGTTAATTCAACCAAAACTAATTAAACCATAATTCTCATTCCTAATCCAACTAACAACATCATCTACTAATCAACAAATTCCAATTTCATATAATAAACTTACTTACCCACATATTTGCCACTAATCAAATTCTAAATACGTGAATGAAACAACAACATGGAATAAGGTTCTTGTTACCTCACAGCCTCTTACAGTGGATGTCCACTGTCCCGACAGCTACTCACAGCAATAGGTAGAAACAAGTGGTCGCCAATGGGGTTGCGAGCGCAAACAGAGGAGATAAGAAGACTTAGGGCATTTCGTCAAACATCTATCCTGCATCACCACATGAATGCACAGAGTTTCATAAATCGATCAAACACCTACTCATAATATCCCCCAAACAGTCGCAGAGATCGACTCTAGGTAATTAAACACCAACCATGCCTTACCCCTTATCCAGAAGCGGTGAAAAGGAAGAGACGGTGGAATCTTTGATGCAAGATCCACAGCATTTTCTTGACTCCGCAAGCAAGGGGAACAGATTGCCCTAATCTCTTGGTTGAATCTCCTTTTCCCGACGATGGGAACCCTCGGTTAACTGCGACACTAGGCAACGATCTGAGGAGAAAGATGGTTGGAGGGCGCAGGCGATCGACAAGGAAGAAGGTAGGCCCGGTGGTCGCGCGACGCCAATACGATCAGGCGGTGTCCGCTGGGCAGTGCGGCACCGGACGACGTCGGTGATGTCGGGCAAAGGCGACACCAAGGGAAAAGGGAGAGGGCGACGGATCGAGTGGAGGAAAAGAATGGTCGCACAAGGATGAGGCATCGGGAGAAATGGGCAGAGACGAGAGGAAGGGGGAGATCGGGAGAAATGGGTTCGGCGAAGTCGGAGGAGAAAGAATCGGGAGATAAGGGCAAAATAAGAAATAAAACTTAAGTTTAATTTAATTAAACACTAAGTTAAATCCCTAATCAACTCTTATGTAAGTTAGGTAATTCAAACAGAGAGCAGATCTCCTGGTCCGCAAATTGTGGATCAGGGGATGGTCCATTACATGTGGACCTTTGATTTGAATGAACTCCACTTATTTAAAGATGGGGTCCATTCAAATCAAAGGTCCAGATCAGTGGACCATCCCCTGATCCGCAATTTGCGGACCAGGAGATCCCTGCTGATCCAAACATGCTTTCTCCCGTTCAATAATTTCATCCTCGAAAAATGAGTCATACGAACCGTTTAAATTTCAAAAAATTTCTAAAAAATTTTAAAAAATTTAATAAAATTATTTTTCAAATAATTTTATTATTTAATTATTATTTGAGTTCCATATTTTACAGTATTTTCTCTCTTCTCATCATATTTCATCACACTCTCTTTTTTCATTTTCTCTCATCACATTTTTCCTCTTTTCATTCTTTTCCTTTATATTTTTTTTATTACGATAAAAATATTTAACTAACAAAATATTATTTTTAAAAATAATAATCATTCTTACTTCATAATATTATAATTCTCATTTTCATCCATATGCTAATAATTAGGAAAAAAAAATAAACGGCAGTGAGCATAGAGTGAATGAGACGAGGCATCTTGGCCTCTATTCTCTCTCTAGCCTTAGCCCTACAACAAGAAGCTACATGCTACACTTTCTCAACGCCATGAGAAGCCAAATGCCATGCAGAATCCTCGACTGCCAAAGCCAGCTAGTGATTAGCAGCGTTGTTGGATTTCCACAAGGAAAGGGCATGAGAGATCCTCCCTTTCCACCCTTGCAGCAGCCATTGCCCGTCCACATCGATCACGAAGTCCTTGTGGTACTCCTTGAGCGTTTCCGTCGCCGTCTTTATCATGTCCGGCGACAGCGGCAGCGGCTTGAGGCCGGCGCGGAGGTTCCTCACCTGCCATTTCTTGTACGTCTCCGGCCGCTCGACCCGCTCCGCGCCCTCGCATGCGATGATGTTGAGCGCGTCGCGGCCGAAGATGTTGCTCTCGATCAGCAGCCTCACCTCGTCCTCGCGCGAGACGTTCGTCTCGATCATGTCGAACAGGGAGGAGTAGTGGAACAGGACTTCCCGGAACCGAGTGACAAAGAACGGCGAATTGTACGAGCCGTTCACAATCGCGCAGATGTAGACGGACGGGTTGAGGTCTCGTATGGTCCTCAGCACCGCGTCTCGCGGGCTCTCCTCGAGCACCGTCTCGTCCATCAGGTTGTTGAACTGGAACAGACTGTTGACGACGAGCATCTCGCCGTCGGCGATGTTGAGATCGTCGATCCGGATGGTCTCCCACTTGGTTGCGATCGCTTGGAACTCAAACGGAACGCCGAACCTGCGAGCGTAGTCAGATAAGCGCTGTCCTGTTTCGTCCACGCGTTCGGTTGGCCGGAAGCCAGGCCTAGGTACGTCGATGCCGGTCAGCCGGAGCCTCGGAGGGCCGCCTGGCCGGTCGGCGAGACGGCGAATGAAGCACGGCCATTGGAAGCCGTGGTAGATGCCGAAGTCGATTATATGCAGCCTGGCGGCTTCCTTGGCGACGTTCATAATTGTTCGATTGGCGAAGAAGTAACTGATCTTATGGATAGGGCATGCGGACATGTAACACCGATAAGCTTTCAGCATGTTGACGGTGGAGATTCCTCTGGCCACGATGGAACGGTAGACCTGGCTCCCCGTGCCGGACAGTCGCGCCTCGAGGCCGTCGGCGAAGCGAGCCGCCAGCCTCTGGTTTGCGTCGCCGGTGGGGGAGGCGTGCTGTCTGATCTGCTTCAGAAGATCGTTGGCGCTGCGCCGGTCGTCTATGGCAACGGACTGTGCGCAATGAATAAGAAGTGTCCTGAGATCGATGACCTCCTCTTTGGGCTGCTTCCTCCCTCGGCCTTTTCCGGCACTGCTTGACGCTTTGGCTTGACCGCCGCCATTAGAACTTCTGCTCGCTTTGTCGTTCTCTGATTCAGAACGCTTCCGATCGCTTTTCCTTTTGCACTTGTTGTCCCAGCCACAGAGCAGGAAGTCGTCGAAGAACTTTGAATTGACAGCTCCGGCATTGGAGAAAGCTGGCTGCTTGTTGTTTCTCCCCTCCTGCAAATCCAAATCGTCATCCTCATGTTGAATCTTTCGTCCCCGAGACGCATGAACTGGTTCCCCCCTCGAGGAATTCCTCTCCTCGGCTGGCTCTGGAGGGAACCGACACCCATTGGCCTCCAAATCGATCACCAACTTTTCATCACTGGGAAGGAACCTGCGAGCTTCTTCAGGGCCCTGCTGAAACTGCCAAGCCGGAGCACTCTGTGCGAGGAGATCATCAACCGAGAACGCCGAATCTTCTATCGCGGAGGAAAATCGAGACGGAGCAGAGTAATCAACAGGAACAGGATCCGTCTGCAGCTGATGATACTCGAGAGGATCATAAGGCCAGCTATCGCCTGCAAGCACGCCGTCGTTGGCACCACCAGCAGGGCTGGAGTTCTGATCATGCAAAGGCGGGTAGCTCTCGCCGAGGATCTCGTAGAATGGTTTCTCGGCGGCCAGAAGAGCTGGATCTTCCGGATACACATCGAACTTATCATCCATGTTCTCCTCCAGCAGCATCTGGCTGATGTAACTGAACACCGTGTCCGAAGACAACTCAGGAACTTCGATCTCGCTGCTCGGGCTCAGAGAGGAAGTCTGATGATCCGTGGTCAGCGCGGAGCTGAAAGAGGAAGTGCTCGGCGAATCGTTCTCATCCAAGAAGTGATTTCCCATCAAGTAATGGAAATGCCCGTCCTGGATGTCTGTAACCGAAGTGATTGGAAAATTTCCTCTCCTCAGATCTTCCAAATCGCTCGGCTGAATGAAAAACTCATCATACTGAAACTGATTCATCTTGCTCCTGCACACTCCGAGCCCTGAGTTCCAGGTCAGTGGCTTTCCATCGCCTTCTGCACCAAAACAAGTGAATCGAACAACTTCAGCTCTCAACACACATCTCCCTATTTCATCATATTAAAACGAAGTTCGACAAATAAATCATCACTAAATAGCCAAGGGGGTAAACAAATAAATCAGATCTCATGTATTTTTCTCAAGAAAAACATATTAAAAATAAATCATCTTTTGATGGTTTACGACTACAAAAACTGGACTTTTTGAGGGATCTGAAACCGCCACCAAATCAAAACGAGGAGCTTGCTTAAAGAGCAGAAATTAACAACATAAAAAGGGAAGAAGAACAAAATCTATGAGATAAGAGCGAGCATACCTCGACGAGCGTCAAAGGGAAGGGGAAAGGACAGGAGCCGAGGAGCTGAGACCCGAAGGTTGTGAGGTTGGACTTTTATAGTGGGAGGAGAAGAATATGCCTGAGTGAGCAGTTGGGTATGACGGCTAGAGGTGGGACTAAAAAAAATCGCCGCTGTCGCCTGGAAGCTTCAGCGAAGGCGACGAACAAACAGTGGTGGCTCGCACCGGCTACTAGCCAGCACCGGTCACCGCACAGATGAACGTGGGGAGGTTGACGGGCGAATTGGCGCCCGACACAACGGCATAATCGGCGGACCGATCAAAAGTGGAATATTTATTTTAAATATGTCAAGTTTTAAAATATAGTAAGACAAAATAATTTTTGTTTAGAATATATATATAATCTAATAGTACATTTTCTCTTAGAAATTTATTTTTGAAACTTATGTGGTTTATAACCTATTTTCACATTAAAAAAATATATCCATTTTAAAACATAGGAAGACTACTTTGGCTAAATATGACATACATATTTAAATTATTATTTTCTAATCCTTTATCTTTTACTCAATCTTCTCATAATTTAAATATTAGAGTGGTCATGTTAAATTCAACCTCGTCCTCATTTTAACCTTTTGATGAATGTTGAAAGGACCTCAGACATCTCCTTCACCATCGAAACCTCAAGAAGCTTCTCCAAGCAGTTACTCCTTGGTAACTCACTCAACAACGATCTCAGAATGGAACAAATTGACATCATCTATGAGAAACTCGCTTGAGTTGAACCGTTGATATTATAGAACCTGAGAGAACTGCTGAGGATCCCAATTCCACATGTGATAGAGTCCGCGATGAGACTATCACCATGGCGAGAGAATATTTCCAACGATTAGTCGATTAAGCTATGTAGGAAATTCTATAGAAACTCCCTCCAGTAAATTCAACTCTTGAAGGAATATCCACCGCCTCAATTGAGGTGCCTCCTATCCCCGGCCAAGTGTCATCGAATTCGGAGGGTGCTTCCCCACTATATTTCCAAACCATCGTACTAGGACAATGATCTCACCTGAGAACACTCGCACGAATCAATGATGAGAGAGACACCTCCCCAAAATTTGAGCAAAGGCAAATGACCTGCACTCATCGAAGAGAGGAATTCTCAAGGCACTCCATTCTCGAGCCACATCTTGGTCACCTCATCTTGGAGAGTATATGAGATCAGATGATCCTGAGGACCATCTGGGCCGGTTTGAAAATGTCTCCCTGGTGCATCTATACACTAACGACATCAAGTGTAGGGTCTTCTTGACAACCCTCTTTGGCCTGGCTCAAAGATGGTTCAATCGACACTTCACCAACAACAAGCGATACCATAAGATGCCCTTGAATCTATTCTCTTTGAAGCAGAAGCCCAAACAAACCTTGAGGGAATATACTCAGCAGTTCAACCGAACCACCCTGGATATACCCTCGACCACCTTGGAGGTGTTGATGAGCGTCTTTTCTCAAGGTTTGCTGTAAGGAGATTTCTTCTGATCTTTAGTGAAGAAGCCTTCGATGGATTTTGACCTCCTCTTGGGTTGAACTGAGAAATACATTAATATGGAAGAATCTCAATGTCAGAGAAGAAAAGAGGTCAGTAGCCCAACATCAGTAGTAGCCCAACCTGAGCGTAAAGCTCTTCCACCACCCCTCCAACACAAGGAGCCAAATCTAAATCACCAGAATGTATCGACCCGAATGGGGAGAAAATAGTACAAATGGTAAAAGTATTTCCGACCTCAGCTATCTAGCCAAGATGACCAATCCCCAAGATGTGAGGTCGCTTCTATGCGTACCACCAAACGCATGAGCATTTCATCCATAAATACCAACAGTACGCCAAGGAACGCCATCGACCCATCAAGCCTCGACTGCATGACTAAAGATTGCCTTGAGCACCCTCTCGACAATCTCCAACTAAGTATTCCTGAAGACAAAGTAGAGCAAGCTCTACCTGGGTTGTGCCAAATGGCATGGCCGTGTGCTTGAAGCCAGAGCCAAGTTGGCTCTAGTCGTGCCAAAAGGTACGGCTAGATGCCGAAAATGCGACATGGTCGTGCCCAGAGGCACGACCAACCTGTGCCTCACCTCTATAAGAGGGGAACTGTTAGAGTGTATACTAAAAGCCTAGCTTTTGGTATAAACATTTATCTAGAAATAAGAATCACATTGGTCAAATGTCTACATTTATGATAAATGTAGTTGTTCAATTAATTTATATTGTAGATAACATGGTGTGTGGTGTCACACACAGAGGATCATGTTATCAGTACCTTATAAATTATAAACAGTAACTCACGACCATAATGGAAAGGAACAAACCATTGGAAGGTCGTAGTGTAATTAGGTATTAGTTTATCTTAACTATATAATTACACTAGTACACTTAGAGTGTATTGAGTAGGACCATTAGAGGTCGTTTCTTTTATACTGACTTTATAAAGAAACAAAGACCTCAGTTATTATGGAAGTGTGTGCTCTTAATCCTAATATAATAACAAGCACATATATTTGATATTTATTTCTTTAATTTATCAATGGGTGAGATTTAGTTCGATGAATCAATAAGCCCGATAAGTTGGGAAATGATATCACTTATAGTGTGTATTGTTGATTATAGAAGGAAACTGTGTCCTAGTGATCTAGGTTGAGAATGTCCTCAAGAGGAGCTCATAAGGATTGTCATGTTAAACCCTGCAGGTGGACTTAGTCCGACATGCCGATAAGGTTGAGTGGTACTACTCTTGGACTAAGATATTAATTAAATGAGTTGTCAGTAACTCGCTTAATTAGTGGGCATTTGACATCTTAAACACAGGGAGACTAACACACTCATAATAAGAAGGAGCCTAAAATATAATTTGGGATTGGTGCGGTAGTTCAATAATAGTTCTTTAGTGGAATGAATTATTATTGATGGAATTAAGTTGTGTGTTCGGGGCGAACACGGGAAGCTTAATTTCATCGGGAGACCAAAACCAATTCCTCCTCTCGGTCCCTATCGTAGCCTCTTGTATATAGAGATTTATACCCACCACATACCCACCTTCTTACCCAACCAATAGGGGCCGGCCAAGCTAAGCTTGAAGCTCAAGCTTAGGGTCGGCCAAGTCTAAAGGTTTGCCTTAAGGTGGCCGGCCAATAGCTTGGAGCCCAAGTTTAGGTGGCCGGCCACATCATATTAAAAAGGATTTTTTATTAAAATAATTTCTTATGTGGATATCATAGTTTTAAAAGAGAGTTTAAAAATTAAATCTTTCCTTTTAAAGCTTTCTACAAAAGATTAAGAAAAGATTTGAAATCTTTCCTTATTTGTAGATTGAAAGGAGATTTTATTTTTAGAAAACTTTCCTTTTGAACCATGATAATAATTTAAAGAGAGTTTTAAAAATTAAATATTCTCTTTTATTAGTTTCTACAAAAGATTAAGAAAAGATTTGATATCTTTCCTTATTTGTAGATTGAAAAGAGATTTTAATTTTTAGAGATAACTTTCCTTTTGGAAATTATCCACATATTTAGAAGAAGAATTTTAATTTATAAAATTTCCTTTTTATTAACCAATCATGAAGGGATAAAAATTATTGGAGAAATTTTTATAAATTTCTAGAAACAAATTAGGAAGTTTTAATTCTTGTGTGAATTAAATTTTCCTTGTTTTGGGGAATTAGAAGTGGCCGGCCATTATTATTAAAGAAGAAAATTGTTTTTTAATTAAAATAATTTTTCTTTTTTATGACAAAAGAATTAAGGAATTTTTTATTAAAATTTCCTTATTTGTCAAGACCAAGGATTATAAAAGAGGGGGTAGAGGTGCCTTCACGGGTGAAAAACTCTATTATTCTTCTCCTCTCTTTTCCTCCTTGGTGGCCGGCCCTAGCTTCTTCCTCTTCTCTTCTTCTTATGGTCGGCGGCAACCTCTCTTGGAGCTCTTGATGGTGGCCGATTCTAGCTAGGAGAAGAAGGAGAGAAAGGTGGTTTTGTTTCTTGCATCCCTTGGAGCTTGGTGGTGGTGGCCGGACCTCTACTTCTCTTGGAGAATTGTGGTGGCCGAAACTTGCAAGGAAGAAGAAGGTGCTTGGTGGTTCTCATCTCGGAAGATCGTTGCCCACACAACATCCGAGGTTACAAGAGGAATGCGGTAGAAGATCAAGAGGTCTTTTTAGAAGGTATAACTAGTAATTTTTCTTTTCCGCATCATGCTAGTTATTTATGGAAATAATACCAAATACAAGAGGCTTACGATTCTAGTATTTCGAATATGTTTTTCGAAGTTGTGTTCTTTTATTTTTATTTTCCTTGTGATTTGATTGTTCTTTTTGGTTGACCTAAAGTTATTTTAGGAAATTAAATATTAGCTTTCCATAAAAGGTTTTGTCTAGTCGGTGGTGGTTGTTCCCATATCCAAGAAGGCCATGTGCCTCGCCACGTCAGTACTGGGAACCAATTATGGAAATTAATATTTAATGGAATTAATAACTTAGGTGATTTGGATCAAACGTGTTAAGTTCCGCAGGAGATCCAAGTCTAAACCTTAAAGAACAAATAGATTAAGTTTTGGATCAAACGTGTTAAGTTCCGCAGGCGATCCAAAATTTAATTTAAAAGAACACATGGTAGCTAGGAAAAGATTCAGACCTTTGTACAAAATTTTTGTACAGTGGAACCTCTAGGTTTTCTGAGGAGCAACCAACAATTGGTATCAGAGCTAGGGTATTGCCTCTGTGTATTTGGTATTAGTTTAATTATGCACATGTCATACATAATTTAGGCAGATTAATAGTAGGATGTGCTAACTTTGTGGATGCAGGATCCAACTATTATGACTTATAGTTATTATGTGTGTGATTGGACCCTTGGACATGTCAAGGGCATTTTATTGTGTGTGCATGATTGTATTATAAAATACAGCAGGAGTTGTATTTAGTTTTATTAGGATTTTATTTTTTGATCTAGATACATGTACATTCCTTCGAGGAATATAGGATCGAAAAATGTAAAATTCTATTTATGTCGCGGATCGAGTCTTGCAAGGCGTGGAACCTTTTAAGGACCAGAGGTGCAGCGGAATAAGGAGCAAGATGGATCCGACAACTAGACCCGGTGGCAGTGGCCAAAGATGGCAGCAGCTAGGGTTGGTGACACACGGAGGACAACAATAGATAAAAGCCATAATAGTTGAAAATTAGTTTTTCTATTTATTGCTTTTTATGCTGTGTTGTGTGTGCTTGTTAGTATGCATATTTAGTAGGCTAGCATAGTTAAAATTCCTTATTTATAAATAACTAAGTGGGAGAGGGATTTTTAAGTAAATCCCATGGTCTCCATTACTGGTTTGTAAGTGATGCAAACAAGCTTGCGCGTTGGCTCTGAGTGCCTTCCTCCTTAACGGATGAGCTTGTTTGTGGATCACTAGAACAG
Organism: Zingiber officinale; assembly: GCF_018446385.1. Taxonomy (NCBI): domain Eukaryota; kingdom Viridiplantae; phylum Streptophyta; class Magnoliopsida; order Zingiberales; family Zingiberaceae; genus Zingiber; species Zingiber officinale. The sequence continues at coordinate 76,297,752 of NC_055999.1, forward strand.
ACTTCCATTTTTTGATGACTATAGGAAGTTAATTAAGAGCGTGTGATCTTCCCCAACGGAAGGGGCATAATCTTATTAATGGACTTAGTGTCAAGTAATGATATACACTTAGACACATTTAATAGTATCCTCCCCAACGGAGTCACTACTATCACTTGTGTGACCAAAAGGAAATCAACTATTGATTTGTCATAAAACTAGATTGGCAATATAATAAAATTAATAAACCCCTCTTACAAATGTTTGAATTTGTATACGTCCACACTAACGTGACATACAAGATTCATGGTGTTTGAGGTAATTTTATTTGTCAAAAAGTTATATTGACAAGATAGTCAATGGGTAAAACCCTCCTCTTACAAATGATGAATTTGTATACGTCCACACTAACGTGACATGCAAAATTCACGGTGTTTGAGGTGTTGGTAAATTTAAATAATATTGTTTGAGGAATCAATGTTATTTTAAATTCAAAGAGTTTTGACCAAATATTTTATCAAAGACAGATCAACTATTAATTTTATTCGTTATAAAGTAAAGTTGACGAGATAATAAAATTAATGAATAAAATCTCCTCTTCGATTTTGTATACACAAAATTCATGGAGATTTTAAGGAGTTGATCTTGACCAAATATTTTTGAGATTCTTAGGATGTTTGTCAATCCCTAGTAGTCATACTATAGAAAAGACTTAGTAGTCCCAATTGTAATGATTGGAAATAGGACTTGGACATTAAGGTAGACTGTCTTCTTAGAACTAAGAACAATTTAGGTGTATTTAATTCATTAGTTGAAACATGCCTAGTGGTGTTATCTACCAGAACTTGGAGTGTAGATACAAGATGCCATTAATCATGTCTGCAATTCATTGCAGGGTTCCAGGAAACCCGACAACTAAATGAAAGGTAAATCACCGTCCACATGGGCACTACTGTAAAAGTGGTAGCTATTGCAGTGGGAGATGTTTATCCTTTGATAAGAATAAAATATGGATTTTAAGTAATTATCTTTACGTACCAAGTTTAGAAAGAACCTGATTTCAGTTTCTAAACTATTATAGATATTGTGTCTATTTTGATAACAAAGTTGTTATCAAGAAAAATAGGGAAGTTATCTATTCTGGTATGATGGTTGACAATTTATAATCCAATAACTCTCACGATGCAACAAATGGAAATTAGTAACACATCTTCTAATTTTAAGAGAAAGCAACCTTCGGAAATGAACCAATTATATCTTTGGCACCTAAAGCTAGGTTATACTTAAGTAGGATTCATTGGTAGTGGAAATCTTTCCAACTGGGAATCTTTCCAACCTGCGAGTCTTACTTGGAAGGAAAATAACCAAGAAGCTTTTAAGTCCAAGGGTATGGAGTCAAAGATATGTTGAAATCGGTTCATTCTGATTTGTGTGATCCTATGACTATCCAAACAAGAGGTAGTATTGAATATTTCGTCTATTTTATAGACAACTATTCAAGATACAAATAAATTTACTTAATGTACCGCAAGACTAAGTACTTTGATTAGTTCAAAGAGTACAAGGCTGATGCGGAGAAATGTTAAAGTAAATGTCACTATGGTAAGATCGTAGTGGCAAGTACCTCTTGGGAGAATTTAGGAGTCACTTATCAAAAGTAGGGATTCAATCCCAACTAACTGCACCTGGTACACCCCAACAGAATGGTGTAGTAGAAAGAAGGTAAAGGACTCTTATGAAATAATTAGATAGATGATGAGTTATTCAGAAAATTACCAAATTTGTTTTAAGGATAAACTCTGAAAACGAAAGTGAACATAGTACCTTCCAAGTTAGAACTCTCTACTCATATAGAATTGCTGAATAGGTGAAAACCTATTTTGAAGCATATTCGGATTTGGGTAATCCAACACATATGTTAAAAAGAGACAATGATAAGTTGGATAGGAGTTCACTTGTTTGTAAGTTATCCTAGATAAACAAAAGTAGGTTTATAGTCTTAAAAATCAGAAGGTCATTGTTAGCATCAATGACTGATTTTTTAGAAAAGGACTATATAATGAGTCACGTGCTCATAAGTAAATTTGTTCTTAAGGAAATAATAAAGGACATGTCTAACCTAGTACCAACTGTACAAGATGAGATACCACAAGAAAACTACAACACGTATCACAAATTGATACACAATTACAGAAAGTGTCTTGTTGTAGTGGGAGGGTTGTTATGCAACCTAAATAGGTTCATGTTTTGGGAGAGTTTTTGGACTCGATCCCTGGAGGACATGAACCTGATCTCCGGTCATATGATGAAGCACTCCAAGATAAAGATGCAGCATCTTGGCAAAGAGTAATGAATAAAAGAATTAGAATATATGTATTCTAATAAAATCTGGAAGCTTGTAGAATCACCAAATGGTGTAAAAGCCGTTGGGTGTAAAAAGGTCTATAATAGGAAAAGAGGGATAGACAGGAAGGTAGTAACTTTCAAAGCAAGGCTTGATGAAAAAGGAAACTTTTTCACTGGTAGTCATGCTTAAGTCTATCCGGATTCTTTTATCTATTTGGCAAGAGGATGTCAAGACAGCATTCCTTAATGGAAGTCTTGAAGAAAGCATCCATATAAAGCAGCCAGAAGGGTTCATTGCAAAGGGCTAAGAGCATCTTGTGTGCAAGCTCAATCAGTCTATGGACTGAGGCAAAGCTTCAAGGTCTTGGAACATCCAGTTTATCAAAGTAATCCAGATCTATGGATTTAGTAACCGGATAAGTCTTGTGTATACAAAAGGTGTGATGGAAGCGTGGTGGTATTTCTTGTACTATACGTAGATAACATTTTTGGTAGTTGGAAACAATATCAAAATGTTGTCAGAAGTAAGGGTATGGTTGTCCAAACAATTCGATATAAAGGACTTGGGAGAATGTATATATTCTTGAGATCAAAGTAATAAGGGATCGCAAGAAAAAAAATATATTTTACTTATCCCAAGCTTGATACATCGGAAAAATCCTTGCTCATTTTAAGTATGCAAAACTCCTAGAAAGGTTTCTTACCTTTTAAGCATGGAGTGTCTTTATCTAAAGAGATGTCTCCGATGACATCAAAGGAGATTGAGAACATGTAGGCAGTTCTTTATGGTTCGGCAGTTAGACAACCGAATGTATGCTATGCACGAGATCAGAAATCTGTTTTGCCAAGGGCATAGTTAGCAGATATCAAAGTAACCCTAGACAAGGACATTGGACTGCAGTAAAGCATATATTAAAGTACCTTAGAGGAACTAGAGATTATATGCTAGCTTACAAGGCAGTTAATTTGGTCCCTGTGGGTTGCATGGATTTTGACTTCCAATCGGATAGGGACAATAATAAGTCAACCTCGGGGTTTTGTGTTTACTTTAGGAGGTAAAGTCATAACTATGGAAGAGTGATAAGCATAGGTGTTTTTCTGGACTCCACCATAGAAGCTTAGTATATGGCAAGCCTCTGAGGAAACCATAAAAGCTAAATGACTTAATTACCTCAAGATAGACTTAGATATGATTTCTAGTTTGTCCAAAGATTATTACAATTTATTATAATAATAATTGTGCAGTAACAAACTCGAAGAAACCATGAGTCTATAAGGCAAGTAAACACAATAGAGCGCAAGTACTACCCAATACAAGAAATCGTATAAACGAGGAGAAGTTGTTGCCGCCTAGAATGCATCAGATGATGACCTATAGATCTTTTCACTAAGGTCCTTAAGGCGAGAGCTTTTGATGGACATATTGAAGGGTTGGGAATCAGATGTATGGCAGCAGATATGGCAGCTTAGTCTTTTAGTATAAGTGGGAGATTGTTAGAGTGTATACTAAAAGCCTAGCTTTTGGTATAAACATTTATCTAGAAATAAGAATCACATTGGTCAAATGTCTACATTTATGATAAATGTAGTTGTTCAATTAATTTATATTATAGATAACATGGTGTGTGGTGTCACACACAGAGGATCATGTTATCAGTACCTTATAAATTATAAACAGTAACTCACGACCATAATGGAAAGGAACAAACCATTGGAAGGTCGTAGTGTAATTAGGTATTAGTTTATCTTAACTATATAATTACACTAGTACACTTAGAGTGTATTGAGTAGGACCATTAGAGGTCATTTCTTTTATACTGACTTTATAAAGAAACAAAGACCTCAGTTATTATGGAAGTGTGTGCTCTTAATCCTAATATAATAACAAGCACATATATTTGATATTTATTTCTTTAATTTATCAATGGGTGAGATTTAGTTCGATGAATCAATAAGCCCGATAAGTTGGGAAATGATATCACTTATAGTGTATATTGTTGATTATAGAAGGAAACTGTGTCCTAGTGATCTAGGTTGAGAATGTCCTCAAGAGGAGCTCATAAGGATTGTCATGTTAAACCCTGCAGGTGGACTTAGTCCGACATGACGATAAGGTTGAGTGGTACTACTCTTGGACTAAGATATTAATTAAATAAGTTGTCAGTAACTCGCTTAATTAGTGGGCATTTGACATCTTAAACACAGGGAGACTAACACACTCATAATAAGAAGGAGCCCAAAATATAATTTGGGATTGGTGCGGTAGTTCAATAATAGTTCTTTAGTGGAATGAATTATTATTGATGGAATTAAGTTGTGTGTTCGGGGCGAACACGGGAAGCTTAATTTCATCGGGAGACCAAAACCAATTCTTCCTCTCGGTCCCTATCGTAGCCTCTTGTATATAGAGATTTATACCCACCACATACCCACCTTCTTACCCAACCAATAGGGGCCGGCCAAGCTAAGCTTGAAGCTCAAGCTTAGGGTCGGCTAAGTCTAAAGGTTTGCCTTAAGGTGGCCGGCCAATAGCTTGGAGCCCAAGTTTAGGTGGCCGGCCACATCATATTAAAAAGGATTTTTTATTAAAATAATTTCTTATGTGGATATCATAGTTTTAAAAGAGAGTTTAAAAATTAAATCTTTCCTTTTAAAGCTTTCTACAAAAGATTAAGAAAAGATTTGAAATCTTTCCTTATTTGTAGATTGAAAGGAGATTTTATTTTTAAGAAAAACTTTCCTTTTTGACCATGATAATAATTTAAAAGAGAAGTTTAAAAATTAAATATTCTCTTTTATTAGTTTCTACAAAAGATTAAGAAAAGATTTGATATCTTTCCTTATTTGTAGATTGAAAAGAGATTTTAATTTTTAGAGATAACTTTCCTTTTGGAAATTATCCACATGTTTAGAAGAAGAATTTTAATTTATAAAATTTCCTTTTTATTAACCAATCATGAAGGGATAAAAATTATTGGAGAAATTTTTATAAATTTCTAGAAACAAATTAGGAAGTTTTAATTCTTGTGTGAATTAAATTTTCCTTATTTTGTGGAATTAGAAGTGGCCGGCCATTTTTATTAAAAGAAGAAAATTGTTTTTTAATTAAAATAATTTTTCTTTTTTATGACAAAAGAATTAAGGAATTTTTTATTAAAATTTCCTTATTTGTCAAGACCAAGGATTATAAAAGAGGGGGTAGAGGTGCCTTCACGGGTGAAAAACTCTATTATTCTTCTCCTCTCTTTTCCTCCTTGGTGGTCGGCCCTAGCTTCTTCCTCTTCTCTTCTTCTTATGGCCAGCGGCAACCTCTCTTGGAGCTCTTGATGATGGCCGGTTCTAGCTAGGAGAAGAAGGAGAGAAAGGTGGTTTTGTTTCTTGCATCCCTTGGAGCTTGGTGGTGGTGGCCGGACCTCTACTTCTCTTGGAGAATTGTGGTGGCCGAAACTTGCAAGGAAGAAGAAGGTGCTTGGTGGTTCTCATCTCGGAAGATCGTTGCCCACACAACATCCGAGGTTAGAAGAGAAATACGGTAGAAGATCAAGAGGTCTTTTTAGAAGGTATAACTAGTAATTTTTCCTTTCCGCATCATGCTAGTTATTTATGAAAATAATACCAAATACAAGAGGCTTACGATTCTAGTATTTCGAATATGTTTTTCGAAGTTGTGTTCTTTTATTTTTCTTTTCCTTGTGATTTGATTGTTCTTTTTTGGTTGACCTAAAGTTATTTTAGGAAATTAAATATTAGCTTTCCATAAAAGGTTTTGTCTAGTCGGTGGTGGTTGTTCCCATATCCAAGAAGGCCATGTGCCTCGCCACGTCAGTACTGGGAACCAATTATGGAAATTAATATTTAATGGAATTAATAACTTAGGTGATTTGGATCAAACGTGTTAAGTTCCGCAAGAGATCCAAGTCTAAACCTTAAAGAATAAATAGATTAAGTTTTGGATCAAACGTGTTAAGTTCCGCAGGCGATCCAAAATTTAATTTAAAAGAACACATGGTAGCTAGGAAAAGGTTCAGACCTTTGTACAAAATTTTTGTACAGTGGAACCTCTAGGTTTTCCGAGTAGCAACCAACAGGAACTTCATCTCCTTCATAGGGAGGAAATTTTGGTGGATGGGAGGAGACCATCTAGGTCAAATCCTTGCATCCGGAGGCATCATGTAGATGATCCGAGGCTGTTATGCTGCTCCATCCTTGTCGACACGCCAAGATTTGCATCCAAGGCTTCACTCGACATCAAAGGATAAGATTTCCTCTTCCTACTCTTGGATTTCTATGTATTTGAGTCTTTGGATTGCATTTCTAGCTATTATGGAGTAGATTTATACTGTTCTAGGATGTGATGTAATTGTAATGTGTGGATGATATAAACTCTATGAATTGCCAATTTCCTAGTTTGATGAAGCTTGTATGCAATTGTTCTATTTGATGAAATACTTGTATGAAGACTTTCTTTATGATCATTAATTTTTTTATCTAGATTATATTTATGTATGCATAGATCTTATTTTTTGTATTAGATACATTGATGTGTATTCAAATCTGAGCATGAACCAGAATTTTCATTGGATGGATACGTAGATTGTTACCTCATCTAAGTGTGCGTTCCGATATAGCTCGGCATGGCCTTAAGATACTTGTTTGGAGTTGAGTATCTAAGGTATCTATCCTTCTATATGGAACATAACCTCCTAAGAGAGAACAATTCTATGTATGGATAAGTCTATCACTTAACTTAATGGCTTCTTCTAAAAATTGTGCTACGCAAGTAACCTATGAAATTAGAGATGTATACCCAGGGGAGACCTTGTGACAGGAGGTACTCTACCAAAGCTCGGACTCTCTAAGTTACTTCTTCACTTGATGGCATACTTGGTTACTGGCAGGGGAAGTACTCTGATACACTGTCGTGGGGTGGAATTCGGTAAATGTTTAGGCTATCCTGCAAATATACAAGTAGAGAACTAGGAATGGGCTAATTCGTCGCATAACATCCACCATTATAATGACATCTTCGGCCTAGAACATTTTCTGAACTAAGGACTTTCTTAGTTATCTTTCTTTACTTTTATTTTCATATCTTAAGTAGAAAATTCAAAACACTCGTTTATCAATTATTATCTAGCTAAATTTGATGTGCAAAAACCAACTATCATTTTAAATGTAGATCTGCTACATTAACGCCCCCTAGTGTCGGCCCCACGGATATGGAGGGAGGTACATGCAGGTACTCAACTAGCATTTTAAGCTTCAATCCTCGTGGGATCGACTTTTATAAATTTTATTACTTGATGATAACCATGTGCTTGTAGTTACCACCACATCATCGAGTAATCTTCCGCTCCGAATTCTCGTTCCTCGGAAATATCGCAGGCTTCCTTCTCATCCACTAGCATACTTTTCCGCAGCACCTCATCCCTCGGACGTACTGAGCCCGTCAACTCCTTTCCATGTCATCCTTCTCGCTAGCTGCGTCTCTCGCTCGACTTCGTGTGCTCCTAAGTTCCTGCACAGTTAGACACAATGATCAAAACACAACAAGATTTAACTTGACTTGGTTGATCACATCAAAAGTACTATAAGGTACTTATAATCTCTCCATTTTTGATGTGAACAACCTGTTGGGGATCGGTGGTCGGCTTGAAGGGGGGTTGGATAGACGGTGCCCCCAAATCGATCGCTTTCTACGTATTTGTTAGTTGCGCAGTGGAATACAAATAATACATACACAAATATGAAAGCTAAATACAAATACAAGGAACAAGAAAGAGCAAGCAAACCAACACACGCCGATTTATATGGTTCGGAGATAAAGCTCCTACTCCACGGCTGTCCGTAAGGTGGACGATCCCTATCCATCGGTGGATTACTCCCCGGAAGACCTCCGGCTAGCTCAAACCTCCTTGTGGGTGGAGAAACCTCACAACAAACTCATCAAGACCTATTGGACACAAGGGAAACTCTTGAGCACTTGTAGACTACTAATTAAACCTTAACCAAGTCTAATTTCTTCAGGGATAACCAAGCTTTCAAGCCTTGGTTATATAGGCCGCGGGTTGAAAACCCCGCCTACCAGTCGACTGCCAAAACATGCAATCGACTGCCCTCTGTGGAAATTCGACCGTTACATCCCAACGGCTCGATTCCACACTAACCGAGCGAACAGAGACATTCTGTTCGCTGCCAGTCGACTGCCCCAGTCGACTGCTAAAACATGCAGTCGACTGCTACAGTAGCGCTACAGTACTGCTACAGTAAAACCCTAAAACTAGGATTTTACTCCGAGTACAATCTCTCATGCACTCGTACCCTCACCCTTATGACTCATTTGACGCTTCATTTGCAGCTTTGACCTCTTGCCTTCAAGCCTACTTCCTTTGGCTCTCGTCCCTCGGATGCATTCAAGCCCGCGGCTCGTCCCCAATGTCATCCTTCGCGTATGCCTCGAAGTTGCTTCCCTCGGCCCTTGTCCTCGCTGCCTTGTCCACGGTCCCTCGGATGCTCCATCCTTTACCGGACCCGAAGTCATCAACCTGAGTCACATGTGTATCCTGCAGTCCTGCATAACTCAAGTACACATATCAAATACAAGGGTGAAACTAACTTAAACTCTTTGCCCAAACACCAAAACACATGGTCTCGCGGACCATTCGGATTACTCCAACACAACCCAAGTTAATTTAGGGTAAATCAAAATAAATAACAGTAAAATAGCAGGTACATAATTTATAATTTGTAATATGTAATGCAAAATCAAAAATGTACCCTCCCTCTAAATTTAATCTCTAATTCTCCTCCTTTTATAACATTAAAAATAGGGGAAATCTTTAATAGTTTAAAAATCATCTGAAATATTCTCTAGGGAAAAAATGATTAATATTCAGAAAAATAATGAAGTTTAAATTTTTGAAAATCTAAACTTTTGTAATTTTATAAAGTAGTTTTGGAAAGATAATTTTTAAAACTATTTTTAATTGCTGAAAAATTCTAAATATTTTTATACCAATTAAATAGATACTTCTAAAGAAGGAATAAAATTTTCACAAAAAATTGAAATAATTTAAGTAGTAATAAATTATTTTTTATAAAAAGATGTAGTTTCTTTAAAAATACTTAAAAATAGTTTCTAAGCTCAAAAAATCTTTAAAAAATTTCTAAAAATGTAATAGATCAAGTGTTTTAGCAAAAAAAATAAATTTTCAAAAATTTATTCTTAAAAAAATTTTAATATTAAAAATTAGTATTTGGATAAATAATTCATAAAAAATTCAATAAAAATCAAATTAAAATTAAGACATACATAAAAATTTAATCTAAGATTGATTTTGGAATCCAGTATAGGTTCCATCCTACCCGATTAATCAAAAACATTCTAGAAATATATTTTTATGATAATTTTATAATTTGACCCTTTTGATATCTAAAATACCAATTTAGTTCTTGATAATTTTTAAAATTTAAAATAGTAATATTTAAAGATGTAGAATTCTTCAAATTTTTTATTTGTTCTTTTAATTTTTTATTTTTTATTTTTATTTTATTAAAATCTTCTAGTGGACAAGATTTTGCTAAAGTTCCTTTTAGCTCTTTGTTTTCTTTTAATAATTTTTTATTCTTATTTTCTAATTGACAGAAATTTTTTTGTAACAACCCAAACTTCCTCCTTACGAATCCTAATAGTACTTATAAATAATTAGAAATGCTTTAGAAATATTCTAGAGATTTTTAGAAATTTTTAAAGTATTTTTATGTAATTTTCGGTGTTTGTTTGTTATTTTTACCAAAAGAAACAAAGTTGAGGCAAAAAGAGGTCGGGCCAAGGATCAAACCGGAGACCCTTCGTTAAGCAAAACCTTAAGTTGTTTCGAATGACCAAGAACCCAACAGGGTCGTGTTGATCAAATAGAGGGCGGAAATAAATTTATGTGGTAAGTGATAACAGAAATACTTAGGTATTAAGAGGGATAAGTTAAGAGAGGAATTAGGTTTTCTCTCTGGTCCGAAACCTTTTCTCCTCCCCTCGTGCACGGCGTCGGCTCCTCTTGGGCAGAAATGAAGGAGCTAGGGCTTCGTCTCCGGCGGTCGGCCAAGGACCAATTTCGAGAGCCTTCCACACCATCGCGATCACCTCGTCGGGGAGAACGCATAGACGTGAAGAAGTTGCCGAAATTTAAAGATTCTCTGAAACCCTAGAAGCCGATCTTGGCTGTGAGTTAAGGGAACTAGGTAAGTGCTTCTCACCTGCAGTAGGAGTAGCTTTCGGATCCTTGTTTCTTCTTGTTTTCGAAGCTTGCTGTAAAGAGTGTTGTTTTTGAAGCTTGCTGCCGTGAATCTCAAAAGGAAAATAAATAAATTGCATAGATTAGGCATGAGGTTTAGATTTTTCAGCCTCATAATTTAGGCTTTAATTCCAACAAGCTGCAATTTTGGTTTGTGTTATGAAAGGGGCATGAACAGCCTTTTTGAGCTTGCTGTGCAGTTTTTGATTTGTGCTATGAAAGGGGCACGAACAACCCCCTTTGGAGCTTGCTGTGCAGTTTTGATTTGTGCTATGAAAGGGGCACAAACAGGTTTTTTGAGCTTGTTGTGCAGTTTTGGTTCGTGCTATGAAAGGGGCACGAACAACCCTTACTGCTTGGTTTCGGTTTGTGCTATGTAATGAATATGAACAACCCTTTTGAGCTTACTGTTTAAATTCTGAGGTGTTCTTTTTATTAGGAGTATTAACAAGTAACAAGTATTTTTCTTGAAGAGGCTAGTACCCGACTTCTGAGGTTGTCGTTAAACAAATCCAGGTGACCGGTTCTGAGGTCTCGGCCCTGGTAAGACCAAGGTCTTCACCCTCGTAGGACTGGTGGTTCGCCACCCCAGTCTCTATTAGGGAGCGCGCTTTAGTACTACGCCTGGGCCCAGGAGAGAGTTTATTATTATTTTGAAGTATAATAGTATAAGTTTTGAACAAATGAAACAAACTTTACACAGGTTTTGAAATTCCAGCAAGCTTTAGTTTTGTTTTTGCTATGCATTGGACATGAACAACCTTTGTTTCTAGGAGTATTCTGCTAGATCTTTTAGCAGTTCATCTAAACATACAGTTTGATTCCCTTCGGAACGATTAGTAGGAACAACTTTTGTTAACCATTATGTTCGATCTATTGTTATCAGTTTTATACATGCAATTTTAGATCTCTTCGTTGTGGAGTTTAGCATTTCAGTGCAGATTTTTATTAAGCGTTGCAGTGCAGATTTTTATTAAGCATTGCAGTGTAGATTTTTATTAAGCATTATAGTGCAGATTTTTATCAAGCATTTCAGTGCAGATTTTCATTAAGCAATTTCAGTTTCAGATTTTCTTTTAGCATTCTATTTTTAGTTCTATCATATATATATATGTATATGCACATTGAGTTTTTGTGAGTTAGACATCGCTTACTAAGCATCCGCTTATAGTTGCATTTCCTTTTACTGTAGATAAAGGAAAAGGAAAGCTATAGTGAAGGAAGACGACAAGGAGATGTGGGATGGGTGTGTGGTGACTGATGAATGGAAGCCTTGGGACACTTCACTAAAAGTTTGTTAAGATTCTGTTTAGAGTGATAGGGAAACTTAGATGGTTTAATTCCTTTTTGCACTGCTGGAAATTGTACTTTTCGTATTGCTGATTCTGTTCATAGAATTCTTCCATTTCAATTGTTATACTCATTAGTCCTATTATTTGAGTTGTATAGTGGTAGCATGTATATGCAGATTGGTTTTCAGTTGCTCTCTTTATCTTTTGAGTAGAGTGTTGAGATGAACTACCTACATCCTTTATGTTTCAGCTGCTACTTAATTGCATCATTCAAGTTAGATAGCGCTTACTAACTTAAATGTTTCTTGGCCGCATTCTTAACACGTGCTGTAAGTAATTAGAAATGCTACTTGCATGCCTAATCAATATTTAGCAAATTTCTGAGAGTTCTAAGTATCACTATTAATAGCGTGAGCAACACCAGTTAAGTAAAGTTCATAGTTAAGTAACGGCCACTCCCTCAAACTACCTAAGAGGAGGGTGGGGTCGTTACAAGGTGGTATCAGAATAGTCCCCATTCTCCAGCATCACACACACATCAGCATCTGCCTTTCCGTCTTCAAGTAAGAAAGTACTTAATTTTTTATTTATTATGCCTTTCCTTATTAATTGCAGTATAGAGAAATCCTTAGAAGTATTTGCTTATATGTGTTTAAGTAAGATAAAAGTTCTTGTTTTGGTTTTTCTATGTTTATATATATATATATATATATATATATATATATATATATATATATATATATGTCTAGAGAGTATAGGGACGATTTCAAGTTTTCTCTCTCTGCATGACTAGATGGCAAGATTAGGACACCCCCGTACCGCTCGTACTGAGGACCGAGCTCAGGAGAACAAAGAGCCCAGAACAACTGAGCCTAATCTCTATGAAGTTGTTGCTCAACTCCAGAAACAAGTAGCAGAGCAACAACAAGTAATCGCCAATCTGATGGCAAATCAGCAGCCAGTTCCTCCCCCTCCCCGTACTATCAATGTGGAGACCCCGGTGGTGACTAAGGTTCCACCAGCTGCCCTGGAAGTCACCACAGCACCTAAATGACAAGAAGCATACCTGATATAGTGGCTGAAGTTGAAGCCAGAAAGCTTCTCAGGCACGACTGAGCCCCGGGATGCCCAGGCTTAGTTCAAGGCACTGGAGAGCACAATGGAGTTTCTTGACTGGCCAGAAGTCGAGAAAGTCAAATGTGCCTCCTTCTACCTATCTGGAGATGCTCGTATGTGGTGAGAGAGAGTTAAGAGCAAGAGGGCAGCCAACTAGATGAGTTGGGCTGACTTTGAGACAGAGTTTTACGAAGAATTCTTCCGCCAACGGATCACCAATAAACATTATGAGGAGTTCATAGAATTCAGACAAGGTAACCTGCCAATAGAAGAAGCAGTCAAAAGATTCAACAGGCTAGCTCGTATCTGCCTAGAGTTAGTGAGTGCAGAGAAGGAATGAGTCAGACTGATGCTCCGAATGTTGAGACTAGAAATAGCACTTAATGTGAGTAGTGGAACTCACCGGCCACAGACTGGTGAAGAGCTGGTTAGCAGGGCATTAGTCGCTGAGCACTATCTGAACAGCATCAAGGCACAACAAATGCAACTCAAGCCAGTCAAGGTAGAGGACAAGACAGCAGGGAGTCAGAAACCCCAGGCAAGTAAGCAGAACTGGAAGGTCACGGATAACAAAAGGAAACGATGAAATACAGGAGGCAGCCAAAAGGGAGGTCCAGTAGACAAGCAGGCCAAGTTCCCTCCCTGCCCAAAATGTGGGAGACTACATCCATGAGCCTGTCTTTTGGGTATGACTGGATGTTATTCGTGTGGTCAAGAAGGACACCTGGCTAAGGCATGTCCTAATAAGCTCAAAGCACCTCAGCAACAGGCAGCGCCATACGGGAGCAAGCCTCAGTTACACTACATGCCTGCAACTCTGGACGGACCTCAGCTCAGTCAAGGAAGGTTGGAACCCCCACCAGTTCCAGCTAGTGCCAGAGTATTCTCCCTCACTAAAGAGGAAGCTGCTAGTGCCTCCACAGTCGTAACAAGTCAAGTAGTTATTTTTCAGCATTTAGCTACTGTACTATTTGATACTGGGGTGACCCATTCTTTTATATCAGTGCCCTTTGCCAAGGAATTTCAGGTGCCTACAGAGAGCATGAACTCCAAGTTCTTAACAACCCTACCTTCTGGAGAAGTCATGGAGTCCAACCAGTGGCTTTGGGCTGTACCAGTCAGAATTTCAGACCGAGAGCTATATGTTAATTTAGTAGTCCTTGCGATGCAGGATTTCGACGTTATTCTGGGTATGGATTTCCTCAACAAGTACAATGTTTCGGTGGACTGCCGCAGAAGAAAAGTGATCTTCAGCCCAGAAGGCGAACCACCCTTTGAATTCACGGGAGTCCCAAAGAGGAGGACTAAGAAGTTCCTATCTTCTCTAACAGCTCACCAGATGTTAGCGAAAGGGTGTGCTGGTTTTCTCGTATACATTGTGAATACAGAAGAAAAGAAGGGACTCAAGCAGGAGGGTGTTCGGGTAGTTTGTGAGTATCCAGAGGCATTTCCAGAAGAGCTACCTGGACTACCTCCTAACAAAGAAATGGAGTTCGAAATTGAGTTGGTTCCTGGAACCAGTCCAATTTCAAAAGCTCCGTACCGGATGTCTCCAGCAGAGCTGAAAGAGCTACAAGAACAACTCCAGGAGCTTCTTGACAAAGGTTTCATCCGCCCTAGTCATTCACCCTGGGGAGCTCTAGTGTTATTCGTTAAGAAGAAAGACGGATCTATGCGGATGTGCATAGATTATAGAGCGCTGAACAAAGTAACAGTTAAGAACAAGTACCCTCTTCCCAGAATAGATGATCTGTTTGATCAGTTAAAGGGGGCAACAGTGTTCTCTAAGATAGACCTGCACTCTGGGTACCATCAGTTGAAAGTGAAAGAAAGTGATATACCCATAACAGCTTTCAGGACCAGATATGGACACTACGAGTTTATAGTCATGCCTTTTGGTGTGAGTAATGCATCTGCGGTCTTCATGGACTTAATGAATAGAGTATTCAGAGAATACCTCGAAAAATTTGTCATCGTGCTCATCGACGACATTCTTATTTATTCAAGAACCCCAGAGGAGCATGACACGCACTTGAGAATCGTACTGCAGACCCTACAGCAAAAATAGCTGTATGCCAAATTCTCAAAGTGCGAGTTCTGGTTAGAGCAGGTGGCGTTTCTAGGTCACATCATTTCTAAAGAAGGCATCCAGGTGGATCCTGCCAAAATAGAGGTGGTCAACAACTGGTGTAAACCCAAGAACGCTAGGGAGATCAGAAGTTTCCTTGGGGGTTAGCTGGATATTACAGAAAATTCATGGTGGACTTTTCTAGGATAGCCTCTCCACTAACAGACCTAACTAGGAAGAACAAGAAGTTTGAATGGTCAGACAAATGTGAGCAGAGTTTCCAAGCATTGAAGAAAGACTGACCAGTGCTCCCATTCTGACTGTTCTAGAGAGTGATAAGAGTTTTGACATATACAGTGATGCTTCCAAGATGGGCCTTGGAGCTGTTCTCATGCAAGAGGGGAAGGTTATAGCTTATGCTTCCAGACAACTCAAAGACTATGAGAAGAACTACCCCACTCATGATCTTGAGCTGGCAGCTATGGTCTCTGCACTAAAACTCTGGCGACATTATTTGTATGGAGTCCAGTACAGAATCTTCACCGACCATCAGAGCTTGAAGTATTTCTTTACCCAGAAAGACTTAAACATGAGACAACGCAGGTGGCTAGAGTTGGTTAAAGATTATGACTGTGAAATCCTCTACCACCCAGGTAAAGCTAACAAAGTGGTGGATGCACTAAGCCAAAAATCCAGTGCAACCCTGATGCCCTTGTCATCATTAGCACTGCCACTGCAGAAGGAATTGTCAAACTTTGAAGTTGAAATTATTTATGGGCAACTCTCTGCATTGACCTTAGAGTCAACCCTGCTTGAGGATATACAGAGAAAGCAAAGTGAAGATCCAGATATCCAGAGGATCAAGCAAGGGATACAAAAAGAAGAAAATTCAGAGTTTCGGGTATCAGACAGTGGAATCCTCTATCAGGGGAGCCGCCTTTGTGTCCCCAATGATGAGGAATTGAGATAGAAGATTCTAGAAGAAGCTCATAGTACACCGTACTCCATGCACCCTGGTTCCACCAAGATGTATCAAGATTTGAAACAGAGATTCTGGTCGTTTGGACTCAAGAGAGATGTTGCAAAATATATCAGTACCTGCTTGACATGCCAGAGAGTCAAAGCAGAGCACCAGAGACCAGGAGGAGTCCTACAGACTCTCCCAATATCAGAGTGGAAGTGGGAAGAAATATCCATGGACTTTATAATAGGTCTTCCAAGGGCCACTAATGGGTACGATGAAATATGGGTGATAGTGGACAGGTTGACAAAGTCTGCCCATTTTCTAGCCATCAAGGTATCCCACTCTATAGAGCAGTTGGCACAGCTATATGTTAAGGAAGTCATCAGACTTCATGGAGTTCCGAAGTCGATTGTTTCTGATAGGGATGGGTGCTTCACTTCTCATTTTTGGGAGTGTGTCCAGAATGCATTAGGCACCAAACTCAAGTTCAGCATAGCCTTCCATCCCCAGACTGATGGACAGATAGAGCGAGTAAATCAGATTTTAGAAGACATGCTTCGAGCTTGTGCATTAGATTTTAAGGGCAGTTGGTGCAAGTATCTGTACTTAGCTGAATTCGCCTATAACAATAGCTACCAGGCCACTATCAAGATGGCACCTTACGAGGCACTGTATGGCCGAAAGTGTAGATCACCCATATGCTGGCTGGAGGCTGGAGAAAGAAAAGAGATGGAATCAGAACTAGGCGGGCAGATGGAGATGATAGATGAAACCACTCAGGCTATCCAGAAGATCAGACAGAGAATTGAGACTGCCCAGAGTAGGCAGAAAAGTTATGCTGACGCACGTCGTAGGCCACTCGAGTTCCAAGTAGGGGATTCAGTTTTCCTCAAAGTTGCTCCGATGAAGGGAGTGATGAGATTTGGCAAAAAGGGCAAGTTAAGTCCCCGCTACGTAGGAGCCTACCTGATCATAGAGAGGATTGGGAAGGTAGCTTACAAGATGAACTTACCACAAGACATGTCAGCGATACACAATGTATTTCACGTCTTCATGCTAAAGAAGTGCCTCCATGACCCTAGTCAAGTGGTTCAGCCTCCGTCGGTGCAGATCCAGGAGGATCTTAGCTATGAGAGCAGACCTACACGGATAGTGAACAGAGAAGTTAAAAAACTAAAGAACAAAGAAATACCACTAGTGAAGGTCATTTGGCAAAATCAGAAGCGCGAGGAAACTACTTGGGAGCGTGAGGACAGTATGAGATAGAGATATCCAGAATTATTCTAACTTCGAGGACGAACTTTTTATAAGGTATGGGGAATTGTAACAACCCAAACTTCCTCTTTACGAGTCCTAATAGTACTTATAAATAATTAGAAATGCTTTAGAAATATTCTAGAGATTTTTAGAGTATTTTTATGTAATTTTCGGAGTTCGTTTGGTATTTTTACCAAAAGAAACAAAGTTGAGTCAAAAAGAGGTCGGGCCAAGGATCAAACCGGAGACCCCTCGTTAAGCAAAGCTTTAAGTTGTTTCGGATGACCAAGAACCCAGTAGGGTCGTGCTGATTAAATAGAGGGCGGAAATAAATTTACGTGGTAAGTGATAACAGAAATACTTAGGTATAAAGAGGGATAAGTTAAGAGAGGAATTAGGTTTTCTCTCTGGTCCAAAACCTTTTCTCCTCCCCTCGTGCATGGCGTCGGCTCCTCTTGGGCAGAAACGAAGGAGTTAGGGCTTCGTCCCCGGCGGTCGGCCAAGGACCAATTCCGAGAGCCTTCCACACCATCGCGATCACCTCGTCAGGGAGAACGCGTAGACGTGAAGAAGTTGCCAAAATTTCAAGATTCTCCGAAACCCTAGAAGCCGATCTCGGTTGTGAGTCAAGGGAACTAGGTAAGTGCTTCTCAGCTGCAATAGGAGTAGCTTTCGGATCCTTGTTTCTTCTTGATTTTGAAGCATGCTGTAAAGAGTGTTGTTTTTGAAGCTTGCTGCCGTGAATCTCAAAAGGAAAATACATAAATTTCATAGATTAGGCATGAGGTTTAGATTTTTCAACCTTATAATTTAGGCTTTAATTCCAACAAGTTGCAGTTTTGGTTTGTGCTATGAAAGGGGCACAAACAGCCTTTTTGAGCTTGCTGTGCAGTTTTTAGTTTGTGCTATGAAAAGGGCACGAACAACCCCCTTTGGAGCTTGCTGTGCAGTTTTGGTTTGTGCTATGAAAGGGGTACAAACAGGCTTTTTGAGCTTGCTGTGCAGTTTTGGTTTGTGCTATGAAAGGGGCATGAACACCCTTACAGCTTGGTTTCGGTTTGTTCTATGCAATGAATATGAACAACCCTTTTGAGCTTACTGTTTAAATTCGGAGGTGTTCTTTTTATTAGGAATATTAACAAGTAACAAGTATTTTTCTTGAAGAGGCTAGTACCAGACTTCCGAGGTTGTCGTTAAACAAATCCAGGTGACCGGTTCCGAGGTCTCAGCCCTGGTAAGACCAAGGTCTTCACCCTCGTAGGACTGGTGGTTCGCCACCCTAGTCTCTATTAGGGAGCGCGCTTTGGTACTACGCCTGGGCCCAAGAGAGAGTTTATTATTATTTTAAAGTATAATAGTATAAGTTTTGAACAAATGAAACAAGCTTTACACAGGTTTTGAAATTCCAGCAGACTTTAGTTTTGTTTGTGCTATGTATTGGACATGAACAGCCTTTGTTTCTGGGAGTATTCAGCTAGATCTTTTAGCAGTTCATCTAAACATGCAGTTTGATTCCCTTCGGAACGATTAATAGGAACAACTTTTGTTAACCATGCTGTTCGATCTGTTGTTATCAGTTTTATACATGCAATTTTAGATCTCTTCGTTGTGGAGTTTAGCATTTCAGTGTAGATTTTTATTAAGCGTTGCAGTGCAGATTTTTATTAAGTATTGCAGGATAGATTTTTATTAAGCATTGCAGTGCAGATTTTTATCAAGCATTTCAGTGCAGATTTTCATTAAGCAATTTCAGTTTCAGATTTTCTTTTAGCATTCAATTTTTAGTTCTGTCATATATATATATATATATGTATATGCACATTGAGTTTTTGTGAGTTAGACATCGCTTACTAAGCATCCGCTTATAGTTGCATTTCCTCTTACTGCAGATAAAGGAAAAGGAAAGCTATAGTGAAGGAAGGTGACAAGGAGATGTGGGATGGGTGTGTGGTGACTGATGAATGGAAGCCTTGGAAAACTTCACTAAAAGTTTGTTAAGATTCTGTTTAGAGTGATAGGGAAACTTAGATGGTTTAATTCCTTTTTGCACTGCTGGAAATTGTACTTTTCGTATTGCTGATTCTGTTCATAGAATTCTTCCATTTCAATTGCTATACACATTAGTCCCATTATTTGAGTCGTATAGTGGTAGCATGTATGTGCAGATTGGTTTTCAGTTGCTCTCTTTATCTTTTGAGTAGAGTGTTGAGATGAACTACCTACATCCTTTATGTTTCAGCTGCTACTTAATTGCATCATTCAAGTTAGATAGCGCTTACTAACTTAAATGTTTCTTGGCCGCATTCTTAACACATGCTGTAAGTAATTAGAAATGCTACTTGCATGCCTAATTAATATTTAGCAAATTTCTGAGAGTTCTAAGTATCACTATTAATAGCATGAGCAACACCAGTTAAGTAAAGTTCATAGTTAAGTAACAACCACTCCCTCAGACTAGCTAAGAGAAGGGTGGGGTCGTTACATTTTTATAACATTTTAATAAATTTATATAGTTGGTCAAGAGGTAGAGACTGTACCTGACTTACCTTATCGATTTCATTAATGATGCTCCACTTGAAGTGTTGCTTCCCTCTAACATTGCTCCCCCTTCTTCGATGCTTTCAATGCTCATTTCGAATGAGCATACTTCGTCTTCTTCTTCATGACTTGCAATCAGTGCAAGTTCGACGAGGGCTTCAATCTCTAACTCTGACGACGTTTTGTCCTACATCGCCTTTAGATTTTTGTGCTTGTTCTAGGTCAGTCTTTTATCCTTGTCCTTGTTCTTCAATTTTGGATAGTTATCTTTAATGTGCCCTTCTTCATTGCAGTGATAGCATCTCACTTTTCTTTTCCTTCTTTTGTCCTGCACTTGATTTTATTTATTAGTTCTAAAAATATTTTTAAACTTTTTTACCAAAAATGTCATTTCGTCGTCATCGAGAGATTTTTCGGAATTTGGTTCGTCCATTTTTGCCTTTAAGGCAATGTTCTACTTCGACTCCTTCTTTAGATCTGCACATCTAGACTCATGAATTTCAAAGATAGAAAATAATTCTTTTAAATTACTTACTTCTAAGTCTCTAAAGATGTAATATGCATCTACTAGAATTGACCATTCAGATGTTTTAGAAAAAGCGTTAAACGCATACCTTAGCGAATCTCGGTTGGTTACCTTTTCTCCAAGATTCGTGAATTCGGTGACTAGTGTTGGTTGCTACTCGGAAAACCTATAGGTTCCACTGTACAAAAATTTTGTACAAAGGTCTGAACATTTTCCTATCTACCATGTGTTCTTTTAAATTAAATTTTGGATCGCCTGCGGAACTTAACACGTTTGATCCAAAACTTAATCTATTTGTTCTTTTAGGTTTTGACTTGGATCTCCTGCGGAACTTAACACGTTCGACCCAAGTCTCCTTAAGTTATTAATTCCATTAAATATTAATTTCCATAATTGGTTCCCAGTACTGACGTGGCGAGGCACATGGCCTTCTTGGATATGGGAGCAACCACCACCGACTAGACAAAACCTTTTATAGAAAGCTAATATTTAATTTCCTAAAATAACTTTAGGTTAACCAAAGAGAACAATCAAATCACAAGGAAAAGAAAAAACAAAAGAACACAACATCGAAAAATATATTCGAAATTCTAGAACGTAAGCCTCTTGTATTTGGTATTATTTCCATAAATAACTAGCATGATGCGGAAAGAAAAATTACTAGTTATACCTTGTAGAAAAACCTCTTGATCTTCTACCGTATTCCTCTTCTAACCTCGGACGTTGTGTGGGCAACGATCTTCCGAGATGAGAAACCACCAAGCACCTTCTTCTCCTCCTAGCTAGGTTCGGCCAAAACAAGAAAGCTTCACCAAGGAAGAAGAAAAACACCAACCAAGCTCTAAGAGATGCAAGCTTCCTCTCCTTCTTCTTCTTCTTCTCCAAGTAGTATCCGGCCTCCACAAGAGCTCCAAGCAATAGAGAGTTTTTGGCCACCACAAAGAGGAAGAAGAGAAGAGATGATGGCCGGCCACAACACCAAGGAAAAGAGGGAGAGAAAATAATAGAGGTTGTATCTCATGAAGGCACCCCTACCCCTTCTTTTATATTCCTTGGCCTAGGCAAATTAGGAAATTTAATTACAATAAAATTTCCTCAATTTTCCTTGACATGAATTAATTGAGAAAAATAAAATAAAATTTCCCAATCAACCTTGTGATGGCCGGCCACAATCAAAAGAGCAAATTAGGAGAGTTTCAATCAACAAATTAAAACTTCCTAATTTATTTCCGGAAATTTTAAAATAAAATTTCTCTTTAAAAAAATCTCTTCATGGTTGATAAAAGGAAATTTCTATAATTTTAATTTTATAACATGTGAATAATTTTTAAAGAGAAAAATAAAATATCTCACCAATCTACAAATAAGGAAAGAGATTTAATATCTTTCTTTAATGTTTTGTAGATATTTTATAAGAGAGATATTTTAATTTTAATTCTCTTTAATAAATTATTTCTTCCACATAATAAAAATTAAAATTAAAATTCCTTTTTAATTTAATTTGGCCGGCCCCCACTAGCTTGGGTTCAAGCTAGGGTCGGCCACCCAAATTCATACCTAGGCCGGCCCTTGCTTGTTTCCCAAGCTAGCTTGGCCGGCCCCTTATTGGTGGGTATAGAAGGTGGGTATAGGTGGGTATAGAACTCTATAAATAAGAGGCTACGATAGGGACCGAGAGGAGGAATTGGTTTTGGTCTCCCGATAAAATTAAGCATCCCGTGTTCGCCCCAAACACACAACTTAATTTTATCAATAATAATTCATTCCACTAGAGAACTATTATTGAACTACCGCACCAATCCCAAATTACATTTTTGGGCTCCTTCTTATTATGAGCGTGTTAATCTCCCTGTGTTTAATCTCCCTGTGTTTAAGATATCGAATGTCCACTAATTAAGTGAGTTACTGACAACTCATTTAATTAATATCTAAGTCCAAGAGTAGTACCACTCAACCTTATTATCATGTCGGACTAAGTCCACCTGCAGGGTTTAACATGACAATCTTTATGAGCTCCTCTTGAGGACATTATCAACCTAGTATCTCTAGGACATAGTTTCCTTCTATAATCAACAACACACACTATAAGTGATACCATTTCCCAACTTATCGGGTTTATTGATTCATCGAACTAAATCTCACCCATTGATAAATTAAAGAAATAAATATCAAACATATGTGCTTGTTATTATATTAGGATTAAGAGCACACACTTCCATAATAACTGAGGTCTTTGTTCCTTTATAAAGTCAGTATAAAAGAAACGACCTCTAATGGTCCTACTCAATACACTCTGAGTGTACTAGTGTAATTATATAGTCAAGATAAACTAATACCTAATTACACTACGACCTTCTAATGGTTTGTTCCTTTCCATTTTAGTCGTGAGCTACTGTTTATAATTTATAAGGTACTGATAACATCATCTTCTGCATGTGACACCACATACTATGTTATCTACAATATAAATTATATGAACAACTACAAACAAATGTAGACAATTTGACCAAATGTGATTCTTTATTCATAATGAATGTTTACAAAGCTTAGGCTTTCAGTATACACTCTAACAATCTCCCACTTATACTAATGACTAAGCTGCCATATCTTCTACCATACATCTGATTCCCATTCCCTCCACATGCCGATCGAAAGCTTTCACCGGAAGGGCCTTAGTGAAAGGATCTGCCAGGTTATCCGCTGATGCAATCTTGGCGATGACAACTTCTTCTCGCTTCACGATATCTCGTATCAGGTGGTACTTGTGCTCTATATGTTTACTTGCCTTATGGGCTCGTGGTTCCTTCGAGTTTGCAACTGCACCACTATTATCACAATAAATTGTGATGATTTTGGGCAAACCAGGAATCACATCTAAGTCCATTAGAAAGTTCCTGAGCCATACTGCTTCTTTAGTCGCCTCAGAGGCTGCCACATACTCACTTCCATGGTTGAGTCCAAAACGCATTTCGCTTAACACTCCTCCATGAAATGGCTCCACCTCCTAAAGTAAACACATAGCCTCGATGTAGACTTCATGTTATCCCTATCTCGATTGAAAATCAACTGTAACCCACAGGAGCGGATCGCTTGGTAAACTAGCATATAATCTCTAGTCCTTCTCGTGTACTTTAATATATGTTTTACCGCACCAATGTCCTTGTCCAGGTTACTCGATATCTGCTGACCATGCCCACGAAAGCAGATATCGGGTCTCGTACTAAGCATTGCATACATTAGGCTTCCTACAAGCATAAGGAACTGCTTTCATGTCCTCTATCTCTTTCGATGTCTTTGAAGACATCTCTTTAGATAGAGCTACTCCATGTCTAAAAGGTAAGAAACCTTTCTTGGAATCCTGCATGCTAAAACGAGCAAGGATTGTATCTATATATGAAGTTTGGGACAGACACAACATTCTTTTCTTACGATCCCTTATAACTTTGATCCCAAGAATATGTGCACAATCTCCTAAGTCCTTCATATCAAATTGTTTGGACAATCATACCCTTACGTCTGATAATACCTTGACATTGTTGCCAATTAACAAAATATCATCTACGTATAGTACAAGAAATACCACCACGTTTCCGTTACACTTCTTATATACACAAGACTCATCCGGACTTTGAATAAATCCATATGACTGGATTACTTCATTAAATCGGATGTTCCAAGATCTTGAAGCTTGCTTTAGTCCATAAATGGACCGATTGAGCTTGCACACTAGATGCTCTTTGCCTTTTTCAATAAATCCTTCTAGTTGCTTCATATGGATGTTTTCTTCAAGACTTCCATTAAGGAAAGCTGTCTTGACATCCATTTGCCAAATCTTATAATCCATATGAGCAGCAATGGATAAGAGTATCCGGATAGACTTAAGCATGGCTACCGGTGAAAAGGTTTCCTCATAATCGATTCCCTCTTTCTGAGTGTACCCTTTCGCAACAAGCCTAGCTTTGAAGGTTTCTACCTTCCGTCTTCCCTCTTTTCATTTTGTAGATCCACTTGCATCCAACGGCTTTTACACCATCGGTGGTTCTACAAGCTCCTGCACCTTATTAGAGTACATAGACTCTATTTCAATTCATTGCCTTTTGCCAAGATGATGCATCTATATCTTGGAGTGCTTCATTATATGTTCAGGGATCGGGTTCATGTTTTCCGGGATCAAGTCCAAGACTCTCCCAAAAACATGAACCTTTCAGTCTGCTTTACAACCCTCCCACTACGACGAGGCATCGTGGTTGTGTATCATGTGTGACACGTGTTGCGATCTCTTGTGGTACTTCATCTTGTCTCGTTGGTACTAAGTAGACATGTCCTCTCTAAGTTCTTCCAAAACAACTTTACTCGGCTTGTGATCCATTATATAGTTTTCTTCTAAAACCGGGCATTGGTGCTAACAATGACCTTCCGGTCTTTAGGACTATAAAATAAACCACCTTCGTTCCTTTGGGATATCCTACAAACACGCGAACTTCTGACGGGATTCTAATTTATCAAGATCTGGTTTCAACACATGTCTGGACTACCCCAAACCGAATATGTCTTAGACGGGTTTTCGCCATTCCATAATTCTATGGGAGTAGAAGAAACTGATTTAGAAGGTACTAAGTTCAAAATATACCTGTTTCCGAGCATATCCCCAAAATGAATTTGGTAATTCGAATAACTCATCATCGATCTAACCATCTCCATAAGAGTCCTGTTCCTTCGTTCTGCTACACCATTCTATTGGGGTGTTCCAGTGCAGACAATTGGGATTGAACCTCTGATAAGTAATTCCTAAACTCTCCTAAGAGGTATTCGCCACCACGATCAGACCGTAGTGTCTTGATACTTTTACCTAGTCGTTTCTCCACATCAGCCTTGTACTCTTTGAACTTATCAAAGCACTCAGACTTGCGGCGCATTAGGTAAATGTATCCATATCTTGAATAATCGTCTATGAAAGAGACAAAATATTCAAAACCTCCTCTTGCCTGGACAGACATAGGACCACACAAATCAGAGTAAACCAATTCTAACACTTCTTTGGCTCTATACCCCTTGGCCTTGAACGGCCTTTTGGTCATTTTACCTTCTAAGCAGGATTCACAAGTTGAAAAATTTTCCAACTCTAATGGACTCAAAAGTCCATCGGCTATAAGTCTCTGAATCCTACTTAAGTTAATATGACCAAGCCTTAGATGCCAAATATATGCTTGGTTCATTTCCAAAGGTTCTTTTCTCTTATTAGAATTAGAAGATGAGTTATAAATTTCCATGTATTGCTTTGTGGAAGAAATTGGATTTAAAGTATACAAATTGCCAACTAATGCACCAGAACAGATAATCACTTTATTTCTTTTAATAACTACATCGTTACTGAAAGAAACTGAATATCCATCTAAAAATAGTTTAGAAACTGAAATTAAATTCTTTCTAAAACTGGGTACATAAAGACAATTTCTTAAAACCAAATTTCTATTTCTACTAAAAGATAAGTAGACGTCTCCCACTGCAACAGCTGCCACCTTAGTAGCATTGCCCATGTAGACGGTAATCTCCCCTTCAGATAGTCGTCGGGTTTCCTGGAACCCCTGCAAGGAATTACAGACATGATCAGTGGCTCCCGTATCTACACACCAGGTGCTGGTAGATAACACCGCTAAACATGTTTCAACAACTAGAGCATGATATATACCTTTGTTTTGGTTCCTACGAGGACAGTCCGCCTTCCAATGTCCTGACTGCCTTTTTCTTCTTCACTCCAGCTTTAAATCCCATACTGAGATTTATTCACTTTCTTTCTAGCGACTTGTTTCTTCTTCTTCTTCCTCTCGGTTAAGAAGTAGAACCATTTTCGACATAGTGAATTTGAGAATTGTGACGAATAATCCTTCTGAAGTTACGTCAGTAGTTCCCCTAATGAATAAATCCTTTTATTCATATTATAGTTCAAGCGGAACCGCTCAAAACTTCTAGGTAGCGTTTGGAGGATCATATCGATCCGGGTTTCCCATCAATTTCTCCTCCAATGATCCGTATCTCGTTCGGATAAGCCATCATTTTAGGATATGATCCCTAAGAGTACCCTCTTGCATGGTGGCGTCATTATCTTTTTCATGGCTTCTTGCCTAGAAGCCCTATCCTGATGACCAAAAAGTTCCTTGAGATTGTTCATAATATCATAGGCTGTTGGTAAATCTTGATGTTGATGTTGCAATACATTTGACATTGAAGTCAAAATGTAACACCGCGCCATCTCATCTGCTTTTACCCATTTCCTATGATATTCAATCTCCTCTTGGGTAGATTCACCAAGAGGTGCTTGGCACCGCTACCAAGATAAATTTATAGCTTTCAGAAGAAGAACAATGTCCGGTTTCTTTTCCAATCTATGTAATTAGGTCCAGTAAGTCTATTCTGTTGAAGTATGATGGACAGTGGGTTGAAAGTCATCCTAAGAATCACAAATAACTTTTGGTCAGAACTCTAAATTTAGAATAATATTGATTCCTCAAACAATACTATTTTAAATTAACCAACACCTCATAACACCGTGAATTTTGTATGCCACGTTAGTGTGGACGTATACAAATTCAACATTTGTAAAGGAGGGATTTAACCCATTAATTTTATTATCTTGTCAACCTCACTTTTGACAAATAAAATTAATAGTTGGTATTATTTGGTCACACAAATAATAGCAGTGACTCCGTTGGGGAGGATACTATTAGATGTGTCTAAGTGTATACCATTACTTGACACTAAGTCCATTAATAAGATTATGCCCCTTCCGTTGGGGAAGATCACACGCTCTTAATTAACTTCCTATAGTTATCCATAAATGAAAGTCTGTTCTAGTGATCCGCAAACAAGCTCATCCGTTATGGAGGAAGGCACTCAGAGCCAACGCGCAAGCTTGTTTGCATCACTTACAAACCAGTAATGGAGACCATGGGATTTATTTAAAATCCCTCTCCCACTTAGTTATTTATAAATGAGGAATTTTAACTATGCTAGCCTACTTTACTTGTAAACTAACATGCACACACAGTACAATATAAAAGCAATAAATAGAGAAAATAATTTTCAACTATTATGGCTTTTATCTCTAGTTGTCCTCCGTGTGTTGTCATCCCAAGCTACTGCCATATTTGGCCACCGCCACCGGGTCTAGCTGTCGCATCCATCTTGCTCCTAGTTCCGCTGCGCCTCTGGTCCTTAGAAGGTTCCACGCTTTGCAAGATTCGATCTGCGACATAAATAGAATTTTACATTTTTGATCCTATATTCGATAAAAGGAATGTACATGTATCTAGATCAAAAATAAAATCCTAATAAAACTAAATACAGCTCCTGCTGTATTTTAATACAATCATACACACACATATAAATGCCCTTGACATGTCCAAGGGTCCAATCACACACATAATAACTAAAAGCCATAATAGTTGGATCATGCATCCACAAAGTTAGCACATCCTACTATTAACCTGCCTAAATTATGTATGACATGTGCAAATTAAACTAAATACCAAATACACAGAGGCAAAAGCCTAGCTCTGATACCAATTGTTGGTTGCTACTCGGAAAACCCATAGGTTCCACTTTACAAAAATTTTGTACAAAGGTCTGAACCTTTTCCTAGCTACCATGTGTTCTTTTAAATTAAATTTTGGATCGCCTGCGGAACTTAACACGTTTGATCCAAAACTTAATCTATTTGTTCTTTTAGGTTTTGACTTGGATCTCCTGCGGAACTTAACACGTTCGACCCAAGTCTCCTTAAGTTATTAATTCCATTAAATATTAATTTCCATAATTGGTTCCCAGTACTGACGTGACGAGGCACATGGCCTTCTTGGATATGGGAGCAACCACCACCGACTAGACAAAACCTTTTATAGAAAGCTAATATTTAATTTCCTAAAATAACTTTAGGTTAACCAAAGAGAACAATCAAATCACAAGAAAAGAAAAAACAAAAGAACACAACATTGAAAAACATATTCGAAATTCTAGAACGTAAGCCTCTTGTATTTGGTATTATTTCCATAAATAACTAGCATGATGCGGAAAGAAAAATTACTAGTTATACCTTGTAGAAAAACCTCTTGATCTTCTACCGTATTCCTCTTCTAACCTCGGACGTTGTGTGGGCAACGATCTTCCGAGATGAGAAACCACCAAGCACCTTCTTCTCCTCCTAGCTAGGTTCGGCCAAAACAAGAAAGCTTCACCAAGGAAGAAGAAAAACACCAACCAAGCTCTAAGAGATGCAAGCTTCCTCTCCTTCTTCTTCTTCTTCTCCAAGTAGTATCCGACCTCCACAAGAGCTCCAAGCAATAGAGAGTTTCGGCCACCACAAAGAGGAAGAAGAGAAGAGATGATGGCCGGCCACAACACCAAGGAAAAGAGGGAGAGAAAATAATAGAGGTTGTATCTCATGAAGGCACCCCTACCCCTTCTTTTATATTCCTTGGCCTAGGCAAATTAGGAAATTTAATTACAATAAAATTTCCTCAATTTTCCTTGACATGAATTAATTGAGAAAAATAAAATAAAATTTCCCAATCAACCTTGTGATGGCCGGCCACAATCAAAAGAGCAAATTAGGAGAGTTTCAATCAACAAATTAAAACTTCCTAATTTATTTCCGGAAATTTTAAAATAAAATTTCACTTTAAAAAATCTCTTCATGGTTGATAAAAGGAAATTTCTATAATTTTAATTTTATAACATGTGAATAATTTTTAAAGAGAAAAATAAAATATCTCACCAATCTACAAATAAGGAAAGAGATTTAATATCTTTCTTTAATGTTTTGTAGATCTTTTATAAGAGAGATATTTTAATTTTAATTCTCTTTAATAAATTATTTCTTCCACATAATAAAAATTAAAATTAAAATTCCTTTTTAATATACTTTGGCCGGCCCCCACTAGCTTGGGTTCAAGCTAGGGCCGGCCACCCAAATTCATACCTAGGCCGGCCCTTGCTTGTTTCCCAAGCTAGCTTGGCCGGCCCCTTATTGGTGG
Source organism: Zingiber officinale (assembly GCF_018446385.1). NCBI lineage: Eukaryota > Viridiplantae > Streptophyta > Magnoliopsida > Zingiberales > Zingiberaceae > Zingiber > Zingiber officinale. Next base: position 76,327,158 of record NC_055999.1, read on the forward strand.
GTATAGAAGGTGGGTATAGGTGGGTATAGAACTCTATAAATAAGAGGCTACGATAGGGACCGAGAGGAGGAATTGGTTTTGGTCTCCCGATAAAATTAAGCATCCCGTGTTCGCCCCAAACACACAACTTAATTTTATCAATAATAATTCATTCCACTAGAGAACTATTATTGAACTACCGCACCAATCCCAAATTACATTTTTGGGCTCCTTCTTATTATGAGCGTGTTAATCTCCCTGTGTTTAATCTCCCTGTGTTTAAGATATCGAATGTCCACTAATTAAGTGAGTTACTGACAACTCATTTAATTAATATCTAAGTCCAAGAGTAGTACCACTCAACCTTAGTATCATGTCGGACTAAGTCCACCTGCAGGGTTTAACATGACAATCTTTATGAGCTCCTCTTGAGGACATTATCAACCTAGTATCTCTAGGACATAGTTTCCTTCTATAATCAACAACACACACTATAAGTGATACCATTTCCCAACTTATCGGGTTTATTGATTCATCGAACTAAATCTCACCCATTGATAAATTAAAGAAATAAATATCAAACATGTGTGCTTGTTATTATATTAAGATTAAGAGCACACACTTCCATAATAACTGAGGTCTTTGTTCCTTTATAAAGTCAGTATAAAAGAAACGACCTCTAATGGTCCTACTCAATACACTCTGAGTGTACTAGTGTAATTATATAGTCAAGATAAACTAATACCTAATTACACTACGACCTTCTAATGGTTTGTTCCTTTCCATTTTAGTCGTGAGCTACTGTTTATAATTTATAAGGTACTGATAACATCATCTTCTGCATGTGACACCACATACTATGTTATCTACAATATAAATTATATGAACAACTACAAACAAATGTAGACAATTTGACCAAATGTGATTCTTTATTCATAATGAATGTTTACAAAGCTTAGGCTTTCAGTATACACTCCAACAACTAGCTCCTTTAGCTTGGTGTGTAGCTGAGGAATTGTTTCACCTTCCTTTAGTCGTAGATTTGTCAGTTGATTCTGAAGTAAATCTTTTCTTGCAAGCTTAGTTTCGGAAGATCCTTCGTGAAACTCCAGGTATTTTTCCCAGAGATCTTTTGCAAATTCATAAACTCTGATTTTATTTACCTCTTGAGCGGCAGCGCACTTAGTAGATAGAATTCTGCTTTTCTATTGGCCACGAACTCGGCTTGTTCTTTCTTTGTCTATCTTTCTTCTTTCTTTCACTCATCGTTACTATCGATAGGCACTACAAAACTGTTTTTCAAAATTAAAAATATATCAAAATCGATTTTGAAATATGCCTCCATTTTTTTCTTTCAGTGGGCGAAGTCTCCCTCGAACTTCGGCGGATAGATGTTTATTCTGGCCATCATCTTTGCTTCAATTGGCAGTTAATCTTTCTGAGATGATCTCCCTATGATACTAATTATTGGCTCTTTATGGCCGGCAAAAGGGGGTGAATTGCCTTGCACAATTAATCAACAAATACCTTTCTCAAATAATCGGGTTTTAAATAATCACACACTTAAAAAAATATGACATAATTAAAAGGAGTACTAGACAAACATTTTAATTGGTTGGTATACAAATGATTGCTACTCCAAGATAAATAAGCTCACTATGACGATCTTCTTCATGAATAAAATATTGGAGGCGGAGAAGTAAGCTTGGAAGTGAAAACTAGAAAGAGATTCAAAGTACATAGTGTGTTATTTGAAATGGAGAAGATCAAGGTTCTATTTATAGTCCACTAGTCGAAACTGACCATTTATTGATATGGCACGGACAGTTTTCTTTATTTTTTCTCTACAAGATTAAAATTAAGACCCATATATTATGATTTTTTTTTATGTTAGGGCCTAGAGTAAATATTTATCTAAAAAAATGTGAAACCATCACATCAGCGACCTCCCTAAAGTCTGTCCCACGAATATGAAGAGAAGTAAATACAGATACACAATTGAAAGAGCATAGTAGAGACGATACTTATCTAATTGTATGAGAAATCATCTCCTTATTATTAAGAAAGTTTTTTTTTAACAAACTATAGTTTTTCTTTCTTTTTTTTCTTCATATTTTTTTTCTAGCCTTTGTTGGTTGCTACTGGGAATATCGTACCGGTTCCCGTGTACAAAAATTTTGTACAAGTCCTGAACCTTTCCTAACAACTAAATTCAGAATCGCAAACGGAACTTAACATTATTGATTCCAAATTTAACATATCTGTTCTTAGAGGTTTAGACTTGGATCGCAAATGATACTTAACATTATAGATCCAAATCCACCTATGTTATAAATTTAATTAAATATTAATTTCAGAAATCGGCTTCCAGGTTAAACATGGCGAGGCACTAGGCCTTCTTGGATATGGGAGCAACCACCACTTCCTAGACAAAGCCTTTCAACGAAATTTAATATTTAATTTCCTTATAGTAACCCTAGGTTTAACCAAAAAGAACAATCGAATCACAAGATTGAAAAACAAAGAAACATAAATTTGAAACAAATCTGAAACCTAGAATCATATTCCTCTTGTGTTTGGAATTCATACAAAGAAAACAATTACTAGTTATACCTTTCTTTGTAAGCAACAACCTCTTGATCTTCTATCGTATTCCTCTTCTTATCTCGGACGTTGTGTGGGCAACGATCTACCGAGATGAGAGCCTCCTTCCTCCTTCTTCCAAGTTTCGGCCAAGCAACCTTCTCTAAGAGATAGCAAGTCTCGGCCACCAACCAAGCTCCAAGGAAAACTAGGAAACAAAGCCTTCTTTCTCTCCTTCTTCACCAAGCAAATCCGGCCACCAAAACAAGCTCCAAGAGGATATAGGTTCAGCCACTAGAAGAAGAGAGGAAGAGATGATAGGGCCGACCACCACCAAGGAAGAAAAGAGAGGAGAATACTAGAAGATATGTTGTGAGGTGAGGCACCTCTACCCCCTCTTTTATATTCCTTGGTCTTGCCAAATAAGGAAATTTAATTATAATTAAAATTCTCTTATTTTCCTTGATATTGGTTAATAAGAAAATTTTAATTAAACATTCCTTTTAACCCTTATCATGGCCGGCCACATCATGTGCTCCAAATAAGGAAAGTTTTAAACACAAAATTAAAACTTCCTTATTTGTTTTCGGAAATTTTAAAATAAAAATTTCTCTAATAATTTTTCTCTTCATGGTTGGTTATAAAAGGAAATTTTATAAATTAAAATCTCTCTATTAAAATATGTGGATGATTCCAAAAAGAAAAGTTTTCTTTAAAATTAAAATCTTCCTTTTAACTACAAATAAGGAAAGATATCTAATCTTTCTCTTAATCTTTTGTAGAAATCTATAAAAGGAAAGATTTAAATTTTAAATTCTCTTTTAAAATCATAGCTTCCACATATGGAAAGATTTTAAATAAAATTCCTTTTATTTTTTACATGGCTGGCCACACCAAGCTTGGGCTCCAAGCTAGGGTCGACCACCTTAACTTAGCTCAACCTTTGGCTTGGCCGGCCCAAGCTTGGACTCCAAGCTTGCTTGGCCGGCCACCTAAGGTTGGGTAGGAAAGTGGGTATAGGTGGGTATAACACTTTATAAATAAGAGGTTATGATAGGGACCAAGAGGAAGAATTGGTTTTGGTCTCCCGATGAAATTAAGCTTCCCGTGTTCGCCCCGAACACCCAACTTAATTTCATCAATAATAATTCATACCACTAAAGAATTATTATTGAACTACCGCACCAATCCCAAATTACATTTTGGGCTCCTTCTTATTATGAGTGTGTTAATCTCCCTATGTTTAAGATGTCAGATGTCCATTAATTAATTGAGTTACTGACAACTCATTTTAATTAATATCTTAGTCCAAGAGTAGTACCACTCAACCTTATTGTCATGTCGGACTAAGTCCACCTGCAAGGTTTAACATGACAATCCTTATGAGCTCCTCTTGGGGACATTATCAACCTAGATTACTAGGATACAGTTTCCTTCTATAATCAACAATACACACTAGAAGTAATATCATTTCCCAACTTATCGGGCCTATTGATTTAATGAGCTAAATCTCACCCTTTGATAAGTCAAAGAAATAAATACTAAATATGTGTGCTTGTTATTATATTAGGATTAAGAGCACACACTTCCATAATAACTAAGGTCTTGTTCTTTTATTAAGTCAGTATAAAAAGAACTTACCTTAAATGATCCTGGTCAATACACTCAGAGTGTACTAGTGTAATTTTATAGTTAAGATAAACTAATACAAAATTACACTACGACTATTCCAATGGTTTGTTCCTATCCATCTTAGTCGTGAGCTACTGTTTATAATTTATAAAAAAATCGATAACATGATCTTCTGTGTGTGACACAACACACCATGTTATCTTCAATATAAATTAATTGAACAACTACACTTATCATATAAATGTAGACATTTTTGACCAATGTGATTCTTTATTTCAAAATAAATGTTTACAAAAGCTAAGCTTTTAGTATACAATCTAACAATCTCTCACTTATACTAAAAGACTAAGCTGTCATATCTACTGTCATACATATGATTCCCATCCCCTCTACATGCCGATCAAAAGTTTTCGCCGGAAGGGCTTTAGTGAAAGGATTTGCCAGGTTATCTGCTGATGCAATCTTGGCGACAACAACTTCTCATCGCTTTACGATATCTCGTATCAGGCGGTACTTGCGCTCCATATGTTTACTCGCCTTATGGGCTCGTGGTTCTTTCGAGTTTGCAACTGCATCGCTATTATCACAATAAATTATGATGATTTTAGGCAAACCAGGAATCACATCTAAGTCCATTAGGAAGTTCCTAAGTCATACAGCTTTTTTGGCTTCCTCAGAGGCTGCCACATACTCAGCTTCCATGGTTGAGTCTGAAATGCATTTCTGCTTAACACTCCTCCATGCAATGGCTCCACCTCCTAAAGTAAACACATAGCCTGATGTAGACTTACTATTGTCCCTATCTGATTGGAAGTCTGAATCTGTGTAACTCGCAGGGAGCATATCATCTGCTTGGTAAACTAGCATATAATCTCTAGTCCTTCTCAGGTACTTCAATATATGCTTTACAGCAGTCTGATGTCCTTATCCAGGGTTACTTTGATATCTTCTAACCATGCCCACGGCAAACCAAATATCCGGTCTCGTGCACAACATAGCATACATTAGGATTTTGACAACCGAAGCATAAGGAACTGCCTTCATGTCCTCTATCTCCTTTGATGTCTTCGGAGACATCTCTTTAGATAAAGCTACTCCGTGCCGAAAAGGTAAGAAACCTTTCTTGGAGTTTTGCATGCTACAACGAGCAAGGATTGTATCTATATATGAAGCTTGAGATAGGCACAACATTCTTTTCTTGCGATCCCTTATGATTTTGATCCCAAGAATGTGTGCACATTCTCCTAAGTCCTTCATATCGAATTGTTTGGATAACCATACCCTTACGTCCGATAACAATTTAACATTGTTGCCAATTAACAAAATCAAGAAATACCACCACGTTTCCGTTACACTTCTTGTATACACAAGACTCATCCAGACACTGAATAAATCCATATGGCTGGATTACTTCATTAAACCGGATGTTCCAAGATCTTGAAGATTACTTCAGTCCATAAATGGACCGATTGAGCTTGCACATTAGATGCTCTTTGCCTTTTTCAATGAACCCCTCTGGTTGCTTCATATGGATGTTTTCTTCAAGACTTCCGTTAAGGAAAGTTATCTTGACATCCATTTGCCAAACCTCATAATCCATATGAGCGGCAATGGATAAGAGTATCCGGGTAGACCAAAGCATAGCTACCGGTGAAAAGGTCTCCTCATAATTGATTCCCTCTTTCTGAGTATACCCTTTCGCAACAAGCCTTGCTTTGAAGGTTTCTACCTTCCCGTATGTCCCTCTTTTCCTTTTGTAGATCCACTTGCATCCAACAACTTTTACACCATTTGGTGGTTCTACAAGCTCTCAGACTTTTTTAGAATACATAGATTCTATTTCAGAATTCATCGATTTTTGTCAAGATACTGCATCTTTATCTTGGAGTGCTTTGTCATATGTCCGAAGATCAGGTTCATGTTTACCCGGGATTAAGTCCGAAGACTCTCCCAAAAACATGAATTGTTGGATCGAAAGCGCTAGAGGGAGGGGGGAGGTGAATAGCGCTCGTGGCTTTCACTCGTTTCAGATTCGTAAATCGTTAAAGTTAAAGCAGCGGAAATAAAAAGAACACACCACGCGAATACAAGTGATTTACTTGGTTCGGAGCCTTGGGCGACTCCTACTCCAAGGCCCACGCTCGTTGAGCGTTTACTTTGGGCAACAACTATAATGTTAAAAGTTTTACAGAAATGCAATACAAGTAAAACAATAGTAATCTTATACCGACAACAGAGAATAGTAGAATTGCATCTTCTGGTTGTCGGGGCGTCGCTTTAGCACTTCTGGATCATCTCTTGAGTAGCCAATAGTCGAAGGATCGCTTAGCAATTGATGATTCAACCTGCTGCTCAAAGCCTCCTTTTAAAGCCTGTTGGAGGCGCCTCCAAGACCATCCAAGGCGCCTCCAGGCCTCCGAGTCACCCGCGTGGATCACTGCTGAACTCGTCGCACCTTATCAGCTTGAAGGCGCCTTCAAGCCACTCCAAGGCGCCTCCAAGCCTTGATCCAAGGTGCCTCCAGCACTGCTTCGTGGCCAGCTCACATTCTACACCCGAGGCGCCTCCAAGCTCCATGGAGGCGCCTCGGACACTGTTCATCCGAGGCTTAAGGTTCTCTTTTATACCTGCAAAGTATGTTAGTCCCAAAAATACCCTTCAAAACAAAGTTAGCACAAAACAATAATATGAATAGAATATTTTGACAATCTTCAGACTATCCGGTTCTGACTTCGAATTTCCTACCGGAAACCCTAGGTCGAATCGACGCCTACTATTCCCTCTTCCGGGGAACGTGTCCTCACCTACTCCCCTCAGGAGAGATTACTTGATGTTAGTCCGGTCCTCCAGACCGACTGGACTTTTCGCCTAGGGTTACCACCCCCTAGGACCTAGGGTTACCGCCCCCTAGGGTTTTTCTCCACCTAGGGTTACCACCCCCTAGGACCTAAGGTTACCCCCCCCCCCCCTCCCTTAGGATTTTCCTCCACCTAGGGTTACCGCCCCCTAGGACCTAAGGTTGCTGCCCCTTAGGGTTTTTCTCCACCTAGGGTTACCACCCCCTAGGACCTAAGGTTACCCCCCCTTAGGATTTTTAATTCACCTAGGGTTACCACCCCCTAGGGTTTTCACCTTGCCTAACCGCAGCTAGGACTTTTGCCTAAGTATCACTTAGGACTTTCCTGCAAGTTCCATGAACCTTGTAAGATAACACCACAACTTAACTTTGAACTCTTTGCCATAATCAAAACTCAGGTTCGATCATCTAGTGCTCACTGCACCAACAATACCCCCTTTTTGATTATGGCAATCTTGGTTCAAAGTTAAGTAAAACATAACATTAAATAAAGGAATAAATAACGGAAGTTAGCCATGAGCATCAATGCATAAATAAAAATTTCAAGCTTATGCTCCCTCTTTCATTATGTTTACTTTCTTGGTTTCTTAACTTTGACTTTTCTCTCCCCCTTTGACATAAATCAAAAAGAATTAAGAAGAGAGAGAAAAAATATCCTATTTAATTTTAAGCTCCTCCTGAAGGGTAGCATAGTTAAGTACTTAGATTTTGATAAAAACTTGGTGAAGTACTTAGCTCAATTTATAATGTTTTTGAAAATAATTGTTGTTTTCAAATGAGTAAATATTAAGCTTTTGAGAATATATTTAAAATCTAATTGGAGTTAACATTTGAAATCATAATTTGATAATATGATTTGAGAATTAAAGATTTTAAAACCGCTTTAAATTAATTAATATTTTCAAATTAATTGAATAATATTTTGAAACTAATTTTCAAATAATTTATAAATGATTTTGAAATTGTTTTATCAAATAATTTTTAAATGTTTTTGAAATTGATTTTCAAAAGATTTTTAAAATAATTTTGAAATTAATTTTAATAGATTTTTAAAATAATTATGAAATTAATTTTTAAAATATTTTTGAAATTGATTTTCAAATACTTTTTAAAATAATTTTGAAATTGATTTTTAAAATATTTTAAAAATAATTTTGAAATTGATTTTTAAAAGATTTTTTAAATAATTTTGAATTTGATTTTCAAAGATTTTTTAAAATAATTTGAAATTGATTCTCAAAGATTTTCAAAATAATTTTGAAATTGATTTTCAAAGATTTTTAAAATAATTTAGAAATTGATTTTTAAAAGTTTTTTAAAATAATTTTGAAATTAATTTTTAAATGATTTTTAAAATAATTTCAAATTGATTTTCAAAATTTTTTTTAATATAATTTTGAAATATTTTTAAAAGATTTTAAAATAATTTTGAAATTGATTTTTAAAAGATTTTTAAAATAATTTTGAAATTGATTTTCAAAGATTTTTTTTTAATAATTTTGAAACATTTTAAAAAGATTTTTAAAATAATTTTGAAATTGTTTTTAAAATATTTTTAAAATAATTTTGAAATTGATTTTCTAAGTTTTTTTTTTAAAATAATTTTGAAATATTTTTAAAAGATTTTAAAATAATTTTTAAAATGATTTTCAAATGGATTTTTAAAATAATTTTCAAAAGATTTTTAAAATAATTTTTAAATGATTTTCAAAAGGATTTTTAAAATAATTTTTAAAGGATTTTTAAAATAATTTTTAAAGGATTTTTAAAATAATTTTTAAAGAATTTTTAAAATAATTTTTAAATGATTTTCAAAAGGATTTTTAAAATAATTTTTAAAAGATTTTTTTAAATAATTTTTAATTATTTATTTAATTTAATTTAATTTTTAATTTAATTTAATTTAATTTTAATCCTTAGTCATCTCACCCGATCTAAATTTCAAATCAGGGAATCCTATAATTTTGTGAGATGAATTGGGATCAGTTATAGGGTTTGGTTTAACTTTGTGTTAGATTCAGGTTTAACTTTGGGCTCAACAAATAGGTATTCTTCGGATAAACTTCTGGGCTATGGTGAGTCACTTGGACATCATTAAAGTAATCATGCCTTCGTGGTTTTCTAAATAGTTCTATCCACTGAACTTAATACAAAACCTTGGTCTAACTGGTCAGAATCCATAAAGGGTAGCTTCGGTTAGTTCCACTTAGCCAAATGCACCAGGTCGAAACTATATCTTCCTAGACATGCATAGACTAAACTTCCCTAACGTACTATCATCCAAAATTTCACCAGTACCATAGGTCAAGTTAAACTTGTTCTCTTTCTAATTAGCTCTAATCACCCTGCCGGGTAGCTTGGTTTGGGTTACCCTGCCGGGTAAGTTAGTTTTGGAGGTGCCAACTCTTCTGGAGCCTCCCCCTATATTATTGATAATTTTATTTAAATTTATAAATCAGATTTGAGTTATATTTAAATTAAGTTTAGTAAACAAAAGGTACTTGATTATAGCTTGGTTTGTAGTGTTTAAGTTTTACTTTAGACTTATAACTCAAGTCTAGATTTTGTTGATTAGTTAAATTATTAACAATCTTTTTTAACTTATCTATTTAATTTTTTAAGATATTATTTTGTATTTCTAATTTTCTAAGAGTTAATTTCTTATTTTTATTTGAATTAATTCTATTTATTACATTATTAGCATGTATATCTAATTTTGAATAGAAATCTATACTAAAGCAAGTAGGATTAGTTAAACTAGTGCAATCATGTGTTGCAAAAATTGAATTTTCATATAATGTAAATGTACTAACCTTGATCTCTCCCTCTATTCTTGGGTCTTCTTTCTGGGCATTGTCTTTTGCAGTGACCCATTTGTTTGCATTTGGAGTATTTAATGTGTTTCTTCCCTCTCCTGATCATTTTCTCCTTCTCCTCCAATTGTGTCGGTCGAGTCTTACGAGTGGGACATTCGTTTCTATAGTGCCCTCGCTCCCTACACTTAAAATAGGTTATGAGAGATTTACAATTTGAATTTACAATTTTACCTTTTAGATCCGTGATAAGATCCTCCCCCTTGACTATTACCATTTCAAATTCTGACTCAGATTCAGATATCTCGTCTTTGACTATCATTGCTATGAAATTGGCTTGCTCTGATTGTTCTGAGTCTGGTTCGGAGGTTGACACTGGGGATTCAAATTCAGATTCGGACTCAGGTTCTATTCGATCTTCTGACTCTGAAGGGATCTCATAAAGCTTGAGCACTTTCTTCCAAAGCTCCTTAATATTGTTGAACTTTCCAACTCGATCAAGATCTGAATTTGTTACTCCGCATAGGAGAATCCATGTTGCTTTTGCATTTGCCTCGAATATTCTTATTGTTTGTGCATCCCACTTGTCACAGGTGATGGGTACACCTTCTTCGGTGGGGTGAATAAATCCAATATGGACTATGGTCCATATTTCTGCTTCGGTTTTCAATTGGTGCTCCATCTGGTCTTTCCAATATCTAAAATTTTCGCCGGACAGAAGTGGTAGGCATGTGGAGTTGTACCCATCTTCGTAGGCCATTAAGAAGGAATCTCGCAAAATAAACACAATAAAACTTGTTCCAAGACTTGGTCTTGGATCAGTAGTGCGGGAAAGGATAGAAATAGAAATTCACAAATTTCGAGAAAAAAATAATAAAATATTATTAAAAAATATTAAAAATATATTATTTTAAATTTTTCCAAATTCGATATTTTATCAATACTAATAAACCGTGAAGAGATGAAAATAAATTTTTTAAAAATAATTTTGGAGGGAAAAACGAAAGGCGTAGTACCCTATACGAATGAGAAAGCGATGAAAAAAATGCTCGAACAATAGTTGTACCAATTCAGAGCAACCCCGCTCTGATACCAATTGTTGAATCGAAAGCGCTAGAGGGGGGTGAATAGCACTCGTGGCTTTCACTCGTTTCGGATTCGTAAATTGTTCAAGTTAAAGCAACGGAAATAAAAAGAACACACCACGCGAACACAAGTGATTTACTTGGTTCGGAGCCTTGAGAGACTCCTACTCCAAGGCTCACACTCGTTGAGTGTTTACTTTGGGCAACAACTATAATCGTTAAAAGTTTTACAAATATGCAATACAAGTAAAACAATAGTAATCTTATACCGACAACAGAGAATAGTAGAATTGCAGCTTCTGGTTGTCGAGGCGTCGCTTCAGCACTTCTGGGTCGTCTCTTGAGCAGCCAATAGTCGAAGGATCGCTTAGCAATTGATGATTCAACTTGCTGCTCGAAGCCTCCTTTTAAAGCTTGTTGGAGGCGCCTCCAAGACCATCCAAAGAGCCTCCAGGCCTCCGAGTCACCCACGTGGATCACTGCTGAACTCGTCGCACCTTATCAGCTTGAAGGCGCCTTTAAGCCACTCCAAGGCGCCTCCAGCTCCATCCAAGGCGCCTCCAGCACTGCTTCGTGACCAGCTCACATTCTGCACTCGAGGCGCCTCCAAGCTCCATGGAGGCGCCTCGGACATTGTTCATCCGAGGCTTAAGGTGCTCTTTTGTACCTGCAAAGTATGTTAGTCCCAAAAATACCCAACAAAACAAAGTTAACACAAAACAATAATATGAATAGAATATTTTGACAGTCTTCGGACTATCCGGTTCTGACTTCAAATTTCCTACCGGAAACCCTAGGTCGAACTGACGCCTACTGTTCCCTCTTCCAGGGAACGCGTCCTCACCTACTCCCCTCAGGAGAGATTACCTGATGTCAGTCCAGTCCTCCAGACCGACTGGACTTTTCGCCTAGGGTTACCACCCCCTATGACATAGGGTTACCACCCCCTAGGGTTTTTCTCCACCTAGGGTTACCACCCCCTAGGAGCTAAGGTTACCCCCCCTTAGGATTTTCCTCCACCTAGGGTTACCGCCCCCTAGGACCTAAGGTTGCTGCCCCTTAGGGTTTTTCCCCCCCTAGGGTTACCACCCCCTAGGACCTAAGGTTACCCCCCCCCCCCCCCCTTAGGATTTTTCCTTCACCTAGGGTTACCACCCCCTAAGGTTTTCACCTTGCCTAGCCGCAACTAGGACTTTTGCCTAAGTATCACTTAGGACTTTCCTGCAAGCTCCATGAACCTTGTAAGATAACACCACAGCTTAACTTTGAACCCTTTGCCATAATCAAAACTCAGGTTCGATCATCTAGTGCTCACTGCACCAACATGAATCTCTCAGGTTGCCTCACAACCCTCCCACTACAACGAGGCACTGTCTATAGTTTTGTATCATTTGTGACACGTGTTGCAGTTTCTTGTGGTACTTCATCTTGTACTGTTGGTACTAAAGTAGACGTGTCATCTCTAATTTTTTCTAGAACAATTTTACTTTTGGGCTTGTAATCTATTATATAGTCTTCTTCTAAAAATTAAGCATTGGTGCTAACAATGACCTTCTGATCTTTATGACTATAAAATAAACCACCTTTTGTTTCTCTAGGATAACCCACAAACACGCGAACTTCTGTACGAAATTCTAACTTATCAGCATCTACTTTCAGCACATATGCTGGACTACCCCAAATCTAAATATGTCTCAGACTGGGTTTTCGCTCATTCCATAATTCTGTGGGAGTAGAGGGTACTGATTTAGAAGGTACCAAGTTCAGAATGTGCGCTGCCATTTCCAGAGCATATCCCCAAAACGAATTTGGTAATTATGAATAACTCATCATCGATCTAACCATTTCCATAAGAGTCTTATTCCTTCGTTCTGCCACACTATTTTGTTGGGGTGTATTAGGTGCGGACAATTAGGATTGAATCCAGGCCTCTGATAAGTAATTCCTAAACTCTCCTAAGAGGTATTCGCCACCACGATCAGACCGTAGTGTCTTGATACTTTTACCATGACGTTTCTCCACATCAGCCTTGTACTCTTTGAACTTATCAAAGCACTCAGACTTGTGGCACATCAAGTAAATGTATCCGTATCTCGAATAATCGTCTATGAAAGAAACAAAGTATTGGAAGTCACCTCTTGCCTGGATAGACATAGGACCACACAAATCAGAATGAACCAGTTCTAACACATCTTTGGCTCTATACCCCTTTGCCTTAAAAGGTCTCTTGGCCATTTTACCTTCCAAGCAAGATTCACAGGTTGGAAAATTTTCCACCACTAATGAACCAAAGAGTCCATCAGCTATAAGCCTTTGAATCCTACTTAAGTTAATATGACCAAGCCTTAGATGCCAAAGATATGTTTGGTTCATTTCCGAAGGTTCCTTTCTCTTATTAGAATTAGAAGATGTGTTATTAATTTTCATTTGTTGCTTTGTGGGGTGAAATTGAATTTAAAGTATATAAATTGCCAACCAATACACCAGAACAGATAATAACCCTATTTCTCTTGATAACTACATTGTTATTAAAAGAAACAGAATATCCATCCAAATACAATTTAGAAACTGAAATTAAATTCTTTCTGAAACTATGTACATAAAGACAATTTCTTAAAATCAAACTTCTATTCCTATCAAATGATAAGTAGACGTCTCCCACTGCAATAGTTGTCACCTTAATAGCATTGCCCATGTAGACGGTTATCTCTCCTTCAAATAGTCGTCGGGTTTCCTGGAACCCCTGCAAAGAGTTACAGACATGATCAGTGGCTCCCGTATCTACACACCAGGTGTTGGTAGAAACATCGCTAAACATGTTTCAACTACTAGAGAATGAGATATACCTTTATTGTTCTCTTTCCTACGAGGACAGTCTGCCTTCCAATATCCTGACTATTTACAGATGAAGCAATTGCCCTTCGGCTTCTTCATTCCAACTTTTGGTCCTGTACCTAGAGGTTTATTTACCTTCTTTGCTAAGACAGCATGTTTCTTCTTCTTCTTGCCTTTCGACTTAGAAGTAGAACCATTTTCAGCATAGTGAATCTGAGAAATTTGACGAAATAGCCCTTTTGCTGCCTGAAGTTTTGTCAGTAGTTTCACCAATGAATACATCCTTTTATTCATATTGTAGTTCAAGCGAAAATGCTCAAAACTTTTGGCCAGCATTTGGAGAATAATATTGATCTGGGTTTCCCCATCGATTTCTTCTCCAAGGATTTGTATTTCATTTAAATAAGCCATCATCTTTAGGATATGATCCCTTACGGGTGTCCCTTCTGACATGGTGGTTATCATTAATTTTCTCATAGCTTCTTGCCTAGCACCCCGATCCTGGTGTCTGAAGAGATCCTTGAGATTGTTCATTATATCATAAGCAGTTGGTAAATCCTGATGCTGATGTTGTAGCACATTTGACATTGAAGTCAAAATGTAACATCACGCCATCTCATCTGCTTTTACCCATTTCTTATGATACTCAATCTCCTCTTCACTAGAATCACTATTAGGCACATTAGGGCAAGCCTCTAACAGTACAAACTTATAACCTTCTATAGTTAGGACAATATCCAGGTTTCTTTTCCAATCTATATAGTTGAGACCAATAAGTTTGTTCTCTTTCAGTATAATGGCCAGTGGGTTGAAAGTCATCCTAAGAATCACAAAATAAACTTTGGCGAAGACTTTAAATTTAGAATAATATTGATTCCTCAAATAATATTATTTAAATTTACCAACACCTCAAAACACCGTGAATTTTGCATGTCACGATAGTGTGGACGTATACAAAATCAAACATTTGTAAGAGGAGGTTTTACCCATTAATTTTATTCTTGTCAACCTAACTTTATGAAAAATAAAATTAATAGTTGGTTTTCCTTCGGTCACACAAATAATAGCAGTGACTCCGATGGGTAGGATACTGTTAAATGTGGCTAAATGTATACCATTACTTGATACTTAGTCCATTAAATAAGATTATGCCCCTTCCGATAGGGAAGATCACACACTCCTAATTAATTTCCTATAATCATCCATAATGGAAGTTTGATCTAGTGATCCGTAAATAAATTCATCCGATATGGAGGAAGGCACTCAGAGCCAATGCGCAAGTTTGTTTGCATCACTTACAAACCAGTAATGGAGACCGTGGAATTTATTTAAAAATCTCTCTCCCACTTAGTTATTTAAGGTGAGGAATTTTATCCTAGCAAGCACACATCACACACATTACAATAAATAAAATCAATAATTATGGAAATTAATTTTCCAACTATTATGGCCTTTTCCATCACTGTCCTTCACGTGCTGCCAGCCCTAGGGTTCATGTCGTCGGGTCCATCGAGCTTCCTTTTTTGCTGCGCCTCTGGTCCTTCAATAGCACCACGCCTCGCAAGGATACGATCCGCGATAGAAAAAATAAAATTTTACATACATCGATCCTATATTTCACAAGGAAATGTACATCAAGTCTAGATCGAACATAAATGTAAAATCCTAGGGCTAATACAGCTGCTACTGTATTAGTTAAATACAATCATGCACATATAATAAAATGCCCTTGACATGTCCAAGGGTCCAATCACACACAATAACCATAAGCCATAATAGTTGGAGCCTGCAACCACAGAGTTAGCATATCCTACTATTATCCTGCCTAAATTATGTATGACATGTGCATAATTAAACTAAAAAATAAACACAGAGGCAAACCCTAGCTCTGATACCAATTGTTGGTTGCTACTGGGAATATCGTACCAGTTCCCCTGTATAAAAATTTTGTTCAAGTCCTGAACCTTTCCTAACAACCTATTGTGTTCTTTAGAAATTAAATTCAGAATCACAAATGGAACTTAACATTATTGATTCCAAATTTAACTTATCTGTTCTTAGAGGATTAGACTTGGATCGCAAACGATACTTAACATTATAGATCCAAATCCAACTATGTTACAAATTCAATTAAATATTAATTTCATAAATCGGCTTCCAGGTTAAACATGGCGAGGCACTAGGCCTTCTTGGATATGGGAGCAACCACCACTTCCTAGACAAAGCCTTTCATCGAAATTTAATATTTAATTTCCTTATAGTAACCCTAGGTTTAACCAAAAATAACAATCGAATCACAAGATCAAAAAACAAAGAAACACAAATTTGAAACAAATCCGAAACCTAGAATCATATGCCTCTTGTGTTTGGAATTCATACAAAGAAAACTAGTATGATGCGGAAAATAATTACTAGTTATACCTTTCTTTGTAAGCAACAACCTCTTGATCTTCTATCGTATCCCTCTTCTTATCTCGGACGTTGTGTGGGCAACGATCTACCGAGATGAGAATTCACCAAGCCTCCTTCCTCCTTCTTCCAAGTTTCGGCCAAGCAACCTTCTCCAAGAGATAGCAAGTCTCGACCACTAACCAAGCTCCAAGGAAAACTAGAAAAGAAAGCCTTTTTTCTCTCCTTCTTCACCAAGCAAATCCGCCCACCAAAACAAGCTCCAAGTGGATGATAGGTTTGGTCACTAGAAGAAGAGAGGAAGAGATGATAGGGCAGACCACCACCAAGTAAGAAAAGAGAGGAGAATACTAGAAGATATGTTGTGAGGTGAGGCACTTCTACCCCCTCTTTTATATTCCTTGGTCTTTCCAAATAAGGAAATTTAATTATAATTAAAATTCTCTTATTTTCGTTGTCATTGGTTAATAAGGAAAATTTAATTAAACATTCCTTTTTGTTAGCTAGAGCCCTAGAGTCAATCATTTGATGATTGTATTTTGGACTTGTTGTATCATATTCTATATAAATAAAGGCATTTAGTTTTTGGTTATTATATTTGCTTGTATTGGTGCCAAATAAACTAAGTATAATAACGTCCTTGAGTAGAAGGTTCTTACCTATATCAATCGATTGGTTGAATCGATAGTAGAATGATATAGGGAACACTACTCTTAATCATTCCTAGTCGAGTATTAACATTCAAGGACAATGTTAATACAATAAGACTAGCATGTAGGTCAAATCGATGACTTGATCTCACAAGTCATGGATATAGAGATATCAAGTTGACACATGGGTATGCATTGGAGAATGTATACTGAATGACCCGCTATGAAAAAGTATCATGGATCGTTATATGAGTGTCATATACTTTCTCATGTGGCTATTAGTATGACTACTAGTCCTTAGACCTGAAGTCACCATGGTTCCCTACATAAGGAGTTATGTACTTTGGTTTCGTCAAACGCCACCCGTAACTGGGTGGACTATAAAGGCGATTACTGGGTATGTAACGAATTATGCAGAAGGATGTGAGTGATGTAGATGGGATCTATCCCTCCTATATGACGGGAGCGACATCGATATTCTTGATAGAGTGAGACCACAAAGTGCATGGCCATGCCCAAATGAGTCAATATAGGATATTGAGCTCATTTGATTGAGTGAGTCTACTTGGAGTTTAAGATTTAGATTGATTAGAGGATGACACGGTCTATGCCTCACATTGATCAATCTAGATGTCTTGGATAGAAGGACACTTGTCATATTTTGTGAGGAGTCACAATTAGTAGTCACAAGGTGATGTTGGATCTCAACATTCTTGTAACTTGGGTAATAATGATGTATTGCTAGATACCGCTCATTACTTATGCTTCTAAATGAGTTTAGGAGCATTACCAACGCTACAAGAACCTATTGGGTCACACACAAAGAACAAGTGGATGGAGATTAGGTTCATATGATGAACCAAGAGGATTAGATTCATATGATGAATCAAATTAGATTAAGAGTAATCCTAATTGGGCTAATTGAGTTGGACTCAAGTTGATTCATGTGTTCAATGAGTCTAATTTAGATTATGACTCATTGAATCAATTTAATTAAATGAATTAGATTCATTATATTAAATTGGCTTGAATTAAATGGTTGGATTAGATCAACCATGAGAGAGATTAAGTCAAGTTTGACTTGACTTGAGAGGAAGATGAAGAGTCAAGTTTGACTTGACTTTATGCCACCTCATTGGTGAGTTGGCATTAAGTGGACCAATGATGATGCTCCACATCATCATGGTTACTTAAGTGAAGTGCCACCTCATGGGAGTTACCAAGAGTTGTGACTCTTGGTATCCCATGGAGGTTACAAACCACTTAATTAGATGAAAATAGAGTTTCATTTTTGGCAAGTGTAACTCTCATTCAAGTGATCTTCCTCCTCCTAAGCTCTCTTCTTGCTCCTTCTCTTCTCTTGGTCGTGGGTTTCAAGCAAGGGAGAAGAAAGGAGAGTGAATCTAATCCAAGAAGAAAGGTTAGTGAAAGTCGCATAGAGATTTTAGAGGAGTGTGTTCTCTTCTTTTCCTTTCTTCTTCTTCCAATCCTACCCGAGAGCCCTAGAGAGTGCTAGCACACTTGTGGTGCTCTCTTATCCATCCTTGAGTGTTAGAGAACACTTCTTGTTCGTGTGGATATCACTAGAGAGTTGTCTACGTTGACAACTTCGAGATCCGGCGTACCGTTGGACGAGCGGGATTTGCGAGGGCACGCTTCAAAGGCATAAAATATTTTTCCTTTGTAGATCTACTGTAGATCATAGTTTGAAACTCATACTCGTAATTTTGAAATCTATCCTTCGCACGAGATCCAGTGGCATGGGTGATTCGGGGTTTCCGCGACGCGAAAAGCGGTTTTCGTGGCCTGAAAAACCCAACAATGGTATCAGAGCCACGTGCGAAGACGTGTACAAGTTTGTTTTTAATTTTTTATGAAAAAATAGCTTCTGTGATTTTCTGTAAATTTAGGTTTTTTATAGTTTTTTATGGGTAATTTTCTCGTAGAAGCGAAGCACAAGTGTTTCGGCACTTGTAGGCTTCCGCTACTGGGAAGATTTTTCCAAAACGGCTTGGTTTCGCCCCAAATATTTTTGGGACAGCGGGATAAGGCGCTGTTAGATCGCAAAGGAACCCTCGCAATGGTTAGATCGCGGGTAGGGGCGCTGCCCATGGCCCCGCAAAGGGATTCGTTCCGCGATTGCGCCCGAAAACCGCTAAACGGAACTGCCGGGAAATTGTACTCGTAAAAATTATAAAAATTATAGAAAAATTACAGAAAATTATAGAAATATATAATTTTGAATTATATATTATTTTTTTGATAGTAATGGCCCAAAGACCCAAATTGGATTTGGAAATGTGTTGTAATTCATAATACGGTCTGCGTGCCGTTATGTGATGTGCGTGCTGTATTTATTTTATTTTATTTTCACGACCTGCGCGTCGTGCCTTTCTCTTATATTCTAGTTGTAAATTAGATTTAGACTCAAATGTAACTCGAGTTTCAAAATTGTAATGTAAATTTTGAAGTGGTGGAAAGTCCACACGAGACAGAGTTACGAGGAGGGCGTGAGCAACACAAGGTGGTCAAACGAAGAAGCTTGAGAAGCTGTTGACCTTAGGTTGACCATCTGATCTTCTCATTGGCTTGAGAAGATCATAGTAGGGCCATGACATAATCACAAAATTATTTGAATAATTATTTAATTAATTTTTTTGTGTGTATGTGATGCATGCTAGTTAATTAAGTAATTAATTAGTGCCTTGCGATTAGATTAGATCTAAATCGTGCACATGATGCACCCCACGATTAGATTAGATCTAAATCAAGTATTTGATACGTATCATCGTTTAGATTAGATCTAAAACGCGTCAACTCGTAATGTCTACCATGCCGTGATACCTACCACTACCTCGATCGCATGTTGTTGTTGAATCTGCCAAAGTAGAGCAACACATACTATCTTGGTAGGGTACGGAGGGACAATCTTGGTCCCGCCTATCAATGCATGGGTGAGTACAACTCAATTAGATTGAGTATTCCTAGTTAACTCGGTTGGATCGAGTATAACTATAGGCATTCTTCCAACGGTTGGAAAGATAGGTCAAAATCACATATATATTAACTCTCGGGCGTATTAGCCAAAGCTAACTCGAGTTTTAATATAAATGCGGATTTTGATCCTATAAACAAGAGTTGCATAGAGATGTAATTGGTAATCGTTACCTACCGATCATACTAAGTCTTGGGCGTATTAGCCAAAGCTAACTCAAGAGTTAGTATGATGTGGATCTTGTCCCACATGAATTATAGAATTTAGTGGGAGCATCATTTAATTGAAGGCATAATTAAATGATTTAAAGAATATGATATTTATTTCTGTATTTATTTCTGTTGTAGAATTTCCATGACGTCAAACACGAACAACTTCTCTCTGCGTTCTGTCCTTAAGAAGGACAAGCTCAACGGAGCAAATTTCCTGGACTGGTACAGGAACCTGAGAATAGTTCTCACCCAAGAACGTAAACTGTACGTTCTGGAGCAGCCCATTCCGGAGGCTCCTCTTGCCACTGCCACGCGAGCAGACCGAGATGCTTACAAGAAGCATCAAGATGACGCATTAGATGTGTCCTGTCTTATGCTCACGACCATGAACTCTGAGCTTCAGAAGCAACATGAGTTGATGGGCGCTTACGATATGGTTGAACATCTTTGTCACCTATATCAAGGACAAGGAAGGCATTGGAAGAGGAACTCCAAAGAATACCTGAAGATCTTACGAAGAAGAGAAATAAGATTTCTACTTTAGGTATACATGTTATAAAAGTCAACCTCTCTATTTCTTCATCGTGGGTATTAGATACCGGATGTGCTTCACACATTTGTACTAATGTACAAGCGCTAAGAAATAGCAGGGCATTGACGAAGGGTGAGGTAGACCTACGAGTAGGCAATGGAGCATGGGTTGCTGCTATTGCTGTAGGAACTTACTATCTATCTCTGCCTTCTGGGCTTGTACTAAAATTAGATGATTGTTGTTATGTGTCTGCCTTGACTAAGAACATAATTTCAGTTTCTTGTTTGGACAAGAAAGGATTTTCGTTTATAATAAAGAACAAATGTTGTTCCGTCTTTTTAAACGATATGTTCTATTGTAGTGCACCTCTGATAAACGGACTCTATATTCTAGACCTTGAGAGCCCTATCTATAACATAAATACCAAGAGGTTCAAGTCAAATGACATGAACCAAACCTACCTCTGGCACTGTCGCTTAGGTCATATAAATGACAAGCGCTTATCCCAGCTCCATAAGGATGGTTTGTTGGACTCATTTGATTTTGAATCATATGAGATATGCGAGTCATGCCTACGAGGCAAGATGACCAAGACTCCCTTTAGTGAGAATGATTTGTTAGGACTCATATATAGTGATGTATGTGGCCCTTTCAATGTTGCTGCTAGAGGCGGTTATAGATACTTCATCACATTTACTGATGACTTCAGTAGATATGATTATGTGTACTTGATGACACATAAGTCTGAATCCTTTGAAAAGTTCAAAGAATTCAAGAATGAAGTACAGAACCAGCTTGGCAAGAGTATTAAGATACTTCGATCAGATCGAGGTGGAGAATACCTTAGCCATGAGTTCCGTGACTATCTAGCTGAGTGTGGGATTCTATCCCAACTCACTTCTCCTGGAACACCACAGTGGAATGGTGTATCCAAAAGGAGGAATCGTACCTTATTAGATATGGTACGATCTATGATGAGTCACACAGATATTCCGACATAACTTTGGGGCTATGCTTTAGACACGGCAACTGTTATACTCAACCGAGTTCCATCCAAGGCCGTGATAAAGACACCATATAGGATGTGGACTGGGAGAGATGCTCAGGTGTCTTTTATGAGGATTTGGGATTGTGAGGCTTACGTTCGACGTAAAGTCTCAGACAAATTAGGACCCAAATCCGACAAGTGCTATTTCATTGGATATCCCAAGGAAACTAAGGGATATTACTTCTACATTCCCAATCAGCACAAGGTAGTTGTGGCAAAGACTGGGGTCTTTCTAGAAAGGGACTTTGTTTCTAGAAAGACTAGTGGAAGCACATTCGATCTTGAAGAAGTTCAAGATGCGAACAATAGCACTGAAGCCTCGATGGAAGTTGAACTGGAACCACAAAGTGTTGTGGATGATGTTGTTCCACAAGGAGTTGAGGAACAACCAGTTCAAGTAGACATACCTCTTCGCAGATCTGATAGGGTACGTCGTCAGCCTGAGAGATACTCATTTCTCTTGTCTAACCATGATGACATTGTGCTCATAGAGGATGAGCCTACCACCTATCAGGAAGCTGTGATGAGACCAGATTCCGAGAAATGGCTAGAGGCCATGAGATCCGAAATGGAATCCATGTACACCAACCAAGTATAGACTTTGGTTGATCCACCTGAAGGGGTAAAACCCATTGGGTGTAAGTGGGTCTTTAAGAGAAAGACTGACATGGATGGACTTATCTATAAGGGTCGCTTGGTAGCTAAAGGTTTCAAGCAGATTCATAGTATTGACTATGATGAAACCTTTTCTCCAGTAGCGATGTTTAAGTCCATTCGGATCATACTTGCTATTGCAGCCTACCATGACTATGAGATATGGCAGATGGATGTCAAAACCGCGTTTTTGAATAAAAACTTACTCGAGGATGTGTACATGACACAACCTGAGGGTTTTGTAGATCCACAGCATACTAGCAGAGTATGTAAGCTGCATAGGTCCATTTATGGACTAAAGCAAGCTTCTCGGAGCTAGAATCTTCGATTCGATGATGCAATCAAACATTTTGGTTTCATCAAGAACGAAGATGAACCTTGTGTCTACAAGAAGGTTGTAGGGGACATAGTTGTCTTCCTCATATTGTATGTGGATGACATATTGCTCATTGGGAAGGACATCCCTATGCTTCAGTCTGTCAAGACATGGCTAGGGAGTTGCTTCTCAATGAAGGACTTAGGTGAGACATCCCGCATTCTAGGGATACAGATCTATAGAGATAGATCTAAGAGATTGCTTGGCCTAAGTCAGAGTACATACATTTGTTGGTGCAACCTTAGGTCAAGGTTGACCTGGTTGACCCGACTCGAGTTGACTTGACTCGAGTTGTATTTTGATGTTTGACTTGGGAAGATTGTCGGTGCAACCTTAGGTCAAGGTTGACCTAGTTGTGTTGCATGTTGATGTTTGACACTCGTGAGAGAGTTCTATTCTTGATATGGGACAAGAATAGATGTTTGGGAGATTATTGGTGCAACCGTAGGTCAAGGTTGACCTGGTTGACCTGATTCGGGAAAAAGTCCAAGTATGGAGACTTGGCAACGGAAAAGTCCAAGCAGGGAGCTTGGCACTGGAAAAGTCCAAGTATGGAGACTTGGCACTGGAAAAGTCCAAGCAGGGAGCTTGGCACGAAAAGTCCAAGTATGGAGACTTTCGAAAAGTCCAAGCAGGAGCTTGGCACGGAAAAGTCCAAGTATGGAGACTTGGTGAAAAGTCCAAGCAGGAGCTTGGCAGGAAAAGTCCAAGTATGGAGACTTGGCACGGAAAAGTCCAAGTATGAAGACTTGGCACGGAGAAGTCCCGTGAGGAATGAGGCGTATGGAAAGTCCTAACTGGATGTTAGGCGGTTGGAAAGTCCCGTGAGTGAAGCCGGGAAGTCCTAACTGGGATGTTAGGCGGTTGGGAAGTCCTGGTGAGTGAAGCCAGGCAAGGGAAAGTCCTGTGAGTGAAGCCAGACATTTGAAAAGTCCTGGTGAGTGAAGCCAGATTGAAATCCCGTGAGTGAAGCGGTGAAAATCCTAGTGAGTGAAGCTAGGTGAATGAGAAAGTCCTAACTGGATGTTAGGCGGTGTGGAAATCTGGTGAGTGGGTGGAAAGTCCCGTGAGTGAAGCCGGCAGGAAAATCCAGATGGATCAAGGGTGATCGGACATCCGTGTTGAGAAGTCCAAGTGAGTGAAGCTTGGCATATGGAGTCGGAGAGGGCTCGTAGCTCGTTCTCCGAACTAGGTTAGAGAGGGCACTCTAAACCGAGGAGTTGGATCGGTCCGGTGACCGATCCGATGATCGGTCTGATGACCGATCAGAATTAGATCGGTGGCTCACCGATTGTAATCTGATCGGTCCGGAGACCGATCGGAGGGCCGATCGGTGGACCGGAGGTTCCTGATCGGCCGATCGGGCTGATCGCGACACCTGATCGTCCGGGGACCGATCGTGACAAACAAGCCTCATGCGCTTAGGCCGATCGGGCCCGTAGACCGATCGAGTTCTAGCCTGCGACACAACGGTTAGTTTCTTCACTGTTTTCTTCGCAGGTATAAAGGATCGAGGCATCTTCTGTGGGAATAGATCTCCTTCTTCCTTCTTGCTGTTCTAAGTGCTGCTGTGCTTGAGCTTTGTTGAGCTCCTCCAAAGCTTCGCGTGAGCTTCCGGCTGGGTTCCTGCTGTTGTAGGCGTCGCGTGAAGTTGCTGCTTCACCTCCAGTCGACAAGAAAGCAAGCAATTGGTAGAGTGCGATTGTATTCATATTGTATTGCTTTTCTTACTGCTCTTGTACTCTTTGTTTGCTGTTGCAAACGTTTGTGGCGAGGTTTCTCCACCCACAAGGAGTATATTGTATTAGCCGGTTCTCCGGGGACTCATCCACCGACGGATTGACCGGACTCGTCCACCTTACGGACACGCCGAGGAGTAGGAGCCCTAATCTCCGAACCTCGTTACATCCTCGTGTTAAGGTTTGGTTTTCTTCTCTTTCGTTTCTTTGTATTTTCCGCTGCGACTAACCTAATTGTAGGAAGAAACGAGAGCGATTTGGGGCGGCTATTCACACCCCCCTCTCTAGCCGTACAAAGGATCCTAACAACATTGACAAGGTACTCCTTCGGTTTGCCATGCAGAACTCCAAGAAGGGATTTCTGCAGATGTCACATGGCATGAGTCTTTCGAAGACTCAAGGTCCCTCTTCTAGAGAGGAGAGAGACCGCATGGATCAGATCCCTTATGCCTCAGCCATAGGATCGATCATGTACGCCATGCTATGTACTCGACCTGATGTCTCGTATGCTTTGAGCATAACGAGCAGATACCAGTCAGATCCAGGTGAAAGTCACTTGATAGCGGTCAAGAATATTCTTAAGTACTTAAGAAGGACTAAAGAATATTTCTTGATATATGGAGGCAATGATGAGCTAGCTATAAAGGGTTACAGTGATGCTAGCTTCCAGACCGACCAGGATGACTATAGATCACAGTCGGGGTTCGTGTTTTGCATTAATGGTGGTGCTGTGAGCTGGAAGAGTTCGAAGCAGGACACAGTAGCTGATTCTACGACAGAGGCCGAGTATATTGCTGCATCAGAGGCAGCAAAGGAGGCAGTTTGGATTCGCAAGTTCATCACTGAACTTGGGGTGGTTCCTAGCATTGCTGACCCTATTGAGCTCTATTGTGACAACAATAGAGCTATAGCATAGGCGAAGGAACCTCGCTCACACCAGCGGACCAAACACATACTACGGCGCTTCCATCTCATTCGAAAGATCATCGAGAGAGGAGATGTGAAGATTTGCAGAGTACCTACAGAGGTTAACATCGCAGATCCCTTGACCAAGGCTTTGGCATAGAGGAAGCATTATGGTCACACTAGGTCATTTGGGCTTAGAGCCTACACTGATTGGCACTAGTGCTAGTGGGAGATTGTTAGCTAGAGCCCTAGAGCCAATCATTTGATGATTGTATTTTGGACTTGTTGTATCATATTCTATATAAATAAAGGCATTTGGTTTTGGTTATTATACTTGCTTGTATTGGTGCCAAATAAACTAAGTATAATAATGTCCTTAAGTAGAAGGTTCTTACCTATATCAATCGATTGGTTGAATCGATAGTGGGATGATATAGGGAACACTACTCTTAATCATTCCTAGTTGAGTATTAACATTCAGGGACAATGTTAATACAATAAGACTAGCATGTACGTCAACTCGATGACTTGATGTCACAAGTCATGGATATAGAGATATCAAGTTGACACATGGGTATGCATTGGAGAATGTATACTGAATGACCCGCTATGAAAAAGTATCATGGATCGTTATATGAGTGTCATATACTTTCTCATGTGGCTATTAGTATGACTACTAGTCCTTAGACCTGAAGTCACCATGGTTCCCTACATAAGGAGTTATGTACTTTGGTTTCGTCAAACGTCACCCGTAACTGGGTGGACTATAAAGGCGATTACTGGGTATGTAACGAATTATGCAGAAGGATGTGAGTGATGTAGATGGGATCTATCCCTCCTATATGACGGGAGCGACATCGATATTCTTGATAGAGTGAGACCACAAAGTGCATGGCCATGCCCAAATGAGTCAATATAGGATATTGAGCTCATTTGATTGAGTGAGTCTACTTGGAGTTTAAGATTTAGATTGATTAGAGGATGACACGGTCTATGCCTCACATTGATAAATCTAGATGTCTTGGATAGAAGGACACTTGTCATATTTTGTGAGGAGTCACAATTAGTAGTCACAAGGTGATGTTGGATCTCAACATTCTTGTAACTTGGGTAGTAATGATGTATTGCTAGATACCGCTCATTACTTATGTTTCTAAATGAGTTTAGGGGCATTGCCAACGTTACAAGAACCTATTGGGTCACACACAAAGAACAAGTGGATGGAGATTAGGTTCATATGATGAACCAAGAGGATTAGATTCATTTGATGAATCAAATTAGATTAAGAGTAATCCTAATTGGGCTAATTGAGTTGGACTCAAGTTGATTCATGTGTTCAATGAGTCTAATTTAGATTATGACTCATTGAATCAATTTAATTAAATGAATTAGATTCATTATATTAAATTGGCTTGAATTAAATGGTTGGATTAGATCAACCATGAGAGAGATTAAGTCAAATTTGGCTTGACTTGAGAGGAAGATGAAGAGTCAAGTTTGACTTGACTTTATGCCACCTCATTGGTGAGTTGGCATTAAGTGGACCAATGATGATGCTCCACATCATCATGGTTACTTAAGTGAAGTGCCACCTCATGGGAGTTACCAAGAGTTGTGACTCTTGGTATCTCATGGAGGTTACAAACCACTTAATTAGATGAAAATAGAGTTTCATTTTTGGCAAGTGTAACTCTCATTCAAGTGATCTTCCTCCTCCTAAGCTCTCTTCTTGCTCCTTCTCTTCTCTTGGTCATGGGTTTCAAGCAAGGGAGAAGAAAGGAGAGTGAATCTAATCCAAGAAGAAAGGTTAGTGAAAGTCACATAGAGATTTTAGAGGAGTGTGTTCTCTTCTTTTCCTTTCTTCTTCTTCCAATCCTACCCGAGAGCCCTAGAGAGTGTTAGCACACTTGTGGTGCTCTCTTCTCCATCCTTGAGTGTTAGAGAACACTTCTTGTTCATGTGGATATCACTAGAGAGTTGTCTACGTTGACAACTTCGAGATCCGGCGTACCGTTGGCACGCTTCAAAGGTATAAAATGTTTTTCCTTTGTAGATCTATTGTAGATCATAGTTTGAAATTCGTACTCGTAATTTTGAAATCTATCCTTCGCACGAGATCCAATGGCATGGGTGATTCGGGGTTTCCGCGACGCGAAAAGCGATTTTCGTGGCCTGAAAAACCCAACACTTTTAACCCTTATCATGGCCGGCCACATCATGTGCTCCAAATAAGGCAAGTTTTAAACACAAAATTAAAACTTCCTTATTTGTTTCCGAAAATTTTAAAATAAAAATTTCTCTAATAATTTTTCTCTTCATGATTGGTTATAAAAGGAAATTTTATAAATTAAAATCTCTTTATTAAAACATGTGGATGATTTCCAATAACAAAAGTTTTCTTTAAAACTAAAATCTTCCTTTTAACTACAAATCAGGAAAGATATCTAATCTTTCTCTTAATCTTTTGTAGAAAGCTATAAAAGGAATGATTTAAATTTTAAATTCTCTTTTAAAATCATGACTTCTACATATGGAAAGATTTTAAATAAAATTCCTTTTATTTTTTACATAGTCGGCTACACCAAGCTTGAGCTCCAAGCTAGGGTCGACCACCTTAACTTGGCTCAACCTTTGGGTTGGTCGGCCCAAGCTTGGACTCCAAGTTTGCTTGGCAGACCACCTAAGGTTGGGTAGGAAAGTGGGTATAGGTGAGTATAACACTTTATAAATAAGAGGCTACGATAGGGACCGAAAAGAGGAATTGGTTTTGGTCTCCCGATGAAATTAAGCTTCTCGTGTTCGCCCCGAACACCCAACTTAATTTCATCAATAATAATTCATACCACTAAAGAATTATTATTGAACTACCGCACCAATCCCAAATTACATTTTGGGCTCCTTCTTATTATGAGTGTGTTAATCTCCCTATGTTTAAGATGTCGGATGTCCACTAATTAATTGAATTACTGACAACTCACTTTAATTAATATCTTAGTCCAAGAGTAGTACCACTCAACCTTATTGTCATATCGGACTAAGTCCACCTGTAGGGTTTAACATGACAATCCTTATGAGCTTCTCTTGGGGACATTATCAACCTAAATTACTAGAACACAGTTTCCTTCTATAATCAACAACACACTATAAGTAATATCATTTTCCAACTTATCGGGGCTATTGATTTAACGAGCTAAATCTCACCCTTTGATAAGTCAAAGAAATAAATACTAAATATATATGCTTGTTATTATATTAGGATTAAGAGCACACACTTCATAATAACTAAGGTCCTGCTCAATACATTCAGAGTGTACTAGTGTAATTTTATAGTTAAGATAAACTAATACAAAATTACACTACGACTATTCCAATGGTTTGTTTCTATCCATCTTAGTCGTGAACTACTGTTTATAATTTATAAAAAATCGATAACATGATCTTCTATGTGTGACACAACACACCATGTTATCTTCAATATAAATTAATTGAACAACTACACTTAACATATAAATGTAGATATTTTTGACCAATATAATTTTTTATTTCAAAATAAATATTTACAAAAACTAAACTTTTAATATACAATCTAACATCCTTCCTTATATTCCTTTGTCTCGTCATATCAAAAGTTAATCGTCATCCTATCCTACATTAGGTCATCCGCCACGATTCATCTATATTTTTTAAATCTATCACGATGAATAAATGAAAAATATTCGTAAAGTTTAATTGATCTCTTCCCGAATTAATCAGTTCAAATAACAGCTTCAAGGGTTAACAAAAATAAATAAATAAAAATACACATCCTAGCTCTACAGTGGCAATATGAAGCTTCCTGCTACAGTTCTTCTCAACGCCATGGAGGACGGAAGTCAAATGCCATGCAGAATCCTCAACTGCCAGACCTAGCTACTGCTTAGCGCGCGGTGTTGTTGGATTTCCACGAGGAGAGGGCATAGGTGATCCTTCCCTTCCACCCTTGCAGCAGCCATTGCCCGTCCACATCGATCACGAAGTCCTTGTGGTACTCCTTCAGCGTTTCCCTCGCCGTCTTTATCACGTCCGGCGCGAGCGGCAGTTGCTTAAGGCCGGCGCGGAGATTCCTCACCTGCCACTGCTTGTACGTCTCCGGCCGCTCGACACGCTCCGCCCCCTCGCAGGCGATGATGTTGAGCGCGTCCCGGCCGAAGATGTTGTTCTCTATCAGCAGCCTGGCCTCGTCCTCGCGCGGGACGTTCGCCTCGATCATGTCGAACAGGGAGGAGTAGTGGAACAGGACCTCCCGGAACCGAGTGACGAAGAACGGCGAATTGTACGAGCCGTTCACAATCGCGCAGATGTAGACGGACGGGTTGAGGTCTCGTATGGTCCTCAGCACCGCGTCTCGCGGGCTCTCCTCAAGCACCGTCTCGTCCATCAAGTTGTTGAACTGGAACAGACTGTTGACGACGAGCATCTCGTCGTCGGCGATGTTGAGGTCGTCGATCCGGATGGTCTCCCACTTGGTCGCGATCGCTTGGAACTCAAACGGAACGCCGAACCTGCGAGCGTAGTCAGCTAAGCGCTGTCCTGTTTCGTCCACGCGCTCGGTTGGCCGGAAGCCAGGCCTTGGGACGTCGATGCCGGTCAGCCGGAGCCTCGGAGGGCCGCCTGGCCGGTCGGCGAGACGGCGAATGAAGTACGGCCATTGGAATCCGTGGTAGATGCCGAAGTCGATTATATGCAGCC
The DNA here is from genome assembly GCF_018446385.1 of Zingiber officinale. NCBI lineage: Eukaryota > Viridiplantae > Streptophyta > Magnoliopsida > Zingiberales > Zingiberaceae > Zingiber > Zingiber officinale. The sequence continues at coordinate 76,357,191 of NC_055999.1, forward strand.
TGGCGGCGTCCTTGGCGACGTTCATAATTGTTCGATTGGCGAAGAAGTAACTGATCTTCTTGATAGGGCATGCGGACATGTAACACCGGTAAGCTTTCAGCATGTCGACGGTGGAGATTCCTCTGGCCACGATGGAACGGTAGACCTGGCTCCCCGTGCCGGACAGTCGCGCCTCGAGGCCGTCAGCGAAGCGAGCCGCCAGCCTCTGGTTTGCGTCGCCGGTGGGGGAGGCGTGCTGTCTGATCTGCTTCAGAAGATCGTTAGCGCTGCGCCGGTCGTCTATGGCCACGGACTGCGCGCAATGAATGAGAAGTGCCCTGAGATCGATCACCTCCTCTTTGGGTTGCTTCCTCCCTCGGCCTTTTCCGGTGGCACCGGTTGACGCTTTGGCTTGACCGCTGGCATTAGAACTTCTGTTCGCTTCCTCGTTCTCCGATTCAGATTGCTTCGGATCGCTCTTCCTTTCGCCCTTGTTGTCCCAGCCGTAGAGCAGAAAGTCGTCGAAGAACTTTGAACTGACAGGTCCGGCATTGGAGAAAGCTGGCTGCTTGTTGCTTCTCCCCTCCTGCAATTCCAAATCGTCGTCATCGTGCTGAATCTTTCGCCCCCGAGACGCATGAACTGGTTCTGTAGGGAACCGAAGCCTGTTGGCCTCCAAATCGATCACCAACTTTTCATCACTGGGAAGGAAGCTGCGAGCTTCTTCAAGGCCCTGCTGGAACTGCCAAGCAGGAGCGCTCTGAGCGAGGAGATCATCCACCGAGAACGCCGAGTCCTCTATCGCCGAGGAAAATGGAGACAGAGCAGAGTAATCAACAGGAACAGGATCCGTCTGCAGCTGATGATACTCGAAAGGATCATAAGGCCAGCTATCGCCGGCAAGAACGCCGTCGTTGGCACCACCATCAGGGCTGGAGTTCTTATCTTGCAAAGGCAGGAAGCTCTCGCCGAGGATGTCGAAGAAGGGTTTCTCAGCGGCCAGAAGAGCTGGATCTTCCGGATACACATCGAACTTATCGTCCATGTTCTCCTCCAGCAGCATCTGACTGATGTAACTGAACACCGTGTCGGACGACAACTCCGGAACTTCAATCTCGCTGCTCGCGCTCATAGAGGAAGTGCTCGGCGAATCGTTCTCATCCAAGAAGTGATTTCCCATCTGGTAATGGAGATGCCCGTCCTGGATGTCTTTAACCGATGAAGTAGCTACATCGTCGGAAACAGAAACCGACGCGATTGGAAAAATTCCTCTCCTCGTATCTTCCAAATCGCTCGGATGAATGAAAAACTCATCATACTGAAACTGATTCATCTTGCTCCCGGTCAGTGGCTTTCCATCGCCTTCTACACCAAAACAAGCGAATCGAACAACTTCAACTCTCAATCATGGCTAAATAACAAAGAGGGGAAACAGATAACTCAGATCTCATGTGTTTTTATCAAGAAAAACATTTTTTTTAAAAAAAAAAAAAACATCTTTTGATAGTTTACGACTACAAAAACTGAACTTTTTGAGGGATCTGAAACCGCCACCAAATCAAAACGAGAAGCTTGCTGAAAGAACAGAAATTAACAAAAAAAACAAAACTAAAAAGGGAAGAAGAACAAAAGCTATTAGATAAGAGCGCGCATACCTCGACGAGGGTCAAAGGGAAGGGGAAAGGGCAGGAGCCGAGGAGCTGAGAGCTGAAGGTTGTGAGGATGGACTTTTTTTATAATTGGAGGAGGAGGAGAAGAATATGTCTGACTGAGGAGTTGGCGGAAATGGCAAGAGGTGGGACTAAAACAAGGGGCCGCTGTCGCCTGGAAGCTTCAGCGAAGGGGACGAACAAACCGTCGTAGCGCGCACCGGCTACCGGCCATCACCGGTCACCGCGCAGACGGGGAAGGTTGACTACCGAATGGGCGCCCGACACGGCTGACAGATCCAACATGAAATATTTACTTTAAACAGGTCAAAATTTAAAATATAATAAGACAAAATAATAGCTTCGAACGACTGCATACCTGTATCTTGGGCTCCACGTTCCATTCATAACTTGCTAAACACTATATACTACCATTTAAATCTTAAATCTTAAATTTTAAATCCTAAAACTTAAATCCTAAATTTTAAAAAAACAAAATTATTCACAGTATATAACATATCAAAATTAATTAATAAAAAATAATTATACACATCCCTAATACATCTATTAATATATAATATATCATACTCATATTATAGTCCATAGTTAATATTACCACGTGATCAACTGTCCTCATGTACTCATATGAGCTTGCAATGGGAGGTAGACAGTGTATCAATATCGTGTGTGTAAATATTATTCGTGATTACTTATCTGTATTTGTATTGTATTATAAGATAGATTGTACTGAAGAATTTGAGATTAATGATACTACCTTTTATTCTAATTAAGAACGTTCAAAAGTGTTAGATAACATTTAATCATGTATTGATGGTTAAGTATTTTTTTTATAAGTATTTGATGCATCTAGATATATGATTCTGTCTGAAAATTAGAGAGATGATGAGTTGAGTAGATGGCGATATGGTTGACTGGCTGAAGACTTCGTGAAAGAGAAGAAGTTGACAAATTGGAACAAAAAAGAGCTCCGAGTGTCTTTCTCTTCTCTACACACACTAAAATGAGACAACAGAACGTCAGTGCCCAAAAACCAAGCAAAGGGTCATTGGCGAAAGTCCTCCAACGCTCAAATCAGTACAATATCTGAGGGGAAGAAGAACAGTGTGCACAAATGAGACTGATGACATAGTATGCCTACCTTGCCAATAGAGAGCATCTCCCTTTACATACCACCTCTTATAATCTCAGCAATTATGAGGTGACAGAGATTGTCGAGTAAGAGAAGACATACAGCTTAAGGTGATGTACAATGACCGTCCAAGGAGTCTTCCGTTACCCATATATATATATATATATATATATATATATATATATATATATATATATATATATATCTTTTGTCTTTTGTAACTTGTGTCATCAATAAGGCTATTGAAGGAATATACTGTCATAAGTTGTCGGCTGATGGAAAGTGTACTAACCTTCAGAGAAGGTTCCAACAAATACTCATATTATAATAGAGGAATATTCTCTGACAAACAATTGTTATTCTGATAGGTTATTGTGATTCTCTGATCATGTTGTCTGCTGAGTATATCTCAGTCGGATCTATAAATCGACTAACTGTATTTCCATCCTTCCCTTAAGTTATTCGATTATGAACTAGGTGGTGTTGGAGATCTATTTGGGAAGTAATATGAAGCTAAGCCCCCCTAGATCCAGTCAGTTCTGTCGAGTAACGCAACGGAAATAAGAAACAAACACAGAAGACCCAAGTGATTTTACTTGGTTCGGAGCCTTGGGCGACTCCTACTCCAAGGCCCACGCTTGTTGAACCTTTACTTTGGGCATGCAATCACTAAAATATCGTAAATGAGTACAAGTAGGAATAAGTACAACTGAAATTGAAACAATACCGACAACAGAATAATAGTAAATGAAGCTTCGGGTCGTCGGGGACTGCAACAACACTCTAGGGTCGACTCTTGAGTAGCAAATAGTTGAAGAATAACTTGACAATTGTTGAACTTGAAGTGATGCTCGAGTCTGCTTAAATAAGCTGTTGGAGGCGCCTCCAAGCATGTTTAAGGCGCCTCAAACATGAAACTCTATCCTTCTTCCTGCGCTGCGATAAGCTCTGCTGCCTGCTGCCTATCCCTGCCTGGATGCGCCTCCATCAATCCTTTGAGGCACCTCAAAGCTGTCCAAGGCGCCTCAGACTCCATTTGAGACGCCTCAAGCCTCACTTCGCAGCCAGCTAACCCCTTTGCACCCGAGGCGCCTCCAAGCTCCATGGAGGTGCCTCGGACACTGTTCATCCGAGGGAAATCCTTATTCTTTTGTACCTGCAAGACATGTTAGTCTCAAAACATAAACATATCCTGCAAAACAAAGTTAGCATAGATAAATATATTCAATAAAGTGTTCGACAGTCTCCAGACTGTCCGGTTCTGACTTTAAATTTTCGACCGGAAACCTTAGGTCGAACCGACGCCTTCTATTCCCTCTTCTGGGGAATGCATCCTCACCTATTCTTCTCAGGAGAGATTACCTGATGTCAGTCCGGTCCTCCAAACCGACTGGACTTTCTGCCTAGGGTTACCACCCCCTAGGACCAAGGTTACCGCCCCCTAGGGTTTTTCTCCACCTAGGGTTACCACCCCCTAGGACCTAGGGTTACCACCCCCTAGGGTTTTCCTCCACCTAGGGTTACCACCCCCTAGGACCTAAGGTTACCGCCCCTTAGGATTTTCCTTCACCTACAGTTACCACCCCCTAGGGTTTTCCTCCACCTAGGGTTACCACCCCCTAGGACCTAAGGTTACCGCCCCTTAGGATTTTCCTTCACCTAGGGTTACCACCCCCTCGGACCTAAGGTTATCACCCCTTAGGATTTTCACCTTGCCTAACCGCAGCTAGGACTTTTGTCTAAGTATCACTTAGGACTTTCCTGCAAGCTCCATGAACCTTGTTAGATAACACCACAGCTTAACTTTGAACTCTTTGCCATAATCAAAACTCAGGTTCGATCATCTGGTGCTCACTGCACCAACAATCTCCCCCTTTTTTATTATGGCAACCTTGGTTCAAAGTTAAGTATAACATAACATTAAATAAAAGAATAAATAACGGAAGTTAACCATGAGCATAAATGCATAAATAAAATTTAAAGCTTATGCTCCCCCTTTCATTATGTTTAATTTCTTGATTTCTTAACTTTGACTTTTCTCTCCCCCTTTGACATAAATAAAAAACAATTAAAAATAGAGAAAAATATTCTATTTAATTTTAAGCTCCCCCTGAAGGGTAGCATAGTTAAGCACTTAGATTTTGATAAAAATTTGATTAAGTACTTAGCTTAAAAATGATTTTGTCATAAAAACATAGTCAAATCCTTTGCTTAAAAAAAACTTAGTCAAATTTAAAAAGCTAAAGTTGAAATTCTTTGAAAAATATTTAACTAAATTTGAAATGCTTTTGAAAAATACTTATCTCAATTTATAAGGCTTTTGAAAATGATTGTTTTGAAAGGTACTTAGATAAAGAAAGAAAAAAAACTTAGTAATTTTTCTAAAAAATATTGGCAAAAAAAATTTTATTTAGCTTTCTGAAAACAACTTGATTTTAAAAGAGATTGATTCAATCTTAGTTACGTATAAGTTGATGAAAAGTTTAAAGTCTAAAAAAATTGGATTTGCTTTAACTTTTCAAAGAGTTTAACTTTTAAAGATAATTAAAACCACAAAATTTATTTTAAAAGAAACTTAGCTTGACTCCACTCACTCCCCCTTAATTAATGCCACATTAAATCCTTAGGGTTCTAGAGTCTAAAAAAATAATAATAGTTATTTTATATTTTCATAATTTACCATCTCACCCATTCTAGGTTATCAAGCACGTTCAGTTTATGAGTGAGTGTGAGGTGGAATTAATTTAACTTTATCACTATTTAAATATATTGTCATATAAATTTGTATTTTCTGTGATTTTTTATATTAAAATATGTTACAAATTAATTGAGTTTGCAGTCCAAATTTAAAAATATGATTTGAGAATTAAAATTTTGTAGATAATGAATTTGAATTTTGAAATTAAAATAATTGATACTTTGATTGAAATTAATTAGTCTTTAGAAAATAATTACCAGAATGTTTTTTTAAAGATTTTTTTTTAAGGTTTTTCAAAATGTTTTTTTTAAATGATTTTCAGAATGATTTTTAAAGTGATTTTCAAAATAATTTTTAAAATATTTTTAAATGTATTTTCAAAATGATTTTCAAAATAATTTTTAAAGGATTTTTAAATGAATATTTAAAATGATTTTCAAAATAATTTTTAAAGGATTTTTAAATGAATTTTCAAAATAATTTTTTAAAGGATTTTTAAATGAATTTTCTAAAATTATTTTCAAAATAATTTTTAAAGGATTTTTAAATGAAGTTTCTAAAATGATTTTCAAAATAATTTTTAAAGGATTTTTAAATGAATTTTCTAAAATGATTTTTAAATAAGTTTTTAAAACATTTTTAAATAAGTTTTTAAAACATCTTTAAATAAGTTTTTTAAAAGATTTTTAAATAAGTTTTTTAAAACATTTTTAAATAAATTTTTAAAACATTTTAAAATAAGTTTTTTAAAAGATTTTTAAATATGTTTTTTAAAATATTTTTAAATAAGTTTTTTAAAAGATTTTTAAAAAAGTTTTTTAAATTTTTAAATAAGTTTTTTAAATTGATCCTAATTATTAATTTAATTTAATTTTTAATTTAAGTTGAATTTTGATTATTAATTAAATTTGAATTATTACTCAGTAATTTGATTTGAATTAATTTAATTTAATCCTTAGTCATCTCACCCAATCTAAATTTCTAATCAGGCAATCCTATAATTTTGTGAGATGAATTTGGTTCAATTGTAGGGTTTGGTTTATCTTTGTGTTAAATTCAGGTTTAGTTTTGGGCTCAACAAATAGGCATTCTTTGGATAAATTTCTGGGCCATGGTGAGTCACTTGGACATTATTAGAGTAACCATACCTTCGAGGTTTTCCAAATAGTCTTATCCACTGAACTTAGTACAAAACCTTGGTCTAACTAGTTAGGATCCATAAGGAGTAGCTTCGGTCAGTTCTACTTAGCCAAATGCACCAGGTTGAAGTCATATCTTCCTAGACATGCATAGACTAAGTTTCCCTAACGTACTATCATCCAAAACTTCACCAGTACCATTGGTCAAGTTAAACTGTTGTCCTTTTTTATTCTAATCCTAAATACCCTGCCGGGTAGTTTGGTTTGGGTTACCCTATCAGGTAAGTTAGTTTTGGAGGTGCCAACTATTTTGGAGCCTCCCCCTACATTATTGTTAATTTTATTTAAATTTATAAATTAGATTTGAGTTATATTTAAATTAAGTTTAGTAAATAAAAGGTATTTGATTATAACTTGGTTTGTAGTGTTTAAGTTTTACTTTAGACTTATAACCCAAGTCTAGATGTTGTTGATTAGTTAACTTATTAATAATCTTTTCTAACTTATCTATTTTATCTTTTAAGATATTACTTTATTTCTCTAATTTTCTTAATGTTACTTTCTTATGTTTATTAAATAATTTTAAGTTATTCTTATTTAGGTTTGAATTAACTCTATTTATTGTATTGTTAGCAAGTATATCCAATTTTGAAGAAAAATCTATACTAGAGCAAGCAGGATTATTTAGAGTATCGACATGTGTTGAAAAGATTGGATTTTCATATAATGTAAATTTATTTACCTTGATTTTTCTCCCTGGATTATTGGATCTTCTTTCTGGGCATTGTCTTTTGCAGTGACCCATTCGTTGCATTTAGAGCATTCAATGTGCTTCTTCCCTTTCCTGATCGTTTTCTCCTTCTCCTCCAATTGAGTCGACCAAATCTTATGAGTAGGGCACTTGTTTCTATAGTGTCCTCTCTCCGTACACTTAAAACAAGTTATGTGAAATTTAAAATTTGAATTTATAATTTTACCTTTAGGATCCATGATAGGATTCTCCCCCTTGACTGTTGCCATTTCAAATTCTGACTCAGATTCAGATATCTCGTCTTTGGCCATCAATACTATGAAATCGGTTTGCTCTAATTCTTCTGAGTCTGGTTCGAAGGTTGACTCTGGGGATTCAATTTCAGATTTGGACTCAGGTTCTATTCGATCTTCTGGCTCTGAAGGGATCTCATAAAGCTTGAGCACTTTCTTCCAAAGCTCCTTAGCATTGTTGAACTTTCCAACTCGATCAAGATCTGAATTTGTTAGTCCGCATAGGAGAATCCATGTTGCTTTTGCATTTGCCTCGAATGTTCTTATTGTTTATGCATCCCACTTGTCACAGGTGATGGGTAGACCTTCTTCGGTAGGGAGAATAAATCCAATATGGACTATGATCCATATTTCTGCTTCGGTCTTCAATTGGTGCTCCATCTAGTCTTTCCAATATCTAAAATTTTCGCCGGACAGAAGTTGTATGCATGTGGAGCTGTACCCATCTTCGTAGGCCATTAAGAAGGAATCTCACAAAATAAACACAATAAAACTTGTTCCAAGACTTGGTCTTGGATCAGTAGTGCGGGAAAGAATAGAAATAGAAAATCACGAATTTTGAGAAAAAAATAATAATAAAATATTATTAAAAAAATATTATTTTAAATTTTGTCAAATTCGATATTTGATCAATATTAATAAACGGTGAAGAGATGAAAATGAATTTTTCGAAAATAGTTTTGGAGGGAAAAAATGAAAAGCGTAAGGTTTTATTTTTACCTTATTCGAACGAGAAAGTGACGAAAAAATGCTCGAACGATAGTTGTACCAATTCAGAGCAACCCCACTCTGATACCAATTGTTAGATCGAAAGCGCTAGAGGGGGGTGAATAGCGCTCGTGGCTTTCACTCGTTTCGGATTCGTAAAACAACGAGTAACGCAGCGGAAATAAGAAACAAACACAGAAGACCCAAGTGGTTTTACTTGGTTCGGAGCCTTGGGTGACTCCTACTCCAAGGCCCACGCTTGTTGAACGTTTACTTTGGGCAATCACTAAAATATCATAAATGAGTACAAGTAGGAATAAGTACAACTGAAATTGAAACAATTCCGACAACAGAATAATAGTAAATGAAGCTTCGGGTCGTCGGGGACTGCAACAGCACTCTAGAGTCGACTCTTAAGTAGCAAATAGTTGAAGAATAACTTGACAATTGTTGAACTTGAAGTGCTGCTCGAGTCTGCTTAAATAAGCTGTTGGAGGCGCGTCCAAGCATGTTTGAGGTGCCTCAAACATGAAACTCTATCCCTCTTCCTGCGTTACGATAAGCTCCGCTGCTTGCTGCTTATCCCTGCCTGGAGGCGCCTCCATAAATCCTTTGAGGCGCCTCAGACTCCATTTGAGGCGCCTCAAGCCTCACTTCGCAACCAGCTAACCCCTTTGCACTCGAGGTGCCTCCAAGCTCCATGGAGGTGCCTCGGACACTGTTCATCCGAGGGAAAACCTTGTTCTTTTGTACCTACAAGACATGTTAGTCCCAAAACACAAACATATCCTGCAAAACAAAGTTAGCACAGATAAATATATTCAATGAAGTGTTCGACAGTCTCCAGACTGTCCGGTTCTGACTTCAAATTTCCGAGCGGAAATCCTAGGTCGAACCGACGCCTACTGTTCCCTCTTCCGGGGAACGCGTCCTCACCTACTCCTCTCAGGAGAGATTACTTGATGTCAGTCCGGTCCTCCAGACCGACTAGACTTTCTGCCTAGGGTTACCTGTAACGCCCGCCCTCCCTGCTAACCCTAAGGGACGGGGCTACGATACTCTACGTACATACTACAGCGGAAGACTTAAAATAATTTTTTTTCTTAGATTAATAAAACCGAACTACACTAATATGGTTTCCATAACATGATAACAAGATAAATAAAAACATAACATCATGTCACCCATATAGTACTACAATTTACGAAACCAAAGCGTAATTCTTAAAAGGTTCTTAAAGCAGGTTCTTATTTGGTTGCCTAGCCACCGCCACACACATCTCCTTGCCTCTCCTGCTGCTCCTTTAGCTCATCCAGCTTTTTCCTTTATCTGCGGTACAAGGAAAGTAAGCTGTGAGCACTCATGGCTCAGTAAGTTCCTTTCCTACTCACTAAAACCAAAAATCATTACATAATCAAAAAATATATCAACATAACATGATCTCAACTAGTCATGGCATAACATATCATACTCTTTAATCATATCATGCAACATAACAAAATCATAATTAGTCATGGCATATCATCTCTTAAAGCATAGCATGAAATATAACATAATCATATCTAATCATGGCATCTCATCCCTTAAAGCATAGCATGGCACATATCATAGTCATATCTAATCATGGCATATCATAAATCATAGCATTATCACAACATGATCATAAAGTATATGCAATATGATTTTGAAAACATGTATCCGAAAAACATGTATATGTCTCATGATCTTTAAAACCATTTCTTCTTACATATATACTTGAACATAATATCAACATATTCAGGGCCCCGGCATATACCAAACATAAATGCGCGCGTCCTAAGTATATCCAAGGTAGCAAGTCTTGAATCATACTAGGAACTAGGTCAAGATCACAAAGCATGGCCTAGGGGCATACTTAAAGAGTCCATCCCTTATCAGCCTAGATCACAATGCAAGGCCTAGGGACGTACTAAGGAGCCCATCCCTTATTAGCCTAGATCACAAAGCAAGGCTTAGGGGCGTACTAAGGAGCCCATCCCTTATTAGCCTAGATCACAAAGCAAGGCCTATAGACTGATTAGGAGTCCACCCTTGGTACAAGCCTTACAAAGTAAAGTAGCATGTATAAAAATGCATCATTTAGTCACATAGCATAGCATAAAAGTATGCATCACTTAGACATACATTATGTCATAAAAGTATGCATCACTTAGGCATACATCATATCATAAAAAGTATGCATCACTTAGGCATACATCATGTCTTAAGAAAATATGCATCACTTAGGCATACATCATATCATAAAAAGTATGCATCACTTAGGCTTACATCATGTCTTAAGAAAGTATGCATCACTTAGGCATACATCATATCATAGAAAGTATGCATCACTTAAACACGTAATATATCATTAAAGCATGCATATTTCTATCCACATAGCATATCATAAAAACATTCATATTCTAAGCACATAGCATATCATTAAAGCATGCATATTTCTACTCCCATAGCATATCATAAAAGTATGCATATTCTAAGCACATAGCATATCATTAAAGCATGCATATTTCTAAGCACATAACATATCATTAAAACATGCATATTTCTAAGCACATAACATATCATTAAAATATGCATATCTCTATCCACATATCATATCATAAAAAGGTATAAATCACAAGCATACATGGTTAAGCATAAGGGTGTATCATGTGATTATACTATCATAAGAAACATGGTAACATAGTTAACTTGGGTTCTAAGCTTCCTAAACCCTTGGGTTCCTATCATGGCCGAACCCCCTTAGGTCTCAATTTAGGTAAAAACAACCTCCAAGCATGTGAAACCTAAATTATCATTACATGAATTTCATAGGAAGCATTATAAGTATGATTTACTTGGTTTCTAAGTTCTCCAAGACCTTAAACTCATGTGGTCGAACCCTATCAGTATATAAACAAGGTCCCAAATGTCATGAAAGCATGGAAACCTTAACCCATATTTATAGCATTTTTTTCAAGTAACATAGTAAGCATATTGAGCTAGTTCCTAAGTCCTTCAAGCCCTTAACATATGTCATGGTCAAACTTTTAACAAGTGATCATGAGGGCTAAAAACAAACATACAAGCATGTGAACTTGAACTAACATCATGTATAAATTCATAACAAAACATTATACAACATGTATGGCCGAAACTTACCCTAGCCTCAATTAGGTCATTAAACAACATATAGCATGGGAACTTTGTCTTTCTACTTATCATATTCCATGTAAAGTGACATAATCATATTTAATTCTTGTTCTAGGGTTTCTAGGGCATCTATTCCTTCATGGCCGAAACATACAATGGTCCATTTAGGTCATGGAAAAATTATACAAGCATGTGACACAATCAACACATTATCCTATTTTCATAAGAAGCACTTTTAACACATTTGGTTTCATTTCTAAGGCCTCTAGGTCTTTTAAACCCTACTTGGCCGAAACTCAACAGTATGTAAACTTGCTTCAAATAGTCTAAAAGCATAAGAAATCATACAAGTTTCATAGCATGTATAAAGACAAGCATAATAAACATACATGTGAATTGTGTCTTAGGCTTCCTAGGTTTCTTTCCCTTTATCTTTTATTTTTCCTCATGGCCGAAACCTACTAATCTTTAAACTAGGTTTTAAGTGGCCTAAAGCATGGAAAACCTAAGTAAGTTTCATGGCAAAAATTACTAAGAACATCATATACAAAGTTGGTCCATAAACAAGCTAGGACCCTTGTGCTCTTACATGTCATATATCATGTAACTAATTTTCTATACTCAATTTAAACATAAGAGCATTAAACAACTTTCATATCTTATCATAGCAACTCGAGTCAGGTCAACTCGAGTCGGGTCAACCAGGTCAACCTTGACCTAAGGTTGCACCAACAATCTCCCCCTTTTTGATGTTTGACAAAACCATAACCTAACTTAGGTTTTCTAATGTTCTTCCTTGAACATTCTCCCCAAACCTACACTCTCCCCCTTTTTGACACACATCAAAAAGAGTGAATCAAGGTCAAGAGTTTCTTTCTAATGAAGGTCTCATACCTTTCATTGAAACCCTTAATTTCCCCCTTGATACTAAGGTCAACAATTAACTTAGTGATAATCTCATATCACTCAAGTCTTTAGGAGTAAAAACTCCGCCTAAAAGTCAACTCCCCCTTGACTAATAGGTAAAACTCCCCCTAAAGGTCAACTCCCCCTTGACCATTGCACCAACAATGTCTTGGAGAGTTTCAAGCCTTTAGAAATCCAAAACACCAACTCTCAGCTAAAATTTCAGACAAAACAGTCGAAAATCAGCAAGTTGGCACGCGCTGATCGGTCACCTGACCGATCAGACCTTCCCTGGACCGGTCACCAGACCGATCCACACTTCCCTAGATCGGTCCAGTGACCGATCCAGAGTGCCCTGGACCGATCAGAATCCCCTCTGATCGGTCCCCAACTCTGATATCAGAAGTTTCTGATTTTTCTACTTCCGAAATTCAGAAACCTCTCAAAAAGCACATAAAATTTCAAAAATTGTAAAATTTTGAGGATACATTCCTCATAACATATATTATCACGGAAAAATAATTTTCGATGAAAATAACTTCCATTTTCAAAACTTGATACAAAGTTCGAAAAACTTTGAAATAGTTCAAGTTTAACTCAACTTTGTATCAACTTGCTCAATGATGAATGCTATCACTAGAAAAGCTTCATCAAGGTTTTTCAAATCAATTTTGAAATGATTTTAAACCATTTAATTTAGGACCACAATCTTAGGGCTAAGTGTACATGACTTGTACACAAGCTTTCCCTATGATCCTCAATTTCGAATTAGGCTCATCTAGGTACAAGAACTATGCACCTTGATCCTAACTCATCATCCTAATATCTCACACACATATAAGGTGTATCAAACACATCGAAGTCAATTTTGATGTGAGATATGTGTTTAGGTCATCTTAAGCTAAGTTCTCATGCATTTTCTAAACAACAATTTGATTTCCATATCAAATTGAGTTTTTTATCCTTAAATCAATTTAATTGATCATAAATGCAAGAGATGATGACATGGCATAAAATAATATCATAAGTGAACATATGTGCCAATGTCATGATGTCATGTCATAAAGTAATGAAACTTAAATAAGGCATGACATATAACTAACCTAAGCATTATCATGACATTTCAAATGATAATAAATTAAATATGATGTCATGACATGGCATATGGCAAACAATACATGGCAAATAATATATAAAGGTATAGAAAATACCTAATTCTAGTTTTAGTTGCCATTTTTGATAATTTTGATCATTTTGCCATAAATTCCATATTCCTAAGTGTAATAGACCTAAAACATATACTAAAGATTTTTAGATTACTATGTGTCAATTAGATTGACCCTAGAGAATTCCTCGAATATGGTTGGCACATGCTAATCATCTTAGGAATAACTTTCCATTTCATTTTTAATGCTTGATTACACCTTGAAAATTCCTAAAGTGCCACCTTTTGCCATGATTAGGTTAACTACCTATTCAAGTAAGGTTGGCACACCCTAAACCATCTAGCGTGATGGAATCACGCTCCTAGGAACCCAATACCTATTTGAGCTCATTGGGTTCACTAAATATTCACTAGGGATGACTTCCCTAGCAACCCTCCTAATGACCCTCCTAGGCTTTAAAGCCTTGGTCATTTGGGACTCATCAAGATCAACTCTAGGGGTGACTCCCCTTGTGACCTTGGTGATGGTCTTCCTAGCCCTAGATTTTGTTCCATAATCGAATGGAACATTGTGATAAGTGGGCTTGACCACTTGGGACTTAGGTTTGTGACCCAATCCTTTCTTGTCCTTGGACTTGGGTTTTTGACCCCTAGACCCTAGAGTCAAATCCTCAAGAGCCTTTTCTAGAGAGTCAAGTCTTGACCTCAAGACTTGATTTCCTTTCTCTAATACCTCAAGCTTTAATTTATCATTTTTCTTTGAGGTATTCCTAGGCATATGTCTAGATGATTTGGGATTTCTACCTAGATTTTCCTTAGCCTTAGATGGGTTAATTCTAGGGTTGACATTTCTAGTATTATCCTTATCTAGGTTAACATGTTTGGCTCCTAAGCTTATGTATTGGTTCCTAAAGTTAACATGCTTATCATTATTAACAATTGTAACAAAACTACTAGCATGTGTCTTATTGCAAGAATGAGACTTAAATGTTACCTTAGGGTTTGCCTTAGCTCCCCCTATTGACGTGCTCGGTCTCTTGTCCTTGTGAGGTTGCCTCCCCCTCGGACATTGACTCCAATAGTGTCCCTTTCGCTTGCATTGGAAGCACATCACGTGCTCCTTGCCTTTGCGTGTCGGGACTCCGGCTTCCTTGACCTTTGGCGCCGGTGGAGTCTTCCTAACCCTCTTTGGACACTTACTCTTGTAATGCCCAAATTCCCTACACTCAAAGCACATTATGTGTAATTTATTTGAAATTAAATGGCTTGAGTTACCTAGGGTTGAGAATGGATGTGAGCTCTCTTCTTCATCCCTTCTGGAGATAGAAGCTTCTTCTTCTTGCTCCGATCTTAAAGAGGAACTCTCCTCCTCTTCTTCCTTAGATGTTGAGTAGCCCTCAACCTCTAAGTCCAAGCCACCATGATGTGAGCTACTTGTCTCCCTTGACTCCTCTTCATGACTTGAAGTGGAGTTCTCCTCATGGAACTTTGCCAAGTTATTCCACAACTCCTTAGCATCGTTATATCCACCTATCCTACACAAAACATCATTAGGTAAATAAAATTCAATGATTTTCGTTACCTCATCATTGATGGTTGATTGGTGGATTTGCTCCTTCGTCCACTTCTTCTTCTCCAAAAGTTCTCCTTCTTTATCCAATGGAGGAGTAAAACCTAATTGCACACACCTCCAATTTTCTAGGTTAGTCATAAGAAAGTACTTCATTCTTACCTTCCAAAATGCAAAGTCATCGCAATCGTAGACGGGTGGAATCGTGATGTCTTCTCCAAATCGATCCATTCTCTAGCTTGTGCTCCCTCGGGTGTTAATCCGACGAAGAGAAACCTCGCTCTGATACCACTTGTTAGGATCGATGGTCGCGGCTAGAGAGGGGGGGTGTGAATAGCCGACCCCAAATCTTCGTTTCTTTCTACAAGTTGACGTTAGCGCAGCGGAAAATAAAACAAAGAAACAAAGACAAGAAGATCAAACCTCAGCACGCAGCGATGCAACGAGGTTCGGAGATAAACTCCTACTCCTCGGCGTGTCCGTAAGGTAGACGAAGCCTACCAATCCGTCGGTGGATGAGACCCCGGAGACCCGGCTAATGAACACTCCTTCTGGGTGGAGAAACCTCGCCACAAACTTTGCAACAGCAAGCAGAAGTACAAGTACAGCAAGAAGCTAAGAACATAAATGTAACAACACTAGCTTGCCTTCTTCTCTTCGACTGGATGAAGCAGCAGCTTCACAAGATGCCTACAACAGTAGGAACCAGCCGATGAAGCTCACACGAAACTTCAAGCAGAAACGAGCTCAGCAAAGCTCAAATCACAGCAGTGAAGAAGAAGAAGCAGAAGCTTCGGACCAGAAGAAGAGTTTTTTGTAGCAGCCTTCGATCTCCTTTATATAGCCTGAACCTGCAACTGCACCTGCAAAGCAGACAGCGAAGAAGACGGAGATACCCGTTGAATCTCAACGGATATACCTGGACCGATCAGGACATATCCTGATCCGTCCAGGAAGACCCTGATCGGTCCTGGGACCGATCAGAGCTTCCTCTGATCGGTCCAGGGACCGATCAGCACGCATGTCCCTTCCTTTTCTCCCTTCTGATCATTGTTTCCTGATCGGTCTGCAAACCGATCAGATAACACTCAGTAGGCTACTGTTTGGTTACTGATCGGTCACCAGACCGATCCAGATACCCAGTGTATCACTGGATCGATCCAATGATCGATCCAGAGCTTGGTTTTTGCCCAAACTAAGTCCCAAGCCTTCCAAACCAACATCCGGTCAACCTTGACCTGTTGGTACATCATGCTTAGCATCCGGTCACTCCCTTGACCTGCTAAGACTCCCCACCAAGTGTCCGGTCAATCCCTTTGACCCACTTGGTCTTTCCAACACCAGATGTCCGATCACCCTTGATCCATCTGGATTTTTCCCTTGCCCAGCTTCACTCACCAGGACTTCCCAACTGCCTGGCTTCACTCACCAGGACTTTCCCTTGCCTGCCTTCACTCACCAGGACTTTCACCAACTGCCTGGCTTCACTCACCAGGACTTTCACCAACTGCCTGGCTTCACTCACCAAGACTTTCACTTTCACCTAGCTTCACTCACTAGGGTTTTCACCTGGCTTCACTCACCAGGATTTCCAATCTGCCTTCCTGATCTAGAGAACGAGCTACCGAGCCCTCTCTGACCTAGTCCAGAGAACGAGCTACCGAGCCCTCTCCGTCTTTCACTTCCGGTCCAGAGAACGAGCTACCGAGCCCTCTCTGACCTAGTCCGGAGAACGAGCTACCAAGCCCTCTCCGACTTCCACTTGCCAAGTTCCCATACTTGGACTTCTCCGTGCCAAGTCTCCATACTTGGACTTTCTCCCGTGCCAAGCTCCCTGCTTGGACTTTTCCCGTGCCAAGCTCCCTGCTTGGACTTTTCCGTGCCAAGTCAACTCACCTCGGGTCAACCAGGTCAACCTTGACCAAGGGTTGCACCCACAACCTCCCAAGTTTCTGTTCTTGTCAAACATCAAGATACAACTTGAGTCAGGTCAACTCGAGTCAGGTCAACCAGGTCAACCTTGACCTAAGGTTGCACCAACAATCTCCCATCAGAATACAACTCTTCTGTTCTCGTCAAACATCAAAATACAACTCGAGTCAGGTCAACTCGAGTCGGGTCAACCAGGTCAACCTTGACCTAAGGTTGCACCAACATTTGTTTCTTTGTTTTATTTTCCGCTGCGCTAACGTCAACTTGTAGAAAGAAACGAAGATTTGGGGTCGGCTATTCACACCCCCCCTCTCTAGCCGCGACCATCGATCCTAACACTAGGGTTACCACCCCCTAGGACATAAGGTTACCGCCCCTTAGGATTTTCCTTCACCTAGGATTACCACCCCCTAGGACCTAGGGTTACCACCCCCTAGAACCTAGGGTTACCACCCCCTAGGGTTTTCCTCCACCTAAGGTTACTGGTGTTAACTTTTTTTTGCATGTCACAAGGCTCACCAAATTAATAAAGACTGAAACTCACATAAACTAAAATAAACTCATGTAGTATGGAGTCCCAAGTCGTATTTTTCCGAGAGTAACTATTAAATGTGTGATAATTCTAGAATTAATTCCAATCAATTCTTTACATCAACAAATTCAACTTAGTCTTTCCATTTAACTCACAATTCCATTAAATTCATCTAATAAATTCAAAAATTCATTCAAAGAAAATCAATCTCATCTAATCATGATTCTTTTCCATCTCAACAAATGAGCATCAACTAAATTCTGATTCTTATGCCACATTAAATCAAATGAGTCAATTAATGTACCTTATACTCAAATTCACATTAATAAATCATTCAAGCCTTCAGCTTTCTCATTCACAGTAGAAATTAAAAATCTCTAGTTAAAGCATTCATCATTCACACTTATTCACCATAGCAAAGATTAAATGTGTAGAACAAAGGATTGCTAACTAAGTCAATAAAACCTATAAACTATCAATGTCAGTATTGCAAACAAAACCTACAGCTCTAAGATTAGTATCAGTTTCAGATCAATTATCCGGGTTTGAAAGCAAGAAATTGAAAACAGAAAATCTAAAACTCAAGCAGAAATGAAATTGCAAGGAAGGTATCAGATCTAAATCATTGCAGAATTAAAATCTAAAGGGACAAAACTACAGCTACTCAATTTAGATTTGAAGAAACAATGAATTAAAGAGCAAAATCTAAAGAGAACAGACTAGCAAAATCCATAAACTACAAAATCGAAATCTAAACCATCTCTATTCAAATTTACTCTTCTAATGAGTCTTTCCTTGCCGTCACACAAGGAACATGAATGAAGAAGCTCTCAAACACTTAACTCAGTTCAGAATTCCCCAGCACCGAAGAAAATCTTCCCGGAAAAGCTGGTGAAGAATGAATCTGCCAAGCTCGAAATTCTGCAGATCTGAAGTATGAAGCCTCTGAATCGATGCTCTCTGATGGAGGGCGAGCCACTGTCACCGAAGAATTTCCCCGATGATGGCTGAAGCAGAGGAAACTCACGGACAGGTCTGAGCTCCGGAGAGATGTTCGCCGGTGCGTGCAGTTGATCAAGACTTGGAAGCCAACGGATGGAAGCTCCAACGCAAACAAGACTCACTGAGAAGTGGATCTGGAAGAGGATGGTGGTCGGAATCCACTGGAAAACTCGCGGGACGCGGCGCTGTGCGCGGAGGAATCGACGAAGAAGAACACTGTAGCTTCTCAGATTTAAATCAGATCTGGATCTGAACGGACGGCTATAATTAATTCGGAGCTAAATCAACGGTGAAAGTCATCCAAATTCCGATCCGAAGGTACTGATGTTGATCTAGGGTCTGGATCTACCCTCCTCTAGGTCGGATCGATCAGATCATCACTGGATGGCCCAGATCCGCCTAGTCTTCAATGAATGGCGCAGATTAATTCGGCTTGATCAATGGCTATATGAACTCAGATCTGGATCAAAACTTCTGGATCTTCATCAATGGCTCAGATCTTCTCCCCATTAGGTTGGATCAGCCAGATCTTCAACGGATGGCTCAGATCTACTCATTCTTGGATGAACGGCTTATAATGCTCCGAGGCTTGATCGATTTGATTAGCCCTTGATTTGAGCCCAAGTGTAGTCTGATTTGATCGGGTCCATGACCCTTTTGATGCCTACAAAATAAGAATCAAATATTAGCACCAAATACCATGAAAATTAGCTAATTTGCAATTAGGTCCAAAATCAAACGCTATATTGAGATATGATGCTAATGTGAGATTAAGCTATGAATAAACTAATAAAAACATGCATTATGATTCAAAATAAAATAGCCAAAATCATGGTTATCAAATCCCCCACACTTAATCTTGGACGTCCCGTTCAAGTCAAGAAAACTAAAAATCATCTCCACACAAATTCCCTAGCAATACCTAGAAGATAGTAAAAGGTAATTAACTAAGATCATCTTAAAAGATCACAAACAATCATGAATACAATTCAAACAATAATCAGTAGATATGGTAATTTCAATCCAAATGAAAAATTAAGCAAGTTGCAATCTCACAAGGGATTTACCTATTCTAGCTCTCACACTCAAAATTTCATATAAGTGGAGCTCTCTCAATGCAACTCACAACATTTCACTACCATAAGCTTGCTTATGTTCTAATTCTCCACCACTATAACATAGCATACATGAATCAAAAGGAATTTATCATGAAAAATTGAATTGGAAGCAAAAAGAACAAGTGAAGTGAATGTAATAGGCAAAAGAAAAGGCAATAATGAAGAAAATTGAGAAGATAAGAGTATTGGAGGAATATACTTGATGAGTTGACCCATTTGATGTAAAAAAGAAATGTATACCATTTGTCATTACCAATTCAAAGTATCAAGCTAACCTCTCCTTCAATTTGATGCCCAACAAAGAATCTTGATACTCTATCTTCCACTTGATACTCTCTTGATGTGCCAAATTTATCACTGTTTTTGCTCATTTTTTTTTTTCACTTCAATTCATCACTTGAAACTCAAAAATAATCTCACTTCAACTTGCCAAGAAGAATCCCCTCCCCCACACTTAAAGTATTGGCCGTCTCGGACAATTCAACACTTTTCTACTCTTTTTTTTTTTTTTCAGTTCTCAGTTCTGTTTCTATTTTGTTTCTGTAAATGGCAAATATAAATTTCCCAAACTGAAGTTTCAATGAAACAAGCTATTGGAAAATTCAAACAAATTCATTGAACTAAAGTTCCAACTCGATGTAAATGTTCTTGAAGTCATTGAACTGAATTCTAGTTTTGTTCTTGGATACAATAGAGTCACACCAGATTATTTCAGTTATCCAGCAATTCCCGGAAATCATTCAACAGAAAATGAAACCTCATTCATTTTAATTTACTAGAATTCCTCTCTGATTTGTGATTCAACTTTCTGCATTCCAGAAATCAGCACTTATTGGCAGTGATACAAAATTCCAGGCTTCTTGCTCCATTCTTGCACTGCAGATCTTTAGTTTCAGAATTAAGAACATGAAAGACTTTGTATCGCTATTCTCAAATATGCAGTGAATCACTTCAAAATTGCTTCCCAATAACTACCCATGATCACTAAAATGTGTCCCTCAATTTGCCACACTGCCTTAAGCAATTTAGCACTGATAATGCCCCAGCCACTCCCACAGATTCAAAACCAGCTCAATTGATTAGTTTTGAACCTTGAATTTCAGTGGTTCTCGTGTCTTCACTGCTGGAAAATTAGACAAACAATATTCTGCATCAAACTGCTAAGTTAAACTGCCACAGGTTCAGAATTTTCATCCATTGAAATTGCATACTTCAAATCATACAAGAGTTAAACTTTAATCCTTCAATTTCAGACATCTCACCAAGCATTCAATAGATAAAAGACCAACTGTATCCTTATGTTCCAGTAGCATATGTATAATTCAAATGGTTCGACAATCCAAAGATGTGCTTATACTTCCTGCTGATAAGAAACTTGCATCCACAATTTAGCACACAAAACTGATACATAATTGCATGTTCTTCATCTCAGACTTTATAATTCAAGGAAATCTCAATTTATCTCAAGAAGAATTTTGATCGGTCTAGACTTTCATTTAAGTGCTGCCACCTTAAGGAGATGGAATCCTGATTGTTGCAAAATCAACAAGAAAAATTGGCATTAAACAGGGTTCCAACTTCAGCATTCCAGAAATCCAAATTTCAAATGAGTTTCAAATTAAATCATTAAGAGTTCAGCTTTAATTTAGTTTGCTACTAATCAGGAAAAGCTTGAAGATTTGGCACAAGCAGTATTTACAGTTCCTGCCATGTTCTGCAGGTTCCTGTTAGAGGTTAATTCTGCAAACAGATTGTGTCACTGAACAATGAATCTGTGACTTCTTTCAAAATTTGCAGCTTGGTAGCAAACCTCTAGCATCCACATCTTTGAATGATTTCTGAAATTGAAACTTCTGAATTTGCCAAAGGTTCACAGATTGCAATTTCAGTTACTGAATTTGAGGTAAATTCAGCTTAGGTCATGAAGACTTAAAACTTAAGAAAAGTTTTCATTTAACTCTGAATTGACTGGAACATTCTGCACAGCCACTGCTGAATCATTTCTGCACAAGTTTAATTGACCTTGATACAATGTGCCCTCAAATTTCTGCACATCAAGCTTCCATATTAAGCATTCAACAGAGTTTCAAGAACAAGGATGCTGCCTCTGTTTCCTCTGATTCCTGAAGCTTAGTTTCAAGCAAGGCATTGAAGTTTGGCACAAAACTGGAATTCCTTTTCAGCAATCAGCTTCACAAGTACAGAATTACAACTTCTGTTTCTATTATCTTCAGCATTAAAGTTGAATCATTGGCTTAATCTGTAAGCACAGATTTCAGAATTCTTTGCATCATTTAGCACCAAATTAATAGGAGCTCGAATTTTAAATGTTGCTAATCAAAAATAGCATGAGAAATTGGCACAAAACTTGATTCTGATCCTACAGCTTGCACAGATAAAGTTCAGGAATTCAAATCCAAGCTATTCATGGTCAGAAATCACAATTCAACTTAGCACACAGCATGTTATAGCAGATACATTCATTGACAGCTTCTATTGACTTAATTCGAATCCTTGAATCTCATGGTTTCTATATCTTTTCTGCTGGAATAACTTCTGCACTTTTGTTTCAAAAAACTTCCAGCATGTAGTGCTGTATGTGCAGGAATTGGTTTCAATGCTGAAATCTGTTATGCATTGCTGGACTACATTTCCTGAGTTCCATTTCAATTATTTGCATTCTTTTATCAACAATTTCCTTCAAAACTCATATTTGCACAAACTTGACTGTCACTTACTAAGATTCTAAAATTTTCCAGCTCAAAGACTTTGCCAACATCATAAATCAAAGTTCATATAATCAATTAGGATCAACAATTCCAGCATAACTTCTAAACGTCACATTACATCAAGTAACAATAGCAAGGCAACACTTTAATACATTCAAGGAATGCTCTTTACTATCATCTTCCACAATGGCATAGTTTGAACCAAACTCCCAAAATATGCTCAGAAAGCAGAGATCTAAAACACCATGGCACCACCCAAGACTTCAAGATCTCCCCACATATGCAACTTTTTCCCCCACACTTAAAATTTTGGGTATTCTAACTCATCAAGTGAGATTGTTTCAAGAAAATTGTGGAGAAAGAAATGGAAAGTATGAAGGAAAACAAAATTGACAAAATCCTCAATTTCCATGCACACAAATGCTATTGTGACTTTGAAAAGAAACTAAGCAAGTTCTAGAGTTTCAATTGCTATGAGTGCATGCCACACAAAGATAAAATAGTGTTTAGGCTTAAAGTGGTCCTCTCTAGGTATTATTCATGCAAACAAACTCAATCGATCAAATTGAAATGCACCACCATTTTAACCAATTTCATGTAAGAAAAGCATCCAATCATATTAAATGACCTAAAATTGATGATCAAATTTAAGAAGCATTTACCATCTTAAAAGTATCACTAAACAATTCATGGAGACTTTATTCAAATTGAAATTGCTATGTATGCTAAACAAAATGCAAAGTATGAAAGCTAAATGTGGAAGTAAAATGCAAATATAGGAAAAACAAAGTGCAAATGCAAAATATAGAACTAAAGAAATGCATAAAAAGAATTTATTAACAAAGCATGAATTAAAATGCAAGATAAAGCAAAATTAGAACCAACTCCCCTTTAATTCCGGAGGTCGAAGAAGATTTAACAACAAAATCCACACCGGGAATGGAGTACTTTTGGTTGCAATCAATTTCTTTTTATTGACCATTTTTCCATTGCAAATTCTTTCCGGAGGTCTTAAGCGGTTCAGTGTAAGCATCCACTCCGGAAGCTTATGTTCTCCTACACAATCAACAAAAGAAAACAACTCCCACACACATGTGGGGTAAAAAGAAGATAGGAGAACATTAGTGTGGGTATAAAATATATCAATGAATGAATCACATCTAATAAAGTCTACAATTGGTACCTCAATTAAATTTTCTGAAAAATCACAAGAAATACTCACCTTATCTTTTTGAACGGTACCTGGAGTGGTGATTGTTACCTCCTTTTCTTCAAAATATGGCTCTAGCTCTGATTCTGGTGACTGTTCATTCTCATGTAGTGATTCTTGGGTGCTTGGCTCCATAGCACAAGTCCCTACACTTACATCTTCAACTCTTGGTGATTCTTGAGGTAATGCTTCCAGTAAGCACTCCCCTACACTTAAATCATCTTCAAAAACATGTTCAGAACCTGAATCACTAATAACATCTTCAACAACAATATCAGTAGGGTCAGAAATTTGCATAATCACATAATCATCACAAAAAATATTAGAAAAATCATGTGAATTAATGGAAGTAGGGTCAGGCCTGACAGAATCGCTACTTTCCATCTCTCCACTGGAGTTTTGTGCTTGCAGCTGATTGATGGTTGATGTAATTTGGTCTATCTGACTCTGTATGTTCTGTATCCTTGAAAATTGTTGCTCTTGATGCTCACTCATTTGTTGCATAATCTCCTTGAGTTTCCATGTTGATTCATCCATCTGAGATTCGTTTTGTTGAAAAAAATTTGGCATAAAATTTGTTGAAACTTCCTGGAACCCATATGAACTCTGGAAAGCTGGATATGGCTCAATAAATTGTCCTTGTGCACTTTCATACCTGAAACATGAATTATCCACCCAATTAGCATTAAAACTATTTGAAAATAAATCATACCTATTTTGTTGATCCATTGTTGGGTAAATTTGATACTCAGGTTGAAAACACTGATAATTCTCCATTCCACCGCCAAAATTCTGAAAATATGGATCCATTCTAAAGAAATCTCCTGTCCTTACAATTCAACACTAAAAATAAATGTTAGAAGATCCAAGAGCATAAAGTTTCAATCTCATGAAAACATAAACAGTAGAAGCATTTAAAAATTCAAGAATAAGCCAACAAGAAAATACAAAAAGAGTAGGCAATCAAATCAATCAAGATGCTAACAAATAAAATCACTCAATGATCAATCTAAAATAAACACACATTGCTAGTTATGTTCCCCGGCAACGGCGCCAAAATTTGGTGTTAACTTTTTTTTGCATGTCACAAGGCTCATCAAATTAATAAAGATTGAAACTCACATAAACTAAAATAAACTCATGTAGTATGGAGTCCCAAGTCGTATTTTTCCGAGAGTAACTATTAAATGTGTGATAATTCTAGAATTAATTCCAATCAATTCTTTACATCAACAAATTCAACTTAGTCTTTCCATTTAACTCACAATTCCATTAAATTCATCTAATAAATTCAAAAATTCATTCAAAGAAAATCAATCTCATCTAATCATGATTCTTTTCCATCTCAACAAATGAGCATCAACTAAATTCTGATTCTTATGCCACATTGAATCAAATGAGTCAATTAATGTACCTTATACTCAAATTCACATTAATAAATCATTCAAGCCTTCAACTTTCTCATTCACAGTAGAAATTAAAAATCTCTAGTTAAAGCATTCATCATTCACACTTATTCACCATAGCAAAGATTAAATGTGTAGAACAAAGGATTGCTAACTAAGTCAATAAAACCTATAAACTATCAATGTCAGTATTGCAAACAAAACCTACAGCTCTAAGATTAGTATCAGTTTCAGATCAATTATCCGGGTTTGAAAGCAAGAAATTGAAAACAGAAAATCTAAAACTCAAGCAGAAATGAAATTGCAAGGAAGGTATCAGATCTAAATCATTGCAGAATTAAAATCTAAAGGGACAAAACTACAGCTACTCAATTTAGATTTGAAGAAACAATGAATTAAAGAGCAAAATCTAAAGAGAACAGACTAGCAAAATCCATAAACTGCAAAATCGAAATCTAAACCATCTCTATTCAAATCTACTCTTCTAATGAGTCTTTCCTTGCCGTCACACAAGGAACATGAATGAAGAAGCTCTCAAACACTTAACTCAGTTCAGAATTCCCCAGCACCGAAGAAAATCTTCCCGGAAAAGCTGGTGAAGAATGAATCTGCCAAGCTCGAAATTCTGCAGATCTGAAGTATGAAGCCTCTGAATCGATGCTCTCTGATGGAGGGCGAGCCACTGTCACCGAAGAATTTCCCCGATGATGGCTGAAGCAGAGGAAACTCACGGACAGGTCTGAGCTCCAGAGAGATGTTCGCCGGTGCGTGCAGTTGATCAAGACTTGGAAGCCAACGGATGGAAGCGCCAACGCAAACAAGACTCACTGAGAAGTGGATCTGGAAGAGGATGGTGGTCGGAATCCACTGGAAAACTCGCGGGACGCGGCGCTATGCGCGGAGGAATCGACGAAGAAGAACACTATAGCTTCTCAGATTTAAATCAGATCTGGATCTAAACGGACGGCTATGATTAATTCGGAGCTAAATCAACGGTGAAAGTCATCCAAATTCCGATCCGAAGGTACTGATGTTGATCTAGGGTCTGGATCTACCCTCCCGTAGGTCGGATCGATCAGATCAGCACTGGATGGCCCAGATCCGCCTAGTCTTCAATGAACGGCGCAGATTAATTCAGCTTGATCAATGGCTATATGAACTCAGATCTGGATCAAAACTTCTGGATCTTCATCAATGGCTCAGATCTTCTCCCCATTAGGTTGGATCGGCCAGATCTTCAACGGATGGCTCAGATCTACTCATTCTTGGATGAACGACTTATAATCCTCCGAGGCTTGATCGACTTGATTAGCCCTTGATTTGAGCCCAAGTGTAGTCTGATTTGATCGGGTCCATGACCCTTTTGATGCCTACAAAATAAGAATCAAATATTAGCATCAAATACCATGAAAATTAGCTAATTTGCAATTAGGTCCAAAATCAAACGCTATATTAAGATATGATGCTAATGTGAGATTAAGCTATGAATAAACTAATAAAAACATGCATTATGATTCAAAATAAAATGGCCAAAATCATGGTTATCAGTTACCACCCCCTATGACCTAAGGTTACCGCCCCTTAGGATTTTCCTTCACCTAGGGTTACCACCCCCTAGGACCTAAGGTTACCACCCCTTAGGATTTTCACCTTGCCTAACCGCAACTAGGAATTTTGCCTAAGTATCACTTAGGGCTTTCCTACAAGCTCCATGAACCTTGTTAGATAACACCACAGCTTAACTTTGAACCTTTTACCATAATTAAAACTCAGGTTCGATCATCTGGTGCTCACTGCACCAAAAAGTTCTTTAGTCGACCAGCCATATACCGGGATACTTCCCTCTAAGGAATGAAGAACTAAGTCCCTAGAGATTTGATCAGTACTTTAAGTTGATTGTCCATATGAGAGAAGATTTTCCTTTGAAGCGAGAACTTGAGATCTAGAAGTTCGACCGAGTTTATAAGGGGAGTTGCTTTACACTTGTCTTTTGTACATATAAGAAATGAACATGCTAAACTGTGTAAATTGGATCAGAGTTATAACTAACCAACTATATAAAGGAGGACTGGCATGTGAGAAACCCCATCGGGTCAACGAGCAATTGGATCAACTGATCATATGCTGAAAGATTTGTATTGAGTGGGAAGCTGAGTCCCTTTATTATGGTTGGACTTATCACCTGTCGGATCTGTGATAGGTTAGGCTTCCCTTAAACTCGGTCGGCTATCAACTGCTCGAATATATGATAGATGTACTAATACAAGAATGGGGCACTAGGTCCCTTAGGTCCAACCAGCTTATGGGCCGGTCATCCTCATTATGAAGGCCTTAGCATTGAACGAAGTGTAAAGTCCTATTAAGACTGACATATTGGCTGCCACCTCCCTTGGACCTTAACTACCACATCACCTTGACTTTCACTGCCACTTCATAGTTGGGTCCGTCCGTAATATCTTGTATCACTAGTCTCCCCTTCAAGTCTAGTCGAAGGAGTCTTATAGCCGATTGACTGGACCTAGGTCTGATTTTCGTCGGATCGCCCAATTTGTTGGTTCAACCGACAGGATGTGTTTTTGCTCGCCCATTAATGCTACACTTAATTATATTTATTAGAAAAATGCATACTCCATGCTAGACAAATCCAGTAATGCGTCATTGATAGCGGGAAAGCATTTTTTTAGTGTAATGATTTTGCTACGCATCTAATCATAAATGCTCATTTATGGGCAAATCTCATATGTCCCAGTAGCACATTCTTTGAAGTGACAACTGGTGTATGCCTCTCCATACGGACCAATGGTACTTCTCCCTTTGCAAATCAATGGTCCCTTGTGAACATGCCCTCATGATCCAACGACTGTGGTTGAACCATATCTTGTAGCTTATGTTTAAAAACCCTAAATGATGCATAAAGAAATCACTTGCACTTTATCTTCTTCAACCTACTCTTCGATGATTTCCCTTAATAGATTTTCCCCTCTCACGATATGAATCAGTAAGTCCTCTTTCTGTTTCTTCTTTGTATTCTTTGTCTTTCCCCATGGCTCAATGGTCATTTTCTCCCGGGTATATTTTACTCGTTCGGATTTTGATCATGCTGATCGAAACTTAATCTGCATGCAATACGAAATCCGCTGAAACCACCGTATCATCCTTCTCCCACTATCATCCATGATCCTCCTCCCCTCC
Organism: Zingiber officinale; assembly: GCF_018446385.1. NCBI lineage: Eukaryota > Viridiplantae > Streptophyta > Magnoliopsida > Zingiberales > Zingiberaceae > Zingiber > Zingiber officinale. Next base: position 76,385,491 of record NC_055999.1, read on the forward strand.
TGGCCACATTATATTCTTTAAAGACCAACTACAAGCAGATTTGCATTTTCCCATCCCCCATTTCTTATGCAAGATAAGCTAGTATTTTGACATTCCTCTCCAACAATTCGCTCCGAATGCCTTCCGCACTATGTGTGAGATGTTCATTTTGTTTCACCTATACGACATTCCTGTTGGTTGGTCCTAGGAATATCGTACCGGTTCCCCTGTACAAAAATTTTATACAAGTCTTGAACCTTTCCTAACAACCTATTGTGTTCTTTAGAAATTAAATTCGGAATCACAAACGGAACTTAACATTATTGATTCCAAATTTAACTTATCTATTCTTAGAGGTTTAGACTTGGATCACAAACGATGCTTAACATTATAGATCCAGATCCACCTATGTTACAAATTTAATTAAATGTTTATTTCAAAAATCGACTCCCAGGTCAAACATGGCGAGACACTTGGCCTTCTTGGGTATGGGAACATCCACCACTGCCTCGACAAAGCCTCATAACGAAATTTAATATTTAATTTCCTTATATAACCTTAGGTTTAACCAAAAAGAATAATTGAATCACAAGATCGAAAAATAAAAGAAACACAACTTTGAAACAAATCTGAATATCTACAATCTCTAACCTCTTGTGTTTGGAATTCATACAAAGAAAAACTAGTATGATGCGAAAAATAATTACTAGTTATACCTTTATTTGTATGCAACAACCTCTTGATCTTTTACCGTATTCCTCTTCTTATCTCAGACGTTGTGTGGACGACGATCTTCCAATATGAGAACCACCCAAGCCCTTCTTCTTCCTTCTTCCAAGTTTCAGCCAAGCAAATTTTTCCAAGAGATAGCAAGTCTCAGCCGTCACCACCAAACTCCAAGGGATGCTAGAAACAAAGTCTCCTTTTCCTCCTTCTTCTCCTAGCAAGATCCGGCCACCTTCCAAGCTCCAAGAGATGATGAGGTTCGGCCAAGGAGAAGAAAGAAAAAGGAGAATAAGAGGGTCGGCCACACCAAGGAAGAGAGGAGAGGAATAGAAGAGAGTTCTCTTTGTGAAGGCACCCTCTCCCTCTCTTTTATAATCCTTGGTCTTGACAAATAAGGAAAGTTTTAATAAAAACTTTCTTAATTTCTTTGCCATGAAAAGAAAATTTTAATTGATAAAAAAACAATTTCATTTTTTTTTATTAAAGTGGCCGGCCTCCTCTAATTCTCCAAGTAAGGAAAGCTTTAATCACATGAATTAAAACTTCCTAATTTGTTTCCAGAAATTTTTCAAATAAAAATTTCTCTATTAATTCTTCCCTTCATGGTTGGTTATAAAATGAAATTTTATAAATTAAAATCTCTCTATTAAAACAAGTTGATGATTTTCAAAAAGGAAAGTTATCTTTAAAATTAAAATCTTTCTCTCAATCTACAAATAAGGAAAGATATCAAATCTTTTCTAAGGGGGGTGTATTCAATCAAGAGATTGAATGACTTTCATTGACTTTTTTTTAATGATAGACTTTTATGGAGTTGATTGATTTTTATTGACTTGTATAGAATCTCACGTAGTTGTGAAAAGAATTCTATGAAGTTCTATAGATTTTTTTGCAAGACTTTAACAGACATCTATAAACTTTTTCATTGAAACTTGTGGATTTATGAGAAAGAAAAATTCGTTTCGTTATTGTCAATATGATAAACATCGCTCCACATTCGATCCTCTATTGTATCTCTCCATGCATTGACATTTGCTCGTTGTTGTTCTTGAGTATCAGATAATTGATCAAAGCAATCGACACCATGAACTTGTTCTGGAAAGGATGATGAAGCTTTATTATCTGGTTCAACTAGAAATTCATCAGAACGACACTCCTTACGAAGAAAATTATGCAATCCGTCACAAACCAAACTTTTTATAATAAAAATTTTATTTTAAAAAAGACCGTAAACTTTAAAAAAAATAAAGAAAAATAAAAAAATGGTAAACTAATAAAAAAACATAAACTAAAAAAATCGTAAACTTTAAAAAAAATGTAAAGAAAAAAACATAAACTTTAAAAAAAACTTAAACTAAAAAAAACGTAAAATCAAAACTTTTAAAAAAAACCTAAACTAAAAAAAACATAAATTTAAAAAAAAAACGTAAACTTTAAAAACAAAAAAATAGAGAAAAGTATAAAATTCAAAATAATAATAATAATAAAGTTTAAAAAAAACATGTATAATTAGTTTTGTAACAGAGGGTAATACACCCCTAAATTAATCTCAATGGTAGATCACCGATGTGATCAAGGTGGTGAAGGAATAACATCGAGAACAAGTTAAATTTGATCAAGGTGGTGAAAATTCTTTGTTGAATATGCGTCAAGTTGGACTGTATACTATTGTATTCGTAGGCTTTGAACGGGGCTTAAAGAAATAATCAAAATTGAGGAGCGGAAAGAGAAAGGACTTATTTGTAAAAAATTAAAATGATTTGAAGTCTATAGAAATCTCAAGGGTGAGGAGAAGACTTTTTATTTTATATTTAAATTTGTACCAAGTATTTTGGAGAGCTCTCATTGGTTAAAATTTATATCCAAGGAATTCTAAAAGAATTCATGAAAATCTATTAAAATTTTGGATACCAAAAGATTTTCATAGAGTTTTAAAAAGTCGAGTTTGAATACCACATGACTTTTTAAAACTCTATAAAAATCCAATTTAGATACCATTAGATTTCTATAGAGTTTATAAAAGTCTAGATTGAATACATCTAGACTTTTAAAATCCACAAAAGTCATTCAAAGTAATTAAAAGTCCAACATTGAATACACCCCCCTTAATCTTTTGTAGAAACTATAATAGGAAAGATTTAATTTTAAAATTCTCTTTTATATCATCACTACAAAAAAAGAAAGTTTTATCAAAAATTAAAATATTCCTTTTAACTACAAATAAGGAAAGATATCTAACCTTTCACTTAATCTTTTATAGAAAGCAATAAAACGAAAGATTTATAATTTTTAAACTCTCTTTTAAAACCATGAGGATGGTTACAAAAAAGGAAAGTTTTCTTAAAAATTAAAATCTTCCTTTTAACTACAAATAAGGAAAGATATCAAACTTTTCTATTAATCTTTTGTAGAAAGCTATAAAAGGAAATATTTAAATTTTAAGTTCTCTTTTAAAACCATGGCTTCCACATAAGAAAGATTTAAAAAATAAAATCCTTTTTAATTTAATGTGGCCGACCACACCAAGCTTGGATTCAAGCTAGGGCCGACCACACAACTTGGCTCATCCTATTTGCTTGGCTGGCCCAAGCTTGGGTTCCAAGCTTGCTTGGCCAGCCACCTTAGGATGGGTATAAAGGTGGGTATAGGTGGGTATAATACTTTATAAATAAGAGGCTACGATAGGGACCGAGAGGAGGAATTGGTTTTGGTCTCCCGATGAAATTAAGCATCCCGTGTTCGCGCCGAACACCCAACTTAATTTCATCAATAATAATTCATTCCACTAAAGAATTATTATTGAACTACCACACCAATCCCAAAATACATTTTGGGCTCCTTCTTATTATGAGTGTGTTAATCTCCCTGTGTTTAAGATGTCGGATGTTCACTAATTAATTGAGTTAGTGACAACTCACTTTAATTAATATCTTAGTCCAAGAGTAGTACCACTCAACCTTATTGTCGTGTCAGACTAAGTCCACCTGCAGGGTTTAACATGACAATCCTTATGAGCTCCTCTTGGGGGCATTATCAACCTAGATTACTAAGACACAGTTTCCTTCTATAATCAACAACACACACTATAAGTAATATCATTTCCCAACTTATCGGACCTATTGATTTATCGAACTAAATCACAATCTTTGATAAATCAAAGAAATAAATATTAAGTATATGTGCTTGTTATTATATTAGGATTAAGAGTACACACTTCCATAATAACAGAGGTATTGTTCTTTTATTTAGTCAGTATAAAAAGAAACTACCTCAAATGGTCCTGCTCAATACACTCATAGTGTACTAGTGTAATTTATCAGTCAAGATAAACTAAAACCTAATTACACTATGACTATTCCAATGGTTTGTTCCTTTCCATCTTTAGTCATGAGCTACTGTTTATAATTTATAAGGAATTGATAACATGATTTTTTGCGTGTGACACCACACACACCATGTTATCTATAATATAAATTAATTGAACAACTACACTTAGAATAAATGTAGACATTTGACCAATATGATTCTTTATTTCAAAAATAAATGTTTAAAAAAATCTAGGCTTTTAGTATACACTCTAACAATCTTCCACTTATACTAAAAGACTATGCTGCCATATATCCTTCCATACATATGATTCTCAACCCTTCATCATGTCCATCAAAAGCTCTTGCCTTAAGGGTCTTAGTGAAAGGTTCTCTCAGATTATCATCTGATGCAATCTAGGCTGCAACAACTTCTCCTTGTTATACGATGTCTCGTATTGGGTGGTACTTGCGCTCTATTATGTTTACTTATCTTATATGCTCGTGGTTCCTTCGAGTTTGCTACTGCACCAAATAATTTTGGACAAACCAGGAATCACATTTAAGTCCATCTTGAAGTATCTAAGCCATACAGATTCTATGGCTGCCTCAGAGGCTGCCACATACTCAGTTTTTATGGTGGAGTCTGAAAAAATACCTATGCTTAACACTCCTCCATTGTTATGGCTTCACCTCCTAAAGTAAACATAAAACCCCGAGGTTGACTTATTATTTGTCCCTATTTGATTGGAAATCAAAATCCATGTAACCCATAGGGATCAATTCATCTGCCTTGAAAACTAGCATATAATCTCTAGTCCTTCTCAGGTACTTTAATATATATTTTTACGACAGTCCAGTGTCCCAGTTTTGGGATACTTTAATATCTGCTAACCATGCTCACAGCAAAATAGATATCTGGTATCGTTCACAACATAACATACATTAGACTTCCTACAGCTGAAGCATAAGGAATTGTCTTCGTATCTTCTATCTACTTTGATGTCTTTGGAGACATCTCTTTAGATAAAGCTACTCCATGCCTAAAAAGTAGAAAAACTTTCATGGAGTCTTGTATGCTAAAACGAGCAAGGATATTATCGATATATAAAGGTCGGGATAAGCACAATATTATTTTCTTGAGATCCCTTATTACTTTGATCCCTATAATATGTGCGCATTCTCCCAACAACAGGGCTCCGAATTTTTAGCCGCAGTCATGAGCTCACAGTTATGTTAAAGCCAACAACAGTGCTCCGGTCGATCCTCGCCACCTACAGTTTTGTCAAAGACAACGATACTTTTTGGGGAGCGATTTGGGTTAAGGAACCTCTAGTTGGGTCGAGATTCATCCAACATTTCCATCATCTAGATAGGAACATCGTTGATAATCTCACTCAACAATAACCCCTTTTTTTTTTGTCTACCTATAAACAAATTAAAGGCAGGAATGCAATTGGTTTTTCTTCGATTAAGATCTCCATCTCATCCCAATCCTTAGGCTAACACGGAGAAAGTAAATCACGGATGACTACTAGTTATTAGTACAAGTGGCTAAAGTATGAAGGAGGGGATGTTCGAACGCGTCGAATTTCGATCCTAGGACCTTATATGACAATATCATATAGCTCAATCATCATACAACCGTTAGAGGATAAGAAATTTATCAATCATGAATCAAGTCATGATCGGTGTAACGAATATGATATACCTATGAAATGGTAAATGGTAAATTGCCTCGCGTTATCTAAAATTGCACTCCTCTCCCCTCCTCTTTCTCCCTATCAAATGACAGTTCTATCCTTTTTTTTTTAATTTTTTTTTTCAATTTTATTTAGTTTTATTTTTTTAATTAATTTTATTTATTATTTTTTCATCCATACTTATATTTTTTAAATTTTATTTTATTTTTATTTAGTTTTATTTTTAAATTAATTCTATTTATTATTTTTTAATTTTTTAAATTTTTATTTATTTTTATTTTTTAAATTAATTTAGTTTATTATTTTTTTCATCAATACTTATATATATTTTTATTTTATTTTATTTTATTTAGTTTTATTTTTAATTAATTTTGATTATTATTTTTTAAATTTTTATTTAATTTTATTTTTTTAATCAATTTTATTTATTATTTTTTATATATTTTTTTATTTTATATAATTTTTAATATATATCAGAATCTCTCCCTTATATATCATAATTTCTCCCTTCTATATAAAACAGTCCTAGAAAATTTCTTAACAAGAACCTTTGAGGTTTGTTACTGTAATAAGCCTCAAAGGTTTATATCATAAATTTCTCAGCCGTTGAAAAAATAAAATTGATAAAAATTTAAAAAACTGATTAAAAAACAAAAAATAAACAAAACTTAAAAAAAAAAGGAAAATAAAATGAATAAAGGAAAAGGATAGAAACGAAAGTAAATAAAAATTAAGAGGTGGGGTCGGATGGAGGAGCGTGCGAGAGGGGTTAAATCTTATAAAAGGAACAATGGAATTAGATAAGCTACAACGTGAGTGTGACTAAGAACGTCTGGTTCAAATTCCTATTATTTTTCTGTATAAATGTTGATAGAAGTTTAAACTTACCAATGTAATGACTTTTTTTTCTTCTTTTTTCATTTAGATTTAATTACTGGCAGCTTATTATTATATGTTATTTTAGTTTATTAGTAGGAATTCGATAGAGTTAAGTGCACCATAAAATAACACATGCAACAATAATGACTAAGTCTAATCCAATCACATGAAATTAGCTATATAAATTATTTTTCGTTTTGGACGGTATGCGTTACTATATTAATTCTAGTGTTCCTAGCCTCTTTCTTCTTTTTATATATATATATATATATATATATAACCAAATCCATTTAAAATTATTTTTTTTTACTGTGCTCTCTTCTCTAACATCTTCTACACCCCCACATGAGCTTGCCGACATCGTGGGCAGTGCCGATGTCGCCATCAGGGTGGATGGCGAGCACGATGACGAAGTTGTCGAGAAGGAGAGGGTCCTCAGCGCTGCCTCGGGATGGAGGCGACGATTATGAGGAATTTTACAAAGGAGAGTTGTTGGTCGTCGAGAAAGAGAGGGTCCTTAGCGAAAGGGCGAGTTGTTGATCAAGCAATTCTGCTCCGATGCCGACATCAACTTCGGCTAGAGATCCTCTTCTCCGACAAATGCAGGCAGACCGCTTCTTGTGGGGATGCTTATTTGTAGCAGTGAAGAGGATATTGTAGGTGGCACTCATGGGGCGAGAGGAGGGATCAACGGCGGTGTCCATGATCGTGTAGACATGGATGGCCTCGGAGACTATGCGGCCCTTGACATAGAAGTAGAGGAGGGTGTTGGGGTGTGATTTGGTTGGGGAAGGGAAGGAAAGGCAAGACTAACAACGTCCATATAAGAGTAGAGGCGAGCGACTCAAAGGCGCTTGATAGCTACCAAGAACGTGCATGATCTCTAGCGAGGCGGCGGTGGCTTTTGAGTGCCTAGGAGAAGAGATGGGGGCAGAGGCAGGGAGACAGACGAGGGTGTCGACGAGATCAGACGTGCCAAAATGAGGAGGGAGCTAGGAGACTACAAGGTCGAGTTAGGGTATAAGAAAAAATTTGTTAATCCTAGAATCATAAAAAATCCTACTCTTCTAAGGTTTTCTGATTCCAGATTGTATTTCCAAATTACTGACGTGGTAGGAATCGCTCATTATCGAAAATCACTCATTACCTAAACCAAACAAGGCTTTTGATGATAACCTACAAAGGTTATAACCTTAAACCAAACACACCCTTAGAATTTTTTTTCAATAAATACATCTTTAACTATTTTTTACTAATATTCTTATTTTTTATCATGTACATTCTCATATATATATATATAAGATTTTGATATCCTGCGCGACTGTGCGCGTGCGCAGGATATCACTCGTTTTATTTATTTATTTATTTATTTATTTTTTGAATTAAAAATAATTAAAATATATTTTTTAAAATTTTATTTCTAGGGTTGAGGCTTTGAGTTATAGTTTTTAAGCTATTTTTTTTAGATTTTATCTCTAGGGTTCAGGCTTCCCAATTAGGTTATAGTGTTAGGTTTAAAAAAAAATTAAAATAAAATAAATTTAAGTATTTATTGAGTATTGTAATATGTTGAGGGGATATATTTGTTGGTACGGTTAGCACTAACGGTCTAACTCATGTTTTAATGAATGACAAATTAGGTTAAGTTAGGTTTGTCATTGTCAACACTCTGATCGAGTGTGCAGGCGAAGTCCAGACAGGTCGACGGGCTGACCGGATGTCTCGCACGAAGCCCAGCTAGGTCAACGGGTCGACCGGATAGTTGGCACAAAGTCCAAACTGGTCGACGGGCTGACCAGACGTTTGGCACGAAGCCCAGCTAGGTCGACGGGTCGATCGGATAGCTGGCACGAAGTCCAAACGGGTCGAAGGGCTGACCGAACGTTTGACACGAAGTCCAGCTAGGTCGACGGGCTGACTGGATAGCTGGCACGAAGTCCAGACGGGTCGAAGAGCTGACCGGACGTCTGGCAGGTAAGTAAAGATAAGTCACTGGAGGGGAGTGACTGTGAGGACGCGTTCTCCGGAAGGGAACTTAGGCGCCGATTCGACTTAGAATCATTTCAGAACTCTAAGTCGAGATCTTGACTAGATTCCAGTCTCGGAGAGACGGAATCTAATTAATACTCTTTTTGTCAAATTATAAACTATGCTAACAATTTGTTTTGCAGGATATACATTGCCTCGGACTAACCTTGTCTTGCAGGAGAAGGAGTTTCTGGAGAAAGGTGGTCCGAGCGCCCGGAGGGGATCCGGGCGCTTGGAGGCAAATTTTATCCTGATCGCGACGTCGACACATGGAACTCGCTGGTTGGGTCTGCTACGACACACCAGGGCGCCCGAAAGGGATCCGGGGCGCCCTGAGCCTCCTATATAAGGAGGGTCAAAGGCAGAGCTCTAAACACAACTCAGAATTGATAATCTGCTTCCTTGTACTCCTGCGACGCTGTGATCTCTGACAAGCTTTCCTTTTCTGTTCTAATTCTTTTTATCGTTGGTAATTTTCTTTACTAGCAATCTTGTACTTAATTTGTAATCCATATTTGAATTGCTAGTGAATTGCCCAATGAAAGCACTCAACTAGTGCAGGCCTTGGAGTAGGAGTCGACACAGGCTCTGAACCAAGTAAAAAGAACCTATGTTAGCCTTATTTCTTTTTGCTTATATTTTCCGCTGCGCTTAACTCTTTTCGACGCTTTTTTTTATCGATATTCACCCTCCCTCTATCGAAATTCACAATCCAACAATATTAATGTATTAGAAATTTATATAAGAAAATGTTAATTTTTTAATTGATTTTTTTTAATTTAAAATATTAAAAAAATAAAAAAATAGAGTGATCTCCTGCGCGCACAGACGCGCATTATACGAGCGCGCGCAGGAGATCACTCATATATATATATATATATATATATTCTCATATTCAACTCATAACTCAATATTTAACTTCATATCATTTAACAAATTTAACTGCTATTTTATAGCTTTTTTTTAATTTTAAAGATTTTTCCGATCACGAAGAATATCTTATGTTCTTCTCCATTTCATACATACATTTTACTAGTATTTTATATAACATATCTCTCTCAAATCCTCTATTTTATTGAAAAATAATTTTAAATTTTAAAATAACTCATAATCTCATATTTTAATAATTACCGTATTATTTTTAATATTACTATATTTAGATTTCATATATTTTATATTTACAATAATACAACACATGCACAAATCTAAAAATAAACTTAAACCTTTAAATTATGTAGTTAATCGGCTAATTTTACAATTGTCAAAAGAACCATAATAAATGTGATTATTGTTAGGTTCGTCGGACCACGAAAACTGCTTTTTCACGTCGCGAAAACCCCGAGTCACCCAAAGCCATGGATCTCATGCAAAGATTCATAAACAAAATTTTTCGAAAAACCTTTTTCTTGTACGAGTTTGTAAAAACTTTAGATCTACACTAAAGTTAAGATCATTACCCTTGATGCGCGCCCCACGCAAATCCCGCTCGTCCAAATGGTGCCGGATCTCAAGAACGTCAAGCGTACGGTCCTCTAGAAGTATCCACACGGACACACTAGATGGAGGTGACCAAAAACCAAGGTGTGCTAGCACCTATGTGGTTCGGCCAAGAGAGGAGGAGAGGGAGAAGAGAGAGCTCTAGAGGAAGAAGATGACTTAATCACACTTGAATGAAAAATGAATATTTTCATTCCCCACTAGAGTGGCCGGCCACATCTTGGAGGTGTAACTCCCCACATTAATTCCAATTAATGTGGAGACCATTAAGAGTTGTAACCCCCATGAGGTGGCACTCTAGGATGATGTGGATCAACACTATTGGTCCACATCTTGCCACCTCACTAAATGACATGGCAACAAGTGTAACCTCCTCATTTAATGTGGGCCGGCCACATTAAATGCTATGGAGGCTTGTAACCTCCATGAGGTGGCACATATTGATGATGTGGAGCAATCCTATTGGTCCACATCTTGCCAACTCACTAGTGATGTGGCAAAAAGTCAAGTCAAACATGACTTTTCTCTTCCTCTCAAATCAAGTCAAACTTGATCAAATCTCTCTCATGGTTGATCTAATCCAACCATATGATTCAAGCCAACTTAATATAATGAATCTAATTCATTAAATTAAGTTGATTTAATGAGTCATAATCTAAATTAGACTCATTAAATACATGAATCAACTTGAGTCCAACTCAATTAGCCCAATTTGGATTACTCTTAATCCAATATGATTCATCAAATGAATCTAATCCTCTTGGTTCATCATATGAACCAAATCTCCATCTAATTGTCCTTAGTGTGTGACCCTATAGGTTCTTGTAACGTTGGCAATGCCCTAAACCCATTTAGGAGCATAAGTAATGAGCGGTATCTAGCAACACATCATTACTACCCAAGTTACAAGAATGTCGAGATCCGACATCACCTTGTGACTACCAATTGTGACTCCTCACAAAATATATGACATTGTCCTTCTATCCTAGACATCTAGATTGATCAATGTGAGGCATAGACCGTGTCATCCTCTAATCAATCTAAATCTTGAACTCCAAGTAGACTCACTCGATCAAATGAGCTCAACATCTAATGTTGACTCATTTGGGCATGGTCATGCACTTAGTGGTCTCACTCTATCAAGAATAGCGATGTCGCTCCCGTCATATGGGAGGGATAGATCCCATCTACATCACTCACATCCCTCTGCATAATTCGTTACATACCCAGTAATCGCCTTTATAGTCCACCCAGTTACGGGTGACGTTTGACGAAACCAAAGTACATAACTCCTTATGTAGGGATCCATGGTGACTTCAGGTCCAAGGACTAATAGTCATACTAATAGCCACATGAGAAAGTATATGACACTCATATAACGATCCATGATACTTTCTCATGGCGGGTCATTCAGTATACATTCTCTAATGCATACCCATGTGTCAGCTTGATATCTCTATATCCATGACTTGTGAGATCAAGTCATCGAGCTAACCTACATGCTAGTCTTATTGTATTAACATTGTCCCTGAATGTTAATACTCGACTAGGAATGATTTAGAGTAGTGTTCCCTATATCATCTCACTATCGATTCAACCAATCGATTGATATAGGTAAGAACCTTCTACTCAAGGACGCTATTATACTTAGTCTATTTGGCACTAATATAAATAAGTATAATAACCAAACAAATGCCTTTATTAATATACAAGAATATGATATACATGAGTCCATACAATCATCAAATGATTGGCTCTAGGGCTCTAACTAACAATCTCCCACTAGCACTAGTGCCAATCAGTATAGGCTCTAAGGCCTAAAGACCTAGTGTGACCATCATGCTTCCTCTATGCCAAAGCCTTGGTCAAGGGATCTGCGATATTAGCCTCTGTAGGTACTCTGCATATCTTCACATCTCCTCTCTCGATAATCTCTCGAATGAGATGGAAGCGTCGTAGTATGTGTTTGGTCCGCTGGTGTGAGCGAGGTTCCTTCGCTTGTGCTATAGCTCCATTGTTGTCACAAAAGAGCTCAATAGGGTCAGCGATACTGGGAACCACCCCATGTTCAGTGATGAACTTGCGGATCCAAACTACCTCCTTTGCTGCCTCTGATGCAGCAATGTACTCGTCCTCTGTCGTAGAATCAGCTACTGTGTCCTGCTTCGAACTCTTCTAGCTCACATTACCACCATTAATGCAAAATATGAACCCTGACTGCGATCGGTAATCATCCTGATCGGTCTAGAAGCTGGCATCACTGTAACCCTTTACAGCTAGCTCATCATTTCCTCCATATATCAAGAAATATTCCTTAGTCCTTCGTAAGTACTTAAGAATATTCTTGACCGCTATCCAGTGACTTTCACCTGGATTTGACTGGTATCTGCTCGTCATGCTCAAAGCATACGAGACATCAGGTCGAGTACACAGCATGGCGTACATGATCGATCCTATGGCTGAGGCATAAGGGATCTGATCCATGCGGTCTCTCTCCTCTCTAGAAGAGGGACCTTGAGTCTTCGAAAGACTCATGCCATGTGACATCGGCAGAAATCCCTTCTTGGAATTCTGCATGGCAAACCGAAGGAGTACCTTGTCAATGTATGTACTCTGACTTAGGCCAAGCAATCTCTTAGATCTATCTCTATAGATGTGTATCCCTAGAATGCGGGATGCCTCACCTAAGTCCTTCATTGAGAAGCAACTCCCTAGCCATGTCTTGACAGACTGAAGCATAGGGATGTCCTTCCCAATGAGTAGTATGTCATCCACATACAATATGAGGAAGACAACTATGTCCCCTACAACCTTCTTGTAGACACAATGCTCATCTTCGTTCTTGATGAAACCAAACTGTTTGATCGCATCATCAAATCGAAGATTCCAGCTCCGAGAAGCTTGCTTTAGTCCATAAATGGACCTATGCGGCTTGCATACTCTGCTAGTATGCTGTGGATCTATAAAACCCTCAGGTTGTGTCATGTACACATCCTCGAGTAGGTTTCTATTCAGAAACGCGGTTTTGACATCCATCTGCCATATCTCATAGTCATGGTAGGCTGCAATAGCAAGCATGATCCGAATGGACTTAAACATCGCTACTGGAGAAAAGGTTTCATCATAGTCAATACCATGAATCTGCTTGAAACCTTTAGCTACCAAGCGACCCTTATAGATAGGTCCATCCATGTCAGTCTTTCTCTTAAAGACCCACTTGCACCCAATGGGTTTTACCCCTTCAGGTGGATCAACCAAAGTCCATACTTGGTTGGTGTACATTCCATCTCGGATCTCATGGCTTCTAGCCATTTCTCGGAATCTGGTCTCATCACAGCTTCTTGATAGGTGGTAGGCTCATCCTCTATGAGCACAATGTCATCATGGTCAGACAAGAGAAATGAGTATCTCTCAGGCTGACGACGTACCCTATCAGACCTGCGAAGAGGTATGTCTACATGAACCGGTTGTTGTTCCTCAACTCCTTGTGGAACAACATCATCCACAACACTTTGTGGTTCCAGTTCAATTTCCATCGTGGCATTAGTGCTATTGTTCGCATCTTGAACTTCTTCAAGATCGAACGCGCTCCCACTAGTCTTTCTAGAAATAAAGTCCCTTTCTAGAAAGACCCCAGTCTTTGCCACAACTACCTTGTGCTGACTGGGAATGTAGAAGTAATATCCCTTAGTTTCCTTGGGATATCCAATAAAGTAGCACTTGTCAGATTTGGGTCCTAATTTGTCTGAGACTTGACGTCGTACGTAAGCCTCACAGCCCCAAATCCTCATGAAAGACACCTGGGCATCTCTCCCAGTCCATATCCTATATGGTGTCTTTATCACGGCCTTTGATGGAACTCGGTTGAGTATGAAAGCTGCCGTGTCTAGAGTATATCCCCATAGATATGTCGGAAGATCTGTGTGACTCATCATAGATCGTACCATATCTAATAGGGTACGATTCCTCCTTTCGGATACACCATTCCACTGTGGTGTTCCAGGAGGAGTGAGTTGGGATAGAATCCCACACTCAGCTAGGTAGTCACGAAACTCATGGCTAAGGTATTCTCCACCTCGATCTGATCGAAGTATCTTAATACTCTTGTCAAGCTGGTTCTGTACTTCATTCTTGAATTCTTTGAACTTTTCAAAGGATTCAGACTTATGTGTCATCAAGTACACATAACCATATCTACTGAAATTATCAGTAAATGTGATGAAGTACCTATAACCGCCTCTAGCAACAACATTGAAAGGGCCACATACATCACTATGTATGAGTCCTAACAAATCAGTTGCTCTCTCGCTGTGCCCACTAAAGGGAGTCTTGGTCATCTTGCCTTGTAGGCATGACTCGCATATCTCATATGATTCAAAATCAAATGAGTCCAGCAAACCATCCTTATGGAGCTGGGATAAGCGCTTGTCATTTATATGACCTAAGCGACAGTGCCAGAGATAGGTGTGGTTCATATCGTTCGATTTGAACCTCTTAGTACTAACGTTATAGATAGAGCTCTCAAGGTCTAGAATATAGAGTCCGTTCATCAGAGGTGCACTACAATAGAACATATCGTTTAAATAGACAGAACAACATTTGTTCTTTATTATAAACGAGAATCCTTTCTTGTCCAAACAAGAAACTGATATAATGTTCTTAGTCAATGCAGGCACATAACAACAATCGTCTAACTCTAGTATAAGCCTAGAGGGCAGAGATAGAAAATAAGTCCCTACAGCAACAGCAGCAACCCGTGCTCCATTGCCTACTCGTAGGTCTATCTCGCCCTTTGTCAATGCTCTGCTATTTCTCAGTGCTTGTACATTAGTACAAATGTGCGAAGCACATCCGGTATCTAATACCCACGACGAAGAAATAGAGGTTGACTTCTATACCTGAAGTAGAAATCTTATTTTTCTTCTTGTTAAGATCTTCCAGGTGTCCTGTGAAGTTCCTCTTCCAGTGCCCTGCTTGTCCTTGATATAGTTGACGAAGATGTGCAACCATATCGTAAGCACCCATCAACTCATGTTGCTTCTGAAGCTCAGAGTTCATGGTTGCGAGCATTAGACAGGACACATCTAATGCGTCATCTTGATGCTTCTTATAAGCATCCCGGTCAGCTCGCGTGGCAGTGGCAGGAGGAGCCTCCGGAATGGGCTGCTCCAGAACGTACAGTTTACGTTCCTGAGTGAGAACTATTCTCAGGTTCCTGTACCAGTCCAGGAAATTTGCTCCGTTGAGCTTGTCCTTCTTAAGGACAGATCGCAGAGAGAAAGTGTTCGTATTCGACGTCATGGATATTCTACAACAGAAATAAATGCAGAAATAAATATCATATTCTTTTAAAATCATTTAATTAGGCCTTTAATTAAATGATGCTCCCACTGAATTCTATAATTCTTATGGGACAAGATCCACATCATACTAACCCTTGAGTTAGCTTTGGCTAATACGCCCAAGACTTAGTATGATCGGTAGGTAACGATTACCAATTACATCTCTATGCAACTCTTGTTTATAGAATCAATATCCGCATTTATATTAAAACTCGAGTTAGCTTTGGCTAATACGCCCGAGAGTTAATATAAACGTGATTTTGTCCTACCTTTCCAACTATTGGAAGAATGCCTATAGTTGACTCGATCCAACCGAGTAACTAGGAATACTCAATCTAATTGAGTTTGTATTCACCCATGCGTTGATAGGCGTGACCAAGATTGTCCCTCCGTACCCTACCAAGATAATATGTATTGCTTTGCTTTGGCAGATTCAACAATACATGTGATCGAGGTAGTGATAGGTATCACGGCACGGTTAGGCATTTAGAGTTGGTTCGATCTAGATCTAATCTAATCGAGAAGGATGCATCTTGTGCACGACTTAGATCTAATCTAATCGCAAGGGTGCATCATGTGCACGACTTAGATCTAATCTAATCGTTAAGACACTAATTAATTAATTAATTATTAAACATGCATCAGATACATAACAATTAATTAATTAATCTATTTTTGATTTAGTCATGGCCCTACTACGATCTTCTCAAGCCAATGAGAAGATCGAATGGTCAACCTAGGGTCAACAGCTTCTCCAAGCTCCTCTCTTTGACCACCTTGTGTTGCTCGTGCCCGCCTCGGAACTCCGTCTCGTGTGGACCCTCCACCGCTCCAATTTGTACATTACAATTTGAAACTCGAGTTACATTCGAGTCTAAATCTAATTTACAACCAGAATAAGAGAAAGGCAAAAAAAATAAAAATACAGCACACACAATCATATGACGGCACGCAGGCCGTATTATGAATTACTACACAAATCCAATCTTATTGGGTATTTTGGGCCATGAGTATCACAAATTAATATATAATTCAAAATTATATATTTTTCATAATTTTATATAATTTTATATAATTTTAAAATAATTTTTACAATTTTTATGAATAAAATTTCCCGGCGGTCCCGTTTAGCGATTTCGGGCGCAATCGCGGGGCCCAGGGGCAGCGCCCCTACCCGCGATCTAACCATCGCGAGGGTTCCTTTGAGATCCAACAGCGCCTAAACCCGCTGTCCCAAAACGATTTGGGTCAAGACATTGCCGTTTCGGAAAAATCTTCCCGGCGGGTTCGTTTTTAGCGATTTCGGGTGCAATCGCGAAGCAAATTCCCTTGCGGGGTTAGGGGCTATGCCCCTACCCACGATCTAACCATCGTGAGTTGCTCCTTTGCGATCTAATGGCACCCGACCCCGCTGTCCCAAACGGATTTGGGGCAAAACGAAGCCGTTTAAAAGAAAACTTTCCGGTAGCCGAAGTCCGAGACACTTGTGCTTCGCTTCTACGGAAAAATTACTCATAAAAACTCTAAAAACTCAATTTTTACAGAAAATTACAGAAGGTTTATTTTTCATAAAAATACAAACGAACTCGTACAAGTCTTTGCACGTGGCTCTGATACCACTGTTGGGTTCGTCGGGCCGCGAAAACCGCTTTTTCGCGTCGCGAAAACCCCGAGTCACCCAAAGCCATGGATCTCATGCAAAGATTCGTAAACAAAATTTTTCGAAAAACCTTTTTCTTGTACGAGTTTGTAAAAACTTTAGATCTACACTAAAGTTAAGATCATTACTCTTGATGCGCGCCCCACGCAAATCCCGCTCGTCCAAATGGTGCCGGATCTCAAGACCATCAAGCGTACGGTCCTCTAGAAGTATCCACACGGACACACTAGATGGAGGTGACCAAAAACCAAGGTGTGCTAGCACCTATGTGGTTCGGCTAAGAGAGGAGGAGAGGGAGAAGAGAGAGCTCTAGAGGAAGAAGATGACTTAATCACACTTGAATGAAAAATGAATATTTTCATTCCCCACTAGAGTGGCCGGCCACATCTTGGAGGTGTAGCTCCCCACATTAATTCCAATTAATGTGGAGACCATTAAGAGTTGTAACTCCCATGAGGTGGCACTCTAGGATGATGTGGATCAACACTATTGGTCCACATCTTGCCACCTCACTAAATGACATGGCAACAAGTGTAACCTCCTCATTTAATGTGGGCCGGCCACATTAAATGCTATGGAGGCTTGTAACCTCCATGAGGTGGCACACATTGATGATGTGGAGCAATCCTATTGGTCCACATCTTGCCAACTCACTAGTGATGTGGCAAAAAGTCAAGTCAAACATGACTTTTTCTCTTCCTCTCAAATCAAGTCAAACTTGATCAAATCTCTCTCATGGTTGATCTAATCCAACCATATGATTCAAGCCAACTTAATATAATGAATCTAATTCATTAAATTAAGTTGATTTAATGAGTCATAATCTAAATTAGACTCATTAAATACATGAATCAACTTGAGTCCAACTCAATTAGCCCAATTTGGATTACTCTTAATCCAATATGATTCATCAAATGAATCTAATCCTCTTGGTTCATCATATGAACCAAATCTCCATCTAATTGTCCTTAGTGTGTGACCCTATAGGTTCTTGTAACGTTGGCAATGCCCTAAACCCATTTAGGAGCATAAGTAATGAGCGGTATCTAGCAACACATCATTACTACCCAAGTTACAAGAATGTCGAGATCCGACATCACCTTGTGACTACCAATTGTGACTCCTCACAAAATATATGACATTGTCCTTCTATCCTAGACATCTAGATTGATCAATGTGAGGCATAGACCGTGTCATCCTCTAATCAATCTAAATCTTGAACTCCAAGTAGACTCACTCGATCAAATGAGCTCAACATCTAATGTTGACTCATTTGGGCATGGCCATGAACTTAGTGCTCTCACTCTATCAAGAATAGCGATGTCGCTCCCGTCATATGGGAGGGATAGATCACATCTACATCACTCACATCCCTCTGCATAATTCGTTACATACCCAGTAATCGCCTTTATTGTCCACCCAGTTACGGGTGACGTTTGACGAAACCAAAGTACATAACTCCTTATGTAGGGATCCATGGTGACTTCAGGTCCAAGGACTAATAGTCATACTAATAGCCACATGAGAAAGTATATGACACTCATATAACGATCCATGATACTTTCTCATGGCGGGTCATTCAGTATACATTCTCTAATGCATACCCATGTGTCAGCTTGATATCTCTATATCCATGACTTGTGAGATCAAGTCATCGAGCTAACCTACATGCTAGTCTTATTGTATTAACATTGTCCCTGAATGTTAATACTCGACTAGGAATGATTTAGAGTAGTGTTCCCTATATCATCTCACTATCGATTCAACCAATCGATTGATATAGGTAAGAACCTTCTACTCAAGGACGCTATTATACTTAGTCTATTTGGCACTAATATAAATAAGTATAATAACCAAACAAATGCCTTTATTAATATACAAGAATATGATATACATGAGTCCATACAATCATCAAATGATTGGCTCTAGGGCTCTAACTAACAATTATATGTAATATTATAGTTAACTATAATAAATGTAGTAGAACTAGATCACAAATAATTCCCAATTTCATAAGTATTTAAGAATGTTCCTAATTTCATAAGTATTTAAGAATCAAATCTCAACTTTAATAAATTAATAGATAATTTTTTTTAATGAGTAATTGATATAAGAACACTGAATCGATGGACTGCTTACTTTAAATACTTTCTGATTTATTTTAGTGATCAATGACACAGACAGATCCACGTGTGATGCTCTACCCGAGTTATAGCCCGGGGACCCAACGCCAATGACTAAGATAAGAGGTGCTGTGGTATTTTTCACGAGAGAAATAAAAAATTAGGAGCACAAGAGAAAGCTAGCCCAGTAACAATTGGGAAGAAAACAAAGAATAAGGTTTTTTTCATTAGCCCAGAGGTTATTGTTGGAACCTTTGTGGCCGGCTAGAGGGGGTGAATATCCCTACAAAGAAAAATGAACCTTCCCCCAATTTTTACAGCTTAATTAAGTTTAACACTTGCATAAACAAAAATAAGAAACTAGAAATAAGAGAGGCATGACGGATTTACTTGGTTAAAATCAGGGAGGTTGTTAATCCAAGAAAGATGAAAGCGTACTAAACTCTCCTTCAGGCGGAGAAGGCTCTTTAATGCAATTAAAGCACTCAGTTACAGAACAAAGACTGAAAAGAAATGAATTACAAGTGTTGTTCTGACCTTCTGGGACCAGACCTATATTTTGGAAAAGTTCCAGGTGCCTGGGAGTGGATACACTTTTATCCCCATCCCAAAGGAACATGCCACGTCACGTTCCAGATAAAAGCTTGCTCCGAGCGCCCGAACCCAAGTTAACATCATGTTAACTATTTGGTTCAGGTTCTTCCACTCTGGCTCTACTTACTTGGGTCTTGTTCTTCTGTTCCGGCTCCGGTTCCGCTTGAGTGATCTCGACTATCCAGAATATGGTTCACCCGAACTCAACTTCCGACTTTCGAGCAAATTTCTGCTCCAGCTTCCCGTCCCTCGAAAATGTCGCGCGCCTCCTTCTCATCCGCCCGCGTACTCTTCCGCAACACCTCTTACCTCGGACGCACTGAGCCCATCGGCTCTCTCCCATGTCATCCTTCTCACTAACTGCATCTTTCGCTCAACTTCCTATGCTCCTAAGTTCCTGCACACTTAGATACAGGGGTTAAATATCAATATAACCTAACTTTACTTGATTGATCACGTCAAAATTACCACAGGGTACTTACAATCTCTCCCTTTTTTATGTGAGCAAACCCCAAGTTAAGTTAGGGTAAACCATAAATTTAACAGTTATAAAATAACAGTTCAAATTTTGAAATTACAAAAGTTAAAAATTTTCAAGTACAAAATTTAAAAAAATTATATTATCCTCCCCCTAGACTTAATCTTTACTACTCTCTCTTTTGATCACAAAAAAACAAAAAAAATGGAGTACCTCTAAAGATGTTACTTGGAAGGTTTAATACAAAAGTCTAAGGGAAAAATTAAAGTTTAAGTTTGGATTTATCAATGTAAAAAAAAATTAACATATATAAGTAAGATAATTTCATATAAAGTTGAAATTATCATAAAGAATTTTTTTTAAAAAAAATAACATTCAGAATATTTTTTTATAGATAAAGTTATTTTTCTTGAAAAAATTAACTTCTAAATAATTTCTAACAAAATTTTTTGAAAAAGTATTTTTATAACAACTAATTACTTACTAGTTAGTTAATTAAATACTTATTTTAATAATTGATTTCTAGGCTGTGGCGAGGTACTAGACCTTCTTGGATATTAGAGCAATAACCACTTTCTAAACAAAGCTTTTTAAAGAAATTAAATATTTAGCTTTCTGTCTGAAAGCTAAAAAAAATAATTAATCCAAGTATGATTTTGAAACCCAATATTGATTCCTTCCTACAGGATTAATCAAGAATTTTTTAGGAATATATTTTTTGTGATATTTTCCTAATTTGACTCTTATGATACTTAAGTTACCAATTAAGTCATGAAAAAATTTTAAAATTAGAAGGAATAAATGTTGAGTATGCACGACTTTTCAAATTTTTTATTTCCTTTTCAATTTTTCATTTTTTGTTTTTACTTTGTCGAAATCTTTTAATCGACAATAACTATCTAATGTTAATTTTAACTCCCTATTTTCTTTTTCTAATTTACAGTAATTTTTTGATAATATTTTTATAAATTCAAATATTTTATCTGGAGGTAGAGATCATACCTGACTTATCTTGTCAGTCCCGTAATCTGAAGCTCTCCCTGAAGTACTGCTTTCTTCCGATGTCGCTCCCCCTTCATCCATGCTCTCGATGCTCATTTCGGACGAGGTTGCTTCGTCTTCGTCTTCTTGGTGACTTGCTACTAGCGCAAGTCCGGTGAGGGCTTCTATCTCCAATTCAGATGATGTGTCATCCCACATCGCCTTTAGATTATACTTGGGCCAAGCTAGCTTCTTGTTCTTTTCCTTGTCCTTGCCTTTGCTATTCAATTTTGGGCAATTATCTTTCATATGTTTTTCTTCATTGCAGTGGTAGCATCTTACTATCCTTTTTCTTTTTTTACCTTACACTTGATTAAATTTATTAAATTTAAATAATTTTTAAAATTTTCTTACTATTAACATCGTTTCGTCATCGTCAAGTGATGTCTCGGAATTTGGTTCATCTATTTTAGCTTTTAAGGCAATGTTTTTCCTTGATTCCTTCTTTAGACTTGCATATCTTGACTCATGAATTTCAAAAGTTGAAAAAAGTTCTTCTAAAGTGCTTACCTCTAAATCCTTAGAAATGAAATATGCATCTACTAAGGTTGATCATTTTGGAGTTCTAGGAAATACGTTAAGTGCGTACCTTAGCGAATCTTGGTTGACTACTTTTTTTCCGAGATTTGTGAGTCCGGTGATGAGCTCTTTGATTCTTGAGTGGAGGTGTGCGATGGTTTGACCTTCTTCTAACCGGAAGTTGCTGATCTAGTTTCGGAGCATGTCCCATCTTACTAATTTTACCTTCGAGGTCCCTTCATGTAGTTTTAGGAATTTCTCCCAGAGCTCCTTGGCTGACTCGTAGGCTCCAATCCAGTTGACTTCTTATGGCGGTAAGATGCTCAGCAGATGGAACTCTGCTTTGTCGTTTGCCATAAACTCGGCTTACTCCTTCTTCACCCATTGATATTCTTCTTTATCTTTCGGAGCTACAAAATCATATTTCATAATTATTAATAATTCAAAATCTATTTTTAAAAAATACCTCAATCTTTTTCTTCTAGCTCATAAATTCTCCCTCGAACTTTGGTGGGTTGATGCTCAGTATGACCATCTTGTGTGTTTCGTTCGACGGTTAGTCCTCCTGAAGCGAACTTGCTTTAATACCACTTGTTGGACCCTTGGCGGCCGGCTAGAGGGGGTGAATATCCCTGCAAAGAAAAGCGAACCTTCCTCCAACTTTTACAACTTAATTAAGCTTAACACTTGCATAAATAAAAATAAGAAACTAGAAATAAAAGAGACACGATGGATTTACTTGGCTACAATCGAGGAGGTTGTTAATCTAAGGAAGATGAAAGCGCACTAAACTCTCTTTCAGGTGGAAAAGTATCTTTATAGCAATTAAAGCACTCAGTTACAGAACAAGATTGAAAAGAAATGAATTACAATTATTGTTCTGACCTTCTGGGACCAAGACTGTATTTATAGTCCTAGTCGGGGTGCCTGGAAGAGTTCCAAGCGCTTAGGAGGGGATAAACTTTTATTCCCATTGTAACGGAATGCGTCACATCACGTTCCGGATAAAAACTTGCTCCGAGCGCCCGGACCAAGTCCAGGCACCCAGACCCAAGTTAACATCATGTTAACTATTTGGTTCGGGTTCTTCCACTCGGGCTCTGCTTGCTTAGGTCCGGGTCTTCTGCTTCGGCTCAGCTTGGGTGATCTCGTCCATTCGGAATAGGGCTTACTCGAACCCAACTTCCGGCCTTCGAGCAAACTTCCGCTCCGGTTTCTCGTCCATTGGAAACATCGCACGTCTCCTTCTCGTCCGTCCGTGTACTCTTCCGCAGTACCTCGTACTTTGGACGCACCAAATCCATTAGTTCTCTCCCATGCTGTCCTTCTCGCTAGCTGCGTCTTTCGCTCGACTTTCTGTTCATCTAAATTTCTACACATTTAAACACAAAAATTAAATATCAATAAGACCTAACTTTACTTAGTTGATCATATCAAAATTATTAGTACTTACTTTGATTATCACATGATACTTACAGTTATAAAATTTCTAACTCCGCCATTTACTAATGTGTCATCCTTATCATTAATCACCGTGTTGAATCTCGCTCGGATGCCAAACTAAAAAAAACAAAGTAAAGAAAACTGGGAAGTTAGTTTGATTTGAGCAAGGTACAATGCACTAAATCATGCTTTTATAAAATTTGACTGTGAATTTGGTAAGGAAAACTTGAAAAAGTCAACCACAAACAGCATAGGTCAAATGCTCTATAAGTTTTAATTTATTTACTATCAAACTAAATAGCTATTGATAATATTTAACAAGCACTAATATCAAACCTATGTAAATAGATTTGGCGGTGAATTCAACTTAATAGCATTCTGGGCTTTGACTTGAATTGGTGTTAAAATGGATGGCGTGGTTAGTCTGACCAACTTATGCCAAGCTAGGGACGTCATAGGGCAGTTGCAGTTCAGTTCGTGTCAAACATAGCCCGTGAATATGTCAAAGATTGATAATGCTATAAATGAATCAAATGTGAACAAATTTAATATTAACCTGATAAGAATTTATTTATATTAGTTCCACTTATACCGGGTCAATTAAATGAAAAGAACAATCTCTTACAAGATAACCACAAACACCACAAGTCAAAAGTTCATACAAGATAATTATTCATATACAATATCTATCAACAAATCTCTTATCAATTATAAATAAAAAAGATAATTTGATCCACAAAGTTCGAGGTTCAAAGAAATGATCCGATTATATATATTAGGTCTATTATATATAGTCTGATATTATATTGTGAAAGGCTATTTCCGCACATGATTTGACCTCAAGATCACATAACATTAATTTTACTGTTATGTCCCCACCTTTTATCAAATTTATAAATAGACAAAACAAATTTCTCAACAAATAAATAAACTTATAATATCAAATTTAATAACTAATCAAATACATATAATATATATATATATATAAAATTAAACAATCAAACAAACTCAAGGGTTTAACTAAGCTTATGAAAAAGGAATCAAGTTGAACTTAATTATTATTCCAACAACTTAATTAATTTTAAGTTTAATTTGATTTGACTCTATTAGTTTATTAAATAAACTTAAACAACACCTAGCTTGATTCATTTTGGCTAGTTTACGGTCCTAAGGACTAACTCGATTGTCATTGCATTTGACTCTTTCTTTAGTCACAATCAGAACCGTCACCAGCAAGCAATTACATAGTCGTTGAGCAGATTCATTAGTAGATTCTGAATGATAATGTGAGATGGTGAAGAACATGATTTTGACTATTATCGTTTTCTTTTTGTGTTTTTTTTGCAGATGGTTGACTGTCTATGATCTAAAGTATCAATAATTATTAAGATTTGGTGAAATATGATGAGTATATTTATTTTGTTATGGTGCAGGCGCATGCACATGGACGCAGAGTGAGAATAATTCTGGTCAAACAAGGTGGCCAAGAAAAGGCACAAACAGTGACTTGTCTTCACCTTCTCGAAACAAAAATATTTTATTCTGAACTGGTCAATACTTCTTTCTCAAGCTAACTAGATTGTTTTTTTTAATTGTAATTCAAGTTTCCTACTCAAAATTAAATATAATGTTTTTTTACT
The DNA here is from genome assembly GCF_018446385.1 of Zingiber officinale. NCBI lineage: Eukaryota > Viridiplantae > Streptophyta > Magnoliopsida > Zingiberales > Zingiberaceae > Zingiber > Zingiber officinale. Next base: position 76,410,448 of record NC_055999.1, read on the forward strand.
CTAATTTGTCAATAAGTTCAGAGCACACTATAAATTAATCATAGATTCCTCTAATAAATCCTTTCTTTTTAGGAAACAATTGGGCCATTTGAGCTGAAAACCCCAATTCTGAAGGAGCAAATACAAAATCAAGGGATTGAGGGACATTGATTGATCTAGGGTAAAAATTAAAGGAATGCCCTTTAATTATCACTATTATTTTAAAAAAGTCTTTCTTTTTAAAAATAAAAAATAAAACAAGTCATTATCATATTTCTCATTGTGAAATATTTGTATTTCAGTATTATTGTAGGAGCTAACTATGGAATAACTCCTACAATATGTTAAAATAAATTGATTCAATTTAAATAAAAGAATTATATATATAAAATCTTTATCAACATAACTAAAATTGTTTAAGCTCGATTAAAATCACTTCAAAAAAAAAATTAAAATCATAGAAATTTTATAATGATTTAAAAATCATTTTGATTAAATTTAAATGATAAGATTTTTTTTTTATAAAAGTGTTATAAACATAGGAAATTATTGAAACAGTCTCTTACAATACAAGATAAGACTGATACAAAAAAATCTCCCCTAAGACTCTATATTTGAGGGAGCTTTGTGCACCATATTACTCTTTATTTTAATACATTGTAAATTTGTAATAGCTATAGTGAGGCTGCTATAGGTTGTAATAACTATTTTGTGGTGGCTAAATAGAATATTTTTGATACAAAAGATATGATAGGATATATTTTTTTTTGTTGAAGATCGATGACCGACTAAAAAGGGAGTTGAATAGCTTGGTCATCTCAAATTGCTTGCCTTCCTATAATGTTAGTTGTGTAGTAGAATAGAACTAAAATAATGAAAGAAAATAAGCATACAACTGCTAACAAGATCGATGTAATGTGGTTTGTAGATTACTTGCTTCTACTCCACAACTTATTTTTGAGGTGGACGAACCCTCAATCCTTCGGGGGATTAGTCCCTGGTAATATCCGATTAAATGAGCTCCTTCTCAGTAGAGCAAAACCTTTCACAAAGAAACTATTCTTCTTTACAAGATTGGGAATTAGATGTAGGAAGAAGAATGTATACTTTGGAAGCTTGGAGGCAAAGATTAAGAGTATATCAACAAGATCAGTAACCTCCTTCAATGCTCCAAGCTCCCTATAAATAGAGTGAAAAGAGTTGATCATTAATCAACTCATTTCCTGCGCACCAGTCAACTGACAAAACCATTAGTCGACTGGTTCTACCATTGGATATAGCCAACGGCTACTCTGCAGAATCTGGGATTCTGCCAACAGCCACTTACCAGTCGATTAGTAAAAGTACCAGTTGACTGATTGCTGTTGGCTGAGCAAACAGAGCACCTTTATTTACTCCTAGTCGACTGCTCAGTCGACTGGACTAGTCAACTGTAACTTCCATCAGTCGACTGGTCCCGATTACACACTCATCCTCTCTGGAGTCACCCTTAAAGCCGTCTTTCTTGGCATTCGTCCCTCAGATGCACTCGAGCCCGCGGCTCCTCTCCATGCATCTGTCACATTGCCTTGAAGTCTGCTTCCCTCGGCTTAACTCTGATGCTCCTCGTCCAGCGGTCCCTCGGATGCACCATCGTTCATCGATTTCAAGGACCTGAGCCATAGGATGAGCTTTTTTAACCTTGCCCATACCAAGCTCCTCATGTATGTTTTACCAAGTCCTGCATGACTCAAACACACATATCAAACAAATATGAAATATAAATTAATCTCTTTGACACACATATTAAAATCATGATCGTACCCGATCAAACCTAGGTCGATTGCACCCACATTTTTTACTTCTTTTTTAAAAAAAAAAGAGATGATTTTTTATTATCCTCATAATTTAGAATGCTCATTTATTTTTTGTGCTTGATTTATATTGATTAATGTATAGTTTACATTTTTTGAAGATAAATATATTATGCCAGCAAAAAGAAATACAAAGTATAATCACTTGACGTGTACAAAGCACCATACATATATTTAGACTTTGTGAAACATCCTCTCAATTCAATGTACAATCCTCTCAAAACGACTCTGATTACGCTCATCCCATACAAGATAAATCATAGAAGATATAGCTAGATATTATGCCTTGGTGCGACGTCCATTCCCTTTGTAGTGATGTTGAAATATGTCAATCAATCTACTCATGCTAGTAATATCAAAACTGATGTCCAACCATCTCTTGACCCTATCAAAAAGAGATCTAGTAATAGCACATCAAAGAATTTGTGGGCTTTGGACTCTTTATATTGGCAGCATAAGACACACATATTGTTCAGTTTATAAGACAAGTTGTCTGTCATCCTTAGCTTCCCGTGAGCAAGCAACCAAGTTGTGAAATGATGCTTGGGCAGTATGTATGGCTTCCATAGCACCGAAAACTAAGAGAATTTGGACATTCATGGTTGAAAGAACTCATAAGCCAATGTTGCACCATTTTGTTCTACAGCAAACCTTTCAATGAGCTTCATATTCATTGCACCTACTGAGGTAGTTCGCTGCAAAAGAGCATCATAAATCTGAAGTAAACGCTTAATGAGAGGGGAATCCAAAGGCTTACTCCTCCAATATCAAAAGTCCACAAGCCAGAGACAGTGGTGATGAACCTATCTCACCCAAAGAGGCTCCCTCCTATTTTGAATGTTCCATAGAGTTCTGCATAGGAGAGCCGCATATTCCATGCTTGCAAATGATGTAACCCATATTCTTCCTCTTCTTTTGGTAGACATATAGTGGGCTAAGAGATTGGTAGATGCTTTGTAGACCATACAAGAGATCCAGAAAGACCATAAATCTTGTCGATCGCCCTACTAGGCATTGGAAGAATAGACAACCAAAAACATTCGATTTCTTAAAACACCAATCGTACCAATTCCAACTAGATGCCATGTGAAAGGGTATGCCTCAGCCAAGAGGTTAAATTCTTTATGATTGCCACAAGAAGTGCCCCATATTTTGAAATGCATACTTTCCCTATGGTTATTGGAATGCAAAGATAGCAGAACGCAAAGGAGCCCTACTGAAAACCGTTAATGTGGAGTAATTGCTCACGCATTTGTTCATTAACTTCGATCATATATAAGTTATATTAACTGGGTTCTCACTAAGACCTGTCTTGCCACCAAAATTCATTAAACAACCCATGATAAGGATCAAAGTAGAGGCATCCGCTCATGCAAATAACAATAGATCATCAACGTAAGCTAGATGGGTGAATTCTACCTCCGCACACATAGGATGATAATAAAAAGCATCCAGCCTTGAAACTTCTTTCATAGAACATGAGAAAACTTCTAAACATAATCCAAACAACAAAGGGGAGAGGGGATCACCTTGTCTCATACCTCTTTTTCCACTAAAGAAGCTATGTAACCCGCCATTGAGACTAGCCAAATAGGAAACATAGTTATGCATTCATGTATCCATCCATAAAATTATTGGAAAAAACTATAACCAACAAGTGTGGACATAAGGAAACTCCAATTATCAAAAGTTATCTGGAGATCAACCTTAAACATGCACTTTGGAAAGATTTTATTACGAGCGTACTTCCTCAATAATTCTTGTTCTAAATGAATATTCTCACCAATAATAGATTGTTAGGATTCTCTGCTCATGTTATTGACTGGATATATCTCAGTCGGCTCATAAGGTCGGTCATCTCTATTACGCTGCTCAATTATGTTCTGTATAATCTTCTCAGTTATGTATTATGCTACATATATCTCGGTCGGCCTATACGGTCGGTCGCCTTTATATTCGTCCTTACATTAAGCTGCTCAATTACGTTTTGCCTAATATCAAGAACCCGTTCGAAAAATAGTACAAGGCACTGGGCGTGCTAGAAGTCCATTCAGGGAGCCACAAGACAAACTGTTCATGCTGAAGTCCACTTGGGAATCCATATGAAGCTGAGTACCTTAAGCCCGGCCGATCCTTATTTTGGCCGGGCATGTATGGAGATATTTATGAGGTTAAGTGCCTTAGTACGACTGGCCTTTATTCGGCCAGGTATGTATGGAGAGATTTGTGAGAATTGAGAAGACCCACCATTATCCTAACCAAACCCACGACTGATCAATTGCGAGGTGAGTCAGACCTTACGACCGGCCCATAAGGTCGACCCTCTCTAAATCCGATCGAGCACGTTGTATTTTCAGTTCAAGAGTGAAGCACTAACTCCCTTATATTTGACCGGCGTAAGTGTCGGTTAACATTCTCCCATCCGGCTCACAACTAGGTCGGGCTAGATCTTAAAAGTCTTAGCGTGGAGCACACCAACAAGCCAGGTGGGGGAATGCTTTCTTCCCCTAATCTTGACCACCACATCATCTTGACTTTGACTACCACGTCATTTTCTGAATCTGCCCTTACAACCTGTATCAAAGCTGATGGAAGTTGACATGGAAGACCTTTGCCACCTCAGCTCCACTTGGAGTTTGATTCGCATCGGTGTGAACATCCCAACCTGGAGCTTGCTGATGTGGAGGCAAAACTTGAGCAGATCAGCAGCCACCTCAGAATCTGCTGTTATTTCCGGTGCATTTGTTGCCATCTCAGATTGCCCCACAGCCTCCTTTGCCTTGTCAGCAGCCTCATTAACCAACTGAGCAGACTCCTTTGCCATGTCTACAAGTAGTTCGGATTCTCTGTCCCCATTTTTCTCTGTCCCCATGTCCCATTGTCGATCGAACAGGCCAAATTACATCTCAAAGATACCTTACACATCACGAAAATACTGCACACATCTTAAAGATATCATGATACATTAAAATATAATATGGCCCGTCCAATCAACAATAAAACATAATAATAAAAAAAATAAGAACAGAGGATCTGAACTAATCTACAAGTGAAGCCAAGTCAACACCGTTTTCTGGACGCATCCCATTCTCGAATCTCAGAAGCAATTTCTGCACGACTGCACCCTCTCGCACGTTTACAACATCATGAGGACCAGTGCAAGGATGTGATTGGCTCTGGGTCTTGTGCACAGCAGGTCTTTGTCCCCTCTTTTCCATTTGTCCCCTCTTTGCCATTGTGCAATAGATACTACAGGATTTTTTTTAAAAAAAATACCACTCTTTATACGTTGTCTATATGACTAAAAAAAATATTTATTAAAATCACTCACTGTTATTAAAAATTTGTTCAATAATAACTCATAAAAGCTGTTGTCATTTTTTACAATGATAATAATTTTACAATGCTTAAAACACGTTATCATTTTCTACACCGACAATATTTTTACAAATATAAGAAACATAGTCTTTTTTTTTAAAAAAAAAGAGAAATATTTTTTAATAGATAAAAAGTATTGTCTGTTTTTTAAATATAATTATTTTTAGTAAAAGATAAAAATTATTATTTTTCTATTTACAAAATCGTTATCTATTATATTTACATTTCGAATTACTTAATTAGATCCTTATAAATGACACCAATTAAAATATCATGAAAATATAACTGATCAATCTTCTTACTATTAAACTAGAAATATATCATACAATTCAAACAGAAAATATGTAGACATAATCCATAAACTTTAGATCCATATTAAGTTTATATAAAAGTAAAAACCCTATATACTAGACATGTACATTAGTTCCAACATAGTTTACTTTTGGATTGAATCTTTCTGGTAATATTATATCTTCTCAGAAATATATAAGTACCTTTATTGGCAAAATAAAAATCTCACTTTCAGTTTCTTTTCACATGATTATTGGATTCTTCATGAAATCATGCATTGAATAATATACCTAAAAGGTAAATTTTAACCTGCACTTTTGTACTTAATCCTATCTGAAATTTGGAGAGATAGCGCGCTGGTAACGATGGCCGAATGGTTGACCGGAGCAAGACTTTTCCCTTCTTGGAGAGACCTCCTTGCGATCCTGTGCACACGTCGACAATCTAATAGAGAGTTAGTGACCAAAAACTAGGAAAGAGGATCCCTGATAAGGCCCTCTGACTCTCAAGTTAGTACGGTCCTAGATGAAGGAATTGAAAAGAAAGTAGTCGCTTGAGAATAGGGTTCAGATGATGTAAAATTGCATACTTACCCACGGAGAGGAGCCTCCCTTTATATACCATCTATCATAACTTCCATAATCATGAGGTGGCATTGTGCGTTGAAGTTTATTAGTTTGTTGTCTAATGAGTATACAAGGAATCTTTTATTTACCCACAAATGTACCTTTTTATCGTTTATGGCTTACGTCTTTGATGAAACCATTATAGGGATATGTTGTCATAAATGGTCATCCAATGGAAAACAGGATAACCTCTGAAGGACTTTCTAAAGGAATATTTCCCAACAATCCTGGCAGGTTGTTAAAATGTTATCTGTTGCTTCTCTGCTGAATATATCTCGGTCGGCTAACAAAGTCGGCTGCCTTTATACCTGCTCTTGTATTAAGTTGCTTTATCATGCATTGAATGTTGTCATAATTCCGGTCAGAAATCTGTATGACACATTGATCATGCTAGAAATCCGTTTAAGCAGCCCTTCGATAAAACTATGTGCACTAAAGATTCATTTGGAAGTAAATATGCAACTAAGTCTCTTAACTCTGACCTATTTTATGACTGGTTGTACTTGAAGGACTTTATGAAGTTAATTGCCTCAAACCCGGCTGACATTTCAGGCCAGGCATATATGGAAATATCATGAGGCTATAAGTCTTGAGCCCGACCGACCTGTCATTTGGCCAAGCACACAGGGAGAGATTTTTATGATAAAGTGACTCAAGACTAGCTGGTCTTTCATCTGGCCAAGCGCATATAGATTTATGAGGCTAAATGCTTTAGGTATGGTCGGTCTTTCATCCGGCTAAGCACATGTAGATTTATGAAGCTAAGTGCATTAGATCTAACCAGTCTTTTATCCGACTGAGTGCATGTAGATTTATGAAGTTAAGTGCATTAGGTTCGACCGGTCTTTCATCTAACTGAGTGCATGTGGATTTATGAAGCTAAGTGCATTAGGTTCGGCCGATATTTCCTCCGGTCGGGCACATATAGATTTATGAAGCTAAGTGCATTAGGTCCGACCAGTCTTTCATCCGATCGGGCGCATGTAGATTTATGAAGCTAAGTGCATTAGATCTGGCCGGTCTTTCATCCAGCCGAACGCATGTAGATTTATGAAGCTAAGTGCATAAGTCCGGCCGGTCTTTCATCCGGTCGGGCACATGTAGATTTATGAAGCTAAGTGCATAAGTCCGGCCGGTCTTTCATCCGACATAGCATAGACTGCTTGGGCTAGATCCAAAAACCCTGATACTAAGTGGGCCATGAAACTAATTAAGAAATACACTCCTATCTTATTTTGACTATCATGTTATTTTGATTTTAATTATCACATATCTTGACCTCGACCATCAAATCACTTACTAAATCCGTTTATTATAAACCGTATCACCTGCAACTGCAGGTTCCAAAACTAGTCAACAAAGAATGATAGGAAAACAATGGCAAAGGTATTCAAGATAGAATTTCTCTTGATGAAACGGTGAACAATTGAAATCATAGACAATTAACATGCTAATCAGGCACTACATGTCAATATCAGTTCAGAGTTAAGAAAGTCAATATTATTCTTTATAATTATTTTCTCTGGTATCAGCATTTGGTACTCATCATTAAACTACCAATTGAATAATAATGCAAATCCTCATCATCAAAAATTAATTTTGCTAGCACTTCATGCATAAAGTTAACTGTAGCCACTTGAGAAGTTGAACAGGTCATTAACAAGGTCAGAAACAATGAAAGGGGAATACTTGTGTAGGAACGAGAAAAGTGACAATAACAAAGGTGAAAGAAAATAGATCCATCCTAAGCTCTACCTTATGGTACAATATTTATACCTCCAACTTAACTCTTTAACAACTGATAGTGCAACATTTATGATACCAATAACTGGCCCCAATGGGGCCTGTACATGTTTGAAATAATACGATGCTTGCAGCAATGTACAAATGCATAATCTGTTTATGGCACTACTGAAAAAGGATCTCTAAACTTATAACCGTACATGAAAGAAAAATTGAAAGATGAAACAATTGTCACCATAGGTGAAACATAGTAATTGGAAACCATGTATAGACAGACCGATAGAAAGCCAAGATAAAACTTAGCTAGTAGTAGCAGCAGTCGCCAGGAAAACTGAATTTGAATAAAGATATTGTATAATGAATGCCATGTCTATGGAATTTAGCTTAAAAAAAGAATTACCAATCAAATGAGCTACTGACTTCAGCCACTTTGATGTGATTACAGCAAGTCATATATGCAAAGAGGACTAAATGCACTGCAACATTTTGCAATTTAGAATAACCCAAACCAGGCTGAGGAGAAGGAAGTACTTTCCTCAAAACTGAATCAAGACTTGAGCTTCAACACCAATAAGTCGAGACTCATCATAGGGCAAACAGAAGAAAGCCTCAAACAAAATGTGACAGGGATATGAATGTGTCAGTACAAGCTTCAAGAATGACCAATAATTATCCGGAGAGTTCCAAGCTAAATTACCACCACTGAATCACCATCACAAGATTATCAATCATTTTGATGAACAAACAGAAATTGGCAGGGGCCATTTTTGTAAGCTAAAGGCATGATCACGTGAATTGATGGATAATCAATCATCTTGTAAGCTGAATAAAATTCACAGGTGGCTTAGGAACCTTCAACAAGGCATATGTCATAGAAGGTACAAGTACAAGTGCTTCTTTATTGATGCATCATGGTTCTATGATGTGGCATTTACCGTTTGATCTGAAAAGTCTGAAGGAAAAAAATTATAAAACTTGAACAAAATGGAAAAATATGGAACAGTAAAATATTCTTCAAGAAAATTTCATCTCATCTACAAGTTTCATATCTGAGTTGGCAAGATCAAACTTCTATTTATCCTCACACTCATGCTGCTATATATACATATCCACAAATATTTTGCATCGACTAATTAGGAGCCACCATTGACAACCTGACTCTTGGCAATTCAAAACAAGTTATATGAACTGCAAAAGGTTGCTGCCTCAAAAGATATAACGCTGCATTGTAACAAAATTCGATAAAAAACATAGCGACAAAGTGAGCAATTCTTAATATGATTTTCAATTTTAAAAACATAACAGTACAAGTTACATACCCATTGGAAAGTACCTTCCTGAGTTCCATTAAGAATGGTCACCCAATCTAGTTGGAACTTAAGCGAGCTCTTGTGTTGTAGTTCTCTAACCTATGTGAATGACCCAAAACCAATTGGTGGAACAAATGATCCAAGATGAGTATTTCAAGAAGACAGTCTAAAAGTGCACAAGTAAATAAAGTCTAATAATGATCAAATGATATATCTGTTGCTTATTAGCATTGGTATTCTTAATGAACTTGCAGCTATCGCTTGCAAAATGTGTTGACTAAGAGAAAGGATAGAACGCACTCTATGCTGCCACCCACCTGTTCTAGAAAAGAGTGAAACCAATTTGAGAGAAATGAAGAAAGCAAAGTCTATTTCAAACAAAATTAATGAAGAAAGGACAGTTTTACCAAACAAATTGAGGACCAATCTCTGAGATGGCCTTTTGCCAACCAGCTGCCCCAACCTTGGGACCTTCCACAACAATTGCAAATGGCGTCAGCATCAAAGGAATCAAGAAGGAAGAATCAGCAAAGATGAAATACCCAATTTGTTTTGCTTACCGGAGTTAAGGATTTTCAAAAGCCCAAGTCAATCTTGGGCGGTTAGGTAACCCTAGCAGGCTAGAAGATGAGCATTATGAGGGAGTCGGCAGCGAGGGAGAGCGTGGAGGTCAGCCAAGGGTAGGGAAAGGCGTTGAAAACCTTCTTGTTGTAGATGTTAACACCATGTTTAGCGCCCACCGCATTAGGGCTGTAAATGAACCAAGCGTTCGTGAACAAGCTTGGTGTTCGGCTTGGTAAGAGCTTGTTTATGTTCGTTCAATATACACAAGATTGATTAAACAAACAAGCTTGAACAGCTCGTTAAGCTAAACAAACAAGCTTGAACACATATGTGTTCAGCTCGTTAACGTTCGTGAACAACGTTCGTGAACAATGTTCACGAACCATATTCATTAATAAAACTCTTTTCAATATGCTAAATAAATAATAAAATAAAATAAAATAAATAAATAAATTTAAATTTCCAAGCTCAATAACCAATCAAATAACTAAAAGTTTCAAACAATCAAACAAGCTTGAATTGAAAGCTAGATAACATCTAAACGAACCAAGCTCGAACCAAGCTCAAGCCAAGCTCGAACCAAGCTCAAGCCAAGCTCGAACCAAGCTCGAATCAAGCTCAAGCCAAGCTTGAATTGAAAGCTTGATAACATCTAGACGAACCAAACTCAAGCCAAGCTTCAAACAAGCTCAAGCTCATAAAAAATAAACCAAGCCAAGCTTGAACACTCATTTCAAAAGCTTGGTTCATTTTAAGCTCGGCTCGGCTCAGCTCGGTTACCTTATCAAACAAGCTTGAACACCCCAAAGCTTGGCTCGGCTCGGCTCGTTTACAGCCCTACACCGCATAGTGAAGTAAAATCTGATCTTTACCTTATGTGCCGCAGCCGATCGACTCTTCTCCTCGCCGCTGATCGGCCATCAAAGCCTAATTAAGAATTGATAGGATTTTTAATGAAATTATGCAAATAAATCTTTTAACTTTTATTTTTTTTTCTAAATATAAGTTTTAATTTTTTTTTCCTTTCCTAAGATAGGTTAGACATTTTCTTTTGAAATATTTTTTATTTATTTTTTGTTAGACTTTTTCTTTTGAAAGTGTAGTTTATGTGTCAATTTAAAGAAACGTTAAATAATTTTAGAAGACAAATAATTTTTTTTTTGGTTAATCAATTTCACTTGATTATTAGTGGTTGATCCTCTCAAAGTGATCATCCTATCCCGCTTTTCATTTTCTTTCCTTCAATTTTTTCACGCGATAGGCCCTGAATTCCTATCAACTTGGTATCATAGCTAGGTTCATTTTATCATCACCCTATAGTATCAAACATTAACTTCTTCAACACCACAAGGCGCATCCACCAACAAGTGTATGGTCTTAATCCGACTTCAAGAGAAGAAAATTCACTCTAACTTGACGACCGGAGGATCTCAACCTGATGCAAAATGGGCTTTGGAATTTGAAGCTAAGCACGAGATAAGAATGGATAAACTGAAAAAAAAAAACTGTGGCATTATTGGTCACAATAGTACAAGAATTGAAGGATCATTTAAAGGTGGATTCTAACTCAAGCACACTAATCAAAAGGGGAACAAATCAACAGTCTCACGACAGTATGACCATAGAGTGAACTCAAATGAAGATTGAAAGCATAGCCTTCCATGTATAAAGGTGGAATTTCCTCGCTAGGAGAACAACGATCCAATTGGATGGATTTCAAGGGTTAAAAAATATTTTCACTTTCACAACACATTAGAATATGCAAAGGTAGAACTAGCATCTATAAACCTCGAAGGTGATGTCATCCAATGGTATGACTAGCTTGAAGCATGCCATGAACCTCCAAAATGGGAGGATTTCAAAGAAGAACTCCTCACTCAATTTGGTCCCTTCGGTTATGAGAATGTTGATGGAGAATTGGTCAAAATTTGATAGACTCCAATTGTACTAGAGTACCAAGGACGATTCGAGCGACTCTCTAATCAAATTTGTGATTGGTCAGAAAAGCAATTGCTAGGCACTTTTATTAAGGTCTTCGCCTTGATATATGACGAGAAGTAAAAATTAATTAACCTCACACCATGAAGGCTACCTTATCCTTTGCACGACTACAAGAAAATAATATCAATGAGGAAGGAAAAAGAAATAAGAAGGTAATTCGTGAAAACACGTCGCATTATTCAACACCCTGTAGATTGACAAAAAAAGAGGTCAAAGAAAGAATGGAAAAGGGATTATGCTGGCATTGCGATGAAAAGTCGTGTCGCAATCATTAATGCAAGTAAAAGAGGATACTAATGATTGTACTAATAGAAAACTTTAAGGAAAAAGATGATTTGATGAAGGTGAAACATAAGATAATATCAACGAAATACTAGATGACTCTATGTCAATATCAGTTCATGCCTTGGAAGGACTACAAACTCTACAAACGATAAAGGTAAAAGGATTCATTAAAAAAATAGCTAGTGATCATATTTATAGATTCAGGAAGCACTGACAATGATTCAACCTTGGCAAGAAGGCTTAAACAAAAAATAGAGTAAGCATCTATATTTGATGTTAAGGTGGCAGATGGAAGATCACTTACAAGTCTAGGAAAGTGTGATAGGATTAAAATTTTCTTACCAAATTATGAATTAATCACAGATCTCTTTCTTCTACCCCTATATGGATGTGATGTTGAACTTGGAGCACAATGGTTGGGAACATTAGGAGACATAATATGGAATTTCTCTCAACTAACAATGTGCTTCCAAGACTAAGAAAAAGAAGTTTGCATCAGAGGCAAGAAACAAGATACTATCACATCAAGCAGTAGTTATTAGGTAGAGCGATTATTAAAGAAAGATTACTCCATTTTTCTCATGCAACTCTCCATCAAATAGGATCTTAAAGGTATATCACATACCCCCCCCCCCCCCCACCTCACCCCAAGAATTAGAGGAACCTCTTTCCAAATTTCCTATGATATTTGCTGAGCCAAAGGGACTTCCTCCATCACAATCACATGATCATCGTATACCTCGAATATCGAGTAGTGCACCAGCAAATGTTAGGCCTTATCGCTATCCTTACATACAGAAGAAGGAAATTGAGAAGATTGTACAAGAGATAATTCAAGCTTGTATCGTTTGTCCAAGTGTAAGTCTATATTCTTCTCCAGTATTGTTTGTGCAAAAGAAAGAAGGAATTTGGTGAATGTGAGTAGATTACCGGGCACTCAATAAAATTACAATGAAAGACAAGTACCCCATCATTGATAAATTACTTGATGAATTAGGAGGTTCCTCATTCTTCTCGAAGTTGGATCTTCACTCAGGTTTCATCAAATAAGAATCCATCAGCCAGACATTCCAAAAATAGCCTTTTGGACTCATGATGGTCATTATGAATTTTTAGTCATACCTTTCAATTTAACTAATAATACAACTTCTACATTCCAAAGTTTGATGAATGATATCTTCAAGTCTTACCTCTGTAAGTTTGTTTTGATTTTCTTTGATGACGTCCTTGTTTATAGTTCATCATTCGAAGATCATTTGCATCACCTTTATAAAGTACTCACACTTTTGCATGAGCATTCTCTTTTTGTGAAAAGATTATTGGTGCAATATCCCACAGGTCAATGTTGACCTGGTTGACCAAGATTGAGTCTTGGTTTGGGTTTCGATGTTTGACAATACAAGACTTCGATGATATGGACAAGTGCAGGTGCAGTTGTTCATCTGGGGAGATTATTTGGTGCAATTCCCCTCTGATCGGGGTCTGATCAGCTTGATTGAAGAAGAGTCAAGTAGGTCAAGGTTGACCAGATACTTGACTGGGAAGTCCTAACTGGGATGTTAGGCAGAAGGAAAATCCTGGTGAGTGAAGCCAAGTGAAAGTCCTAGTGAGTGAAGCTAAGCAGAGTGAAAGTCCTAATGAGTGAAGCTAGGCAGCATGAGAATCTTGGTGAGTGAAGTCAAGTGAAAGCCCTGGTGAGTGAAGCCAGGCAGATGGAAAGTCCTAGTGAGTGAAGTTAGGCAGTTGGAAGTCCTAGTGAGTGAAGCCAAGCAGATGAGAAGTCCTGGTGAGTGAAGTCAGGCACGGGGAAAGTCCAAATGGGTCAAGGTTAACCAGACATCTGGTGAAAGTCCAAGTAGGTCAAGGGATTGATCGGATACTTGGCACGAGGAGAAAAGTCCAAGTGGGTCAAATGGATTGACCAGACACTTGGTGAGGCAGTCCTAGCAGGTCAAGGGTGACCGGATGCTAGGTATGATGTATCAATAGGTCAAGGTTTACCGGATGTTGGTTTGAGGGGCTTGGGACTTGGTTTTGGGCAAAAACCAGCAGCTGGATCGATCAGCCGATCGATTGGCTGGAGCCCAATCGATCGGCCAATCAATTGGGGAGTCCCCGTGAGAAGCCTTCGTCCCAATCGATTAGTGGATCGATTGGGAGGCAGTCGCGAGCGCACAGAAGCCTGCTGGATCAATCAGTCGATCGATCCAGAGGCCCCAATCGATCAGTCGATCGATTGGGAAGCTAGGATTTGTCGCGATAAGCCCTGGATCGAGCCGTTGATCGATCCAGGCAAATTCCCAGAGCACAGAGGCGCTCTGGATCGATAGGTTGATCGATCCAAAGCCTCCCCGATCGATTGGGAGCAATCCAATCGATCGGGATCCGACCGTTGGTGTTGTATTTAGTTGCAGGCATTCGATTCCTTCGATAGAGAACTCAAGCGCTTAACCGATTCATCTTAGATCCTCGACAGCAACTCCACCGCTCTATCTAAGCTCCAGATCGCCAGTTCTTGAAGGTTCTTGAAGGCTCTTCCAAGTCAAGAGGTGGATCAAAAGCAAGAAGAAGAAAGCTAGGGTTAGGGTTTCTTGTATTCATTGTAAGCTTTGCTTATACTTTTGTTCCTTTTCCTTTCTTTCTGTATTGAGAGTCTTGTAGGGCTTCTCCGCCTTCGGTAATTACCGAAAAGGAGTGTTTATTAGTGGAGGTGTGTGTGAGTGCGTGGATCCTTGGACTAGTCACCTCCTTTGGATGTGGATACCAAGTAAATCTACTTGTTAGCATTGTGTGTGTTGTTTCTTGTATATTTCCGCTGCACATCTTTGAAGAAACAAGAAACGCCGACCACGAGCATGCAACGAGCTATTCACCCCCCCCCCCCCTCTAGCTACATTTTCGGTCCCAACAAGTGGTATCAGAGCGAGGTCGCTCTTCACCGGAATCATCGCTGGAAGAGGCAAACATAACAAGAAGAACTAGAGGGTGAAGAAGTTGAAGAAAAATTATCAAAGTCAAAGAATTTAAGAAGCTCAACTTCAAGATGAAATTCTAAGATGGACTTGGATTTGACACAAGGGTGGCTCCACCGTACACGTCTACAAGCTTTGATCTTTGGAAATCAAGAATCGAAAACTTCTTAATGGTGGAGATAGAGCAATAGTTTGCTCTCATGGAAGGTTTCGAAGCTCCAAAGAATTCCAAGGGAAAAGTCCTCAAGAAAAGTAAATGGAGCAAAGAGCAGATTCAAAGGAGCGAGGCAAATGAAAAAGTGACCAAGCTTTTGGTCAACTTATTGCCTAGCCACATTTTAGCTCAAATTGGAGAATTCAAGGATGTCAAGGAGCTTTGGAGCAAGTTGACAACTATTCATGAGATCCCCTCCACTGTACAAATCCAATAAAAATCCAAAGAGGGTGACTCATTGGAGCAAAACCAAGAGGAGGAGAATTCCGAAGTTGAGAGATGCTCAACTTCCGTAGAAAGGTCCAAGAATCCTCATCCTCAAAGGAGTGCAATCAAAAGAGCAAGGAAGGAGCATATTCCTTGTTTCATGCACAAGAGGATGAAGAAGAAGGTGAATCCTCCACCTCTAGGATTGAGGGGGAGCGACCTTCAGTGGCACCGGATCAAGGAGAAGGAGAAGTCTCTACATCCGGGTCAAGAGAAGAAGAGGATGAAGAAGCTTCCACCTCCACCAGTCGAGACAAATCTATTGGAGGAGCATCATGTTCGGATCAAGATGAAGCTTCTACCTCCGAATCAAAAGGAGAAGATGTCATCCCTACACATGAAGGTATAAACATGTCAATTAAAAATAAAAATCATATTATATGTTTTGAGTGAAGGGAGAATGGGAACTACAAGAGCAAGTGTCCCAACTTGGCCAAGAAGAAGGGCTAAGTGGCACCCAAGGGCAAGGAGAAGCCCAAGGAGACCATCCCCACAACGAAGAAGAGCAAGGAGTACATTGTGTGCTTCTTGTGCCAACAAAGAGGGCATTATCGAAGTCAATGCCCTAAGGGGAAGAAGGTGGTCAAGGCTCAAGGAGGAAGCTCAGTTCAAGGGGGAGCCTCCAAGGTAAAAAGAAAGATAACTTTTATTGAGCCCACCCCTTTAAATTATGGTAAAAGACATGCTAATTCTAATTTATATCATTTCAATGCTATTTACCATGAAAATAGGAGGCATGATAAAGTTAAGGAAAATCACGTAGCTTTTCATGCTAAAACCTCTCAACCTAGGTTTAGAAGGTAGATAGGAATTTAGGCAAGAACCCTAAGGATTCTAGGTATTTGCTTAAGAAAAAGAAAAATCAAGATTTTGGTGAAAAATCTAAGGTTGAGGAATTATGGAAGGAAAATCAAGTCTTGAGGTCAAGACGTGATAAATTAGAGAATACCCTTAGAAAAATCACAAATGGAACACAAGAGTCTAAGGGTAAAAGCCTAGGTTTAGGACAACAAAAGTCATCTAATGGCCATAGAGGTTTGGGATACAAACCTAAGGCTAAGAAGGATGAAATTTCTTACCATAGGGTTCCATATAGTTATGGAACCAACCCTAGGTCTAAGGGTCAAGTCAAAAGTACAAGGGAAGTTATCCCTAGGAGTATTTTTGCAACTAAAGTGACTAAGACTTCTAAGAAGTCTAACAAAGTCACTAAAAATGTCACAAGGGAAGAAATCCCTAGGGTTGACCTAGAAAATATGGCCAAGGCTTCTAAGAAGCCAAACAAGGTCACTAGAAAGATATCTAGAGAAGTTATCCCTAGTGAATACCTAGAGTATCCAAGGAGCACCAATAGGTTTTGGGTTCCTAGGAGCATTTTATCTACCCCATAGATGGGTTAGAGAGTGTCAACTCTAAGAAAAAGGGTAGTTAACCCAACTTTAAAGAAATTGACACTCAAGGAGCATTTTCAAGGTTATTATTAACCTTTGAAAATGAAATGGATTTATGATTTACTCTTTGAAAGAGTAAAATGTGCCAAATTTGAGAAGTATTGATTTTATTTTAAAATGGCACATATTGGGAAAACATAAGAAATACCAAGTTGGGATTTTAGTATTTTCTTAGTGTTACTCTTGTGGAAGAACGAAATATGCCAACATTTGAGGAATAAGTTTAATTTTAATTAGCATAAGTTAATCAAGAGAAGTAGAAATGCCAATTTAGGTTTTGGCATTTTCTTGGAGTGTTTAGAGGGCAATCTAGGTTTAATTTTTAACTTAGCTAAGATTTAAGGACACTTAGATAGGTAATCTAGGTATTTTATTTATGTTAAACCTTACCATGATTGTTTGCTCATTATATGTCATGACATCATAATTATTTTTGCATTCATGACTTACTATGAAAAATATAAAAATACCATGTCATGTCATACATACATCATGTAGTTATAGGAATCTTTCTTTTAAAAGCTATTTCATTTTAATGTATGCCATAACATTATCATGCATTATGTTTATTTCCTTAAAATTAAGGACAAATGACATTTATCAACAAGTGACATCCTAGGTGGATGTTCAATATCCACAAAATACCTAGATGGATATGCATGATCCCTAGACTAGGGCAAAACCAAAATTTTACATCTCACAAAGATCTATAAGATGACTTGTATGTGTTTTGTGCACAGTAGATACAAGTGAGATGTTAGGATGATGAACAAAACTCAAAATGCTGATTTAGTGCATTTCCTTGAGTTTTAAGTTCATCAAAACACATAGTTATGTGTTTTCCAATCATTGGGAAAGCTAATGTACAAGTTATGTATATTGAGACCAAGGAATATGGTTGGAAATTGGTTTTGAAAATGTTTGTAAAATGATTTTGGAAAACCTTGGTGAAGGCTATCTTTTGATAGTAATCATCATTGAGTAGTTAGACACAAACTTGAAGAAAACACTAAAGTTTTTGCAAGTTTTCAAGTTTGTGTCAATCTTTGAAAATATGATGTATTTTCATAAAAAATTATTTTTCCATGATAAAGTATACCCTAAATAATGTCTACACAAATTTTCACGATTTTTAGAATTTTGTAGAATTTTCTAGGAGTTTCTGAAGTTGACTGAAATGAAATTTCAACAACTATCAGACCTCAATCGATCACCCGATCGATTGAAGGGTCTCAATCGATTGGGCGATCAATTGAGAGCAAGCTTCTCGTGAACAGAAGCTTCCTAGATCGATCAACCGATCGATCCAGCCCTCCTGAATCGATCAGTGGATCGATTCAGCATGGTCCGATCGATTGGGACTCAACTCCAATCGATCGAAGCTGCTGATTTTGGCTGGGAAAGCCTGATTTCAGTATTTTTGAACCATGGTTAGTCTAGGTAACCATTCCAAACCCCTCAAAATACATTTTTATACATAAAAAGGGTGTTTTCATGTTGAAAACAAGGATGAATTGGTTAAGGGAGACTAAGTAGAAGTTTACATTTAGGTTGATTCAAATTTTGAACTTTTGAACCTCAAAATTTCTAAATTTGGGTTTCCTAAAGGTTTAGGGATTCCAAGTCATTGTTGGTGCAATGACAGAAGGTACGACCATGCCTTTAGGGGGAGATACTCTTTAAAGACATGAAAACTATTTTTCATAAACCTTGGAAGGTGGTTAACCTTCTTTTAAGAACATGCTCAAGGTTGAGTGTTTGAACTTTAATGGGGAGTGGATATCTTCATTGTTCAAGTGGTTCAAGTTGGTATATGCTCATGGATGAGCATTCGATACAAATGAAGGGTATGGGACCTTCATTTGGATTTTTGGACCTTTTTAAGGCTCAAGGGCGAGCATTGATGATAATGAAGGGTATGAGACCTTCATTATCATGTTGATCACAACGAGTGAAGTTGTGAACAACGAAGAGAAACTCTTCCGAGGGAGAGTTTTCAACAAGTGAATTTGTTGATGTGTGCCCAAAGATGAGGCATGTAGGGATTTGATGTGTGCCAATAGGGGGAGAATGAAAGGGTTTAAGTTAGGCCTTCATTATCTAAGAGAGAGTTTGCCTTCTTAGGGGGAGAATGTAGGGTTTAACTTACGTCTTCATTACCTAGTAGCATGAAGAAAGTTGAGGCTATGGGAATTAGCCTAACTTAAATGAGGTAATGAGGTATTGTCAAACATCAAAAAGGGGGAGATTGTTGGTGCAATATCCCACAGGTCAAGGTTGACCTGGTTGACCAAGATTGAGTCTTGGTTTGGGTTTCGATGTTTGACAATACAAGACTTCAATGATATGGACAAGTGCAGGTGCAGTTGTTTATCTGGGGAGATTGTTTGGTGCAATTCCCCTCTGATCAGGGTCTGATCAGGTTGATTGAAGAAGAGTCAAGTAGGTCAAGGTTGACCAGATACTTGACTGGGAAGTCCTAACTAGGATGTTAGGCAGAAGGAAAATCCTGGTGAGTGAAGCCGGGTGAAAGTCCTAGTGAGTGAAGCTATGCAGAGTGAAAGTCCTAGTGAGTGAAGCTAGGCAGCATGAGAATCCTGGTGAGTGAAGCCAAGTGAAAGCCTTGGTGAGTGAAGCCAGGCAGATGGAAAGTCCTAGTGAGTGAAGCTAGGCAGTTGGAAGTCCTGGTGAGTGAAGTCAGGCAGATGAGAAGTCCTGGTGAGTGAAGTCGGGCACGGGGAAAGTCCAAATGGGTCAAGGTTGACCAGACATCTGGTGAAAGTCCAAGTAGGTCAAGGGATTGATCGGATACTTGGCACGAGGAGAAAAGTCCAAGTGAGTCAAATGGATTGACGAGACACTTGGTGAGAGAGTCCTAGCAGGTCAAAGGTGACCGGATGCTAGGTATGATGTATCAACAGGTCAAGGTTGACCGGATGTTGGTTTGAGGGGCTTGGGACTTGGTTTTGGGTAAAAACCAGCAGCTGGATAGATCAGCCGATCGATTGGCTGGAGCCCAATCGATCGGCTGATCAATTGGGGAGTCCTCGCGAGAAGCCTTCGTCCCAATCGATCAGTGGATCGATTGGGAGGCAGTCGCGAGCGCACAGAAGCCTGCTGGATCGATCAGTCGATCGATCCAGAGGCCCCAATCGATCAGTGGATCGATTGGGAAGTTGTGATTTGTCGCGATAAGCCCTGGATCGATCCGTTGATTGATTCAGGCAAATTCCTAGAGCACAGAGGCACTCTGGATCGATTGATTGATCGATCCAAAGCCTCCCCGATCTATTGGGAGCAATCCAATCGATTGGGATCCGACCGTTGGTGTCGTATTTAGCTGCAAGCGTTCGATTCCTTCGGTAGAGAACTCAAGCGCTTCACCGATTCATCTTAGATCCTTGACAGCAACTCCACAGCTCTCTCCTCCAGATCGCCAGTTCTTAAAGGTTTTTGGAGGCTCTTCCAAGTCAAGAGGCGGATCAAAAGCAAGAATAAGAAAGCTAGGGTTAGGGTTTCTTGTATTCATTGTAAGCTTTGCTTATACTTTTGTTCCCTTTCCTTTCTTTCTGTATTGAGAGTCTTGTAGGGCTTCTCCGCCTTCGATGGTTACCGAAAATGAGTGTTTATTAGTGGAGGTGTGTGTGTGAGTGCGTGGATCCTTGGACTAGTCACCTCCTTTGGAGGTGGATACCAAGTAAATCTACTTGTTAGCGTTGTGTGTGTTGTTTCTTGTATATTTCCGCTGCACATCTTTGAAGAAACAAGCAACGCCGACCACGAGCACGAGACGAGCTATTCACCCTCTCCCCCCCCCCCCTCTTTAGCTACATTTTCGGTCCCAACAAAGATCTAAGTGCAACTTTGGGATAACTAAAGTGAAATACCTTGGTCATATTATAAGCCAAAAGGAGTAGCTACTGATCTCTCAAATGTGCTAGTTATGAAGGAGTGGCTCTCTCCAAATAATATCAAGGCATTACGTGATTTTCTGTGTCTCATAAGTTATTATTGTAAATTTGTAAAAAAATTATGGAAAGATTAGTACTCCCCTAATAGCTTTATTAAAGAAAGATGCATTTAAATGGTGTTCTGAAGCAGAAAAGGCATTCCAGAATTTAAAGGAGGCTATGATGACAACACTCATTCTTGCACTACCTAATTTCAATAAGCAATTTGTCATTGAAATTGATGCATCTAGAGTTGGAATCGGAGCAATACTTATGCAATAAGGACAACCATTAGCTTTTACTAGCAAGACATTATCTCCTCTACATCAACAGATATCTATTTATGACAGAAACATTGGTTATCATATATGTCGTTACAAAATGGAGACCCTATCTTCTTGGTTGACGTTTTCAAATATGAATTGACCATAAGAGTCTTAAGTTCATCTTGGATCAACGTACCTTAAATATGGATCAACAAAAATGGATTAAGAGGCTCTTGGGATATGATTATAAAATCGTTTACAAGAAGGGAATGGAAAATACAGTAGCTGATGTTTTATCTTGCCTTTCTAACCAAATAGAGTTCACTGCTATATCTTTAGTAACTTGCAAAAAACTTGGACAATATAAAAAGAGAGCCAAAGGAAAATTCAGCAGCAGACTCTCATCCAAAACATATTACAAAATTCATCACCAAAATCCAACTATTCTTGGGATAGAGAAATTTAACAATATAAAAACATAATCTTCCTTCCAACAAACTCAGCTGAAAAAGGAGTAGTATTACAGGAATTTCATTCTTCAACAATTACAGGGCATTCTGACTTCCTACGCATGTATAAACGGATTTCAATAGCTTTCTATTGGAAAGAAATGAAGAAAGACATCAAAAATTTTGTTGCTGAATGTAATGTATGTCAAAGAAACAAAGGAGAAAATATAGCAAGATCAGGTCTTCTTCAACCCCTTCCTATACCTGAACAAATATGAACCGATATTTCCATGGATTTCATAGATGAGTTACCCACTTCACAAGGACAAACCACTATCATGGTGGTCGTTGATCGTCTCACAAAATATGCCCATTTTTGTTCATTATCACATCCTTATACAACTACTCGTGTTGCTCAAGCATTTGTTAACCATATAATTAAACTACATGGGCTACCAAGATCTATTGCCACTGATAGAGATCCAGTATTCACAAATAAATTTTGGATAGAATTATTCCAATTGCCAGGCATTAAACATAATTTTAGCACATCCTACCATCCACAGTCTGATGGACAAACAGAGATGGTTAATCAATGTTTAGAGAAGTATTTATGTTTTTTAACTGGTGATAGACCCAAGGAGTGAGTTCGTTGGCTTTCATAGGAAGAATGGTGGTACAATACGACCTACCATTCAGCTACTAAGATTACCCCATTTGAGGCCATTTATGGATGTGTGCCACCCACAATTAGCTCATACACACATGGATCAACAAATGTGCATCAAGTTGACCAAAACCTATGCACAAGGGACCAAATATTGCAACTTTGAAAAACAACTTATGCAATGCATAAGCAAGAATGGAGCAATTGGCTGACAAACATCGTTCGGAAAGAGAATTTATAATAGGAGATTGGGTTGTTCTAAGACTTCAACTATACAAATAAGTTTCAATTCGTCCTTCAACCTCTATGAAGTTATCATTGAAATTTTATGGCCCTTATAAAGTGATAAAGTGTATTGGAATGGTTGCTTATCGCTTGGAGCTTCCACAAGATTCTAAAATACACCCTGTATTTCATGTGTCTTGTCTAAAAAAGAAATTAGGCGATAAATTTACTCCTCAACAACACCTTCCTAAAGTGAATTTAGATGATGAAGTTAAGTTTCAACCTTTTGCTATTTTAGAAAAGATTCTTTACAAATTTTAGAAAAGAGACTTGTAAAGAAGAGAAAAGAGACTTGTAAAGAAGAACAATCAATCGATGATTAAACTATTAATTCAGCGGGACAACTTATCTATCGATGATGCAACATGGGAGTTATATAATACAATTCAAGAAATTTTTTTAGAGTTTATTGCTAAACAACCTTGAGGATAAGGTTATTTTGAATGGTGGTGGAATGATAGGATCCTTTAATGAATCTATTCAAATAAATCTTTTAACTTTATTTTCTTTTCTAAAGATAAGTTTAGACATTTTCCTTCTCTATGATAAGTTAGACCTTTTCTTTTGAAAATATATTTTATTTCATTTTTCTTTTAAACCTTTTCTTTTGAAAAGGTAGTTTAGATGTTTATTTAAAGAGACGTTATGTAATTTTGGAAGACAAGTAATTTCCTTTTTAATTAATCAATTTTACTTGATTATTAGAGGTTAATCCTCTCTAAGTGATCTCCCTATCCCCCCTTTTATTTTTTTCCTTCGATTTTTTCATGCAATAAACCATGGGTTCCTATCAAGAAACCCCTTGGCGGCCTCCGCAGAGAGTCATCCCTCCTCCTCAGATCAGCCACTAGGGTATTGATCTTTTGAGGCGATCCACACCTGGACAAGGTGGAGACTGTAGGATCGAAAAGAATTTAGATATCTCCACAATGACATGATATTGTCCACTTTGGGCCTAAGCCCTCATAATTTTGCTCTTGGGCTCTACCCAAAAGGCCTCATGTCAATGGAGATATCTTTCTCTTATAAACCCATGATCTTTTTCCATGTGTTTTCAATATGGGACTATGTTTGCAACCTTGCAACCCCAACAATCCCCCCCTCAAACAAAGGACCATGGGCTTCCCACGTCCGATCCTTGACCCACCAGGTCTTCCTGCCCCTCGGTCTACCCGACCTACTAGGACTTCCTGCCCCTCGGTCTACCCGACCTACTAGGACTTCCTTGCCTAGCCGCAACTAGGACTTCCTGCCCCTCGGTCCACCCGACCTACTAGGACTTCCTGCCTGGTGTCTGGTCCTCTTGATCCAAACATAGGAGCCCCCACTTTCTTTGTTCGAGGTCAATATTGTACTCACATGGTTCAATTAGACCATAGCTCTTGTGCACAGTCGGTGGTTAAACCTTCTGGCAGTCCGGGCTCTAATACCAATTGTAGGATCGAAAAGAATTTAGATATCTCCACAATGACATGATATTGTCCACTTTGGGCCTAAGCCCTCATGATTTTGCTCTTGGGCTCTACCCAAAAGGCCTCATGTCAATGGAGATATCTTTCTCTTATAAACTCATGATCTTTTTCCATGCGTTTTCAATATGGGACTATGTTTACAACCTTACAACCCCAATAGAGATCATCTCCGCGTAGAGGTTGAGATTGACGTAGTACCACTGCTCATTTTGGGCCGCAGCAAAAGCTTTCAAGGCGAGGCGGCTTTTGGGCAAGGTTGAAGGTCACAGGATTGAGGATAAGGGATTGATTTTTTTTTTTTATCCCGTGAAATGATTATAGATTTTAATTCATTAAGTGTGAAATAAAAATCTATAAAACATTGGATATATATATATATATATATTTTAAAGAGGCTATAAAATAAAGTTTATTGATAATATTTTTTAGAAATCGTTGTTATAGATACTATAAAGATGTTCACACATAACATTTTTTAAAATCCATTATTTTGGAAAATAAATAAAAATAGACAATGATTATTAGAAAAAGTGTTATTTTGATTAAAAATAACATAAATAATAAAAGTGTTATTTTGATTAAAAAATAACATAAATAATGATTTTCAATAAAAAAAAATAACATTTGTTTTAAATATTGTCTTTAAATGTTTGCCTATATATTTTTTTCCTTGTACAATGCTGCTCAGCATTGCCACCAACCTACAGCCTTCAATTCCTGCAAAACCAACCTGCACGTGCTGAAACAGCCCCTTCCAGCTACTGTTCTGTCTTGTTGTGCACCAGCCTTTTCCTCTCCTGGTCAGGGAAGCCTCCGGTGATCGCCGCAAAATGTTGAGAAGTGGAGAACGGCAGGTTTTGCACCAGAAAACTCCACACCACAGCACCTAGCAACAAGCAATGGCATAGACAGGGCTGGGCTTTATAGGCTCCAGCCCAGTACAACCCAACAAGCAGCCCAATAATTTTATGCCTCAATTTGTTTATGGTATAGACAAGGCTGGGCTTTGTTGGGCTCCAACACAGTGCAGCGCAGCAATTTTACACTTCAATTTGTTTAAACATGACATATTTAAGAATAAATTGCTACATGTTTAAGAATAAATTGGCACCTATTTAAACATGACACCCATTTAAGAATAAACATGGCACCTATTTAAGCCTAGTTTTTTTAGCCTAAGGCAGTTGAAGATCTTGGCTACGCCTTTGGCAACAAGCAAAACAAAAGTAAACTGTTTGAGGAAAGAAAACTAGTTGAGGGAGAGGGAAAGTACCATGAGTATAGATGGAGAACATAGTCCTCCACCAACCAAACGTTGCTGCCCACTCCAACTCTTGCTCTCACCACCTCGGGGAGCCTTGCCTATCGTTAGGAAAGCCTCCAAACTACACCACAGGAGCCACCACCTTCTCCGAGAACCACCACCAAACAAGTCTAGAGAAAGCACCACCACCACTTACAAGATTGTTGGGCGCGTGCAATTTACTGCACAAATAAAGGGAGAGTGGACGTTACTTGCACACTCATCTTCCCCAATAATGTGCAATTAACTGCACACTTTACTTCCTCATCTTGGCATATATATTCACCCAAGTAAATTCAAAAAAAAAATCATAAGAGAGAGGAAGAACAAGGTGGGATTTGGTTTGTGAAAGAGTGAAGGGCTCTTCGCTCTTGTAAGCGCTCATCCGACAACAAGCTCGAAGAATACTAGATTTGTCATCGTCAATCCACTGTAAGTGTTTACAGTTTACAGATTTCATATTTCGATATTTCATATTTTAGAATTCTACAAAGATCCCTCACCTCCGAAGGGAGGGGGAAACTACATGACTGTCGGAAGAGCCACTCAAGGCCTCCTAGCTAACTCCTAACCGCTTCCCTCTAGTAATCCTAGTGAGAAGTGTTGGAGCAATCCTAATGGTCTGTGTGACCATGTGTTTTGGTGTTTAGGTAAAAAGTTTAAGTTAGATTTATCCTTGTTATTTGATATGTGTATGTGAGTGTGCAGGTTTGCAAGATACACATATGACTCAGCTTGATGGCTTCGGATCCGGTGAAGGACGGAGCATCCGAGGGACCGTGGACAAGGCAGCAAGGATAAGGGTCGAGGGAAGTGACTTCGAGGCATATGCGAAAGATGGCATTGGGGACGAGCCGCGGGCTTGGATGCATCCGAGGGGCAAGAGCCAAAATAAGTAGGCTTGAAGGCTAGAGGTTAAGACTGCAAAGAAGAGTCAAGTGAGTCGTGAGGGTATGAGTGCATGAGAGATTGTACTCATGGAAAAATCCAAGGAGGGGGGCGGGTACTGTAGCAGTCAACGACATTGTAGCAGTTACTGTAACAATCGATTGGTGCACTGTAGCAGTCGACTAGTAGAGAACCGTTGGGCTAGCACCAGCTGACTGGTGCAAGGACCAGTCGACTGGTAATGATAAAACAACAGGGTTATTTTCTTCCAAGCTCTATAAGAAGGAGCTTGGGATGGCCAGCCAAGGTGACGAAATTAGACTTGGTTAAAGCCTAATTAGTAGTCATAAGAGTTCTCAAATAATTGTGTAATCCAAGAGGTCTTGGTGAGTTTGTGGTGAGGTTTCTCCACCCACAAGGAGCGACTTGAGCTAGCCAGAGTCTCCGGGGACTAATCCACCGACGGATTGAGGGATCATCCACCTTATGGACAGCGGTGGAGTAGGAGCAAGTTATCTCCGAACCACGTTACATCGACGTGTATTGGTTTGCATTTCTTTCTTGTTTATATTTGTATTCGTATTTGTATTTGTTATTGTATTTCTGCTTGCGCACTAACAAATACCTAGGAAGCTATCAATTTGGGGGTGTCGTCTATCCAACCCCCCTTCTAGCCGATCGCAAGATCCCCTACAAGTGGTATCAGGGCGAGGACGCTCTCCTTCAGATTAACTGCCGAGAAAGCAAGTATGACCGGCTTGATTGAACCAGCGAAGTTTGAAGGCGGAGGCTTATGGGACATCACCTTTTGGATGATGAAGATGGAGGTCTTCTTCGACACAGATTGGGACACCATGATGGTGGTCAAGGAGTCGTTCGAAGTTCTGAATGACAAGAAAGGGAAGAAGCTTCAACCACGATATTGGACGGAGGAGCAAACCACACGATCAAAGGCAAATTCAAAGGTAAATTCTATTTTGATTGATATTTTGCCTAATGATGTGATGAGTCGTGTAGGTGAATACGAGAATGCTCACGATTTATGGAGCAAGATAAAGAAGGTTCAATGGGAAGAACCTATGCCTACACAAGAAGAAGAAGAGTCCAAGGAGATGAGTTCAATTGCTCAAGGAGAGGAGGTGGAGCAACCGGAAGTTGAGTCATGCTCAACGTCCGAGGAGGAGAAGGAGGATAAGGAAGCATCATCAACATCCTCAAGGGTTAAAGAAGAATCCAAGATGGATGAAGAAGAAGTCTTGGAGGTTAACCTAGTGAGCACCTCCACTGAAGCAAAGTTAAAGGACCACATTATGTGCTTCGGGTGCAATGAGAAGGGACACTACAAGAGTAGGTGCCCATTAAGTAAGAAAGAGGTAACTCCTAGACTCAATTCAATTCCTTTATAATCTAACTTGAGTTGTAGGAAAAAAAAGGAGAAGAAGCACATTAGATGCTTCACGTGTGGTGAAAAAGGACATTACCACACCAAATGCCCAAGGAAGAAAGAGCTCAAGAAGTTGGAGCATTTGAAGAAATGGAAGGAGAAGAAGAGGAGATCAAGTCAAGGGGGAGCATCAAGGGTAAAGGAGGTATACCCTAACTTGAAATATAATTCAAATTCTTATATTCTCATGCATGTTAGGAAAAATAATGATTATCATTATGTAGAAATGAAAATTTTTGGATTTAGATATCATGATAGGAATAGGGTAATTATAGATCATAACCCTAGGAGAACCATTCATGATAAATCTAGGCATGATAGACCTAAGGAGAATCTAGGCAAAAATCCAAAGAAGGAAAGACATATGCCTAGAAAAATGGGTAGGTCTAGGAATATCCATGGTGGGCATGTTGACTCTAGGTTTAGGAACCTAGAAAGGAAAAATCAAGCTTTGAAGTCAAAGCTTGATAATTTAGATAAATTCCTTAAGAGATTCACTATCGGATCTAAGGGTTTAGATATGATGCTGGGTAGCCAAAGACCCAATAATAATAGATCAGGTTTGGGATACCGATCTAATGTTTCCAATGCCAAGGAAAAGTCTTATGCTAGGGTTGCATATGACTATAGCAAGGAGAAGCCAATAAATGGAAAAAGAAAGTCATTTAAAGGTAAGGTTAAATTAACCAAGGACAAGGTGTCCAAGGTTAAGAAGGTTAGTTTTGTAGGCCAAGTGTCACCAGAGGTGCACCGATGTGGCCTAGCAATTGTAGATGAGTCACTTAGGGAGGTGACTAAGGATAAGGGATCTAGGGGGAGCTCAAAAAGTCAAATTGGGGCCCATGGCCAATGGATCTCAGGTAGGTACTACTTGGGAGTCTAGAGAAGTCATGGAGTGTGTCAAATGGTTTGAAGATGTACTTGAGTCTCAAACCTAGGAATTTGACACACATGGTTTGTGTTTCATGCAAGAAATATGATATTTGGGGTCATATAGCATAATAATTGGTTTTAGATGTATAGATTCCATATAAACCAATGCTAGAGATGCATTATGGGTTGGTATGGGCAAATACATCAAGAGGAAGCCAAAACTAGATCTTTAGGTCAAGGTTCAATTGAACCATTTAGCTAGCTTTGAATTTTGTGTCAATTTTGGGATTGGTGATAGATACATTTTTTAATGTATTTTTTCCAAGTAGACACTAGTAAAATAGATCTCTCCACAAAATTTGGGAATTTTTGGAGGTCTGTGGAATTTCTGGTGCATTTCTGAAGTTGGTCAGAAAAGATTGATTTTTTTTCAGAAATAGGGTACCAGTCAACTAGTACATATACCAGTCGACTGGTAACAATATTTTTGAGCACAAAATGTCTCTATAAGCTCATTTTGCTGATACCAGTCGACTGATACCAACCTGATAGTATTTTCCAGCACTGTTCTTGATCATGTCAACTCGTTTAGATGTATAGGATCCATGGAGGATAAATACATGAGTTTAGGGTCAGTTTGGATGACAAGTTTTCAATAATTGGGATATTATTAAAGAGCTTTTTGAATGTTAGGTAAAGGGGGAGAAGTAAGGTTTAGTTGGGAAAACCTTAAGTGCCTTTGCATAGGGAACCTTATGATAGGTTCTTAAATATCCCTGTAGGAAAATCCTAGCTCATTGGGGAGCTCAGGTGTAGGGGGAGCCTTGGGATAAGTTCCAATACATGTTGCATTTTGTTTCGGCAGTGTAAGTCTAAGTGTGTAGCATTGGCAACGTAAGTCCATTCAGCAGTGTAAGTCTAAGTGTGTATCCTTGGCAACATAAATCCATTCATTGTTAACATGTTTATTTGCTATTATGTTTTCCCTAACTTAAACGTATTGCTAAACATCAAAAAGGGGGAGATTGTTGGAGCAATCCCAATGGTCCGTGTGACCATGTGTTTTGGTGCTTAGGCAAAAGGTTTAAGTTAGATTTACCCTTGTTATTTGATATGTGAATGTGAGTGTGCAGATTTACAAGATACACATATGACTCAACTTGATGGCTTCGGGTCCAGTGAAGGACGGAGCATCCGAGAGACCGTGGACAAGGCAGCAAGGATAAGGGCTGAGGGAAGTGACTTCGAGGCATACGCGAAGGATGACATTGGGGACGAACCGCGAGCTTGGATGCATCCGAGGGACGAGAGCCAAAGGAAGTAGGCTTGAAGGCTAAAGGCCAAGGCTGCAAAGAAGAGTCAAGTAAGTCATGAGGGTACGAGTGCATGAGAGATTTTACTCAGGGAAAAATCCGGGGGGGGGTACTGTAGCAGTCAACCGGGGGGTTGTAGCAGTCAACGGGTACTGTAGCAAGCAACGATACTATAGTAGCTATTGTAGTAGTTGACTGATGCACTGTAGCAGTCAACTGGTAGAGAATCATTGGGTTGATACCAGTCGACTGGTGCAAGGACCAGTCGACTGGTAACGGTAAAACAGCAGGGTTATTTTCTTCCAAGCTCTATAAGAAGGAGCTTGGGATGGTCGGCGAAGGTGACGAAATTAGACTTGGTTAAAGCCTAATTAGTAGTCATAAGAGTTCTCAAGTGATTGTGTAATCCAAGAGGTCTTGGTGAGTTTGTGGTAAGGTTTCTCCACCCACAAGGAGCGACTTGAGCTAGCCGGAGTCTCCGGGGACTAATCCACCGACGAATTGAGGGATCATCCACCTTACGGACAGTCGTGGAGTAGGACTAAGTTATCTCGGAACCACGTTACATCGATGTGTATTGGTTTGCATTTCTTTCTTGTTTATATTTGTATTCATATTTGTATTTGTTATTATATTTCCGCTTGCGCACTAACGAATACCTAGGAAGCTATCGATTTAGGGGTATCGTTTATCCAACCCCTTTTCTGTTGGGGCAATTTCCTTTGGTCAAGTTTGACCAGTTTGACTAAGCTTGAGTTGAGTCAAGCTTGAGTTGGGATTTGAGTTTTGATGTTTGACAATATAAGGAGATTGGCAATATAAGGAGATTGTTGGAGCAATCGTCCGGTTATGGAGATAGTCAAAGGGTTGACTAGGTTGATAAAAAGACAAGTCAAGTAAGTCAGGGATGACAGGAGAGTTGACAGGATAAGTCCTAACTGGAGGTTAGGCGTCTGGAAGTCATAACTGGAAGTTAGGTAGTGGTAAAGTCCTAGTGAGGAGCTAGGCAGGGGAAAGTCCTGGTGAGGAGCCAGGCAACGGGAAAGTCCTAGTGAGGAGCTAGGTAGGAGAAAGTCCTGGTGAGGAGCTAGGCAATTGGAAAGTCCTGGTGATGAGCCAGGCAATTGGAAAGTCCACATGTGATCTTGGCAAGGTAAGTCCTAGTGTGACTTGGCAAGGAGAACTCGACAACTAGGATGAGGCCGAAGGAAGCTCTTGAAGGCAAGGCATGAAGGATGGGGAGATATATGAGGGACGCAAGGATGATGGAGGAGGCTAGAAGGCTAATTCGAGGTTGGTCGGGTGTGGCCAAATGCTAGGTATGGAGACCCAACAGGTCACGGTTGACCAGGAGTTGGGTTGGAGATTTTGGACTTGAGTTTGAGTCAAGTTCAGGCTGGTCAATCGATCGGGCGATCGATTGAACCAGGGTCCAATCGATCGGCTGATCCGATTGGAGTGTGCTGCGAAGGAAGGAATGACCCAATCGATTGGTCGATCGATTGGGACCATAATTCGCGAGCACAGAGGCCTTCCCAATCGATCTGGCGATCGATTGGGAGCTGTCGATCGATCAGCCGATCGATTGGGCAGAGAACTCGCGCGATCGCGAGAACATAGAAAGCGTCTGAATCGATCCACCGATCGATTCAGATTGTCCCAATCGATTGGCCGATTAATTGGGATTCGACCGTTGGGCAGGATACAGGTGATGGACGGTTGCGATGGAGCGGTGATGATGTGGCAATTGATTGGGGATGGATTGGATCGATTGGGAGCACTGTTTAAAGCCTTAGCGGAGCATTTTCTCCATAGATCTTTTGTGATTTGTTTCCTGCAAGCTTACAGCGACTTTCTCCGATCTTCACGGCCAGTTCTTGAAGGCTCTTAGGAGTGTTCTCTCAAGGTTCAAGAGGCAACAACAAGCACAAGTAAGCAAGAAGAGAGTGTCTTTACGTGTATTTGTAATTCTTCTTCTTGTATTTTTGTGTGTATTGTTGTGTGAGTTTGTACGAGGCTTCTCCGCCTTCGGCTACGACCGAGAAGGAGTTATTCATAGTGGAGATGGCATGTCGTGTGTAGATCCTTGGATTAGTCACCTCATCTTGAGGTGGATACCAAGTAAATCCTAGTTGTTAGTGTTGTGAGTGTTTGTGACTTTGTATTCCGCTGCACATTATCAATACGAAGCAAACCGACGCAAGCGCGATAAGCCGCTATTCACCCCCCTCTAGCGGGTACAAAGGTCCCTACAATTGGTATCAGAGCGAGGCTGCTCTTCTACGGACTAACCGCCAAGAGAGAAAGAAGCTAGAGGAAGAAGAAGATGGATTTAGAAGGACCACTCGGATGGGACATTCGAATTCCACCTCCGTATGATAACGAGGACTTCAATTTTTAGAGAACTCGGTTGGAGACATGGTTCCAAATGGATTGGAACCAATGGGTTGTTTTGGAGGACCCATTTTAAGCTCCAACGAACAAGAAGAGTAAATGCCTCCGACCTCGATATTGGACCGAGGAATAAAGGGAGCAAGTGGAGGCGGATAAGGAGGTAACAAAAGTTTTGCTAAATTTATTACCTTCTAATATAATTTTGAGTGTAGGTGAATGCACGAGTGCAAGTGATCTTTGGAAAAAGGTCATTGCCTATCATGAGAACCCCACTCAATTTCAAGGAGTAGATGAGCCTAAGGAGAAGGGCTCATTGGTCCAAGAAGAGAAGGACCAATCCGATGTTGACATAAGGTCAGCATTTGAGGAGAAGAAAGAAGATGAGGAGAGATCATCCACATCTTCAAGAGAGGAAGAGGTGAAAGCATCCACATCCTCAAGAGTTGAAGAAGTGGAAGCACCCATACTCTCAAGAGGAGAAGAAGAAGAAGATGATGCAACCTCCACAATTCAAGCTACATCAAATGGAGAATCAAGCATCATCCCTACAAGCAAAGGTATAGAAACTTCAATTGTAAATAATAAAAACCATATCATTTGCTTTGAGTGTAGGGAGCATGGGCACTACAAGAGTAAGTGTCCCAAATTGGCCAAGAAGAAGGGTCAAGGAGTACCCAAGGACAAGGAGAAGCCCAAGGAGATTGGTTCCACGGAACGCAAGAGCAAGGAGCACATTATGTGCTTCTCATGCAATCAAAATGGGCATTACCGGAGTCAATGCCCTGGGAAGAAGCCAATCAAAGTTAGAGGAGGAAACACAAGTCCAAGGGGAGCTTTTAAGAGCAAACCCAAGGTAAATCTTAATAGTGCAATTCCTCTTAGTCATGATAAAATGCATGTTAGGAATAATTTTTACCATCCTAATGCAAATTATCATGAGAGTAGGAAGCATGATAGCGTTAAGGGAAAATACATTCCTCCTCACACTAGAACTACCACACCTAAGTTTAAGAAGGTAGATAGTAACTTAGGTAATAACTCTAAGGATTATAGATATATGTCTAAAATTAGAAATACTCAAGAATTCAATGAAAAACCAAAATCTAGGGATTTATGGAGTGAGAACCAAGTCTTGAGATCAAGACTTGATAACTTAGAAAGGACCCTAGCAAGAATGGAAAATATTCTTAAGGGTCAAAATGAGTTTAACCTAGGAAAGTCTAGACAAGAGTCATCCAATGGCTATAGAGGTTTGGGATACAAACCTAAAGTCAAGAAGGATGTAACTTCCTACATAGGATTTCATATAGCTATGAAACCAAACCTAGGTCTAGTGGTCAAGCCAAAAATACTAGGGAAGTCATCCCTAAGAGTACTTTTGTCAAGACCAAGGTGACTAAGGCTCCAAAAAGGCCAAATAAAGTCACAAAGAAGGTTACAAGGGGAGGTATCCCTAGGAGTGACCTAGTGGAAGTGACCAAGGCTTCTAAGAAGCCAAGAAAGGTCCTTAGGAAGGTATCTAGGAAAGATATCTCTAGTGAGTACCTAGAGCATCCAAGGAGCACCAATAGGTATTGAATTTCTAGGAGCATATTCTCTACACCCTAGATGGGTTTAGAGAGTGTCAACTCTAATCGGAAGAGTAGTCAACCCAACCTTGATGAAGTTGGCACTTGGAGAGCATTTTCAAGGTTTTACTAACCTTTGAAAATGAGAAGGATTAAGTGTTACTCTTTGGAAAGAGTAAAATGTGTCAAAAATTTGAGAAGTTGAATCAAATTTAACTTGGCACGATTAGGAAAACATAAGAAATACTAAATTGGGGTTTTGGTTTTTTTAGGGTAATTAAAAGAAAATCTAGGTCCTAATGTAAGATGTTTACTCTTTGGAAGAGTAAAATATGTCAAACTTTGAGGATTTGAACTTAATTTAAATTGACACATTTAGAAAAGGATAAGAAATGTCAAGTTGGGGTTTTGACATTTTCTTAGAAGGTTAAAGGCGAATCTAAGCCTTAATTTGATTTCATTTACTCTTTGAAAAAGTAAAATGTGTCATACCTTGAGGAATTTGTGTAATTTAAAATGACACAAATGCAAAAAGAAATACCAAGTTGGAAATTTGGTATTCTATTGAGGGGTTAAGGGAAAATTTAAACCTTAATCAAATTAATTACTCTTTGGAAGAGTAAGTTGTGCCAAACCTTGAGGAATCACTTCAAAGGTAAGTTGGTACACTTGGAGAAAGGATAAGAAATGTCTAGTTGAGATATTAGTATGTTCTTAAGGGATTAAGAGCAAAATTAAGTCTCAAACTAAATGTTTGATCCTTAAAGAGAGTGATATGTGCCAAACAAATATTTGAAGATTGAATTCTTGATTTCAATTGGCACAAATAGAAAAGGGGTAAAAGAAATATCAAGTTGGGTTTTGGCATTCCTTCAAGAGATAAGCAATCTAGGCTTAATTTTAAGGTTTTAGCTAAGGTTTAAGGATACTTAGATAGATTATCTGGGTATATTTTATTTATGCTAAAATGCCATGATTGATTGCATATTATATGTCATGACATCATGTGTTACATTCATTTTATTATGAAAAATACAAAAATACCATGTCATGTCATACATACATCATGTAGCTATAGCATGAAAATTGCTTATTTTGATGTATGTCATTGATCATCATGCATTATGTCAATTTTCTTGTAATTAAGGACAAAAGGCATTTATCATGAATGGTAAATATCCCAATTAGTGAGATTATACCAAATGACATTCTAGGTGAATGATCATAAGTCGTATAATGCCTAGATAGATATGCATGATCCCTTAGTTTAGGGCAAAACCAAATATACATCTCACAAGAACTATAAGGTGACTTGTATGTGTTTTAATACACCTTAGATACAAGTGAGATGTTAGGATGGTGAACAAAACTTAAGATGTTGATTTAGTGCATCTTGTTGAGTTTTAGGTTCATCAAAACACATAGTTATGTGTCTTCCAATCATCGGGAAAGGTAATGTACAAGTCATGTGCATTGAGCCCAAAGAACATGGTTGGATATTGGTTTTGAAAATTATTTTAAAATATTTTTGGAAAACTTTGGTGAAGACTATCTTTTGATAGTAATCATCATTGGAAAGTTAGACACAAACTAGGAGAAAACATTGAAGTTTTCAAGGGTTTTCAAATTTGTGTCAATCTTTGAAAATAGGAAGTATTTTTATAGAAAACTATTTTTTCTTGATAAAGTATACCCTAAATAATGTCTACATGAGTTTTCATGATTTTTAGATTTTTGTAGAATTTTTTGGGAGTTTCTGAATTTCGCTGAAATTGGATTTTAGAGAAATCAGAAACCCAATCAATCAGCCATCGATTGGATTAGGTTCAATCGATCAATCGATCGATTGGAAAGCCAATTCCCACGAACGGAAGGGTAGTAAATCGATCAACCGATCGATTGACCCAGTCTGGATCGATCAGTCGATCGATTCAGAGGGAATTTCTGCGAGCAGTAGCTTACGGAATCGATCAATGGATCGATTGAAGTGATTTCAACCGATGAGTCCCAACTTCAATCGATTGGGAAGTCTGATTTTGGCCTGAAAAGCCTGATTTCAGCATTTCAAGTCACTTTGAGTTCCGTTAACCACTCCAAACCCCTTGGAATATATTTGTACACATTTAGGGAGAGTTTTTCATGATGAAAACAAGTATGGATTGGTTAAGAGAAACCAAAGTGAAGTTTAGGATAAGGTTTAGTTTCAATTCTGAATTTTGGAACCTTAAAACTTCAAGTTTTGGTTTTCAAGGGTCATTAATCATTCCTAACCCTTTGGAATATATTTGTATACACTTAGGGGGAGTTTTCATAATGAAAACAAGCATGGTTTGGTTAATGTCGACTTAGGTGAAGTTTAGGTTGAGGTTTAGTTTCATTATTGAATTTTGAACCTCAAAACTTTGTGTTTTAGTTTTCCTAATTATTTATGAACCTCAAGTCATTGTTGGTGCAATGATAAAAGTTTGACCATGTTTTTAGGGGGAGTTACTCTTTAAGAACATAAAAAATCTTTTCAAAGACCTTGGAAGGTGGGCTAAACCTTTGTGTTGGATAATACTCAGGGTCGAGTATTGGGGAGCAATGGAAGATTGGTTATCTTCATTGTTAGGATGATAAATGCTCTCGGATGAGCATTGTGGAGTATATTATTGCTCACAGGGGAGCATTGGATTAATGAAGGGGATCAGACCTTCATTGGTAAAGTGAAAAATGCTCTTGGATGAGCATTGAGAAGAAGATTACTGTTCAAGGGGGAGCATTGAATATAATGAATGGAAATTTCATTGGGAAGTTGATGCATGCTCTAGGATGAGCATTGTGAAGTGAAGTAGAGCTCAAGGGGGAGTTTTAGCGGCAATGAAGACTATGAGATCTTCATTGTGGGGTTGTTAACAACATATGAGGTTGTAAACAACGAAGAGATAACTCTTATGGAGAAGAGTTTGTTTTCTATTTTTGATTTGTGACAAAGGGGGAGAATTGGAGGTTAAGTTAGGCCTTTATCTCAAGCAAGGGGAGTTTTTCCCTCTAGGAAAGGGAGAGAATGAAGGAAACCTTCATTCATGCTTTATCATGGAGGTAAGGCTATGAGATTTAGCCTTGGAGTAAAGAAGAGGTTAAGACTATGGGATTTAGCCTTGGTGTAAAAAAGAGGTAAGGCTATGGGATTTAGCCTTGTGATAAAGAAGAGGTTAAGGCTATGGGATTTAGCCTAACTTAGAGTTATTGTCAAACATCAAAAAGGGGGAGATTGTTGGGGTAATTTCCTTTGGTCAAGTTTGACCAGTTTGACTAAGTTTGGGTTAAGTCAAGCTTGAGTCAGGATTTGAGTTTTTATGTTTGACAATATAAGGAGATTGACAATATAAGG
Source organism: Zingiber officinale (assembly GCF_018446385.1). Classification (NCBI taxonomy): domain Eukaryota; kingdom Viridiplantae; phylum Streptophyta; class Magnoliopsida; order Zingiberales; family Zingiberaceae; genus Zingiber; species Zingiber officinale. Next base: position 76,447,627 of record NC_055999.1, read on the forward strand.
AGATTGCTGGAGCAATCGCCCGATTATGGAGATTGTCAAAGGGTTGACCAGGTTGATAAGAAAACAAATCAAGTAGGTCAGGGATGACAGGAGACTTGACTGGGTAAGTCCTAACTGGAGGTTAAGCGTCTGGAAGTCCTAACTGGAAGTTAGGTAGTGGTAAAGTCCTAGTGAGGAGCTAGGCAGGGGAAAGTCCTGGTGAGGAGTCAGGCAACGGGAAAGTCCTAGTGAGAAGATAGGCAGGAGAAAGTCCTAGTGAGGAGCCAGGCAATTGGAAAGTCCTAGTGAGGAGCCAGGCAATTGGAAAGTCCAAGTGTGATCTTGGTAAAGGAGAAAGTCCTGGTGAGGAGCCAAGCAATTGGAAAGTCCAGACGTAATCTTGGCAAGGGAAGTCCTAGTGTGACTTGGCAAGGAGAACTCGACAACTAGGATGAGGCCGAAGGAAGCTCTTGAAGGCAAGGCGTGAAGGATGGGGAGATATCCAAGGGATGCAAGGCTGATGGAGGAGGCTAGAAGGATAGTTCGAGGTTGGTCGGGTGTGGCCAAATGCTAGGCATGGAGACCCAACAGGTCACGGTTGACCAGGAGTTGGGTTGGAGATTTTGGACTTAAGTTTGAGTCAAGTTTAGGTTGGTCAATCGATCGAGCGATAGATTGAACCAGGGTCCAATCAATCAACTGATTGATTGGAGTGTGCTGCGAATGATGGAATGGCCCAATTGATTGGTCGATCGATTAGGACCATAATTCGCGAGCACATAGGCATTCCTAATTGATCGAGCGATCGATTGGGAGCTGCCGATCGATCAGCCAATCGATTGGGCAAGGAAGTTCTCGCGCGATCACGAGAACACAAAAAAGCATCTGAATCGATCCACAGATCGATTCAAATTGTCCCAATCGATTGGCTGATCGATTATGATTCGACCGTTGGGCAGGATACAGGTGATGGACGGCTGCGATGGAGCGGTGCTGACGTGGCAATCGATTGGGGATGGATTGGATCGATTGGGAGCACTGTTTAAAGCCTTGGCAGAGCGTTTTCTCCGTAGATCTTTTGCGATTTGTTTCCTGCAAGCTTACAGTGATCTTCAGCGACTTTCTCTAATCTTCACCGCTAGTTCTTGAAGGCTCTTGGGAGTATTCTCTCAAGATTCAAGAGGCAACAACAAGCACATGTAAGCAAGAAGAGAGTGTCTGTGTATTTGTAATTCTTCTTCTAGTATTTTTGTGTGTATTGTTGTGTGAGTTTGTACGAGGCTTCTCCGCCTCTGGCTGCGACCGAGAAGGAGTTATTCATAGTGGAGATAGCGTGTCATGTGTGGATCATTGGATTAGTCACCTCATCTTAAGGTGGATGCCAAGTACATCTTAGTTGTTAGCGTTGTGAGTGTTTGTGTCTTTGTATTCTGCTGCACATTATCAAGACGAAGCAAACCGACGCAAGCGCGACGAGCCGCTATTGACCCCCCCCTCTAGTGGGCACAAAGGTCCCTACACTTTCTAGTCGGCCGCAAGATCCCCTACAAGAAGTGAGAACTTCTCTTTCTAGGTTGACTGAGAGCTCTTTCACTGATGTATAATTTACATGATTGAACATTAAAGAGTGTGTGTGCAAAGGAATAAAAGAATGATAACCAAGAGGTGCACCATGACAACGAAATAATTCCTACGTAGGATAAAAAAGAAAGATCCGAAGAGACTTCAACTTCTCAAATCGAGTAACAAACCCCAAGATGGCATTCTAATTAGCGAATCAACGACATCGAGTAGGATAGCTCATGTCCGCATATCAATATGTGCATCTTCACCCATACGGCAATATAATCGACAAAAGCTTGTTCTTGAGGAGTTTTAAGGAGCATGTCGAGTGTGGCAAATTTGGGAACCGCATCCATCCTTATACTCTAGCACATGTTGCGTCAATAAATTCACCTTACGAAACCCCTCGGAGTAAGCAATTTTATGGGTATATTTACTTGATGCGTCGTAAGTCTGAGTGCTTTGATAAGTTCAAAAAGTACAAGGCTGATGTGGAGAAACGTCATGGTAAAAGTATCAAGACACTACGATTTGATCGTGGTGGAGAGTACCTCTTAAGAGAGTTTAGGAGTTACTTGTCAGAGGTTGAGATTCAATCTCAATTGTCTACACCTGATACACCCCAACAGAATGGCATGGCAGAACGAAGGAATATGACTCTTATGAAAATGGTTAGATCAATGATGAGTTATTCAGAATTACCAAATTCATTTTGGGGATATGCTCTAGAAACGGCGGCGTACATTCTGAACTTGGCACCTTCTAAGTCAGTACCCTCTACTCCTATAGAATTGTGGAATGAGCGTAAGCCTAGTTTGAAACACATTCGGATTTGGGGTAGTCTAGCATATGTGCTGAAGGGAGACACTGATAAGTTGGAATCACGTATAGAAGTTTGCTTGTTCGTGGGATATCCTAGAGGAACGAAAGGTGGTTTGTTTTATAGTCCTAAAGATCAGAAGGTCATTGTTAGCATCAATGCCTGATTTTTAGAAGAGGACTATGTAATGAACCACAAGCCCATGAGTAAAATTGTTCTTGAGAAAATAAGAGAGGACACTTCTACTTTAGTACCAACGGTACAAGATGAGATACCACAAGTAACTGCAACACGTGTCACAAATGATGCACAATTACAAGTAGTGTCTCGTTGTAGTGGGAGGGTTGTTAGACAACCTGATAGATTCATGTTTTTGGGAGAGTCTTCGGACTTAATCCCTGGTGAACATGAATTTGATCCCTGGACATATGATGAGGCACTCCAAGATAAAGATACAACATCTTAGCAAAGTACAATAAACTCTGAAATAGAATCTATGCATTCTAATCAGGTCTGGGAGCTTATAAAACCACCAAATGGTGTAAAAGTTATTGGATGTAAATGAGTCTACAAAAGGAAAAGAGGAACAGACGGGAATGTGAAAACCTTTAAAGCAAGGCTTGTTGCGAAGGGGTGTACTCAGAAAGAGGGAATCGATTATGAGGAAACTTTTTCATCGGTAGCCATGCTTAAGTCTATCCGGATTCTTTTATCTATTGCTGCTCATATGGATTATGAGGTTTGGCAAATGGATGTCAAGACAGCTTTCCTTAATGGAAGTCTTGAAGAAAACATCTATATGAAGCAACCAGAGTGATTCATTGCGAAGGGCAAAGAGCATCTTGTATGTAAGCTCAATCGGTCCATTTATGGACTGAAGCAAGCTTCGAGATCTTGGAACATCCGGTTTGATGAAGTGATCCAGTCTCATGGATTCATTCAGTGTTCGGATGAGTCTTGTGTATACAAGAAAAGTGACAGAAACGTGGTGGTATTTCTTGTACTATACGTACATGATATTTTGCTCATTAGCAACAATGTCAAAGTGTTGTCAGACGTAAAGGTATGGATATTCAAGCAGCTTGATATGAAGTGTTAGGATCCTTTGTACTCGGCTAGAGAGGGGGGTGTGAATAGCCGACCCCAATCTTTCGCGTTTCTTCCTACGATTAGGTTAGTGCAGCGGAAATACAACGTAGAAAGAAAAAGGAAGAAGAAATCAAACCTCAACGCAAGGATGTAACGAGGTTCAGAGATGATACTCCTACTCCTCGGCGTGTCCGTGAGGTGGACGAGCCCTATCAATCCGTCGGTGGATGAGCCCCCGGAGAACCGGCTAATATATATACTCCTTCTGGGTGGAGAAACCTCACCACAATCTTTGCAACAGCAATAAGGAGTACAAGAAGAACAGGAAAACAAGAACAACAGGAATGTAAAGACACTTGCTTGCCTCTTGTTGTCGATTGGAAACCAGGTGAAGCAGCAGCTTCTAGGATCCAAACTCAGCTAGAAAACCAGCAGGAAACTCACGCAGAGCTTCAACACAATGAGAGCTCAGCAAAGCTCAAATCACAGTCTCGTGAGGAAGAGAGTTGTTATCTTCTTCGTCTCCTGTAGAGGTCTTATACCTGCACCTGCGAAGAAGACACAGAAGACACAGAATCTAGCCGTTGTGTCGCAACGGCTAGTGTGTGGACCGATCAGGCATCACCCTGATCGGTCTGGGGCTGGTCTGATCGGTCCCCAGACCGATCAGAATAGAGCACAGAGAGTTGCCCAACTCTCTGTGCGTACCCTGATCGGTCCCGTGGACCGATCAGGCTTCCTGCTGATCGGTCATGGGGACCGATCAGGCCCCAGTCTGATCGGTCCCCGGACCGATCCCACCTCTCTGTACGAGAGGTGGCTGTGTCTCTGCTCAACTCTTCTGATCGGTCTCCAGACCGATCAGATGTCTTACAGAACCCTCAAACGTATCGCTGGATCGGTCGGCAGACCGATCCAGAGCTTGGTTTTTGCCCAAACCAAGTCCCAAGTCTCCCAAACCAACATCCGGTCAACCTTGACCTGTTGGTACATCATGCTTAGCATCCGGTCAGTCCCTTGACCTGCTAAGACTCTCCACCAAGTGTCCGGTCAATCCCTTTGACCCACTTGGACTTTTCTCTACACCAGATGTCCGATCATCCCTGATCCATCTGGATTTCCCTTGCCTGGCTTCACTCACCAGGACTTTCACCTGGCTTCACTCACCAGGATTTCCACCTGGCTTCACTCACCAGGATTTCCACACTGCCTAACATCCCAGTTAGGACTTTCCCACTGCCTGGCTTCACTCACCAGGACTTTCCACACTGCCTAACATCCCAGTTAGGACTTTCCCACTGCCTGGTTTCACTCACCAGGACTTTCTACCTGCCTAACATCCCAGTTAGGTCTTTCCCTTGTGCCAAGCTCCCTGCTTGGACTTTTCCAGTGCCAAGTCTCCATACTTGGACTTTTCGCGTTCCCGTGCCAAGCTCCCTGCTTGGACTTCTCCAGTGCCAAGTCTCCATACTTGGACTTTTCGCGTGCCAGGTCTCCATACTTGGACTTTTCAGGTCAACCAGGTCAACCTTGACCTAAGGTTGCACCTACAATCTCCCAACCATCTATTCTTGTCTCACATCAAGAATAGAACTCTCTTACGAGTGTCAAACATCAACATGCAACTCAACTAGGTCAACCTTGACCTACGGTTGCACCAACAATCTTCCCAAGTCAAACATCAAAATACAACTCGAGTCAAGTCACCTCGAGTCGGGTCAACCAGGTCAACCTTGACCTAAGGTTGCACCAACATGAAGGACTTGGAAGAATGTGGACATATTCTTGGGATCAAAGTAATAAGGAATCGTAAGAAAAGGATGTTGTGCTTATCCCAAGCTTCATACATCGATATTATCCTTGCTCGTTTTAGCATGCAAAACTCCAAGAAAGGTTTTCTACCTTTTCAGCATGGAGTACCTTTATCTAAAAAGATGTGTCCTAAGACACCAAAGGAGATAGAGGAGATGAAGGCAGTTCCTTATGCTTCGGCTGTAGGCATCCTACTGTATGCGATGCTATGTACGAGATCGGATATCTGTTTTTCCTTGAGCATGGTTAGCAGATATCAAAGTAACCCAAGACCGAGACATTGGGCTGCCATAAAGCATATATTAAAATATATGAAAAGGACTAGAGATTATATGCTCGTTTACCAAGAAGATAATTTGCTCCCTGTGGGTTACACGGATTCGGACTTCCAATCAGATAGGGGCAGTACTAAATCAACCTCGGGGTATGTGTTTACTTTGGGAGATGGAGCTATAGAATGGAGGAGTGTTAAGCAGAAATACGTTTCAGACTCCACTATGGAAGCTGAGTATGTGGCAGCCTCTGAGGCAGCCAAAGAAGTTGTATGACTTAGAAACTTCTTGATGGACTTAGATGTGATTCCTGGTTTGCCCAAAGTTATCACAATTTATTGTGATAACAGTGGTGCAGTAGCAAACTCGAAGGAACCACGAGCCCATAAGGTAAGTAAACACATTAAGCGCAAGTACCACCTGATACGAGACATCGTAAAACGAGGAGAGGTTGTTGTCACCAAGATTACATCAGTAGATAACCTGGCAGATCCTTTCACTAAGGCCCTTTCACCAAGAGCTTTTGAGGGGATGAGAATCAGATGTATGACAGTATAGTCTTTTAGTATAAGTGGGAGATTGTTGGGATGTATACTATAAGTCTAGCTTTAGTATGAACAATTGTTTTGAAATATTTTGAAATGAGAATCACTTTGGTCAAATGTTTGCATTTTATATTTATATATGTCAATGCAATTGTCTATTTAATTTATATTGTAGATACCATGGTGTGTGGTACCACATAGAAGATCATGTTATCAATTCCTTATAAATTATAAATAGTAGCTCATAATCAAGATGGATTGGGATAAACCATTGGAAGGGTTGTAGTGTAATTTGGTATTAGTCTGTCTTGACAATTAAATTACACTAGTACACTATGTGTGTATTGAGCAGGACAGTTTGAGGTTGTTTGATTGTACTGACTACATAAAAGAACAAAACCTCTGTTATTATGGATGTGTGTTCTCTTAATCCCTATATAATAACAAGCATGTATACTTAGTATTTATTTCTTTAACTTATCAATGGGTGAGATTTATTCATTAAATCAATAAGCCCGATGAGTTGGGAAATAATACTGTTTATATAGTGTGTTGTTGATTATAGAAGGAATTTGTGTCCTAATTATTTAAGCTGATGATGTCTCCTTGAGGAGCTTATAAGGATTATCATGTAAACCCTGCAGGTCGACTTAGTCCGGCATAATAATAAAGTTGAGTGGTACTACTCTTGGAATCAGATGTTAATTAATTGAGTTGTCAGTAACTCATTTAATTAACGGACATATGATATCTTAAACACAGGGAGATTAACGCACTCATGATAAGAAAGAGCCCATATTGTAATATGAGATTAATGCGGTAGTTCAATAATAACCCTTTAGTGGTATGAGTTATTATTGATGGACTTGAGTTGAGTGTTCGGACCGAACACAGAAAGCCTAAGCCCATCAAGAGGCCTAAACAAATTCCTCCTCTAGGTCCCTGTTGTAGCCTCTATATAAAGTCTCGCATCCACCCATGTAATGCCCGCCCTTCCTCTTGCCGTGGCACGACAAGGGCGGCGCTACGCGAACATACATACATGCATATGAAATCATTGCAGCGGAAGAAATTTTTTTAATAATTTAATCATATAAACAAAACATGTGAACATGCTAGCATTTAGGCATATAAAATTTGATTATTTTTTTCTATCTATTACTTGAAACATGATACATGCTTGTTTAACTAGATCATAAAGCTTACTAAATAAGGGGAAAACTAAACATGTATATTGTTCTCTAGAGTTCATGATAACTAACAATTCTCTAATTAAACAAGTACTTAACATTTAAAGGTTTCATGGAACAGAAGAGAGTATAAGTTCACATTAAGCATTCAACCATCCAAACAAGTTCAAGATAATATCAAGTAGCAACCATCAAAAAGTATCAAATAGGAAAGATAAGTTAACATGCAGAACTAAGAATATGCACAAGTCCTAAAACACAAAACAGATTTCTTCCACCATGCCACTGCCACACACATCTTTACCCTTCCTGCTGCTACCTTTAGTTTAGCCATGCTTTTCCCTTTTCTTCAGTACAAGGAAAATAAAACTATAAGCACATAGGCTTAGTAAGATCCTTTCCTACTCACAAAAGCCATAAACCATGAATTAAACATGGAGTAGTAATATATTCATTTAACCACATCTAGATTTCACCTTTCATGTTAGCACGAGGTAGTGTCATATTCATTTAGGCAAATCATAACATAGTATAAGAGAGCATAAGCATAAAGTAGTAGCATGTTCTTCTATGTATCATAGACATATCTCAAGTGAGCATCTTCCTAAAGCATAATAATCACATAACATGAAATCACATATAGATGCAAGATGTTCTTTTGAAAACATATATTATATAAATACTTAAACATAAATCTCAACATGAGGGCCCGGCATTGTACCACATACATGAATTGCGTGCATCCTAAATAAATCCGAGGAAGCTAATCCCGAACCTACTAGGAACTAGGCCCGTGCTTCGACCTAGGGGCAACTTAGGAGCCCATCCCATGGACCATTCTTAGGGTCCGGTACAAGCCATACAAAAGTAAAATAGCATATCATGTTTCTTGTCATATCATGAAGAGTGCTCTTAATCCCAACTTATAGGGAAGCATCTCTTAGGTCTTATGTTACTTGTCATATCATGAAAAGTGCTCTTAATCCCAACTTATAGGGAAGCAACTCTTAGGCATTTCCTCATACATAAGCCTTGCATAAACATAACATGGTAGCATAAAGTCCACATATCACATAACATATCATGAAGAGTCATTATCATGCATAATTCTACAAACCCTAATTCCATGTCTTGGCCGAAACCTATAAGCATGATTCTAGGGTTCTTATAAGCAACTTTAAGCATGAAACATTAAATTAATATCACATGATACATGGCATAACAAGTGAGACTCTTAGCAAGCATACATGAAATTTCCAACCCTACTTCCAAGTCTTGGCCGAAACCTATAGAGCATGAATCTAGGTTTTCTTTTAAGCAACTTCAAGCATGAACTTTAAACTAATATCATATGATCATAGCATGACATAGAAGAAAACATAAGCAAGTCTAGTTGGAGTTCAACTCCCTAAGCCTTTTCATTTTCTTCTTGGCCGAAACTTACAAGGCTTGTTCCTAGGTTTTTAAGCAACATAAATCATGAATAACATCTTAATAGCATCACATAACTTATTAGGTATCATGAGAGAAAGCATAAACAAATCTAATTGGAGCTTAATTTTCTAAGGCCTTTTCATTTTCTTCTTGGCCGAAACTTACAAGGCTTATTCCTAGGTTTTTAAGCAACATAAATCATGAATAACATCTTAATCATATCACCTAACTATTTAGGCATCATAATAAAATACATAAACAAACCTAAATGGAATTTAAACTTTCCTAGGCCCTTTATCTCTTCTTGGCCGAAACTTCAAAGCATGATTTCTAGGTTTATAAGCAACATAAATCATGAATAACATCTTAATAACATCACCTAACTTATTGGGCATCATAAGAAATACATAAGCAAACCTAAATGGAGTTTAAACTTTCCTAGGCCCTTTATCTCTTCTTGGCCGAAACTTCAAAGCATGATTTCTAGGTTTTTAAGCAACATAAATCATGAATAACATCTTAATAACATCACCTAACTTATTGGGCATCATAAGAAATACATAAGCAAACCTAAATAGAGTTTAAACTTTCCTAGGCCCTTTATCTCTTCTTGGTTGAAACTTCAAAGCATGATTTCTAGGTTTTTAAGCAACATAAATCATAAATAACATCTTAATAACATCACCTAACTTATTAGGCATCATAAGAAATACATAAGCAAACCTAAATGGAGTTTAAACTTTCCTATGCCCTTTATCTGTTCTTGGCTGAAACTACTAGGCATGATTTCTAGGTTTTTAAGCAACATAAATCATGAATAACATCTTAATAACATCACCTAACTTTTTAGGCATCATAAGAAAATACATAAGCAAACCTAAATGGAATTTAAACTTTCCTAGACCCTTTATCTCTTCTTGGCCGAAACTTCAAAGCATGATTTCTAGGTTTTTTATGCAACATAAATCATGAATAACATCTTAATAGCATCACCTAACTTATTGGGCATCATAAGAAATACATAAGCAAACCTAAATGGAGTTTAAACTTTCCTAGGCCTTTTATCTCTTCTTGGCCGAAACTTCAAAGCATGATTTATAGGTTTTTAAGCAACATAAATCATTAATAACATCTTAATAACATCACCTAACTTATTAGGCATCATAAGAAAATACATAAGCAAACCTAAATGGAGTTTAAACTTTCCTAAGCCCTTTATCTCTTCTTGGCCGAAACTACTAGGCATGATTCTAGATTCTTAAGCCACATCAAACATGAAAAACACTCGTAAACTACTTGTACCACAGGTGAGGGAGATACTTACATCCTCTTGCTTTGTTTACTAAGAGAATACCCTTGGTGGAGAAGAAGAAGAAGACCCTTTTCGCTTCTAGAATTCCCTTTCCCTTATTTTTGCTTGTAATGAGAAGTATGTTTCAAGAAATTCCCTTTGTGAAGTTTCCTTAGGAAGAAAACCCTTAGCTTGAATTCGGCAATGGGAGAGAGGAACTTGAAGTTTCGGTGGAGGAAGAAGAAGAAGAAGAAGAAGAAGAAGAAAGGAGAAACCAAATTCCCTTGCCCTTTTCTTCCTTCTTATTCTACATGAAAAGGAAGAATAAAGAATGAACTTTTCTTTCTCTTACCTTTTTATTTCCATTTATTTCTAAAAAAGGAAGAAGTAAAAATAAATTTTTTTCCATTCTAAGTGGAGGGAGAAAGAAAAGATAAACTTTTCTTCTAAGTGGAAGGTGTCCCTTCACCCTCCCTACCCTTAACTACAACTTCCCTTTCTTTCCTAACAATACTTCCTCTTGGGCTATTGGTTATTCCATTCTACTTAAAGCTTTGTCACCTGCTAAAAGGTTCAAGGTTCGAACCTTGGCCATGCTTCTTTTTGGTTCAATTTTCTTTTCTTTTTTTTTTTTTTTGTAGAAGGAACCCACATAAAACTCATTCTAATCATGCAACAACTACATAAAATTTACTAGAGACTTTATGGTTGCTACTAGGAAAACCTAGAGGTTCCACTGTACAAAAATTTTGTACAAAGGTCTGAACCTTTTCCTAGCTACCATGTGTTCTTTTAAATTAAATTTTGGATCGCCTGCGGAACTTAACACGTTTGATCCAAAACTTAATCTATTTGTTCTTTTAGGTTTTGACTTGGATCTCCTGCGGAACTTAACACGTTCGACCCAAGTCACCTTAAGTTATTAATTCCATTAAATATTAATTTCCATAATTGGTTCCCAGTACTGACGTGGCGAGGCACATGACCTTCTTGGATATGGGAGCAACCACCACCGACTAGACAAAACCTTTTATGGAAAGCTAATATTTAATTTCCTAAAATAACTTTAGGTTAACCGAAAAGAACAATCAAATCACAAGGAAAAGAAAAACAAAAGAACACTATATCGAAAACAAATTCGAAACTCTAGAATCGTATGCCTCTTGTATTTAGTATTATTTCCAAAATAACTAGTATGATGCGGAAAGAAAAAATACTAGTTATACCTTTTAGAAAAACCTCTTGATCTTCTACCGTATTCCTCTTCTAACCTCGGACGTTGTGTGGGCAACGATCTTCCGAGATGAGAAACCACCAAAGCACCTTCTCCTTTCTTCAAATTTCGGCCAAGCACAAAGCTTCCAAAAGATGAAGATCTTTTCCACCAACCAAGCTCCAAGGGATGTAGGCTTTCTCTCCTTCTTCCTCAAGCTAGATCCGGCCACCAATTAAAACTCCATAAGCATGAAGAGGTTCGGCCACAAAGAGAAGAAGAAGAGAAGAAGGAAGGGCCGGCCACACCACCAAGGAAAAGAGGGAGAAAAATAGAATAGATTCGTTAGCATTGAAGCCTCCTCTACCCCCTCTTTTATAATCCTTGATCTTGGCAAATAAGGAAATTTTAATAAAAACTTCCTTAATTCTTTTGCCATTGAAAAGGAAAATTTATTTAATTAAAAATAATTTTCTTTCTCAATTTTATTTGGCCGGCCATATAAAAGCTACAAACAAGGATAGTTTTAATTAATTAAAACTTCCTAATTTGTCTCTAGAAATTTATAAAAATTTCTCCAATAATTTTAATCCCTTTATGATTGGTTTATAAAAAGGAAATTCAATAAATTAAAATCTTTCTTTTAAACATGTGGATAAAAAGAAAGTTATCTCTAAAAATTAAAATCTCTTTTAATCTACAAATAAGGAAAGATATCAAATCTTTTCTTAATCTGTTGTAGAAACTTATAAAAGAGAATATTTAATTTTAAACTCTCTTTTAAATCATGAACATGGTTAAAAAGGAAAGTTTTCTTAAAATTTAAAATCCCCTTTAATCAACAAATAAGGAAAGATTTCAAATTTTAAACTCTCTTTTAAACATGTTAGATGATTTACAAATAAGGAAAGTTTTTACCAAAAATTAAAATCATCCTTTTAAACTACAAATAAGGAAAGAGATTAATCTCTTCTCTTAATCTTTTGTAGAAAGCTATAAAAGGAAATTTTTAATTTTTAAACTCTCTTTTAAAATCATGATATCCACATAAGAAATAATTTTAATAAAAATCCTTTTTAATATTCTAGTGGTCGGCCACCTAAGCTTGGGACCCAAGCTTTGGCCGGCCACCTACATGACTCATCCACTTGGTCTTGGCCGGCCCTAGCTTGGGTTCCAAGCTAGCTTGGCCGGCCCCATTGGATGGGTAAAAAAGTGGGTATAAATCTCTATATACTAGAGGCTACGATAGGGACCGAGAGGAGGAATTGGTTTTGGTCTCCCGATAAAATTAAGCATCCCGTGCTCGCCCCGAACACACAACTTAATTTTATCAATAATAATTCATTTCACTAGAGAACTATTATTGAACTACCGCACCAATCCCAAATTACATTTTGGGCTCCTTCTTATTATGAGTGTGTTAGTCTCCCTGTGTTTAAGATAACAAATGTCCACTAATTAAGTAAGTTACTGACAACTCACTTAATTAATATCTAGCTCCAAGAGTAGTACCACTCAACTTCATCATCATGTCGGACTAAGTCCACCTGCAGGGTTTAACATGACAATCCTTATGAGCTCCTCTTGGGGATATTCTCAACCTAGATTACTAGGACACAGTTCCCTTCTATAATCAACAACACACACTATAAGTGATATCATTTCCCAACTTATCGGGCTTATTGATTCATCGAACTAAATCTCACCCATTGATAAATTAAAGAAATAAATATCAAATATATGTGCTTGTTATTATATTAGGATTAAGAACACACACTTCCATAATAACTGAGGTCTTTGTTCCTTCATAAAGTCAGTTTAAAAGGAACGACCTCAAATGGTCATACTCAATACACTCTAAGTGTACTAGTGTAATTATATAGTTAAGATAAACTAATACCTAATTACACTACGACCTTCCAATGGTTTGTTCCTTTCCATCTTGGTCGTGAGCTACTGTTTATAATTTATAAGGAACCAATAACATGATCTTCTGTGTGTGACACCACACACCATGTTATCTACAATATAAATTAATTGAGCAACTACATTTATCATAAATGTAGACATTTAACCAATGTGATTCTTATTTCTAGATAAATATTTATACCAAAAGCTAGGCTTTTAGTATACACTCTAACAGTTTCGGTGGAGGAAGAAGAAGAAGAAGAAGAAAGGAGAAACCAAATTCCCTTGCCCTTTTCTTCCTTCTTATTCTACATGAAAAGGAAGAAGAAAGAATGAACTTTTCTTTCTCTTACCTTTTTATTTCCATTTATTTCTAAAAAAGGAAGAAGTAAAAATAAATTTTTTTCTATTCTAAGTGGAGGGAGAAAGAAAAGATAAACTTTTCTTCTAAGTGGAAGGTGTCCCTTCACCCTCCCTACCCTTAACTACAACTTCTCTTTCTTTCCTAACAATACTTCCTCTTGGGCTATTGGTTATTCCATTCTACTTAAAGCTTTGTCACCTGCTAAAAGTTCAAGGTTCGAACCTTGGCCATGCTTCTTTTTGGTTCAATTTTCTTTCTTTTTTTTTTATGTAGAAGGAACCCACATAAAACTCATTCTAATCATGCAACAACTACATAAAATTTACTAGAGACTTTATGGGTGTTACAATCCCCCATACCTTATAAAAAGTTCATCCTTGAACTTAGAATAGCTCTGGGTATCTTTGTTTCATATCGTCCTCACGTTCCCAGGTGGTTTCTTCGAATCATTGATTTTGCCACAGGACCTTTACTAAGGGCACTTCTTTGTTCCTTAGTCTTTTGACTCCTCGATCTAGTATCTGAATAGGACGACTTTCATAACTTAGGTCCTCTTGAACTTACACTATCTGTGGTTCGATCACTTGGTCTATACTGGGAATACATTTCTTGAGCATTGAAATGTGGAACATGTTGTGAATAGCCGACATCTCCTGAGGCAGCTCTAGTTCGTAAGCTACCTTGCCGACTCTTTTCAGGATCTGATACGATCCCACGTAGCATGGGCTTAGCTTAACCCTCTTTCCGAATCTCATCACTCCTTTCATAGGGGCTACCTTGAGAAACACTAAATCCCCGACACTAAATTCCAACGGCCTACGTCGCTTGTTCGCATAGTTCTTTTGCTGGCTCTGAGCAGTTTTTATTCTTTAGCGGATGTTCTGTATAGCTCGTGTGGTGTCGTCAATGAAATCTGTTTGGAGTCCCATCTCTTTCTTTTCACCACCTTCGTACCAGCATATAGGAGACCTACATCTCCTCCCGTACAGAGCCTCGTATGGCGTCATTCCAATAGTAGCTTAGTAGCTATTATTGTAGGCGAATTCCGCTAAGCATAGATATCGGCACCAGCTCCCCTTAAAATCTAAGGCGCAAGCTCGTAACAAATCTTCCAACACTTGGTTCACCCTTTCTGTTTGTCCGTCGGTCTGAGGATGGAAAGCAATGCTGAATAATAGCTTCGTGTCAAGGACCTTCTGAACACATTCCCAGAAATGTGAAACAAAGCGTCCATCTCTATTGGAAATGATGGTCTTAGGAATCCCATGCAATCTGATAATTTCCTTAACATATAATTGAGCCAGTTGCTTAGCCGAGTAAGTCATCTTGATTGCTAAGAAGTGGGCAGACTTTGTCAATCTGTCCACGATTACCCATATAGCATCTTATCCGTTCGTCGTTTTGGGTAGTTCTGAGATGAAATCCATAGAAATATCTTCCCATTTCCATTGTGGAATTTGAATTAGCTGCAGTACTCCTCCAGGTCTCTGGTGTTCTGCTTTAACCCTTTGGTAGGTCAGGCAGGTACTGACATACCGAGCCACATCTCTTTTCAAACCGAACCACCAAAACTTCCCTTTCAAGTCTTGGTACATCTTGGTGGATCCAACATGCATCGCATAAGGTGTTCCGTGAGCCTCCTCCAATATCTTCTTTCGCAACTCTGGATCGTCGGGAATACATAAGCGATCTCTGAGGTATAGTATTCCACTGTCAACGATACAAAATCCATTGTTCTTTCCTTCTAGGACCTCTTTCTTGATCCTTTGAATGCTTGGGTCACGTGCTTGTTTCTCTAATATATCATCGAACAGCGTCGATGTTATTGTCAGGGTAGAGAGCTGTCCGGATATGCTTTCGACCCTGTAACTTATAATTTCCTTTTGCTTTCCAATAAATTCAAACATCGGTTCTGCCTCTGGCCGGAAGACCACTTTTCTTTTACGGCACTCGATTGAAGCACCGTACTTGCTCAGGAAATCCATGCCCAATATAATGTCATAATCCCGCATGTCGAGCACTATCAGATTACAATAGAGCTCTCTGTCTGCGATTCTGATAGGAGCGGCTGGCAGCATATGGGTAGATGACATCACTTCTCCCGAGGGCAGGGTCGTTAAGAATTTACAATCTAAGGCTTGTGGTGGCATGTCTATCTTCTTTGTGAAAGGCGTGGAGACGAACAAGTGTGTTGCCCCAGTATCAAATAATACAGTAGCATGTTGACTGAAAATAAATATCTGACCTGTGACAACCATAGAAGCATTCGCCACATCCTCCTTGGTGAGGGAGAAAATCCTGGCATTTGTCGTAACTGGAGGGGCTTCCAATCTCCCTTGGCTTATCTGAGTACCTTCTAACGCAGCTTGAATCTGGTGTAGCTGTGAGGGAGCACCCCGGTTCTGAATATACTGCTGAGGAGGTGCCTGAACCTGGGTAGGGCAGTCTCTGGCTCTATGCCCTTCTAGTCCGCAGTTGAAGCACTTGTTCGTACCCTTACGGCATACTCCTGGATGCTTCTTTCCACATGTGGTACACTAAGGGTACATGGGTTGTTTGTTCGCTGGACCACCCTTAGAGTTATTCCATTGCTTTCTCTTACCATTGTGGTTTCCTTTCCAACTGGTTTTGGTACTTTGAGATTTCTATCCTCCCGAATGGGCTTGACTCTTGCCTTCGTTCAGTGTCTTCAGGTAGTGTTCGGTGATCAGGGCACTGCTGAACAACTCTTCTGCGATCTGCGGTCTATTAACCCCGGCGGCCACATTCAGAGCTATTTCGGGTATGAGCATTTTCAGCATGAGTCTGACCCTTTCCCTTACCGTACTGACCAACTCTGGGCATAAGCGTGCTAGTCGGTTGAATCTTTTCACGGCTTCATTAACTGATAGGTCACCTTGCCCGAACTCGGTGAACTCGTCATAGTGCTTGTTTGTCACACGCATATGGAATAATTCTTCGAAAAATTTAGCTTCAAAATTCATCCATCTCATTTGGTTCGCTTGCCTCGTTGCTTTAACCCGGTCCCACCACATTCTGGCATCTCCCGTAAGGCAGAATGATGCACACTTGACCTTTTCATGTTCGGGTCAGTCCAGTAGCTCTACTATGCTTTCTACAGTCTTGAACCAGGCTTGGGCGTCCCATGGTTCACAAGTACCAGAGAAGTTTTCCGGCTTCAGCCTCTGCCACTGAATTAGATATGCCTCTTGTCGAACTACTGTGGCTGGGCCTATCGGTGGTACTGGTACAGCTATAGGTACGACTAGCATCGTATTCTGGTTCACTGGTGGGGTGGTAGGGTTCCCCTGCTGATTCATCAGAGTATTAATTACTTGCTGCTGTTCTGTAACCTGACGCTGGAGTTCAGTAACTACATGCATCAGATCAGGTGGGGGTACTGTCTCATCGACTCGGTTATTGCGTCTCCTAGCCATGCTTATCTTCATATATGACAACAAACTAGCATAAGTTATCATCATTTCTAACAAGGCTAGCATAAGATTATTATCATTCCTACTTACATTCACGCATACTTAGACTACAAATATTTCTTTATCATACATAAAAGAAATAAAGTAGGCATAGAAGTTCTTACTTGGAGCGGCAGGATGAAGGCTTGATGTGTGTGTAGTGGAAAGGCAGACCTGCTCTGACACCAAACTGTAACGCCCGCCCTTCCTCTTGCCCTAGCACGGCAAGGGCGGCGCTACGCAAACATACATACATGCATATGAAATCATTGCAGCGGAAGAAATTTTTTTAATAATTTAATCATATAAACAAAACATGTGAGCATGCTAGCATTTAGGCATATAAAATTTGATTATTTTTTTCTATCTATTACTTGAAACATGATACATGCTTGTTTAACTAGATCATTAATCTTACAAAATAAGGGAAAAACTAAACATGTATATTGTTCTCTAGAATTCATGATAACTAACAATTCTCTAATTAAACAAGTACTTAACATTTCAAGGTTTCATAGAACATAAGAGAGTATAAGTTCACATTAAGCATTCAACCATCCAAACAAGTTCAAGATAATATCAAGTAGCAACCATCAAAAAGTATCAAATAGGAAAGATAAGTTAACATGCAGAACTGAGAATATGCATAAGTCCTGAAACACAAAATATATCTCTTCCACCATGCCACTGCCACACACATCTTTGATATTCCTGCTGCTCCCTTTAGTTTAGCCATGCTTTTCCCTTTTTGCAGTACAAGGAAAATAAAACTATAAGCACATAGGCTTAGTAAGATCCTTTCCTACTCACAAAAGCCATAAATCATGAATTAAACATGGAGTAGTGATATATTCATTTAACCACATCTATATTTCACCTTTCATGTTAGCACGAGGTAGTGTCATATTCATTTAGGCAAATCATAACATAGTATAAGAGAGCATAAGCATAAAGTAGTAGCATGTTCTTCTAGGTATCATAGACATATCTCAAGAGAGCATCTTCTTAAAGCATAATAATCACATAACATGAAATCACATATAGATGCAAGATGTTCTTTTGAAAACATATATTATATAAATACTTAAACATAAATCTCAACATGAGGGCCCGACATTGTACCACATACATGAATTGCGCGTCTCCTAAATAAATCTGAGGTAGCTAATCCCGAACCTACTAGGAACTAGGCCCGTGCTTCGACCTAGGGGCAACTTAGGAGCCCATCTCATGGACCATTCTTAGGGTCCGGTACAAGCCATACAAAAGTAAAATAGCATATCATGTTTCTTGTCATATCATGAAGAGTGCTCTTAATCCCAATTTATAGGGAAGCATCTCTTAGGTCTTATGTTACTTGTCATATCATGAAGAGTGCTCTTAATCCCAACTTATAGGGAAGCAACTCTTAGGCATTTCCTCATACATAAGCTTGCATAAGCATAACATGGTAGCATAAAGTCCACATATCACATAACATATCATGAAGAGTCATTATCATGCATAATTGGGGTTTTGATCTTTCTACAACCCCTAGCTTTTGGTATAAATATTTATCTAGAAATAAGAATCACATTGGTCAAATGTCTACATTTATGATAAATGTAGTTGTTCAATTAATTTATATTGTAGATAACATGGTGTGTGGTGTCACACACAGAGGATCATGTTATCAGTACCTTATAAATTATAAACAGTAGCTCACGACCATAATGGAAAGGAACAAACCATTGGAAGGTCGTAGTGTAATTAGGTATTAGTTTATCTTAACTATATAATTACACTAGTACACTTAGAGTGTATTGAGTAGGACCATTAGAGGTCGTTTCTTTTATACTGACTTTATAAAGAAACAAAGACCTCAGTTATTATGGAAGTGTGTGCTCTTAATCCTAATATAATAACAAGCACATATATTTGATATTTATTTCTTTAATTTATCAATGGGTGAGATTTAGTTCGATGAATCAATAAGCCCGATAAGTTGGGAAATGATATCACTTATAGTGTGTGTTGTTGATTATAGAAGGAAACTGTGTCCTAGTGATCTAGGTTGAGAATGTCCCCAAGAGGAGCTCATAAGGATTGTCATGTTAAACCCTGCAGGTGGACTTAGTCCGACATGACGATGAAGTTGAGTGGTACTACTCTTGGAGCTAGATATTAATTAAGTGAGTTGTCAATAACTTACTTAATTAGTGGACATTTGTTATCTTAAACACAGGGAGACTAACACACTCATAATAAGAAGGAGCCCAAAATGTAATTTGGGATTGGTGCGGTAGTTCAATAATAGTTCTCTAGTGGAATGAATTATTATTGATAAAATTAAGTTGTGTGTTCGGGGCGAACACGGGATGCTTAATTTTATCGGGAGACCAAAACCAATTCCTCCTCTCGGTCCCTATCGTAACCTCTAGTATATAGAGATTTATACCCACCGCATACCCACCTTCTTACCCATCCAATGGGGCCGGCCAAGCTAGCTTGGAACCCAAGCTAGGGCCGGCCAAGACCAAGTGGATGAGCCATGAAGGTGGCCGGCCAAAGCTTGGGTCCCAAGCTTAGGTGGCCGGCCACTAGAATATTAAAAGGATTTTATTAAAATTATTTCTTATGTGGATATCATGATTTTAAAAGAGAGTTAAAAAAATTAAAATTTCCTTTTATAACCTTCTACAAAAGATTAAGAGAAGAGATTAATCTCTTTCCTTATTTGTAGTTTAAAAGGATGGTTTTAATTTTTGGTAAAAACTTTCCTTGTTTGTAAATCATCTACATGATTAAAAGAGAGTTTAAAATTTGAAATCTTTCCTTATTTGTTGATTAAAGGAGGATTTTAAATTTTAAGAAAACTTTCCTTTTTAAACATGTTCATGATTTAAAAGAGAGTTTAAAAATTAAATATTCTCTTTTATAAGTTTCTACAAAAGATTGAGAAAAGATTTGATATCTTTCCTTATTTGTAGATTGAAAGATATTTTAATTTTTAGAGATAACTTTCTTTTTATCCACATGTTTAAAAGAAAGATTTTAATTTATTAAATTTCCTTTTTATAAACCAATCATGAAGGGATAAAATTATTGGAGAAATTTTATAAATCTCCGGAAACAAATTAGGAAGTTTTAATTCTTGTTTAATTAAAACTCTCCTTGATTTGAGGAAATAAGTGGCCGGCCATGTTCAAGTGAGAAGAAAAATTATTTTAATTAAAATAAAATTTTCCTTTTCATGGCAAAAGAATTAAGGAAGTTTTTATTAAAATTTCCTTATTTGCCAAGACCAAGGATTATAAAAGAGGAGGTAGAGGAGCCTTCATGGGGGAACAACCTCTATTATTTTATCCCTCTTTTCTTCCTTGGTGTGGCCGGCCTCCTTCCTTTCTCTTCTCTCCATCTTGTGGCCGGACCTCTCTTCCTCCTTGAAGATCAAGTGGTGGCCGGATTTTAGTTTGGAGAAGAAGGAGAGAAAGCTTACATCCCTTGGAGCTTGATTGGTGGAAAAAGATCTTCATCTCTTGGAAGCATAGTGCTTGGCCGAAACTTGAAGAAAGGAGAAGAAGGTGCTTTGGTGGTTTCTCATCTCGGAAGATCGTTGCCCACACAACGTCCGAGGTTAGAAGAGGAATACGGTAGAAGATCAAGAGGTCTTTCTAAAAGGTATAACTAGTAATTTTTCTTTCCGCATCATACTAGTTATTTTTGGAAATAATACCAAATACAAGAGGCATGCGATTCTAGTATTTCGAATATGTTTTTCGATGTTGTGTTCTTTTGTTTTCTTTTTCCTTGTGATTTGATTGTTCTTTTCGGTTAACCTAAAGTTATTTTAGGAAATTAAATATTAGCTTTCCATAAAAGGTTTTGTCTAGTCGGTGGTGGTTGCTCCCATATCCAAGAAGGCCATGTGCCTCGCCACGTCAGTACTGGGAACCAATTATGGAAATTAATATTTAATGGAATTAATAACTTAAGGTGATTTGGGTCGAACGTGTTAAGTTCCGCAGGAGATCCAAGTCAAAACCTAAAAGAACAAATAAATTAAGTTTTGGATCAAACGTGTTAAGTTCCGCAGGCGATCCAAAATTTAATTTAAAAGAACACATGGTAGCTAGGAAAAGGTTCAGACCTTTGTACAAAATTTTTGTACAGTGGAACCTCTAGGCTTTCCGAGTAGCAACCAACAAGGGTCCGGTACAAGCCATACAAAAGTAAAATAGCATATCATGTTTCTTGTCATATCATGAAGAGTGCTCTTAATCCCAATTTATAGGGAAGCATCTCTTAGGTCTTATGTTACTTGTCATATCATGAAGAGTGCTCTTAATCCCAACTTATAGGGAAGCAACTCTTAGGCATTTCCTCATACATAAGCTTGCATAAGCATAACATGGTAGCATAAAGTCCACATATCACATAACATATCATGAAGAGTCATTATCATGCATAATTGGGGTTTTGATCTTTCTACAACCCCTAATTTCATGTCTTGGCCGAAACCTATAAGCATGATTCTAGGGTTCTTATAAGCAACTTTAAGCATGAAACATTAAATTAATATCACATGATACATGGCATTACAAGTGAGACTCTTAGCAAGCATACATGAAATTTCCAACCCTACTTCCAAGTCTTGGCCGAAACCTATAGAGCATGAATCTAGGTTTTCTTTTAAGCAACTTCAAGCATGGACTTTAAACTAATATCATATGATCATAGCATGACATAGAAGAAAACCTAAGCAAGTCTAGTTGGAGTTCAACTTCCCTAAGCCTTTTCATTTTCTTCTTGGCCGAAACTTACAAGGCTTGTTCCTAGGTTTTTAAGCAACATAAATCATGAATAACATCTTAATAGCATCACATAACTTATTAGGTATCATGAGAGAAAGCATAAACAAATCTAATTGGAGCTTAATTTTCTTAGGCCTTTTCATTTTCTTCTTGGCCGAAACTTACAAGGCTTATTCCTAGGTTTTTAAGCAACATAAATCATGAATAACATCTTAATCATATCACCTAACTATTTAGGCATCATAAGAAAATACATAAGCAAACCTAAATGAAATTTAAACTTTCCTAGGCCCTTTATCTCTTCTTGGCCGAAACTTCAAAGCATGATTTCTAGGTTTTTAAGCAACATAAATCATGAATAACAACTTAATAACATCACCTAACTTATTGGGCATCATAAGAAATGCATAAACAAACCTAAATGGAGTTTAAACTTTCCTAGGCCCTTTATCTCTTCTTGGCCGAAACTTAAAAGCATGATTTCTAGGTTTTTAAGCAACATAAATCATGAATAACATCTTAATAACATCACATAACTTATTGGGCATCATAAGAAATACATAAGCAAACCTAAATGGAGTTTAAACTTTCCTAGGCCCTTTATCTCTTCTTGGCCGAAACTTCAAAGCATGATTTCTAGGTTTTTAAGCAACATAAATCATGAATAATATCTTAATAACATCACCTAACTTATTAGGCATCATAAGAAAATACATAAGCAAACCTAAATGGAGTTTAAACTTTCCTAAACCTTTTTTCTGTTCTTGGCCGAAACTACTAGGCATGATTTCTAGGTTTTTAAGCAACATAAATCATGAATAACATCTTAATAACATCACCTAACTTTTTATGCATCATAAGAAAATACATAAGCAAACCTAAATGGAATTTAAACTTTCCTAGGCCCTTTATCTCTTCTTGGCCTAAACTTCAAAGCATGATTTCTAGGTTTTTTAAGCAACATAAATCATGAATAACATATTAATAACATCACCTGACTTATTGGGCATCATAAGAAATACATAAGCAAACCTAAATGGAATTTAAACTTTCCTTGGCCCTTTATCTCTTCTTGGCCGAAACTTCAAAGCATGATTTCTAGGTTTTTAAGCAACATAAATCATTAATAACATCTTAATAACATCACCTAACTTATTAGGCATCATAAGAAAATACATAAGCAAACCTAAATGGAGTTTAAACTTTCCTAAGCCCTTTATCTCTTCTTGGCCGAAACTACTAGGCATGATTCTAGATTCTTAAGCCACATCAAACATGGAAAACACTCGTAAACTACTTGTAACGCAGGTGAGGGAGATACTTACATCCTCTTGCTTTGTTTACTAAGAGAATACCATTGGTGGAGAAGAAGAAGAAGACCCTTTTCGCTTCTAGAATTCCCTTTCCCTTATTTTTGCTTGTAATGAGAAGTATGTTTCAAGAACTTCCCTTTGTGAAGTTTCCTTAGGAAGAAAATCCTGAGCTTGAATTCGGCAATGGGAGAGAGGAACTTGAAGTTTCGGTGGAGGAATAAGAAGAAGAAGAAGAAAGGAGAAACCAAATTCCCTTGCCATTTTCTTCTTTCTTATTCTACATGAAAAGGAAGAAGAAAGAATGAACTTTTCTTTCTCTTACCTTTTTATTTCCATTTATTTCTAAAAAAGGAAGAAGTAAAAATTAATTTTTTTTCCATTCTAAGTGGAGGGAGAAAGAAAAGATAAACTTTTCTTCTAAGTGGAAGGTGTCCCTTCACCCTCCCTACCCTTAACTACAACTTCCCTTTCTTTCCTAACAATACTTCCTCTTGGGCTATCGGTTATTCCATTCTACTTAAAGCTTTGTCACCTACTAAAAGGTTTGAATCTTGGTCATGCTTCTTTTTGGTTCTATTTTCTTTCTTTTTTTTTTTTGTAGAAGGAACCCACATAAAACTCATTCTAATCATGCAGCAACTACATAAAATTTACTAGAGACTTTATGGGTGTTACAACCCATCCATGAGTTGTTGGTTTTGGTTAATCCTCCTTGCTAGGGCCGGCGACACCTCCACCTCCTTGCTAGGGTCGGTGCCTCCTCCTTTGCTAGGGTCGGCACCTCTTCCTTGCTAGGGATGGCGCCCCTTGCTTAGGATCCTTTGTGGATGACAGCTTAGAAAAGAAGAAGAAGAGGAGAAGGTGCCTCATCCTAGAGCTTCTCTTGGTGGTCGGTGGTTTGGAAACAACGAAGGGAAGGATGTTTGTTATCTTGGTACATCGTCACCCACATGACGTCCAAGAAGAGGAGAGGAATACAACAGAAGATCAAGAAGTCTTTAGCTACAAAGAAAATGTACAACTAGTTCTTTGATTTCGCTGTGTAATTAGTTTAGTTTTCTTTGTATCGATCTTGAATACCAACACAAGAGGCCAGCGATCTTGTACTTCGATCAAGGTGTGCTTTGATCCGTCAAGAACTTGCTTGATTGATCAAACACATGTCTGATCGAACATGCAGATTGCTAGGAAAAGTTCTGCACTTGTATAATTTTTGTATAAGGAAATTGAAATAGAACGGAATTCCAGCGCCTTCAGGTACATCCGAAACGAAGCTTGTATGACAGGACATTCTTGAGAGCAAACTAACAAACCTTCGTTTGGAAAAAGGTGAGACGGTAGCTCAACTACACGCGAAGATCAAGGAGCTGATCACCGAACTAATCAATCTCAACAAAATGGTAACCAACCGGGACTCAGTCCGCTATGCATTCAACACCTTTCTCAAAACTTCAGAG
Organism: Zingiber officinale; assembly: GCF_018446385.1. NCBI lineage: Eukaryota > Viridiplantae > Streptophyta > Magnoliopsida > Zingiberales > Zingiberaceae > Zingiber > Zingiber officinale. The sequence continues at coordinate 76,472,146 of NC_055999.1, forward strand.
TGGACATCGATCATATATGCATACCACATCTTTAAGGACTTGGAGGTAAGTACCTTAGAAGAACTTTTTTTTAATTTTAGAATTACATTAATCTAGATGTGCAGGTACAAGAAAAGAGTCAATTCAAAACCTGGCACTAAGAGCCAATAGGAATGATGAACCCAAATCAGATTCAGATCTTAATACAGACCAAGAAGCATTTATGGTAAGAAAGTTTAAAAAAATAAATCTAACAAGTTTAAGGAAATGCAGAATAAGAAAAATCCGAGCTAACGAAAAGTTCAATGCTACAATTGTCAGAAAGAAGGGAACATCAAGGATAACTTCCCAAAGCTGAAGAAGGAGAACCAAGCACAAGAATCTCAAGATCACCTGGGATGAAAGTTCTTCATTCAAATCCGAGATAGAATTGTATGCTAGATTGGCACTAATGGCTAGTCACGAAGTACCAAGGAACTCAAAAGCTAGAATCGATGAAGGGGAAGCCACATCAGAAGAATGCAGCGATAAAGGGGGAGAATCTAATTTCAGATCTGACATGGTAAGTGAGATATGTCTCTTACCTCCCGGCCAATTATATTTTGGAATAAAGTCTATGTTTAAGTCGATGTGTAAACTAAAAATGAAAATAAACAATTAAAAAGGAAAACATAGAAATAAAAATAATACAAAATCATGTTTATTAGAGGATTTTTGACAAATTAAAAATTAAAAATGCTAAGTTAAAAGAAATATTAGAATAATTGGAAAAGGATGATGCATGTTCACATAAACTTAGGAATTTTAGAGACTAAATTGATATTTCAGATATCACAAGGGTTAAATTAGAAAAATAATAAGAAAATTTATTCCTAGAAAATATATTATCAATTCAATAGGTAGGAACCTATATTGGATTCTAAAATCATGTCTAATTTAAATTCTTTTAAATTTAATTGATTTGCTAGACTAAAAATTATTTAGTTAGAAAAATATTATTCATGCAAACTTTCTATTCAAATATTTTGTTCAAAATTTTTACAGTGATAAGACAGTAAATCCCCTATTAGAATAAAAAAAATCAAAATATTTTGACCTTTAATGAATTTTCTATGAATTGTTTTCCAAAATAATAATTTTTAATATTAAAAATTCTCAAAAAGTCAATTTTTGAAAAAAAAAATTCTACAAAAACACTTTCTATTTTAAATATTCAAAAGAAAAATTATAAAATTCTTCGAGTTAAAATCTATTTTTAAATATTTTTTAAAAAAATTATGTCTCTTTATATAAAATAATTTATTTTTGATTATATTAATTATGATTATTCGTAAAAATTTTATCAATATTCTAGATTATTATTTTTAATAGTGATAAAAAATTTTAAAATTTTTCAAAGAAGAAAAATATTTATTTAACTATTTTTACAAAAACTAATTTTTAAATCATAAAAATTCAACCCTTAGAATTTTTCCCCCAATTTATTTTCAATGTTTACCTCTATTTTTAATATGATCAACAGGGAGAAATAAGATTAAGTCTAGGGAGAGGTACCTTTTTGTATTCATTGTTTAATATTGCAAGTTAAATGTACTAAATTGCATATTCATTTAGTTTACTATTTTGGTTTAACCCTGACTTAACTTTGATTGATTCACATCAAAAAGGAAAAGCTTGTAAGTACCCCTTGTTGATTTTAATGTAGTTAACCAAGTTAAGTTAGGCTCTGCTTATTTGATATCTTGTGTCTGAGTGTGAGGGACTTAGGAACGTAAGAAGTCATGCGAAAGATGCAATGGATGAGAAGGAGGGCACAGGAAGCGCAAGTCGACAGGCTCGGGGCATTCGAGGGACGAAAAGCTGTGAAAGAATATGTTGATGGAGCGGGAAGGATGCGCACGGTGTTTCTGAGGGATGAGAAGTCGGAGCGGAAGACTGCTCGAGGAGAGGACCAGAGTTGGGTTCGGGTGAGCTCAATTCTGGAAAGTCGGAGAATTACCCAAGCAACTAGAGAAGAAGTCGGACGAGTCAGCACTTGCCTGACTGGTCCAGGCACCTGGACCGTCCAGGTGCTCGGACCATTTAGTTCGAGTGCCCGGAACACTAAGGCGCCAGGCACCTCATTGCAGAGTTGTTGCTATGGATCACTTTCGGATCCAAATCAGTAACGGTCGAGGCACCGAGACTAGTCCGGGCTCCCAGACATGCAAAAATTCTATCTTTCAACCGTTGCGAAGTCGATAGAATTTGCACCACAGGAAACACTCGAATAAGGTCCAGGTGTCCAGATATGCCACATTAGCAAACAGTCACTTCGACCAGTGAGGCTATAAATAGAGCACTAGTTCACCTAGTTTCAATAATACTTTCTATGTACTCAAATTTTTTATTATGTTCTTCATTGTCTGAGCTGCCAATGTCTTGTACGAGGTTTCTTCGCCTCCGATTTATGTCGAAGGAGTTTAGTAAACGTGCTTTATTTACATTGGATTAGCAACCTCCTCGATTGCAAACCAAGTAAATCTTTTTTTTCTCGTACTTTCTTTTATGCAGTTTAATTTTATTTATTAAAGTGGTCTTATAACCTAACGTTGAAAGAAGAAAAAGAAGGTATTTTGATTTTCAACCCCTCTCTAGTCGGCCGCAAAGAGACCAACAAGGAGATTAATAAGACTCACAAGAAAAGTGATTGCACATTTGTCGACTCTCGATCCCAGGCCATAGACATAAGAATATTAACTTAAATATAACCATTAACAATGATTACCTTTAGTAATTGTGTAGCTTATATCAATTATATATTTTTCTTCGCACATGAGGAAATGACTGATAGAGTGGCTCAGACAATTGCACCACTAGTAGAGGGAGGGGAGTCACAGACTCTATCATTGAGGCGATAAATAATATTTATTATGATGTTGTTAGTAGAAGAATAAAGAACTTCATCCTCTACGACCTTGGCTCACAGGCCAAAGTGGCATTTCATCATTTAAGGATGTCTAATGGGCGTCCTAATTCTTCTTTTACTAAGATAGAATCACTTAGAGATGAAAATCAAGATCTAAAGATTCGACTGACGAAAGTGGAGTTGAGGATAGCTAAAAGGGATGCAAGAAATGATGTTGTCTTGGCCGAGATACGAGCAATTATTGTTTAATTTATCCAATTACAGTATGATTTTGAGTCACATGAGACTCAAGACCTACGAGACCCTATTGAATAATATTTTTATAAGGTATACTACAACTTAGATTTTTTTTATCACTTATAAAACATATAAAATATATTTAGTCAATTTTAATGTTATAATATGCTAACTGTATTACATTTTTCAACACAATTCATCGGCGTATATATCACCATCAGTCGATATCTAAAATATTATTTAAATACCTTTTTTACCTATAAACTTAGTTTGCTTTCAATTCGTCAGCATTTGTTCTTTTGTTTTTTTTACCAATAAATATGCTAATGTATTTTCTCATTATCAATTTTTGAATCAATTTGCCTCGCATGATTGTAATACTAACCTATCATATTTTCTCACTTTTTTTTAAGCTACTCTTGCCCGAGGATATTTTTAGTTAGACCATCTCACTGCAACTTTGTCGCTATTTGGCTCTAGCGACAGAATATCAACAGGCATTTGATAGTCGGAACCGATTGAGTCGAAGACATGGTTTAAAATTAATAATGAGAATAAATGTCGACGAATTGATTCAAAAATTAGAGAGAAAAAATTAGATTCTTTTGTTAACTTTCCTGTCACATATTTAAAAATTAGATTAGTATTAGTATTTAAAAAAAAGACAGAAAATACATTAGAATCGTGTGAGGCAAATTGATTCAAAATTAATAATGAGAATAAATATTATTATATTTTGTTTAAAAATTAGATTCTTTTTTAACTTTCCTTTCACATACAAATGATTTTTTTATCTGATATTAACACAGATAGTAAAATATAATGATATACTAATTAAATATGTGTACAAGTTGTACCTGTTAGTGTCTTAACACCTTAGTTTAGTCTTATACGAAGAGTTGTGAGCTAATGAAGAAGCAGGACTGTCTCAAGATTTCTTAAGGCCCTAGGTAAAAAAGAAAAATTTAGGCCATTAATATTAATTGTTGCTCACTATTTTATTTCTTACTGCTGATACTACATTGTATGATCAATAGTATTTTATAAACTATCCCAGCATTGGAAATAAAAAATTATAAGATTCAATATCTGTTGTTTATAAATATGGATTTATTTTTTTTTTAACTTTTAATTCTAAAAATAAATCTAAGCCAACAAAATCAAATGGCGCATATATGTTAAATGTTTTCAAGATTTAAATATTTTATTTTTTAAAAAATCATCATCAAATAATTTTAACTTTTTTACGTTATATAAAATATTAAAATTATTTCCATATATTTTACTAAACAAAATTATCATTTTACCTAAACACTAGGTAAATAATCGCTCAGGCGGCTTTCTTATTTGGTTCTCCATGATTTATCCTTTACACGGAACATTTGGTGCTTGTAATTCTCTTTTATCTAAAGTAAATATTAATATTTCTAGTATACCAAATAACAATCAATAAGTATTAAAATTTGCTATAGAACACTCTAAATTAAATACTAGGATTAATAAAAAAATCTAGAGTTTTCAATTAGCAAACTTCTATCATCATTAGAAAACTGAAAAAAAATTGATATTTAAAAGGATTAGCATTCTACTCTGCGTCATATTCATATTTTTCTATCGAGGAATAAAAAAAAAATAGAAAAAAAAAATATTATCGAGAAAAAGAACATCCTCTAACTTTGAGGGTATTATGAAGAAACATATAAAATCGCTGAAGAGAAAGGAAAAGGTCACTGAGCATTGACAAAGACAAAAACAAAACAGAATAAAAAAGTTATGAAATCACTGATCATTAGGATTTTTTGAGAGAGATTGAAAATAAAAAAAAAAAGCTAATTAGGTCCTATAAAATAAGTCATATAATTAAATGTGTTATGTTTACTGATTGTAAAATAGGATGAAAGAAGAAATTAACAATAATAAAAAATAAATAAATACACTAATTAAGAAATAAAGGATAAGTGGAAGGTGACCGTATAAATTGGAAGCGGAGTTGGCACATATGAATTAATTGAGAATTGGACAATGAATGACCGACCAAAATGTAAGAATGTCATTTATTGACGGGACACGCGTGCCCATCCAAATACGATGCATAATTGATAGCTCAAATGTTAAAAATATTGGGCTCCAATTTTATTGGGGCCTTAGGCAAGGCATAGGCCTATGCCTAAGGTCAGGCCTGTAAAGAAGATCTACAACTTCATGCGTATTTCTATTGAGACGATTGGCAATGGTTCATCAAGCGTATTTTTAGAATATCGTATCTTCTGGTCCAAAAAAAAAATAGATTAGGGGATATTGAAAGATAAATAGGTTGAGTAATCTCAACACAAAATTTATGCATTCTATTTAATTTTTAAGAAATTATAAACGGGATAGATAAAATTACGGAAGCGTACCAGAATCTATAGTATGCAATTGATTTTGGGCAAGATTTTCAATTTACAGATCTTCCTTAGTATCTATAGAGTTTTGTCGATGAAGAAACAAAACAAAAGTGTCATCTGCAAATTGGGATTATAACCCTTATTTATAGAAACAAAAGTTTGTCTATTTCTAATTTGGCCCCTCAACAAATTAGAAATTACACATGGTATCCATATTAATTTATTCATAACAATTAAACCCTTAAGTCATATTTCTTAATTATAAATTTGATCACATTAAATCATGACTTATTTAATTGATGACATTAGACATTTATAATTACAATTATGGTCCCAAAATTCTAACATGGTCCACTTCTAATTATGGTCAGATCGTAATTACGATCCGGTCGTAATTAGTTACGATCCCTTCATGGGTTCATCGTCTCCATCAGGTTAAAGTTTGAGTCAGAGTGGGCGGCCGGAGGTCGCTCCCTACTCAGCGTCCGGCAACCTAGACACTTGCACACTTCCAGCGGTCTCCGGCCGTCCGCTTCAACTTAAACTATAATCTGGTGGGGACGATGAACTTATGAAGGGATCGTAACTAATTACAACTGGATCGCAATTACGATCCAGCCGTAATTAGAAGTAGATCATCCCCTAATCTATTTTTCATAGACCAGGAGATCTTCTCTCTATTTCTAGAACCTCTATTTCTAGAACCTCGCTATACGGAGAGTTCGAGCCATGTGAACGATATAAACTTATAGGGTGCGTTTGGTTGGGAGTTATCCTTGATAACCCTGGTTATCTATCCAAGGTTATCAACAAAAATCCTGTTTAATTTAGGTAATCGATGATTCCCGAGTAATGTTCCATGTCCGACACGTCACCAAAAGGGCATGCAACCAGGAATCGGAAAACCTTGGAAAACTGAGGTTTTTCTTGATTCTGGGGTTATCGAATTTTTTTTACCCAAAATACCCTCGGATAAAAGAAAAATGTGAAAAAAAATAATATGTAAAGAACAAAAATGAAAAATATAAACAATAAAATAAAATGTAATTTTTTTTAAAAAAAATAAAAAATCATTAAAAAATAAAAAATGGTAAAAAAAAAATTTTAAAAAAAAATTTAAAAAAAACGTTAAAAAATTTAAAAATATGCAAATATATATATATATATATAAACCATTAAAAAAATTTTAAAAAAATAGAAAACCCATGAAAAAAATTAAAAAAATGCAAAAAAACATTAAAAAATAAAAAATACAAAAAACATTAAAAAATACAAAAAAACATTAAAAATTTTAAAAATACAAAAAAACATAAAAAAAATACAAAAATCATTAAAAAAAATACAAAAAAAATATTAAAAATTTAAAAAATACAAAAAAACATAAAAAAAAATAATAAAATATACAAAAAACATTAAAATATACAAAAAAAACATTAAAAATAAAAAAAATACAAAAAAACATAAAAAAATACAAAAAACATTATAAAATTAAAAAAATACAAAAAAACATAAAAACATTTTTAAAAAAATAGAAAAAACGTAAAAAAAATTAAAAAGTAAAAAATATTTAAAAAATTTAAAAATAGAAAAATGTAAAAAACCCTAAAAAATTTTAAAAAAATTAAAAAAACTTTAAAAAATTAAAAAAAATAAAAATTTAAAACATTAAAAAACAAAATAAAAAAATAAATATATATAAAAATAAAAAAAACAATGAAAATATAATAAAATATAATAGAGTTTAAATAATTATTATTATTATGTATAGTTGGTTTTGTAACTAAGGGTAATATAGTAAAATACTAAACTAGGTTATTTTTTAAATCTTCAAACAAACATATTTTTGTTGCATTACCTAAATTGAACCAAACAACATTTGGTTATGTTTTATTCTCCATTACCTTGGTTATGTGATTACCTGATAATCACATAACCAAGATTATACATGATAACTTGATCCAAACGCACCCATAGAGTTATTCATTTAAAGTCAAAAAAACAAAATAGGCGATGGTCCACACTAACATGACATTTCTTGTTGGTCTTTATGAAAGATATCGAAGGGAGCAAACTTCGAAAGGGATGGAGACCACTGCCCCATATCTTCGTCGAAGTGGACATAACAATTTAGACATCCCAACCTCCTCCTTTCTCTGTAAACCACAAAGAATACAACACACAAGTCCCTATCATGCCAACTACAAGGCTGTGTCTGAAATCAATGCCCCTGTGGACCATATGGGGACTTCGTCTGTCATCGTTCGGTATGAAATCTTTCGAGAAAGCATGCATTTATCGACCGAGAATGATGCTTCGGAAAGCAACCAGTGACCTAACCAGAGGCAAAAGAAATTATTGGTTGATCTCCATTAGGCACCTTAACACTACTGCAGGCGAAACCGCTGATGCCTCATCAGTAATCCAAGTGATGTTCATTGAGACGGGGAAATGTAAGGGCCAAACCATGATAGCCCGGTTGATGGATCGAGCTTCGCCACCAAGACATATTAGCATACAAATTGTGTTCTGGTTTCACAAGTTTCAGTATCAGAATTCTGTCTTTTGGTCAGTTTTGTGCTGAACATGGTGCCTGAGCTTAAATGTGAGAAAGAAATGCTCTCCTTTTACTTGTAATAGAGTTTAGGCAGTCAATTCTTTGTTTTGATATGAGAATTTATTCTTGGATTTTATCTTATTCGGTGAGCTTGTAAAAGGATAGAGGGATTAACAGAGATGTTTTATATATAAAATATAAGTAAGATGGTTGAAATAAATAAGAGTGTCATGATATTCTATGTAATCGTCAAGTACCTCTAAAATTTAAAGAAAAATTATACAAAATGATGAATAAACTTGCTACATTATATGAAACTGAACATTGGGTTATGACTCGAACACACGAAAGAAGATAAGAGTTGCAAAGATGAAGATATTAAAGTAAATATATTAACATACGGGGATGAATCAGATAAGAAATGCTCCAAATAGATGATGTAAAATTATGACAAATATGCACATCATGAGGAAGAGAAAAATCTTGATTAGAAAATTATATTTTTGGTCCTGTAACTTACATTTTTTTTCCAATTTCAATCCTGTTACAATTCAATTTACGTTCTTAGTCTAATAACTTGTAATATTTTTCAATTTCAATTTTTTTCTCTAAAATAATATTTTTCATCGAAAAATATCCAGTTGATGGTCGGAATGCTTAATTGTAAAAAAAAAATCACATGGGTCATAAAAAATCAAAATCCCCATATTCAATTTATAACTCAGTATTCTAACCGTCAACTCAACATTTTCCAGTGGAAAATTTCAATTTTGGAGAAAAGAGACTAAAATTAAAAAATATTACAAATTACTGGACTAAGAATGTAAATTGACTCAGACTAAAATTGAAAAAAATACAGGACCGAAAATGTAATTTTATAAAACTAGAAGCAAATTAATATGAAAAAGTACCTCTTCCTCACTTCTAGTCAAGTACATCACAAATGTGGTACTTTAAATATTTGGACCACATCATGGAAGTCTTAAGATCATACAGCTTTAGACCATTTTTTGATGAATCTATCAGAATAAATGATAAAGTAAACATTTTGGCTGAAGACAAAGTTGCATTTTTATGCTGAAATCTGGCTGTTCATGGCTCAGCTTTCATTTCAGCAGCCGAAAGTTCTCTTGTGAATTCTTCTTCCTACCACAATGGAACCTCTGAGATTGTCCCATGCCAATCTGAACAACACTCTGGAGATCATCCTCCCAGAAATCGCCTACCTGAAAACCGGGAGTTGTTTGTCGCCTTAGTTTGTAAACACACAGTCAATGAAGTCGAGATGAATTATACCTGAGACGAAGCATTTCCATATCCATTGATGTGAGGTTGGTGGTGGGAATTCAAATTTTGATGCAATGATGGATAAACTGAACTTGGTACATGGCCACAAATTTGAATCATCTGAAATGTTTGCCGCCAAAAGTTTTAAGACCAATCAATCTTTGAACAAGGTTTAAGACAATCAATCTTACATCTTCCGGTTGGAGGTTCATCAAGTCGTTGAAATCTATATCTGGACTTACGGTGGCCAGCTTCATCGAAAGGAACTACGACAACAATGAATGCAAATTAGATACAAGAACAGGTCTGAATTTACATATGAACTGGCTTTCTACCTCGACTTGGCGCTGCAATGACTGGACATAGTTTATGATCTCATCTAGCATTCCGGCTTTGCCAGTCACCTAGAACGAAAAATGCAATTCGAACACATCACTAAATCATAAGGAACACTTATGTATCAAGATAAGTATTGAATTACTTTGTTGCAGCCCGGTACAAGATCTTGTAGCAACTTCATTCTTTGGCTGATCTTCTCTCTTCGCACCTGAACACAATTGACATTAAATCGACATTTTTTTTCTTTCTGAAATCAACAGTTGGATTCAGAAGAAGGATTCATCACACACTCTTTCAGCTAGGCTATGGCTGTCAGTTGCTTGGCCTCTTCTAGCTCTGACATGGATGTAATCCTTTGGAGGTTCAAAGGGCTCGACATTGCCTTCCTTTCCCTGCTTCTGTTCATCATTCCGGGAGCCATCACTTTGCGAAGCAATCTCCGCATTGTTCTCGATATGACGATGTCGCTTTGCGGTGCAATCTTCTTCGTCTGGCACCTGAAATTCAAATCTTTGAGTTCATCTTTTGACCAGGTTACACATGGTGATCTAAATGAGAAAATTGAAGCAGTGACCGATTTCGGCGAGGTGATATCATTTTCTTTCCTCTTCCTTAAGCTTGCTTCTCCACTGGCACATATTGGGTCAGACATGGAGGTCTCTTCTCTGCAAATCCCCAATTCGCCATTTTTCACCTCTGATTTCACTCCATTCAACCATGGAGCTTGAATACTGCTCTCCAAATGCTCAGCTTGGAACCCGTCACCCATCGGAGGTTGACTACATGTTGAAATTAACTCAAAATGGCTGCCGCCCAAGCCATAGTTCTCACCTTCGAGCCTGAAACCCCTAGCTGCTCTCTGCAACACTAACCCAGGCTTACCGGAGGCAGCAAAATTGGCCGACTGCGACGACATCATGCAGCCCAGCGCCGGTCCAAAATGGCCGCCGGGATCCACCGGCCACGAGCTCATCTCTTCCAGGTCAGGAACACCGAAAGATCCTTCCTTTATCAAAGCTGAGCCCTAGAAACCAGAAAGCTAGTGCGCTCAGTTGGTAAAGCAGGGATCTTTGAGACTGCAACACGTCGAAAACCCAGAAACGTGGGAACTTTTTTCCAGAAGAGAGAGAGAGAGAGAAGGTGGAAAGCAGGGTTGAACAGAGAAGGGAAGGTAAGGGAAGATGAAACCAAACTACTTGTTGTTGCAGGTGTTGTCTTCTGGCACTGAAGGTGGCAGTTTGTGCAACGCAGAAGGGAAGGTAAGGGAAGATGAAACTGAACTACCTGTTGGCGTTGTCTTCGCATCAGAATGAGGCAACAGGAGAGTGCATGGCCTCATGAATGTGAGAGAGAAGATGATGATGACGAAGACGAATAGGAAGATGAAGATGATGATGGATGGGCGAAAGGGGAGGAAATGGATTTTAGCTTGCCGGGATGAAGGGAAGGAAGGTCCCCATCAAGGAAAGGGAAAGGGCAAAAGGAAAAGAAAAAGGCTTCGTAGTTAATTAGGTAGATGTGAACAATGCCCACAGGCTCGTGACACTGTGAGCATAATTCGGACATGATTATTGGCTATGTGATTTTTTTTCCCCCTTATATTAGTGGTGATAAAATTTTTTAATTTTAAGAGATAAAATATTGAAATTAGTCTTCCTAATTTTAAGGGATAAATCATTAGAATTAATCTTAGTCTTATGATGTATATAAAGGGTCCTAGAGATGTGTATTCATTCAATTCATTTTCCATCTTCTAAGAAAATATTCTATCAGTTGTCTTCTTCCTCGCTCTATTCTTTTTTTACATATTAGTGTGTGTCTTGGGTGTGCTATTCATCGATTCTAAGTCAACATCTGGTATCAGAGTCTTGGCAGTATAGAACACCCAAGGATCCACGATTCCACAAAAATGTATAGCATCCCACAAGTTGCTACGAAGGAGATCGGCGGAGTGTCATTTCCCTATCCGATACTAAGCTCTCACAATTATACTGTATGGGCAATAAAGACAGAGGTGATTCTTGATGCCCAGGGAGTCTGGGAGGCGGTGGAGCCAGTGGAAGGAGCCCAGGTGGATACAAAGAAGGATAAAAAGGCACGTGCATACATCTTGCAGTGTGTCCCCGAAGACATACTTCTCCAGATCGCAAAAAAGAAAACGGCGAAGGAAGTCTGGGACAGCCTCAAGACGAGGTACCTTGGAAGTGATCGAGTGAAGAAGGCACGCGTACAAACGTTGAAGAACGAGTTTGACGCCCTCCGGATGAAGGAGACCGACACGATTGATGAATTTGCAGGCAAACTCAATGCTATGAGCAGCAAGTTCTCCGCTCTTGGTGCCACGCTTGAAGATTCATCTTTGGTAAAGAAGTTACTCGATTCTGTCCCTGATAAGTTCTTCCCTATTGTTGCCGGTATTGAGCAGTTTCACGACCTTGAGACGATACCATTTGAGGAGATTATTGGGCGACTAAAGGCGTACGAGGAACGAACATTACGATTATGCGGCAACACCAACGGCACTAAAGGAGAGCTCCTACTTACTCATGCCGAATGGCAAATGCGACAGAAGGGGAGCAACGTGGACACTTCGTCAGGAGGAAAGGGGCGTGGGTCCAGCAGCCCTAGTCGTGGGAAATGGCGTGGACGTGGGCGAGGGCGCAGTCGTGGTCGTGGTACGCAATGCCAAGACAGTGCAGGAAGGACTAGCGGCAACAACAGTGGCACTCAAGACAAGAGACATATAAAGTGTTTCAATTGCGAGAAAATTGGACATTATGCATCCGAATGCTACAACAAGCGGCATGATGATGAGGCTCACCTCACTTGTGCCACCGATAAAGAGCCAGCACTGATGATGACCGTGTCCCACGAGGAGTCTGACACTAGGCGTGAGTGGCAGGATACCATTCTGCTCAGTGAAGATAGGTTGCCACCGAAGATGTACCGCGGCGTTAAGAAAGGAGATAAAGACGTCTGGTACCTTGACAACGGTGCCAGCAACCACATGACTGGCCATCGTGAGAAGTTTCAAGAACTAGATGAAACCATCACCGGGAGGGTGAGGTTTGGCGATGGATCAACCATTGAATCATGGGCAAGGGGACGGTTGTGTTCGAATGCAAGAACGGCGATCGGAAGGCTCTCCACGAGGTATACTACATTCCGAAACTTTGTAGTAATATCATAAGTGTCAGTCAATTGACAGAAACTGGGAACGAGGTGCACATGGAAAGAGATACCATGAAGGTGATTGATAGGAGCGGGAAGCTCTTGATGCTGGTAAAGCGAACACAAAATCGCTTGTACAAGATAACCTTGAAGACATTCAAGCAAGTCTGTCTCCTAGCAAGCCTAGAAGACCCAACCTGGTTATGACATACAAGGCTCGAACATGTCAATTTCCATAACTTGAAGCTGTTAAGGGAGAAGAAATTGGCGGTTGATGTGCCTCTATTGCCCCAGCCGAACAAGTTTTGCGAGGTGTGTGTGATCGCCAAGCATGCAAGGTCGTCATTCCCGTGCCAAGCAAACTTTAGAGCGGAGAATCCGTTGGAACTTATCCATGTTGATATTTATGGGTTAATCTCACCATGTACACTAGCTGTTAACAAGTATTTCCTTCTGATTGTTGATGATTTTAAAAGGTGGATGTGGGTGTTTATATTGACAGCAAAGAATGATGCATTCCGAGCATTCAAGAAGTTCAAATTATTGACGAAGACCAAGACTGAATACAAGATCAAAACACTCCGAACAGACCAAGGCTGCGAGTTTCTATCCACGGAGTTCACTCAGTTCTGTGAAAATGAAGGAATCGAGCGACATCTCACGGCTCCCTACACACCCCAACAAAATGGTGTTGTGGAGTGTCATAATCGCACCGTGATGACCATGGCAAGATCTCTCCTCAAGGGTACACATATGCCGGCAAGGTTCTGGGGTGAGGCGGTTAGGCATGCTGTCTATATGTTAAACCATCTCCCAACTAAGGCACTAGGAGAGTGCACGCCATTTGAAGCTTAGATGGGGAGAAAGTCACATCTCGCCCACTTGAGAGTGTTCGGTTGTGTTGCATATGTGAAAAATACAACCCCTCACCTCAAGAAATTTGATGACAGAAGCTCACCCATGGTATACTTGGGTGTCGAGGAAGGCTGCAAAGTTCATCATCTATTTGATCCAAGGCATGACAAGCTACAAGTAAGTAGAGACGTGATGTTTCGAAAAAATTGTGAATAGACATGGAATGCAAGTGCCAATAATGAAGAAAGGGTACCAGAGTTTATGGTGGTGGATGCATTCGGCACCGACGAGGTGATTGTTGCAGCAAACATTGAGGTCGCAGCGGAAGATGTCACAACACCGGCAGTAGTCGTGGCAAGAGCATCAAGTCCATCTACACCATCATCGAACACCAATACAACTTCCTCGCCTTCGATAACAAACTCACCCGAGTCTTATGAAGGACCGGGCCGTTTTAGGTCCATTGCTGATATCTACGCCAACATTGAGGAAGCGGTTGGTATTGATGAAGAAGAGGGTGAGGTGATGATGGGGATATCTGAAGAGTCGACATGTTATCAAGAAGCTACAACCGAGGCTTGCTGGCACGAAGCAATGGAGAAAGAGCTGAAATCTATTGAGATGAACAATACCTAGAACCTAACTGAGCTCCCATTAGACCACAGGCCTATTAGCCTAAAGTCGGTGTTCAAATTGAAGAAAGATTCAAATGGGAAAGTCGTTATGCACAAAGCAAGATTAGTGGCTAAAGGCTATGTACAAAGACAAGCATTGACTTTGAAGAAGTGTTTGCGTCTGTCATTAGACTTGACACTATTCAAGTCATTCTTGCGCTTGCGGCAAATCAAAGCTGGGAGGTACACCATCTAGACGTGAAGTCAGCATAACGGAGAGTTAGAAGAAGAAATATATATCACTCAACCAGAAGGGTTTGAAGTATAAAATCAGAAACATAAGGTATACAGGTTGTCCAAGACCCTCTATGGACTGCGGCAAGCTCCACGTGCTTGGAACATGCGTTTGAACAGGAGTCTGGAAGAGCTTGGCTTCAAAAAATGTTCTCAAGAACATGCAGTATATACAAGAGGTGAAGGAGAAGAAAGGATACTTGTTGGAGTGTATGTCGACGATCTCATTGTGACAGGAAGTAGCATAGAAAAAATCAACGAGTTCAAACAATAAATGATGACAGAATTTGAGATGAGTGATTTGGGTCTTCTCTCCTACTACTTAGGGATTGAAGTGGAGCAACAGAAGAGCCGAATTTTACTTAGGCAATCAGCTTATGCTAAGAAAATTCTATCTCAGTTCAAGATGACAGACTGCAATTCCACAAAGCATCCAATGGAACCCAAGACACAGCTGCATAAAGACTTGGAAGGGACTCCAGTTGACGCCACGGAGTATCTGCGCATCATTGGTTGTTTGAGATATTTGTTACACACACGGCCAGACCTGTCATATTCTGTCGGAATGGCGAGCAGATACATGGAGAGGCCTACAATCATGCATCACAAGGTGGTCAAATAAATTCTCAAGTATTTGAAAGGTACAATCTATTTTGGACTTGCTTACATAAAGGAACCCCAAGAAATTGGTGTATTCGGGTACTCGGACAGTGACTTAACCGGCGATCTCGATGGAAGGAAAAGCACAAGTGGAATGGCTTTCTATTTTAATGAAAGTTTGGTGTCCTGGAACTCACAGAAGCAGAAGACAGTGGCGCTTTCATCTTGTGAGGCAGAGTTCATGGCAACCACAACTGCGGCCTGCCATGCTTTGTGGTTGAGGAGCCTTACCAGCGAATTAACCGGTGTAGAGCCAAAGCCGATAACTTTATTTGTTGACAACAAATCTGCCATAGTCCTCATAAAGAATCTGGTATTCCATGGTCGAAGCAAGCATATAGATACAAGGTTTCATTTTATCAGAGAATGCGTTGAGAAGGGACGAATTGTGGTTGAGTTCGTTAATACCGAAGAACAGCGAGCCAATGCATTAACTAAAGCATTGCCAGGAGTGAAGTTAGCTACCATGCGACAACTACTCGGCGTCCGTGACTTAGAACCATGTCAAGATTAGGAGGGGTAATGTGAGCATAATCCGGACATGATTATTGGCTACGTGGTTTTCTTTTTTTTTTTCCCTTGCATTAGTGGTGATAAACTTTCCTAGCTTTAAGGGATAAAGTACTGGAATTAGTCTTCCTAATTTTAAGGGATAAATCATTGGAATTAGTCTTAGTCTTATGGTGTATATAAAGGGTCCTAGAGATGTGTATTCATTCAATTCATTTTTCATCTTCTAAGAAAGTATTCTATCAGTTGTCTTCTTCCTCGCTCTATTCTTTTTTTGCATATTAGTGTGTGCCTTGGGTGTGTTATTCATCGATTTTAAGCCAACAGGCACACCCACCACCATGGCTCACACTGTTCTATTTGTTTTTTCTAATTTATTTTGATTATTTTTAAAAATAATTAATTTAGTTTTTAAAAAATTATCGATAATTAAAATAAATTAGAAAGTGCTCATAAGAAGGGACACATCAATTTAACATCTTCGATCAACTATTTATTAAAAAAATTTATCCGTTAACTTACTAAAACTAAGACCCGATCCTTAAATATATGATAAATTGAAAAGACTAATTGTGTCATTACCTAGGGGCATTGTCCTACTTGCTTACACCTTGCTTGAGTTATATGACAATGAATAAAAATTTATGAATCAAGCTACTTTTGTGTATAAGTTTAGTATTGGACTTGATAAGTTGAAAAGACTTTCTACCGTTATGTCATTACCTGAGGGCATTGTCCTACTTGCTTACACCTTGCTTGAGTTATATGACAATGAATAAGAAACTTATGAATCAAACTTTTGTGTATAAGTTTAGTATTGGACTTGATAAGCACGTATTATTTTTTTTAATTGACACTAAATATTTAACTTACGCTGATTAATTTTGGAGTGCTTGGTCTATCCTTATGAAAAATTTTCACTGACCACTAGGATAAATTAGAAAGCGCTAGCAGGAATCAACCCATCAACCTAATATTCTTAGGTCAACTGCTCATTAAGAAAAATTCATCCGTTAATTCATCAAAATTGAGACTTGATCCTTAGATACATGAAAAATTAAAGAAAGCGACATGTCACTTCCCCATTGCTCAAGGTGCAAGAGTTTATTCATATTGGGTCAAAAGATAAAATTGTCACCTTAGCGACCCCTTCAAGACGGCCTCATATTATCTGAAAGTGGATAAATCACATGAGACATTTGTTCTAGCGCAACGGTCTTTTGCATGAGAAGGTCAGGCAATCAGAGAGATATTTTGCAATAGTTGACAATTAACGTTGAAAATTGATCCCAAGATCTATTAGAGTAACTATCCATCAATTAAATAAATAAACTTGAATAATTTATTAAATTAAATGAACAAGTTTGAACGTATATATGTTTAATTTGTTAATATTTTTTTTAGTGGACAACAGATATCTAGTTCTTCAAATCCCCTGGCCCCATGGAAGTTTTCCACTTGCCATCAAGATAAATTGAGAGGCATCCAGATGACCCGTTTTCTCAAGCTCACTACCTATTCAAGGAAAAATCTTCTACAATTCTCTATAGTTGAGTCTCGACCCTGAGATTCTTAGGATCTGAACTTAAAAGTCTAACTATTGCACCGTAACACTAGGGATATGAATTGTTTATAAATAAAAATTATAAATTGATTATGAATGATATTAATGAAAAATATCCATGAACAAAATCGATAAACTATATTAATCAATATGGTTCTTATGAAACTTGTAAATAGATGACAACTTAAAATAAATAAACAAATTTATAATATAAACATACTAACCAAATAAATTTAAACATATAAACGTTTCAAATAATTTAAAAAGTTTGAAAACTTCCAACAAAACTCTAATGTAAAACCTTCCTCCCTTTACTTCTATTGCAGAGGGTTAGGGATTGCTGTTGAATGCCCACATGGCCACATGCATGTTGGCAAAGCACAAGTTTCCATTTTATCTGATAGAGAAAAGTGATGTTCCACTAATGGACAACTTCCCTTCCACATACACTGAATAATTCTATTTCTATCTAAACTAGTGTTTTGGCATGCCTTTTAACTAGGAGATGTATGCGTTCTTTATTGGTGCATTCGACCTCAAACTAAGGTTTACTAAATTAGCTAAATTCAGATTAGCTCGAGTTTTTGGATTTCGATATTTCATAATATATGAGAGGAAAGACCAAGTGAATCATGGAGGATCAGATATTTAGTGATCAAAAGTCCAAGTGGATCATGGAGAACCAGACACTTGATGACCGAAAGTCTAATAGAAAGATTGGCAAAGGAAAAATTCAAGTGAGTCAAGGAGAACTAGACACTTAGTGATCGAAAGTCCAATGAAAAGGTTGACAAAGGAAAAGTCCAAGTGAGTCAAGTACAACTAGATACTTGGTAATCGAAAGTCCAATGAAAAACTAGTAAGAGAAAAGTCCAAGTGAATCATGGAAGACCAAACACCTGGTGATCGAAAGTCTAACGGAAAGGTTGGCAAAGGAAAAGTCTAAATGAGTCCAAGAGAACTAGACACTTAGGGATCAAAATGTTAGAGTCGATTTGTGCTAGAGAGGGGGGGGGGGTGAATAGCTCGTCGTGCTTCAGTTGTTCGCTTTGTGATAATGAAATGCAGCGGAAATACACACAAAGCACACTCACAACGCTAACGCTAGGATTTACTTGGTATCCACCTCAATAAGAGGTGACTAATCCAAAGATCCACACACAACGCTCACTCCACTAATAAAAACACTCCTTCTCGATAACTACCGAAGGTGGAGAAACCTCGTACAACACTCACACATACAACAACTTAACACAAGAAAAAAATACAATGAATACAAATGAAAACACCTATCTTCTTGCTTACTTGTCGCTTGTTGTTGCCTCTTGAACCTTGGAAGTGCACCAGCACTTGTCCCCGAGAGCCTTCAAGAATTGGCTGTAAGCAGTGGAGAAATCGTATGAAGAATCGGGAAGAATCGCGCGTGAGAAGCCCTGAGAAAAACGCTCGCAACAACTATATATTGTGTGCTCCTATGGCTCCCAATCGATTGAGCTTTGTCTCAATCGATTGCCACATCACATCCCAGCCATCGCAGCCATCCATCACCTACATCTTGCGCAACGGTCGAATCTCAATCAATCGACCAATCGATTGGGGAGGCTTGAATCGATCGGCTGATCGATTCAGCCTTCTTCTGTTCTCTCGCGTCTGCACGAGAAACCTGGCCCCAATCGATTGACCAATCGATTTGCCCAATCAATTCGGCTGATCGATTGGGGAGGCTATTGTGTGCGTGATATAGGCTCCCAATCGATCGGCTCGATTGGGCTGCCATTTGTCGTAGCACTGTGTCAATCGATCGTCTAATCGATTGGGCTTCGGTTCAATCGATTAGCTGATCGATTGACCTCCCTTTGACTTGCTTAACTCAAGTCTAGGGTCTCCAAATCTAACATCCGGTCAATCATGACCTGTTGAAACTCCTCATGCCTAGCATCCAGTCAACCTTGACCTGCCGGGACTTCTTTGCCATGTGTTGGGTCAACCCTTTGACCCACTAGGACTTTTCTCCTCGTGCCAAGTGTCTAGTCAACCTTGACCCACTTGGACTTACTGTCTCGTGTCAAGTGTCTAGTCCTCTATGACCCACTTGGACTTCCACCAGATGTCCGATCACCCTTGACCCATCTAGATTTTCTTGTGTCAAGTATCCGATCAATCCTTTGACCTACTTGGGCTTCCCAACACCAGGTGTCCAATCAATCTTGACCCACCTGGATCTCCACGTGCCTGGCTTCACTCACCAGCTCTTTCAATCTGTCTATCTTCACTCACTAGGGCTTTTCATCTGCCTAGCTTCACTCACCAGGACATTCCATCTGCCTAGCTTCACTCACTAGTATTTTCACCTGCCTTCGCTCATCAAGATTTTCCCACTGCCCGGCTTCACTCACCAGGACTTTCACCTGCCTAGATTCACTCACTAGGTCTTTCAACTCGCTTCACTCACCAGGATTTTCCACTACCCGACTTCACTCACCGGGACTTTCACCTGCCTAGCTTCATTCACTAGGTCC
This sequence comes from Zingiber officinale, assembly GCF_018446385.1. Lineage (NCBI taxonomy): Eukaryota > Viridiplantae > Streptophyta > Magnoliopsida > Zingiberales > Zingiberaceae > Zingiber > Zingiber officinale. Next base: position 76,492,024 of record NC_055999.1, read on the forward strand.
CTTCTCATATAGTGTCCCTTCTCATTGCACCCGAAGTAAATGATGTGGTCCTTTGACTTGACTTCGGTGGATATGCTTGCAAGGTTGACTTCCAAAACTTCCTTTTCACTTGTCTTAGATTCTTCTTCAACCCTTGATGATGTTTCCTCATCCACACTGGCAGATGACATTTCTTTGTTCATCTCCTCCTTGGATGATACCTCATCTTCCTTCTCCTCTGAAGTTGAACACACGTCATATTCCGATTGCTTCTCCTCCACGTGAGTCACTTCATCCCTTTCTTTGGATTTTTCTTCTTCTTATGTAGGCATAAGTTCTTCACCTAGAACCAGCTTCACTTTGCTCCATAAATCATGGGTATTTTCGTATTCACCTACATGACTTGTCACGTTAGAAGGTAAAAATATTTATTAAGATTGATATTACCTTATCCTTTGCCTTTGATTGTGAGGCTTGCTCTTCCATTCAATAGTGTGGTTGGAGTTTCTTCCCTTTCTTGTCTCTTAGGACTTCAAATAGTTCCTCAACGACCATCATGGTGTCCCAATCAGTTTCGAAGAAGTTCTTCATTTTCACCATCCAAAAGGTAATGTCTCATAAACTTCCACCTTCATACTTTGACAAATCCATCAAGTCGGTCATTCTTAGCTTCTTTGACAGTTAGTCCAATAAAGAGCGTCCTCACTCTGATACCACTTGTTGAGGATTGGATGGTCAACTAGAAGGGGGGAGGTTGAATAGCTTGTTACCCAACTCATTAACTTCCTGCATGGTTAGTTTGCACAACAAAAATACAAACTAATATAAGCAAAGAAGTTAAACTAAAGACAAGAAAGACAATCTAAACTTGACACGCTCATTTACGTAGTTTGGAGATAACTTGCTCCTACACCACCGCTATCCGTAAGGTGGACGATCCCTGTGATCTTTTGGTGGATCAAACCCTGGAACTCCGACTAGTGCAAACTCCTTCTCGGTGGAGTAAACCTCACACAATCTTGATCAATACAACGCACTCCAATCACCATTCAAGGTAGACTACTAATAGGGGTTAACCACCTCTATTTCATCAACCTTAGCCAAGCACCCCGAGCTCTCTTAAATAGAGCTCGGAAGAAAACACTTAGTTGTGCTTCCCGCCACCAGTCGACTAGTCACTACACCAGTCGACTACCCTCTGTGGAAATATGACCATTACAATCCAATGGCTCAATACCAGTCGACTAATCCACACTAACTGAGCAAACAGAGGTATTATGTTCCCTCCCCCGTCAACACTAGTAGAGTGGTACATTCACCAGTAAACTGATAAACCCTAAAACCTAGGGTTTTTCCTTCCCGAGTACATTTCTCTCAACACTCGAGCCCTCACAACTCACTTGACTCTTCGTTACAGCCTTGACGTCTTGCCTTCGAGCCTACTTCTTTTGTCTCTTGTCCCTCAAATGCATTCAAACTCGCGGCTTGTCTCAATGCTATCATTCACGTATGCCTCGAAGTGTGCTTCCCTCGGCTCTTATCATTGCTGCCTTATCCACGATCCCTTGGATGCTCAATTCTTCATCGAACCTGAAGTAATCAAGCTGAGTCATATGTGTATCTTACAAATCTACACAACTCAAATACACATATCAAGTATAAGGATAAACTTAACTTAAACCCTTTGCCGAAACCGTCAAAACCCATTGTCACACCGGACCATCTTGAGGCAAGATTGCTCTAATAGGCCCTCACTTGGTCGGCCCTCTACTAGTCTAGGGACCCTCTCCAACCATCAAACAATGGGTATAGACCCACTATGTCACCAAAACTACAACCCCTAAGGGTTGTTCTCCTTGCTGGATTCATGTCGACAAATACAACCTTGATCCTTCTCTTGGATCATGTAATCCTCGATCATTGGCTAGTACCGAAGATGAAGACAATACTCGTGACTTCCGAAGTCAACTTGACAATTACTCGACGTGGATACGAATAGAAACGAAGTTTCTGAGTGTCACTTGGTTGAAGCCCTTTCCACTCTGCATCATTTGTCAGGTATACATTGTGTAAATTTAATTCTATAAAATTTTATATTATGATTATATCTGCATGAGATGTATCCTTGTATATGTGAGGTGTGTGTACTATAATAAATTATATTTATTATTATTTTTAATTTCTGGTGTGCATGTTTATAAAATGTGTTTTATAATGCACTCACGTCGGGCTCCCCAACAAACACTTGGTGAAGAAGCGCTAGCAGATGAAAGTTGACCGAATACTAGGTAACGAGGAAGTCCCAATAGTTCAAGGTTAATCAGATATTAGGTAAAGAAACCCTAAACTTGGATTCAAAGTTTTGGGTTAAGCAATCGATTAGTGTAATCGATTGGCCTAAAGTAATGGGAGCCTATTTCGGAAAGACATAAGGTTTCTGAATTGATCATGATGATTAATTGGCTTACTACAATTGATTGAGACAATCGATTGGTTGTATTATCTCAGGAGCACAGTAAGGTTTAGAATTAATTGAAGCAATCGATAGGGCTTAAAATAATTGATTGAGACATTCGATTGATAGAAGTTTCGTGAGGAAATAGTAGTCTGCTGAATCAATTGGACCAAATGAATTAGCCTTGTCAATTGATTGGGCTAATCAATTGGTAGTGCTTTCTTGAGAGAATAGAAGGCTTTGAAGTCAATTAACTTAATCGATTAGAAGATGATAATCGATTGGTATGACTCACCAGTCGATTAGTTAGGACAAATAGAGTCATTCTATAAGTTTGAATAGTCAGATTTGATATGACAATTGATTGGGGGTAAGGTTAATTAATTATGAAACGTAAATCAGCTTGAAAGCAATCCTAGACAAGGGGGTCTCATGGAGATTTGAAGCTGTCGATTTTTTAGGGTTTGGGGCAAAAGTGTTGCTGCATTTCCTACCACCAAGAAGAAATCAAAAAGCTAGAAAAGAACAAACAAAACAAGATTCTTCATTGTAAAGTTGTTTTCAATTTCTTTTGTAATCTTGGTTGTGTTTCTTATTGTGTTCTTATAAGAACAAGCTTGTATAAGATTTCTCCACCTCCAAAAAGTTTCCAAGAAGGTAAGTATTCATAGTGGACGTGATAGCTAGTGTGAATTCTTAAATTAGTCACCTCAAGGAGGTAGATACCAAGTGAAATCCAAGTATAGTGCATGTAGAGTCAAGTTTGAATTAAGATTTCTACTACACATTCAAACAATAAGAAAAAAGCAAAGTCGAGAAGCGATCAAAGCTATTCACCCCCTCTAGTTCATATAGGTCCTAACAAGTAGTATCATAGTGAGACCGCTCTTTATTAAACTAACCGTCGGAAGAAGCAAAAGCTGAAGGAAGAAGAAGTTGAGATTTTGAGCCCTAAATTTCAACAAGTCAAGAACTAATCATCATAATAGCTCAACTTCACAATGGAACCTGGGGAAGGATTTGGATATGATATTCGGGCACCTTAACCTTTCGGATTGGGATGCTTCGACCAATAGAAGGGTAGGGTTGAGAATTTCTTCATAATAAACATTGAATAATGATTTGCGCTAATGAAGAAATTTGAAGCCCCAATGGATAGCAAAGGAAAACTCCTAAGAAGAAGTGGATTAAGGTGCAATTCTAAAAATTTGAGACAAACAACAAGGTAACTAAAATTTTAGTTAATTTAATTACTAACAATATATTGTGTAAAATAGGTAATTATAAGAATGTGAGTGAATTATGGAGTAAGTTGGCCAAACTCCATAAAGATCCATCCTTAATGCAAAGTAACGAAAAAATCAAAGAGGAAGACTCTTTAGATCAAAAACAAAAGGATTCAAAAGTTAAGAAGTGCTCAACATCTAAAGATGAAATTGAAGAAGCATCCATTTCACGAACTGAGGGGGAGAGCTAATTGACAATGGAATGAAAAGAAGTCTCTACATCTAGAACCAATGATGAAGAATCATGTGTCATCTCTATAATCAAAGAAGGTAAAACACACTCAATTCATAATGATAAAGATCATATAATATACTTTGAGTGTAGAGGAAAAGGATATTATAAGAGCAAGTATCCTAAATTAATGAAGAAGAAGGTTTAAATGACACCCAAAGTGAAGAAAAAAAATAAAAAGAGGTTGGAACCTTGATACAAAAGGACAAAGAGCACATTGTGTGCTTTTTGTACAATCAAAAAGGATATTATCAAAAATTAATGTCCAAAGAGAAGATCCTTAAGTAAGAACAAGAGAGGAAGCTCAAATCACAAAGGAGCTTTTAAGAGCAAACCTAAGGTATTATTTAATAATGTAATTCCTTTGAGTCATGATAAAAAGCATGTTGGAAATAAATTTTATCATCTTAGTGCTTGCTATCATGAAAATAGAAGCATGATATTTCTAAGGACAATTCTAGATCATATCATACTAGAACAACTCTACCTAATGATAGAAAAGTAGAAAATAATTTAGGCAAGAACTCTAAGTAAATTAGATAGATGCCTAAAAAGAAAAGCATTCAAGGCATTCATGAAAATTCAATGATTAATGACTTAGAAATAAAAAATTAAGTTTTAAGGTCAAAATTTGATAAGTTAGAAAAGACCCTTAAGAGATAACAAATAATGTGGTTCAAGAAGCAAAACCTAGATTTAGGAAGATAAGAGTCATCTATGGATAAGATGGGTTTGAGATACAAACCTAAGTCCAATGAAAACATGACTTCGTACCATAGAGTTTCATATAGCTATGGAACTAATCTTAGTTCGAGAAGTCAAGTCAAGGTAACAAGGGAGGTTATCCCTAAGGTTGACCTTGAGGAGACTAGCATGACTAAGGCCTCTAAGAACCTTGAAAAAGTCATTAAGAAGGTATCTAGGGGATTATTATCCCAAATGAATACCTAGTGCATCCAAAGAGCACCAATAGATATTGAACTCCTAAGAGTATGATTTCTTCACACTATATGGGTATAGGGTATGTCAATTAAATTGAAAGGGTAGTTAACTCAACCATGGTGAAATTAATATTTTAGATCATTTTTAAGATATTGTGACATCTTGAATATGAGAAGTTTAACTTTTATCCTTGATAAATCTATAATGTGCAAATGAAATTTGAAGTCTTGAGATTAATCAAATTGGCACAAATATGATAAAATCATAAGGTATACCAAGATGAGATTTTGGCACTCTCTAGGGGGATAGGGCCACTTATGTCAAATTGTTAATTTAGCATAGCAATTAGATTATGACACTTAGAAGGAAAACCTAGGTTTTTTTCCTTGTATTAAAACTACCATGCTTGTGTGCCCTATCACATGTCATGACAATCATATCATACATTCATAATGTTATGAAAAATGTTATATGTCATGTTTTACATGCATCATATGCTATGATAGTTTTTCTTTTGAAAAGATGCATTGAATGTATATTATATTCATTAACATACATATTTCAATTTCTTGAAATTAAAGACAATGACATTAGTTGATATCCTAGGTAAGATGATCAAGTTTAAAATATCTAGTTAGAGATGCATGATCTCTTAGTTTAGAAAAAACCAATATATACATCTCATAAGAACTATAGAGTTAACTTATATATATATTGAGACACATTAGATATTGATCCGGTGATAAGGACGGGGGACCCTCGTCGGCGGGGGGTCAACGGCACGTGGAGGTCAAAGGTCAAGATAGTCAACCCGAAGACCGGCCGACCGGACGGAGCAGGCCTACCGACAGGGCCCCGCAGGCCAACCGGCTGTGAATCCTCCAAACCGAATGAAAGACAACCCGACTAGGGGTCGGGTTTCCGATTCTCAAGGTAAAAGGTTTCAAGGGTCAAGCGGGTTGTCCGTTCGTCCGGTGCATAAGGCAGTACAGGCAGGAGCAGTCTCATCCAAGCATATGACCGATGCAGAAGTAATATGCCTGCCGAGCGGCCGATCCGCTCAGCCCCGGAACAGACAAGGAACGCAAGAGGACAAAAGAGACAGGGGATAACATCATCCTCGAGACACCTGCCGCCGACAAGCAGCAGAGTTGGCGGCCGAGCCGTACACAGAATCATACGGTGGAAACTTCCACCGTCACATCCGAGATATGCTCGGACGATTACGGAATGGCGCCAGAGGTACTTTTCTGACATAGGCTTGTTAAGGTATGTTTGGGGAAGCGTGCACGCATCGGGAAACATGCCCGCGCTTCCCCGGGATCCTATATAAAGACCCCAGACGTCGACGAAGGTATGCACATCTCTACTGTAGCCTCGTTACTCTGCCTCTCTCGTTGCCTGACTTGAGCGTCGGAGGGTCATCGCCGGGAAACCCCTCCCGGCTCGGCTTCCTTGCAGGTTCGTCGGAGGGCTACACCACCAGTCGGAGACAGCGGAGCGTGCCACGTCCCCAGCGTCCGTCGACTCAGCGCTCGGACAGGATCAAATTGGCGCCGTCTGTGGGAAAGCACCTGAATCCGAGCCAAGGAGATGGAAGAAACTGGACGTCAACTTCTGGTAACGCTCTCTCCCGAGGAGCTCGAAGCACTCGTCCAAGCGCGAGCCGCAAAAATCATGGAGCAGCAACAGAAAGCTCAGGCTGAGCGGGTAGCGCAGCAGGCGACATCGGCCTCGGGGGGGAGCGCCTCTCGAAGATAGCCAGGAGTAGCTCTCAATATGGGGGTAGAACAAGGGGCCAGCCGGCACTCAGATCGGGATGCCGCCCGCCCCAATACCTTTTCATCGGGCTCTGTTCTAGACGCCCTCGGAGGTGGCACAGGCTAACCAAGACAAGGGATCTTCATCGGACGAAGCACCCATCCGGGATGTCAGAAAAGGAAAGGTGCCCCGGTCGGATGTGTCTCCCGAGCGGACCAACGGGCAGTTCTCAGATGTCATCCTTCGCGATCCACTGCCAAGGCATTATGTGCCCCCTGCTATCGGGGAGTACAACGGGACAACCGACCCGGACGACCACCTGGGTAAATTCGACAGCACCGCCACTCTGCATCAGTACACAGATGGTGTGAAATGCCGAGTATTCCTCACCACGCTTTCGGGATCGGCGCATCGGTGGTTTCGAAGACTGTCGGACGGCTCCATCACAAGTTTCAAGGAATTCCGAACGGCGCTCCTCCATCATTTTGCAAGCAGTAGGCGCCACCAGAAGACGAGCGTCAGCTTGTTTGCCATCAAGCAAGGCGTGAGGGAGCAGTTCCAAGCGTACATTCAGCGCTTCAACCAAGTGGCCATGGACATTCCATCGGTCACCTCGGAAACAATGGTGAACGCGTTCACGCAAGGGCTCGTGGACGGTGACTTCTTCCGCTCGCTCATCCGGAAGCCGCCCCGGGGCTACGACCACATGCTGCATAAAGCCAACGAATACATCAATGTGGAGGAAGCCCAGGCGGCGAGAAGAAAAGAAGCCCAGAGCGACCAACCAGCTCCTGCCGAGCGGAAGCAGCCCATCAGTCACCAGCCGCCTAGAGGACCACGAGCCGAAGCCGTCCGTCCTCATCAGCACACTCGGTCGCACGTCGTTCAGCAAGTTACGGCTGATCGGCCCAAGCCCAAGGGGAAGGTATAGACCCCGATGTTTTGTTCACTCCATCAGTCGGCCACTCACAATACCCGCGACTATCGGAGCCTACCCCCCATCGCTCATCCTGCGCCGAGGAGTTACCATCGTCGATCGCCTTCACCAGACCGGCAACATCGACAGCGGACCCCATTCAAAGGATAGAACGGAGATCCCCCGAGCGGCATCATCGTCAACAGCACGGAGCCCACCACTAAGCGTCAAATGAACGGCCTCGACCTTCCGCTCGGAAGGAGGAGAATAGGGGCAACGCATCTCGGGGAGAAATCAACATCATCGCCGGGGGCCCGACCGACGTAGATTCTAATAGAGCCAGAAAGGCGCACGAGAGGTAGCTGAGGATCCACGCGGTCGGTTACAGCCAGAAAAGGGCGAGCGAACCCGAGATCAGCTTCGGGCCCAGGGACCTTCAAGGAGTCGAAGTCCCTCACGATGACGCCCTGATCATCCAAGCGGTAATAGCCAATTATACTATTCACCGTATTTTCATTGACACAGGCAGCTCGGTCAATATAATCTTCAAGAAGGCCTTCGACCAACTGCAAATTGACCGAGCTGAATTACTGCCAATGACGACCCCCCTCTACGGATTCACGGGGAACGAAGTCTTGCCAGTCGGCCAAGTCCGACTAGCTATCTCGTTGGGCGAGGAGCCGCTCAGAAGGACGAGGACCACCACCTTCATCGTGGTTGATGCTCCTTCTGCATACAACGTCATCCTGGGGCGACCGGCTCTCAACGAGTTCCGGGCGGTCGTCTCTACCTTCTGCCAGAAGATCAAATTCCCGGTGGAGGATCAAGTAGGGGTGGTGTGAGGAGACCAGCTGGCCGCTCGAAGATGCTACGTGGAGATGGTTCGAGCCGAAGCAAAGTCCGCTCGGAAAGTGCCGCGGGTCGAGGTACATGCTATTACTGAAAAACCACCTTCATTAATTTATGAAGAAAAGGAGGAAGTGCAGATTGAACCTTCCCGACCGGAGGCCACCACCTTCATAGCATCCGATCTAGAGGAGAAGCAGAAGGAGAAGTTGGTCAAATGCTTGCGGCGAAACTGCGACGTCTTCGCCTGGTCGACCCATGAGCTGCCTGGGGTCTCGCCAAGCGTAGCACAACATGAACTTCATGTCCGGCCGGATGCTCGTCTAGTGAAGCAAAGGAAGAGGGACTTCAGCGCGGAGCAAAATGTAATCATCCCGGCGGAGGTAGAAAAGCTCCTGGAGGCCGGCCACATAAGGGAAGTACAATTCCCGAGTTGGCTTGCAAATGTGGTCCTGGTTTCCAAGCCGGACAACAAGTGGAGAGTCTGCATCGACTTTCGGGACTTGAACAAAGCATGCCTGAAGGACTTCTACCCCCTTCCCCGGATCGATCAGCTGGTGGACTCCACGGTCGGGTGCGAGCTGATATGCATGCTGGATGCATACCAAGGCTACCATCAAGTGCCGCTCGCCCAAGAAGACCAAGAGAAGGTCAGTTTCATCACGGTGGACGGCACCTACTCTACAATGTAATGTCGTTCGGGCTGAAGAACGCGGGAGCCACCTACCAGCGTCTGATGAACAAGGTCTTCAGGGAGCAGATCGGACGCAACTTGGAAGTGTATGTGGACGACATACTTATCAAGTCCTTCCAGGCGGCCGATCTCTACGCGGACATGGAGGAGACCTTCCAAACGTTGAGAAGGTATGGTGTCAAACTTAACCCTCAGAAGTGCCTGTTCGGGGCAAAGGGCGGGCGCTTCCTGGGCTACATTGTGACCGATCAGGGCATAGAGGCGAACCCCACCAGCAAGATAAAGGCATTGCAGGACATGCCACCTCCTCGAAATCTCCGAGAGGTACAGCATCTCACCGGTCGGATAACGGCGCTATCAAGGTTCATCTCTAAGACCGCCGACCGGAGCTTGCCATTTTTCAAGATTCTCCGTAAAGCCGCCAAGTTTCAATGGGACGAGGAGTGCGATCGGGCGTTCGAGGAGTTGAAGACCTACCTGAATTCCTTACCCGTGTTGGCGAAACCAGCCGTAGGTGAGCCGCTTCGCATTTACTTATCTTCAACTGAGCATGCTGTGGGCTCAGCATTAGTAAGGTCGAGCGGCGAGAAACAGTCAGTGTACTTTTTAAGCCATATCTTAAAGGATGCTGAGTCTCGCTACACTGGTCTCGAGAAGTTGGCTTTCGCCTTGGTTCTGGCCGCTCGGAGGTTGCGTCCTTATTTTTTGGCGCACACCATTGTTGTGATGACGAATAGCCCGCTAGCGAGGGTACTCCTGAACCCTGAAGCATCCGGACGACTCATCAAGTGGACGACGGAGCTGAGCGAATTTGACATCCAATACCAACCCCGCTCGGCGATCAAAGCACAGTCCTTGGCAGATTTCGTGACCGAAGTACAAATGCCCCAGCCCGAAGCTACATGGAAAATATATGTAGACGGATCGTCTACTCGGCTCGGAAGTGGAATTGGGATCATGCTACTGTCGCCTCAGGGAGAGCGGATGCATTAATCCGTCCGGCTAGATTATCGGCCAACCAATAATGAGGCGGAATATGAAGCCCTCATAGCCGGATTGTAAGCTGCACGGCATGTTAGAGCCAGTCAGGTCATGATCCACTCGGATTTGCAGCTTGCCGCTCAGCAACTCATGGGCGCTTTTGAGATAAACAACGCAAGACTCAGATTGTACGCGGAGGCCTTTGAGAAGCTCAAGACCGGCTGTGATCCAGAAGATTGTACGCGGAGGCCTTTGAGAAGCGCAAGACTCAGATTGTACGCGGATCAAGACTCAGGTAGTGATCCAGAAGATACCTTGAGCGGAGAACCAGGCGGCAGATGAATTAGCCAAGCTCACAAGCTCGATATCGTCGGTCGTCATCAGCAACCAATCGAGCAGGTATCCTTGGTAGCGCATATAGACCGGATGGAAGGCCTCACATTCCCAAGCGATTGGAGAGCAGCTATCATGGAGTTTCTGCGCTCAGGGGCCTCACCGTCCGATCGGGATGAAGTTCAGCTACTAAGGAGGAGGGTCGGTCGGTTCACTCTCATCAGAGATCAGCTTTATAAAAAAGCTTTCTCCCGACCGCTGCTAAAATGCGTCAGCTCAGAAGACGCAGAGTACATTCTCCAGGAGGTACACCAAGGATCTTGCGGAGGTCATCCGGGCGGCCGATCTTTGGCTAGGAAGATCCTGCTAGCCGAATACTTCTGGCCAACGTTACATGAGGACGCCGCTCGGACCGTCGCAACGTGTCTCTCCTGTCAGAAGTACCATAATTTCTCGCATAAGCCGACGGAGGAAATGAAAGCGTCCACCGTGTCTTGCCCGTTCGACCAGTGGGGCATGGACATCATAGGACCCTTCCCTATGGCGATCGGATAACGGAAGTTTCTATTGGTGGCAATAGATTACTTCTCCAAGTGGGTGGAGGCTGAGCCATTGGCCAAGATAACCGAGCACATGGTCAAGAAATTCATCTGGCAAAACATCATCTGTCGGTTCGGCATTTCGCGTCGGCTCGTGTCGGACAACGGATGACAGTTCGTCGGAAATCAACTCGAGGAATGGTGCAAGGGATATGGAATCGAGCAGCACTTCACGTCCGTGGCGTATACCCAAAGCAATGGTCAAGCCGAAGTAGCCAATCGGGAGATACTCCGAATTCTTCAGGATCGGCTCGACCACATGGGAGGAAGCTGGGTGGACGAGCTGCCGGGGGTCCTATGGGCGATCCGCATGACCTCTAAAGAGGGAACGGGAGTAACACCTTTCCATCTGGTGTATGGAGGTGAGGCAGTCGTCCCAGTCGAAGTCGGCGTGGAGTCCGTCCGGATCCAGAACTACGACAAAGATAATGTCGAGCGGAGGCAGCTAGAATTGGACTTGATCGACGAGGAGTTAGCCAAAGCGTCCGTTCGGCTGATGGCCTATAGGCAAAGAATGAAGCAGAACTACAACCGCCGTGTGATTCCTCGAGCATTCCAGGTGGGCGACTTGGTCTGGAAGAAAGTCAAGCCGATCGGGGACGTAGGCAAGTTGGAGGCTCCCTGGGCGGGACCATTCAAAGTCATCAAGAAGCTCTGATCGGGAGCCTACTACATGGAAGATGAGGATGGACGAAGGCTAGAGAAGTCGTGGAGCGCAAACCACCTCCAGCCCTATCGGGCTGGATGAAAGGTGCGCTGATGTAATATATTTTGAATATTTTGTTCGGATGTATTATTTGGTTGCAGGAATGAAAGCTATGAGAACAAAGCAAAGGCATGATTCGGGCGCACAAAGCGGGTAGCAGAATGATGATGTGGCAGAGACCCCGTGTCGTTCGGCCAGAGGTATATTATCCGAGCCCAGTGCTCGATGGTGAAGATCCCGTGTCGTTCGGCCGGAGGTATATTATCCGAGCCATAGGCTCGATAGCGAAGACCCCGTGTCGTTCGGTCGGGAGTATATTATCCGAGCCAAACGCTCGATGATGAAGACCCCGTGTCGTTCGGCCGGGAGTATATTATCCGAGCTATAGGCTCGATGGCGAGGACCCCGTGTCGTTCAGCCGGGCGTATATTATCTGAACTAAAAGCTCATTCCTGAAGACCGTCGAGCGGCGACGTTAAACTCTAGAGTCGGACCGGCGACTATAAACCCCCCGGCTTGAAGATCGTCGAGCGGCGACGTTAAACTCTAGAGTCGGATCGGCGACTATAAACCCCCCGGCTTGAAAATCGTCGAGCGACGACGTTAAACTCTAGAGTCGGACCGGCGACTATAAACCCCCCCCCCCCCGGCTTGAAAACCGTCAAGCGGCGACGTTAAACTCTAGAGTCGGGCCGGCGACTATAAACCCCCCGGCTTGAAGACCGTCGAGCGGCGACGTTAAACTCTAGAGTCGAACCGGCGACTATAAACCCCCCGGCTTGAAGACCGTCGAGCTCTGACGTTAAACTCTAGAGTCGAACCGGCGACTATAAACCCCCCGGCTTGAAGACCGTCGAGCTTCGACGTTAAACCCTAGAGTTGAACCGACGATTATAAACCCCCCCGGCCTGAAAACTGTCTTGCGCAGACGCGACAAGTCATGCGGGATTCAGCTCGATGATAAACACTAGCAAGCGACGGGCCCTGGCCATAGGGACAAGAAAATAATAACGTGCTTCCATCCGGGTAGATCGGCGAGAAGATGCTAAAAAGGTCAGCCTGTGAGCCGAAAGGCCGATCGGCCAAGTGACGAAAGGTACTTGCGAACACCTAAAGGGAATTCCATTTAAAGACGTGGAGATGTCCAGCCGAGCGGCCTCGTTATAGAGGGTACTTCGTTAAAGAGCCCTTCGGAAAGCAAGGCAAGACGAGAAACGATTAACGAGAAGAAAAAGGGGGAGACATGAACGATAATAGGTCGCGATCCGATCGGAGGATATAAGTATTGACAAAGTAAGCTAATAAAAAGGCGGGATATCTCCATTAAAAGTCAGGCCCCTAGAGCCGATCAGAAGAATTACAAAAACCACTACAAGAAAATCATAAACGCTCCTCACTCCAGGGGCTCGAAGATGGGCTCCGGAACGGCTTCCAGCAGGCCGGCCAGGTCTCGAGGAGGAATAGCGGTGTCCTCCGGGAGATGGCCCTTGGCTTTCAGATAGACAATTGTCGCCCGGATGGCCTCTTCGAAGGATAGGACTAGCCGATCACTGAACTTGTTACCAAACGCGTCCGATCGGAGGTAGTTCCGTCTCATCACCTCGAAGCGGTCGGACTCTCCGTCCTGGTATTCCTTCAGCGCCGCTCGGGAGGTGTCGAGAGCTTCCTGAAGATCTTTCAGATCTGCTTGCAGTTTAGCTTCAGTGGCAGATCGGCTCTCTTTCTCAGCAGATACCAGGTCGGTCAATTCCGTGACGTTCTGCTCCAGCGCCCGAACCTGCACCTTCATTGCATCCAGATCAGCAACGACCCTATTTTTTCTATTGGTGGCCACAGTGATCTGGTGGTCATGGGACTTGACTTGGACTTCGAGTCCAGCTACCCTAGTTTCCAGGCCGGAAGACTTGTGCCGCTCGGCCGCTAGCAGTTTTTCTGTTTTGGCCAGCTCGGACTTGAGCGTGGTGTACGAGGGCCCCTCAGCCGGCACCCCTCCAGAAATTTGGAGTTTCTTCAACTCCTCCTCCAGTTCGGGCAGACGATTACTGACCGCAATGTTCTCCACGCATTGCTGCGTTCGGATGGGATAATGTTAGGAACCTGGTGAAGCCGTCATAATAGCGTGTTAGGAAACATACCCCGGTGGCTTGCTGCATATGGCTGTCGGCTAGCTGATCGGGAGTCATCAGGGCGACCCGACCCCTTGCATCTTCCCACGTCTTGGCGAGCGGCCCTCAAATAGTAACTTGATGCTCGGGAGCACTGGGCTGATCCGTCGCCAAAAGGAACTCCTCGGTGGGAAGACGGAGGACGAATTGGATCACTCGACGACCGCTCGGATCCGATTGGGAAGAAACGGCTCGGCTGGATAATTCATCGATCGGCGCAGAAATAATGTCCGAGCGCTTGAGCCGAAGTCGGACCCGGGGCACAGAACTAACGGGTGGCGCTCCAGTCGAAGCTGCTGGCTGGTCGAGCTGGGAGGGAGTCCGATCAGAAGAAACGACCTCATGCGCGGCGGGTAGCGGGTCGGGCGTCTCGAAGGGGGCGTCGACTGGCCCAATCACCGGCTCAGCATGCGCAATGGTCATCCGGCGGCGCTTGCGTACTATCAATGGGGAATCGCCTGCCGACCGCTCCGCGTCCTCAGATGTAGGTTGCTGATCGGGCGAAGAAATAGCATCCCCTGTCGTTCCAGTTGCGGTGACCTGATCGGCAGACTCTCGGGCCTCAGTTGGAGTGCCTTTGCCTTCGTCTTCATGCGAGCCGACTGGCGCGATGCCTAGATCAGCCATCTCCTTGGCTACCACCGCTTCCATTTCGGCGGCTTTCAACTTCAGCCGTTCGGCAACCTTAGCGCGCCACATGATGTCAGCTGCATAACAGAAGAATAAATCAGTTAGACCAAAAGGAAAAAAGACAAGGGAAGTGCTTACCCATGCTGCTCGGGAGCTTCGTTCGGATCGGACTCAAGCCAAATATATACAACACCCCTTCGTGGAGTAGCTTGTTGATGTTGAACCTCTGACCGGCTAATAGATTGGCCGCATGAAGATAATCCGGCTGGCTCTTATATTTGCCGAGGTCAGGCGGGCTCGGCACAGTGGTCTGCCATTGGGTGCGAAAGGATGGCAGTTCGGGAAAGCGAAGGTAGAAATAACTTTCCTTCCAGTGCTTGTTCGAGGTCGACATCTTATCGAAGAAGACAAGGCCGATCCGCGATTGGAAGAGGAAAGTGCCCCACTCTGATTGTTTGGGATAGTAGAAGTAATGGAAAATTCTAGGGGCTAAGGGAATGTCGTGCAGCTTGAAAAGGATTACTACGCCGCACAGTAATTTAAAGGAATTAGGGATAAGTTGGCCGAGCGGAATGCGGAAGTAATTACAAACCTCCCGGATAAAAGAGTGTAGAGGGAAGCGCAGACCGGCCACGAATTGGTCGCGGAAGAAGCAAACAGTGCCGATCGGCGGATTATGGGGCCGATTGGAAGAGGTGGCTAAAACTAGTCTATGGTCAGGAGGCAGTTCAAATTCATTAAAGAAGCGTCTGGCGTCAGTTCCGTCGAACCGGCTAACCATGATCATATACCACAAGCCAGGAGAAGGACCAGAAGGCTGCGAAGTGCTAGCCATCAACGGAACAGTAGCAAGGAAAGAAGAACCGATGAAAGGAAAATGAAAGGGTTGACAGAGAGGATCAAAACTATATTGAATGGGTATGGAGACCACCAGAAAAGAAAAAAAAAACAGAAGAAAGCAAGGACAGGAGAAGGCTTACAGGGAGTGGAGCGTGAAGGAGGGGGCGGAAGTTCGTCGGAGCACCGAAACAAGCAGACGCCCAGGAGCTGGACACGGGAGGAAGCACCGAAGACACGATGAAGGAGAAACCTGCGTTGGCGCTTCATAAACCCCGGTCTCGGTTCACCATAGCTGTCCGATCCAGGTCATCAAAAGAAGCGAGGACATCGGACCGTCGGATTTGAACCGACGTATGTCCCATCGAAGCTTACGCCCCCGTCGTACGATGACGGCGAACATGCCAAGTGGCGATCAACGATTGGATAGCATTTAATGAGCGCCATTACTCGCGCGTGGGCAGCTTAATGAGGATTGGCACGAATTCCGAGGAGACCCGATGACGCCGACCGCCCCCGAAATAGTAGCGAGACAAGCAACAAATGGAGATCAAAACTACAAGGCATAGCCATCAACTCGCCGATCGGCCGAGGGGGCCTCCTAGAGCCGATCGGAATTACACTTTCGGGAGCGACGAAGTGAATGTCGCTCGACCAAATTCATAGTCCAGTCAGTCGGACTTGCCGCCTCCTTCGACTAGACTTGAAGGGGAGGCATGTGATCCGGTGATAAGGATGGGAGACCCTCGTCGGCGAGGGGTCAACGGCACGTGGGGGGTCAAAGGTCAAGATAGTCAACCCAAAGACCGGCCGACCGGACGGAGCAGGCCTACCGACAGGGCCCCGCAGGCCGACCAGCCGTGAATCCTCCGAACCGAATGAAAGACAACCCGACTAGAGGTCGAGTTTCCTATTCTCAAGGTAAAAAGTTTCAAGGGTCGAGCGGGCTGTCCGTTCGTCCGGTGCACAAGGCAATACAGGCAGGAGCAGTCTCATCCGAGCATATGACCGATGTAGAAGTAATATGCCTACCGAGCGGCCGATCCGCTCGGCCTTGGAACAGACAAGGAACGCAAGAGGACAAAGGAGACAGTGGATAACATCATCCTCGAGACACCTGCCGCCGACAAGCAGCAGAGTTGGCGGCCGAGCCGTACACAGAATCATACGGTGGAAGCTTCCATCGTCACATCCGGGATATGCTCGGACGATTGCGGAATGGTGCCAGAGGTACTTTTCTGACACAGGCTTGTTAAGGTATGTTTGGGGAAGCGTGCATGCATCGGGAAACGTGCCCGCACTTCCCCGGGGTCATATATAAAGACCGCAGACGTCGACGAAGGTATGCACATCTCTACTGTAGCCTCGTTACTCTGCCTCTCTCGTTGCCTGACTTGAGCGTCGGAGGGTCATCGCCGGGAAACCCCTCCCGGCTCGGCTTCCTTGCAGGTTCGTCGGAGGGCTACACCACCAGTCGGAGACAGCGGAGCGTACCACGTCCCCAGCGTCCGTCAACTCAGCGCTCGGACAGGATCAGATATAAATAAGATGTTAGGAGGGTGAGCAAGTTGATTTAGTGCATCTATTTAAGTTTTAGTTTCATCAAAATACATAGATTTTATGAAAGCCAATCATGGGAAAAGTTAATATACAAGTTATGTATATTTAGCTCATAGATTAGGATTGGAAATTGATTTTGAAAATGATTTCAAAAATCTTTGGAAAACCTTAGTAAAGTATATTTGTTGATAAGAATCACTATTAATTAGTTAGATACAAATTTAGAGTGAAATATTAAAATTTTCAATGATTTTAAATTTTATATCATTCTTTGAAATAAGATATATATTCATAGAAAATTATTTTTCCCTAATAGTATTTGACATACATAATGTCTACATAAAATTTCATTATTTTTCAAAAATCATAGAATTATTCATGTATTCCTAAATTTTTGTTTGAAATTGAATTTGAAAATTAGACAACCCAAACGTTTGAACAAATCGATTGGTACATGCGGTAATCGATTAGAAGCTAACATCAATCTATTTAACAATCTTTAACCCTTTGAAATGGTTGGATAAGTATATAAGATAATTTTCTCGATAAAAATGAGAAAGGAATGGTTAAAAGTACTATGGTCGTATAGACATGCTCCTAATTTATCATTGTGGCATAAAGGCGAATACGCTTTTCCCCAACGTATTTACCTCGACTTTGCTGATATTCGAACCCCAGACCTCATTATGACAACACCTCATGCATTAACTACTAGACCCATCCGATGGGGCATGCTCCTAATTTATCATGTGGCAAAAAGGCGATTCGCTCGCCCTCAGCGCCCCCGCCAACCCGTCCCTAGGTCAACACGGAAGAGGTAAATCACGGGTGGCTACTAGCCATTAGTGCAAATGGCAAAGACATGGGGGAGGTTATGCTCGGTCACGTCGAGCTTCGACCCCAAGACCTCATGTGGCAACACCCCATGTCTCCTAATTTATCATTGTGCAAAAAAGGCGGGTCCCGCCGCATAGCGGCCCCCTAGGCCTGGCCCCACAGGGATCCTAGGAGGAGGTAAATCAGCGATGAATGCTGGCCCGGGTAAAGCGTGGTGTCTCCGGAATTTAACACAGTCGGCCCAGATTATTCATCCAGTGCGTGTCCGTGGACCTTCGACCCTACAACTCATTGTGCAAGGATGCCACATCTTAACCGATTGATCCAGCCCGCGGGGACATGTCTCCTAATTTATCATGAATCATAGAGATGACGATCTATCTTTAAAATTAATCGGACGAAATTTAAACACCTAAATAGTACATTTATATTGAATTCATCAACATCCAAACCACATGTTTGTCTAATTACTCAATCGGGGATTTTTAAAAACTGGGGATCGAATTGATAAAATAGAATTTAAAGGGTCAAAATGAAAAGCACCTAAGATATTCTTGCATTGACGCGGCGGCGCCGCAAGCCTAAACCCTAGCGGCAGCCTCCACTTCTCTATAAATCTGTTTCCAAAACCCTGATTGCAAACGCCTCTCTCGATCCATCTTAGACATTTCAAGGTTCGTTCTTTAGCCGCCTTTGTTCTTCTATCGTCATTTCTCTCTCTATTGCGACGTTAATAGTTAGGAACGTCGATTAGTTTCGTTGGGTTTCTGGTTCTTCTGGCTGTGTTTCCTTTCGGCGTTTCTCCTATGCAGTATCGTTTGGACCTTAATCTTTGTTTTTCTTTTTGATGCTGGTGTTCCTGTTCTTCGGTTAGTAAAGTTTTGTCTTTGCGCCGGAACTTTTGCTAAAACATGATGTAGACGCTCTTATTTTGCTCTTTTAGTTGCCTATGAAGACTATTTTGTTCTGTTTTTACATTGAGAGCATGTATGTTTGCCTTGAGATGATGCGCTGCATGATTTATTGTTTATAGCTTAAGTCAATAATCTAAGACTCCGATTGCATTGATTTATCATATAATACGCCTTCTATAGTTAATTATATAGTAGATTCAACAATTGAATGAAATGTCTTTACTGTCTAAGTAGAAAATAAATGTTTCCTACTATTTTACTTTATTATATTTGAAATAGTTGATTACATAAATATTGTTGTTATGGGGTTTTAGTGGTAAAGGTTGTCCTAACCATGTCAAATACTGGTTAAGATATCTCTGATTGTAATGGTTAGTTTTGTTCTTAATCGATTGTTTCTAGTGTTACAGATTGATTGTTTAAGTTTCCTCACATGAATTGTGACCTATTCATAATTGTACCCTTCATTTGTACCTAATGACATCTGCTGAAGCATTTCATGCCAGCATCTTGAAGAAATATGTGAACTTCTTTGTATCTTGTTCTTGTGCTATTATTATTTATAGAAATCACAGTTGCAAGATAAGCCATTACAGCATGTCATGATAGGATTTTTTTTCAATAATTTTCTGTTAAGAACTATTTTAGTGATATGTCATTTTTTCTTATGTCTGTGAGATTCATTTTCTTTTTTTAAAAAAATTGTTTATGCTTTGTATGCGGATTTGATTCTAACAAATTAAGTAGTTGATTATTTTGTAGATTATTGAAAAGTGTGACTGGTTATTAATTGTGGAAATAATTTCCTAACGTATGGTGTATGCTTGTATGTGATTTGGGGATGTTTTTCAATTTCTAGGACTAGTTTAGGTTGAATTTTTTATTATTTGCAAGTTTGGAAGTTTTTTTAATGTGTCCCTCAAGGCTAATTCTGCAACAGCTTTGCTAAAGTTTGCAGTAAGAGAACCTTAGGATTGACAATACCCAAATCAACCTAAATTGATAACAGAAACAAGTGTGAAGGAAAACAAATAATCTGTCACTAGAGTTTCCTGATCGAAGATAACTTTGATTGATTTGTCTTGTTAAATAAGCACTATTTTCTACTCTTCAGCTGGGTCTTTTAGATGATCATGGTCCTGTGATTGCAATTGCATTGCTATATTTAGTTCTATGACTGTCTCATTATTGATTGACTTCAAAATTTTAATTATCCGCCTTCAACAGAGAGGAATAGAGGAGGAAGATGGCATTTTGTCGGAAACTTAGTGGCTTAGTTGGGCAAGGAATTCTTAAAAATAGCATAATAGGTGGATCAAATGAGTCTTTCCAAATGCTTAACTCAGTTCGCTATATGTCTACAAAACTTTTTGTTGGAGGTATAATTTCTTCCTTTTCTAACTCTGTTATGATTTACTTGAATCTAAACGATGCTTAACTCTGTTTGCTATATCAGGTCTCTCTTGGGGTACTGATGACAACGCACTTAAGGAAGCATTTGACAGTTTTGGGAATGTGATTGAAGGTAGGCACTAGTATCTCCCTTATAAATCATCCAACTTCTTTAGTAATGCAATGAATGTGATTGCTTAAAGAAACAGATCTTGTCTGGGAAGTAACTTTATAACTTATGCAGCAAGAGTCGTCACTGATAGAGACACAGGAAGGTCTAGAGGGTTTGGGTTTGTCAACTTTGATAATGATAAATCAGCAAACGATGCTTTGGCTGGCATGGATGGGCAGGTCTGATACTTTTCTTCTGGCCCTCATCCTGTCATTGTTGTTTGATATTGACATGTTTTGACATTCCTGTGAAATGATCAGGAACTGCAAGGCCGGAGCATTCGCGTTAGCTTAGCTAATGAAAGACCACCACGGAGTGGTTTTGGAGGAGGCGGTTTTGGCGGCGGTGGCTATGGTGGCGGCGGTGGTTATGGCGGCGGATCTGCAGGACAAAATGACTATTGAAGACGTCTAAGAGGATTGATTTCTCTATGAAGCTATGCTTGTCATGGCAACTCTTTTATATGCAAACAGCTAGTGTCTGGCCTAGTATTTGATTTCTCAAACAATTATGTTATGGTGAAGCAGAAAAACCATCGACTATTGATTTTAAGATAATTTCAATTTCAATTAGCATCAAGTTTTTGTTTGGTTCAATTAAAATTCGTTATTGGTAAACTTTGCTATTTTTCTTTCAGTTGTGTACGATACCAGGAGATATCAGGCAAAAAAAACTAAACAACTAAAAGAGTGAATTTAATTTTTTTTAAAAAAATTAAATTGGTTGAAAATAGTAATGAAGAATATATTTAAATTTTTATAATTTTAAAAATTTGTATAATCTAACATGGTTGAAATTCATACTAAATCTCAGATTATAATCATTTAATCATTTCAACTGTTATGAATTTTTAAAATTGAAAGCATTGTTATTTTTAGCTCTCCGTGATTGTTAGAGTGAAAAGAGAGTTTACATTGGGGGTAAAAGGCGCATTGTTATTTTTAGCTCTCCGTGATTGTTACGAGTGGAAAGAGAGTTTAAAGTGTGGTAAAAGGTGAAACGCTCGTCCCAGTGCTCCTGTCGTATCGCTCCTGTCGTACCTGGCTTAAGACCATTACGAGGGAGGTAAATCACAACATCCGAACGGGCATGTGGTGGACAGGGTGTAATACGAGGATAGAGGATTTATTCCCAGCTGTCCCGATGATCGACCCTGCTACCTCATTATGGTAAGTTCTACCACATACCAATCCGGATGACCTACGAGGTCAGAAAAGAGAGGTTACATACATACCTAATAGATAATAGTAGAATGAAAATATTAGATATATTAGTAGATCATTTGATAATTACCAAAATGTAACGTACCTTTTGATCCATTCAAGGAATTAGGTATTTCTTTGGTGTGTTATATATATAACTCCCAATTAATTTGAAGAAGTTTAAATTAAGTTGCGTTATTTTTTTTTCTTTTCACATTGAAAATAATTTCAAAATTTACTAGTAATTTTAACTTCTTATCCTTCTTAAATCATAGATGCATAATATAATTTTTATTATTTACATTGCTTCTTCTCAACATATCAATCCTCATCAGTTCTTCTTCGTTCTCTCCTCCTCTCTCCCTCTCTAATTTTTATTACAGCTTTCTCCTTCTTATCATTTTTTATATCATAATGCACCAATACATCTGTTTCAGCTTTTCTGCATATCGATATAACTACATCAATTCATCTGTATCTCATTTGTTTTTCGGGTGATATAAGACATTTTCGCTACATAACTTGAGATATGATTAATAACCTAATTTTAACTTTATTTTATCATACTAGTATTAAATAATGTTATTTAATTACTTGACAATAAATATTTATTTTATATAATTTATATGTATTCATACATTATATTACGCATACAACACAAGTGTGTGATGGCTAATATATATAAGGAATGATATCCTGCCTGACCTTATGTGAGCGACCATGGCCCGTGGGCAACAACCGATATGGACAATCTGACGCAACCAAAATCTAATTTTTTTTAATCTATCTTTCATCTGCATGCAACAACTTTTCTCTCTTTCCTCTCATCTACATGTAACAATTTTTCTCTCTTTAATCTAAAATTATCTCCTCTCTCTTTTGATTGCATGCAATAATCACTGTGATGCTAATTTTTAAAAACCCACGCCAAGGTGTAGCTGCTACAAACGTGTGGCAATTAGTAGTTACTATAACGTGTAGCTGTTATAACATAGTAGCTGCTACAATATAATAGTCGTTATAACATGTAACAATTACTGTGTAGTAGCTACTACAATATAGTAGCTGCTATAACGTGTAGTTGCTATAACATCGTAATCGTTACAACTACAATTATTTTTCATATTGTAGCAGTTACGGTTTCGTAGCTG
Source organism: Zingiber officinale (assembly GCF_018446385.1). Classification (NCBI taxonomy): domain Eukaryota; kingdom Viridiplantae; phylum Streptophyta; class Magnoliopsida; order Zingiberales; family Zingiberaceae; genus Zingiber; species Zingiber officinale. The sequence goes on from NC_055999.1 coordinate 76,514,614, forward strand.
CTACACAGTTATAACAGCTATGAAACCATAGCTACTACAACATGTGTAGTTGTTATAATTGTGTAGCAAACTTCCGAAAATCATAACTTTTGACTCGGATATCATAATAAGAATATCTTTTTTTGAATTGAAACTCGTTCAGAGATCCATAATTCAAAAAAAAAAAATATCTCACTTTAATATTCAAGTCAAAAGTTATGATTTTTGGAAGTTTGCTACATAGTTATAGCAGAAGTTTGCTACACAGTTATAGCAGCTACGAGTTCGTAGTAATTATAGCAGCTACACAACCGTAGCTACTACATGGAAAACAATTGTAGTTGTATCAGTTGTGAAGTCATAGCTGCTACAACATGAAAAACAATTAGTTGTAGCTACGAAACTGTAATTACTACAATTGTGTAGAAGGTAATGAATGTGTCGTCATAAGATAGAGACGATGCATCCATACTATACTAGAGAGATGGATGTGTAATTTTTTAAATTTTGATGTAGCACTGTTATCATAAAAAAATTATAAAAAAAAATGACGGGACATTGCTATAGTGAAATTGTGCACTCATTGCGCAGGAATCGTTGGACGAGATATCAAATCAATATATATAGCTTAACTGGGCGATGACTCCATTCGTGCCCGGTATTAGAATTTTTTTTCATTTATTTTATTATTATTTTTTTAAACTCTCGATTATGTCAATCAAATTTTATTTTCAAGATTTAGATGTTGAATTATAGTATTAAGCAAAAAAAATTAAAATAAAAAAATATGTATATGGCAAAAGATGAAATCGCTCGCCTCCAACACCCTCGACCCCAGGCCATCACCAGAGAGGTAAATCACAGTAGGCGAGCAGACAAGTGGTGGTGGGGTGAGGTACACAGGATCAAGGGATTTAGCCCTGACAACCCTACGGTTCAACCTCGCGACCTCATAAGACAAGCATACCATCACTTACCAACTCGGATGATCAGTGAGACCAAATAAAATTTAAAAAATGTATATGCTTACAAAGTGTGTGGCATAAAAGTGTAGCATATCAAGTCCTACGTGACACTGCCACGAGGGTGCACTTCCTCAAAGGTAGATCCGCTACCTTAGCGGTCCCCCTAGTGTCGACCCCACGAATATGGAGAGAGGTTCATGCAGGTACACAGGTCATAGGCGCATGGTAGGGTAAACCCCAGGTCATCAGTTCCAGAGAATTGACCCCTAGCCATTACGCCAGAGATATCATGCGCCCACCGTTTGCGCTACGTCCTGGGGGCAAGGGTGCACTTCCTCAAGCGTGTATGACATAGTGTTAGGTCGATATATCTATAATCTATATATAATTATGAACATAATTTAAAATTTTTAAATTTAATTAAATCACTTTAGTATAATTAAACTAATTATTAAAAAATTATTATAGAAATATTTTTTTATATATATTTTACTATTTATGAAAAATATGATTGAATGTTTTTTTAATTTTTTTTTACACTTTAATCCATGATCCGGTGATAAGGGCCCGCCTCACCCCTCAGAGGGTCGTGGTCGCTGGCCAGTCGGACAACACACTCGCCCGACCGAGACAATGAAGTACCGATAAGATATCACCATAGCTCGGCCAGGCACCGAGCTTCCGACGCTCAAAACAAGACATACGTCGTGCAGCCAGCTCGCTTGGACTTACATCAAACCTCGGAACCAGTGAAAAAAGATCACAACACGACAACGGAGCTCTGACAGTGGAATGTTGACAGAGTGGCCACTCCACTCGGCCAAAGGGCTAGACCACCTGAACGGCTAAGGGCTGGCCAAGCGACCATCTCGCTAGGCCCACTAACAGACAAAAGGAGGATCAGCCGATATCCTCGTGGAAACTTGCGCCATCGACAGACGACATGGTTGGCGGCATGGATAGACAGAGGATCGTACGACGGAAGCTTCCACTATCATGTCAGAGATTTGCTCGGGTCATTGAGGTACGGTGTCAGGGACGCTTTCCTGACATGCCTTTTCAGGGGAAGCTTTCAGAAGCGTGCATGCCTCGAGGAGCGTGCACACGCTTCCCCGGAGCCTTATATAAAGGGCTTCAAGCTTCGACGAAGGTATGCATAATCTTTACTGCAGCTACTATTACTCTGCTACTTTGCTTCCTCGCTTCTTCTACATCGTCGGTGACTGACTTGAGCGTCGGAGGGTCATCGTCGGGAACCCCTCCTTGGCTCGGTACTGACGTTGTTATGATTGCAGGTCTCTCTGACTCAGAGTCTACCAACAGTTAACAAGAGTGCCACGTCCCCCAGCATCCATCGCCTCAACTCTCAAACAGGATCAAATTTGGCGTCGTCTGTGGAAACACACCTGCATCCGAGCCGAGAAAATGGAAGAAGTTGGACGATTTCACACTGTGATGCTTACTCAAGAAGAACTTGATATGCTCGTACAAGCTCGAGCAGCCAAAATAGTCGAGCAGCAACAGCAAAAGGCGCTAGCCGATCGACTGGCGGAGCAAGCAACATCGGTATCCTAGGGCCGAGCAACGCAGGAGGACCGGCCGAAATAGCTCTCCATCTAGGGAAAAAATAGAGGGCCGATCGACACACAAGGAGAAGCACTCCCCATGCCGATACAGTTCCATCAAGCTCTGTTCCAGACGCCCTCGGAAATTGCGCAGGCGAATCAAGAGCATGGATCTTCTTCAGACAAAGCGCCCGTTCGGGATGCCCGAAAGAGCAAAGCGCCGCGAGGTGACGCGTCCCCTGAGCGAATCAATCGTCAGTTCTCCGAAGCAATTTTGTAAGACCCGTTGCCGAGGCACTATGCCCCGCTAGCGATCGAAGACTACAACGGATCGACCGATCCGGACGATCATTTGGGCAAGTTCGACAACACCGCTACACTTCACCAATACACAGATGGGGTGAAGTGTCGGGTCTTCCTCACCACGCTCTCCAGCTTGGTGCAGCATTGGTTCAGAAGGCTGCCGGATGGATCGATACAAATCTTCAAGGATTTTCAAACGGCTTTCCTACACCACTTCGCGAGCAGTAGGCGCTACCAAAAAACGAGCGTCAGCTTATTTTCCTTGAAGCAAGGGTCGAGAGAGACCCTCCGAGCGTACATCCAACGATTCAACCAGGTAGCAATGGATATCCCCTCGGTCTCATCCGAGACCATGATAAACGCCTTTACAAAGGGGCTCGTCGAGGGAGACTTCTTCCGATCGCTAATTAGGAAGCCGCCCCGCGACTACGACCACATGCTCAAGAAAGCTAATGAGTATATAAATGTAGCCCGGGCTGCAAGAAATAAGGAGGTACCAGTCGAACCCATGGTGCCGACCGAACGACGACCACCGAACAGCCACCAACCCGCCAAGGGGGCCGAGAGCTGAAGGCCGACTTGAATGTTTTTTTTATATATATTTTACTATTTATGAAAAATATGATTGAATGTTTTTTCAATTTATTTTTTTTACACTTTAATCCATGATCCGGTGATAAGGGTCCACCTCACCCCTCAGAGGGTCACGACCATGGTGGAAGTTAAAGTCTAGGCGGTCAACATCCATGTGTCACTGGCCTGTCGGACAACGCACTCGCTCGACCGAGACAACGAAGTACCGATCAGATATCACCACAGCTCGGCCAGGCACCGAGCTTCCGACGCTCAAAACAAGATATGCGTCGAGCAGCCAGCTCACTCGGACTTACATCAAACCTCAGAACCGATGAAAAAGGATCACAGCATGACAACGAAGCTCTGACAGTGGAATGTTGACCGAGTGGCCACTCCACTTGGCCAAAGGGCTAGACCACCCGAACGTCTTAGGGCTAGCCGAGCAGCCATCCCGCTCATCCCACTAACAAACAAAAGGAGGATCAATCGATATCCTCATGGGAACTCACGCCATCGACAGACGATATGGTTGGCGGCATAAATAGGCAGAGGATCGTACGACGGAAGCTTCCACTGTCATATCAGAGATATACTCGAATCATTGAGGTATGATGTCAGGAACGCTTTCTTGACATGTCTTTTCAAGGGAAGCTTTCAAAAGCGTGCATGCCTCGAGGAGTGTGCACGTGCTTCCCCGGAGCCCTATATAAAGGGCTCCAAGTTTCGACAGAGGTATGCATAATCTTTACTGTAGCTACTGTTACTCTGTTACTTTGTTTCCTTACTTTTTCTACATCGCCGATGACTGACTTGAGCGTCGGAGAGCCATTGTCAGGGAACCCCTCCTTGGCTCAGCACTGACGCTACTGTGATTGTAGGTCTCTCTGACTCGGAGTCCACCAACTGTCAACAAGAGCGCCACGTCCCCCAACATCCATCACCTCGACTCTCGGACAGGATCAATCCATATATTATATAAAGAGCAAAAATAAATAGACATTCCTTTTTATTATTATTATTATTATTATTATTATTATTTATCTCATGTACTAACTTCTCGAACCATCTAATTCTAAAGGTGACCGATCTGTTCCCATAGAATTTTTCCATCGGCTATCAAGATAAATCGGGAAGCACTCAAGGAGGCTCGTCCAAGCAGTTAGCATTCTTAGAGTTGTCATCCCATTGGAAGAAAATTTACCGCAGTTGAAATTCAACCTTTAGATGTCTGGTTAATAGCTTGAAGTATGAACTGCTTTCATTTATTATTGAGCATTACCTTATTAGTAACTGATTTCATAATTGATACAATATAGACAATTCAATTTTTTTGATTGCCACTTTAATCCATCTATTATATGAAGAGCAAAAATAAAAAGATACTCATTTTTATCTGAATTACTTTTTTCACCATCATCATCATCATCATCATTATTATTAGTATATATACATGTATCCAACTTTTTGAATCGTCTAATTCTGAAGGTGACCGATCTGTTCCCATAGAATTTTTGCATCGGCCAACAAGATAAATTGCGAAGCGCTCGAGAAGGCTCGTCTAAACAGCCAGCGTTCTTAGAGTTGTCACCCCACTCGAGGAAAATTCGCCGCAGCAGAGATTCAACCTTTGGATGTCTAGTTAACCGCTCGAAGGACAGGCTTCCTTCATATATTAATTGATACAATATAGACAATTCAATTTTAATCATATATTAATAACACTTGTCCCCAGGATAATGGTGTAATCATTAGGCCCTCTAATAGATAATTAAGGGATTTAAGGTTCGAATCTCAGTTGTAATGCACTCCAGAGAATTTTTTCTTTAGTGAATAATATATATATGGTCAATATTAGCCCCTGGGCCAATAGTGCAGTGGCATGGCAATTTCTCAATTTCTCGGACATCTATATATATATATATATATATATATATATATATATATATATATATATATATATATATATATATATATATATATATATATATATATATATATATATATATAGTCAATATTGTCAATTCACTTATTTATCAAATTCAATTTCTCAGACATCTTAGAATCAAGTCCAAGCTTTAACGAATTAATGGACAAATTTTCCTTAATGGGCTATTGGTCTAAGAACTCTGGACTGATGGGTCGCCCATTGCGAGTGCTTCTCAATTTACCTTCGTGGCCGGTGAGAAACTTTTGTGGGGTCGAGTAAGTCATTCCAGAATTAGTCGACATTGTTAGGATGTATACTAAAAGCTTAGCTTTTTGTAATGAACATTTATCTTGAAATGAGAATCACATTGGTCAAATGTCTGCGTTTAGTTAAATGCAGTTATCCATTTAATTTTTATTGTAGATAACATGGTGTGTGATGTCACACAGAAGATAATGTTATCAATTCCTTATAAATTATAAATAGTAGCTTACAACCAAGTTGGATTAGGACAACCCATTGGACTGGTTGCAGTGTAATTTGGTATTAGTTTATCTTAACTATAAAATTACACTAGTACACTATGTGTGTATTGAGCAGGACCATTTGAGGTTGTTTCTTTTTATACTGACTGCATAAAAGAATAAAACCCCTGTTATTATGGATGTGTGTACTCTTAATCCCGATATAATAACAAACACATATACTTAGTATTTATTTCGTTAATTTATCAAATGGTGAGATTTATTTAGTTAAATCAATAGGCCCGATAAGTTAGAAAATAATATTATTTATATGGTGTGTTGTTGATTATAAAAGGAAATTGTGTCCTAGTAATCTTGGTTGATGATGTCCCCTTGAGGAGCTCATAAGGATTATCATGTAAACCCTGCAGGTGGACTTAGTATGACACGATAATAAGGTTGAGTGGTACTACTCTTGGACTCAGATATTAATTAAGTGAGTTGTTAGTAACTCATTTAATTAACGGACATACGATATCTTAACCAAAGGGAGACTAACACACTCATGATATGTAGGAGCCCATATTGTAATATGGAATTGGTGCGGTAGTTCAATAATAACTCTTTAGTGGTATGAGTTATTATTGATGAACTTGAGTTGGTTGTTCGGGTCGAACACAGGAAGCTCAAGTCCATCAGGAGGCCAAAACCAATTACTCCTCTTGGTCCCTGTTGTAGCCTCTATAAAGCCTCGCATTCACCCGTTTTGGTTTTGCTTCCTGCCCAAGAAAGGGGTCGGCCACATCCTTGCTTGTAGGGGTGTAAATGAGTCAAGCTGCTCATGAGCTATTCGAAGTTCGATTCGATAAAAGCTCGTTTGAGCTCGTTTAATGAGGCTCGTTAAGATAAACAAACCAAGCTCAAGCTTCATAATATTCTGCTCGTTAGCTCGTGAACATGTTCGTTAAACTCATGAATCAACTTTTAAATAAAAAAAACAATAATTTTGATATTAAATTTATAGATTTTACACTCTACTTATGAAAAACATAGATAAATACATTAAATTTATTTATTAGAATAAAATTATAAATTTTAACAAGAATATTATAATTTTTTTAAAAATATATAATTTAGTTTTTAATGAATAATTAAATTTATAATTTATATTTATTAAGTTCGTTTAGGTTCGATAAAAGCTCGAATAAGCTCGTGAGCCATGAATATATTCGTTAAATAAAGCTCGAGCTCGGCTCGATTATAAACAAGTCAAACTCAAACATCCAAGAGTTCGGCTCGGCTCGGCTCGATTACACCCCTACTTGCTTGGTGCCCAAGCAAGGGGTCGGTCAAGCCTCGCTTCCTACCCAAGAAAGGGGTCGGCCAAGCATTGCTTGGTGCCCAAGCAAGGGGCCGGCCAAACCAAAAGAAAAAAAAAAGGAAGAGAAAAGAAAAGAAAGAGAAAAAAAAATGGAGAAATTTTTTCTCAACAGAATTAGAGATTTTTCTAAAAAGAATTACGTTGATTTTTTCTTAGAAATTTTCTAAAAAGAATTATATTAATTTTTTCCTAATAAATTTATCTAAAAAGAATTATGTTAATTCTTTCCTAGAGATTTTTCTAAAAAGAATTATATTGATTCTTTCTTAGAAATTTTCTAAAAAGAATTATACTAATTTTTTTCTTAAGAAATTTTTCTAAAAAGAATTATGTTAATTCTTTTCTAGAGATTTTTTCTAAACAAAATTATATTACTATTTCTCCTTTTTTTTGGCACAGAAGGTTATAAAAGGGGAGGAGGTCATGCCACCATAATCATCCAATCTCTCTTGAGTTGTTTCCCCTTGCTTGTGGCTAGCACCTCATCTCTTCTTTTCTCTCTTTTCTTTTCTTTCCTCTAGGGTCGGCGCCCCACTTCTTCTTCTTCCCTTTTCTTTCCTCTAGAGCCGGCGCCCCATCTTCTCTTGGTGGCCGGAGCTTGGAGGAAAAGAAAATGAAAAGACGAAGCACCTTGGTGGCTGGCGGTTTGGAGGAGGAGAAGAAGAAGGAGGCGTTCCTCTTCTTTGCATCTTTTGGTGGTAGGCGGCTTGGAAACAAAAGATGGTTCGAGTGGTTTTTATCTTGGTAGATCATCACCCACACGACGTCCAAGAAGAGGAGAGGAATACGGCAGAAGATCAAGAGCTCTTTGTCTATGAAGAAAGATACAACTAGTTATTTGTTCCGCAGCGCAACTAGTTTTGTTTTCTTTGTATGGATCCTGAAATACCAACACAAGAGGCTAGCGATTTTGTATTTTCATTTTTGTGCTTTGATTTTGTGTTTCGATCTTGTGCTTTGATTGAAGTCTCTGTAGTTAAACCTAAGGTTACTGTGAGATGTTTAAATATTTAATTTCTTTGAAAGGTTTTGTCTAGGAAGTGGTGGATGATCCCATAATCAAGAAGGCCTAATGCCTCACCAACGACCTGGAAGTCAATCCTTGAAATAAACATTTAATTAACTTCTGTAATATGGTTTAACTTCTGAAGAACACAAGGGTTGAACTTGGAGTAAAAATGTTAAGTTTTGTTTCCAATCCAAGTTTAACTTTGAAGAACGAACTTAGAGTAAAAATGTTAAGTTTCGTTTCCAATCCAAGTTTAACTTCTGAAAAGCACATGGGTTGCTAGGAAAATTTCTATGCTTGTATAATTTTTTTTTACAGGGAAAACAGAACGGAATTCCAAGTAGCACCCAATAGGCATAAGTTGGATATCTATATCTGGTGATTACTAAAAAAATATATTTAAATATTAGCCCCGGCACAATAAGATGGTTAGTAGGAAAGCTGGATAAATCTAGCGACGAGGGTTCGATTCTCACACAATGCATTTTCGGACTCTTACAGTGCTCGAACAACTTGTGATGTTAGGCTATCGGGTTGTGGACCATTGCAGTTCCTGGATTTACTTAGTGAGTGGAATATAGAGCTGGACTGTCTACCCAGGATTCGTCAGGTTGTAAGATTTAGATACCCAGTAAAAAAATATTTATCAATATTATATTATAACAACATTTTAACTTTTATCAATACTAATAACACTGTAATATAGAAATTACATAACTATAAGAATATGAGCACTTTATCTCTAAAACATTGGTTAACGTTGATTAACATTATATTATAGTAGTTACAAATGTACTTTATTCCTAATCAACACCAGTCAACATTGTGTTGTAAAAGTTATGACCACATAACTGCTATAACTTTACAAGTATAACAACTATAAAATTTTAATTGCTACAAATAGGATCATAAATGTTAAAATTGCGTAGTAGTTATGATCCCATAACTACTGCAACAACGTTTAAAATAAATGCAATTTTGAAAAATAAAATGTATAATGGTGGAACAAGACACTCTTTTGATAATAAATGAAAGAGGAGCATCAAAAGGCTTCTTTTAACAATTCCAATAAAAAAATACCCCTTTTTAATGAGAGTTAAGTTGTCTTCTAAACTTTCTTAATCTTGAGAGGTAGAACTTGATATCCCAAGAATCTAACAAATATTTTATCATTCCTATCCTTATACATTATGGAAGTTGTTGGTTCAAGTATTGTTTCAGGATTGTCAAGACTAATAGTCCATTCTAATCCTGCTAAAGTTTTCGAGTTGAAATCTCTTGGCTTTAGGAAATATATACCTTTTGAAATAAGTGTTTCAATCATATTAGTGATTATGATTTTAAAGTGGTTGTGAATGTGGTGTCTTTCCTGAAATATGATATCTAGTTGAATATGTTGATTTCTTGGTAGCCGACAAGAGGGGGGTGAATTGCCTTGAAAATACAAAGACACCTTTCTCGGACTTTACGACGTAATTGCATAAAAGAAATTAAGAAATTAATTAAGAAAAAGAGGCACTAAATTTACTTAGTTTACAATCAGGGGATTGCTAATTCAAGACCTTGAAAAACGCACTAAGATTCTCCTCTGGGCGGAGTAGCCTCTTACAACATTGAAGCACACAATTACAAAGCTAAACAAGAAAGGAATTGATTACAAGTGTTCTGTTTTAGCTTCTGGGACTAGAGCTATATTTATAGCCCTAATCGGGGTGCCTAGGGGGATAAATTTTTATCCCTGTCACAACAGAACGCACTACGTCGTGTTCCGGATAAAATTTGGTTACGGGCACCCGGACCAAGTCCGAGCGCCCGGACCTAAGTTAACTTTGTGTTAACTGTTTAGTCTAGGTTCTTGCTCCGGCTCTGCTAGCTTAGGTCCGGGTCTTCCTCTCCGACTCCGCTCGTATTGTTTCGGGTCTTCCGCTCTGGTTACACTCGTATTGGTCTGGGTCTTCCGCTCTGATTTCGCTCACTTGGGTGATCTTGACCATCTGGAATAGGACTCACCCGAACCCAACTTCCGACCTTTCAAGCAGTCTTCCGCTCTAGCTTCTCATCCCTCGGAAACGTCGCGCTCCTCCTTCTCGTCCACCCTCGTACTCTTCTGCAACACCTCATCCCTCGGACTCACCAAGCCCGTCGGCTCTTTCCCGTACCGTCCTTCTCGCTAGCTGTATCTTTCACTTGACTTCCGGATCCTATGCTCCTAAGTTCCTACACACTTAGACACAGAGGTTAAATACCAACAGGACCTAACTTGATTTGGTTGATCACATCAAAACCACCATGGGGTAATTACAGAATATTGTGTTGGATCAAGAAGCGCTAGAGGGGGTGAATAGCGCTCGTAGCTTTCACTTATCGGATTCGAAAAATCAACGAGTTAAGCAGCGAAAATTAACACAAAACACACACAAAACGACCCAAGTATTTTTACTTGGTTCAGAGCCTTGGGTGACTTCTACTCCAAGGTCCACGCTCGTTGAGCGTTTATGTTGGGCAATCACTATAATATCACAAAGTTACAAGTATGAAATAAGTACAGTAGTAACTAAATAATACCGACAACAGTGATACTAAATTTGAAGCTCTGGGTCATCGGGGTGTTGCTACAGCACTTCTGGAACGTCTCTTGAGCAATGCACAGCTGAAAGATCGCTTGGGAATTGAATGAATAGAGCTGCTGGTCGAGACCTCCATATAAAGGCTATTGAAGACGCCTCAAAGCCCCTTGAGGGTGCCTCCATCACTGCCGAGTCAGCCGCACGGATGAGCGCTGAAAAAGTCCTCGCTTATCCTCTTGAAGGCGCCTTCAAGGCTGTCTGAGGCGCCTCAAGCCTCCATGAGGGCGCCTCCAGCCTTGCTGTGTGCACTTCTCCTCCTCTGCACCTAAGGCGCCTCCAAGCTCCATGAAGACGCCTCGAGTACTGTTCACCCGAGGCAAACTTTGCTCTTTAGTCCCTACAAAGTATGTTAGTCCACAAAATACCAACATATCCTGCAAGACAAAGTTAGCACATAATAAACATAGTAACAGAAATATTTTGACAGTCTCCGGACTATCCGGTTCTGACTTCGGATTTCTGACCGAAAACCCTAGGTCGAACCGCCACCTACTGTTCCCTCTTCCGGGGAACACGTCTCACCTACTCCACTGAGGAGAGTATACCTGATGTCAGTTCAGTCCTCTAGATCGACTGGACTTTTCACCTAGGGTTACCACCCCCTAGGACCTAGGGTTACCACCCCCTAGGGGTTTCTGTCACCTAGGGTTACCACCCCCTAGGAACTAAGGTTGTCCCCCCCCCCCTTAGGATTTTCCACCACCTAGGGTTACCACCCCCTAGGACATAAGGTTGTCTCCCTTAGGGTTTTTCTTCACCTAGGGTTACTACCCCCTATGATCTAACGTTACCGCCCCTTAGGGTTTTTCACTTGCCTAACCGCAGCTAGGACTTTCCTGCAAACTCATTCAATATATCAAATAACAAATAACCTTAACTTTGAATCTCTTTTCCATTATCAAAACTTGGGTTCGATCGTCGGATTCTTCCCACACCAACAATCTCCCCCTTTTTAATTATGACAAATAAAATTCAAAGTTAAGTAAAGCAATGCTATAAAGAATTTTCAAATACAACATACGCATGATAATACAAGTATAAGCATGATAGTACAAACATAAACTTAAGTACAGTGCTCCCCCTTAGTGAAAGCTTAAGTATAACGACTCCCAATTAATAAAAGCTTCTTAGAATTTCATATACTTTCTCCCTTTGTCATATATCAAAATCATCAACAAACAGAAGGTAAAGAAAAATTGAGAAAGTTATTATTGGCCTTAGCTAAGAATAACTTTGTTTAAAATTGCAAACACTTTTTTTTTAAAAAAAAATTAAGCTTTCTTTTGAAAACTTAGCTAATTTTTTGATTTTAAGATCCTTAGGTCAAAGATTTAGCTAAGCTTTTTATAATAGTTTTTGAAAATGAGAAAACCTTTTAAAAAATTTCAAATCTCAATTTTCAACCTTTTAAGGGAGTAAAAACTTTAACTAAGAAATTTTTGACATGAAAAGTGACTTAGCTAATTTTAAAGAATATGCGAAAAAAAGAAATACTTAATTAAATCCTTAGTTTTTAAAGAAGAGAGTTTGATAGGAGATAGAATAAACACTTAGCTTTAAATAGGAATTTAAGCTATTTCGAAAATACTTTGAAAAACACTTAGCTCTTTAGAAGAATTTTCTTGTAAGATTTTGGCCAAGTGAGATCATACTTTCAAACACTAAGTTAGAAATTAATTTTAGCTAAGGGAGAGTTTTGACTTGAAAAAGTAACTTAGCTAAAAAGTTTGCAGAAAATAGATGATAAAACTTTAAGAAAACTTTAGAAAAAAAATGGATAACACTTTAAAGTATTTTTTGAACATGAAAACGTTTAAAAATTTCCAAAAAGAACCTTTTTAGGATTTTTTTTTTAAACTTGATTTAGCTAAGGCCATCCTTAAAAAACCATTCATGAGTCCTACAGTCCAAGCATGAGTAGCCTCCTTATCTAAATATCTAACCATTAGCTACTAGTTGTTTACCTAGAAGACAACAATTTTCACTTGGTTAGTCAAGTTAAGTCAGTGATCCAGTTAAATTTAACTAAGACAGGATAACTTAACTTGATTAATGTATATTAGATGTTTATAGCCCAGACTTATGTTGATGCACAGACATAAGCATACTGAAGTCCAGGTAGTACCCTATGCATCTCACACCATTCTAAGTGTTTTCAAACACAATCAAGTTAAACCCAGTGTGCTTGTGAAATACTCTGGCTGAAACTAGGGGTACATGATATCTAGGGATAAATTCCTAGGCTAAACCGGATTTTTGAAAAAAAAAAAAACTACCAAAATTTGGAATTTTGAAAAACATTTTTCCTAGGATTTTAAAACCAAAATAAAAAAAAAACAAACTAATTTAAACAACATAGTAATAAGAAGTATGTCCTATTCTACTAAGCACATCCCTATTTATCTTCTAAGTGCACTGAACTCAAGTTCAGGTAAGGGCTTTGTGAATATATCAGCTAGGTTTGATTTTGACTCAACATAGTTAAGTACAATATCACCCTTAGCTATGTAATCCCTTACAAAATGGTGTTTTACTTCTATATGTTTAGTCCTTGAGTGGTAAATTGGGTTCTTGGTTAGATTAATTGAACTTATGTTATCAATTGAAATTTTAGTATTCTGATATTCTAGTTGATAGTCTTTTAAGGTATACATCATCCATAATAATTGAGATGCACATTCTCCTAGGACTATGTATTCAGCTTCATTGGTGGATAAAGCAACACAATGTTACTTTCTGCTTGACCAACTTACTAGGCACTGACCTAGAAATTAACAGTTGTCACTTGTACTCTTTCTATCTAACTTGCACCCGGCATAGTCTGAGTCAGAATAGCCAATTAGGTCAAAGGTACAAGACCTAGGGTACCAGAGTCCTACATTTAATGTTCCCTTAATATACCTAAGTATTCTTTTGACAAAGATTAAGTGAGACTCTTTTGCACAAGATTGGTATCTTGCACACATACCTACTGTAAAAAGAATGTCTAGTCAGCTCGTAGTTAGGTACAGTAGACTCCCTATCGCACTTCGATAGTATTTTAAGTCTACTTGTTTACCTTCTAAGTCTGAGTCAATTTTAATATTAGTAGTCATTGGTGTATTAATAATTTTTGAGTTTTCCATTCCAAATTTCCTAACCAATTTCTTAACATATTTAGTTTGATAAATGTAAATTCAATCTTTGGTTTGTTTAATTTGTAAACCTAAGAAAAAGTTAAGTTCACCTACCAGACTCATTTCAAATTCATGTTCCATTAATTTTGTAAATTCTTTTAAAAATTTAGAGTTGGTTAATCCAAAAATTATCGTCTACGTAAATTTGGGCTATAAAGATATCTTTTTCTAAGGTCTTTACAAATAGGGTTGGATCTATTTGACCTTGGTTGAACCCTTTAGTTATTAGATAATTAGACAGGCATTCATACCAAGCCCTAGGTGCTTATTTTAGTCCATATAAGGTCTTTTTTAATCTAAAAACATGGTTTGGATGTTCTAAGTCCTCAAATCCTGGGGGTTGGCTAACATATACTTCTTCTTTGATAAATCTATTTAAGAAAGAAGATTTTACATCCATTTGATATAACTTGAATCCTTTATGTGCTGCATAGGCCAACAACATTCTAATAGATTCAAGTCTGGCTACTGGGGCATAGGTCTCATCATAGTCTAACCATTCTACTTGGTTAAATCCTTTAGCTACTAATCTTGCTTTGTTTCTAACTATTTATCCCTGATCATTTAATTTGTTCCTAAACACCCATTTAGTATCAATTATGGTATTATTAATGAGTTTGGGTACTAGTTCCCAAACTTGGTTTCTTTCAAATTATGCTAATTCTTCTTGCATTGTTATTGTCCATTCTGGGTCTGGTAGGGCTTCATCTATAGTTTTGGGTTCAATTTTGGAAATAAGGGCTATTTGACTTAGGTTTCTATACGATGACCTAGTTCTGACTCCTATAGTTGGGTCACCCAAAATTTGATCAGATGGGTGATTGGTAGTAGTTCTAGTTGGTCTTATAATTAGGGCAGTAACTGGTTCTGGTAATTCGCTAGGTTTAAGTTGAATTTCCTCATCATCTTTTATGATTCTTGGGTTAACATTATTATTTTCATTTATAATGTTGGGTAGGTTATTTTCTTTATCAAAAATTACATTTATAGTTTCTTCAACTTTAAGGATGTTTTTGTTATAAACTCTATATGCCCTACTGGTTGTTGAATATCCTAGAAATATTCCTGGAGTGGTTTTTTATGTAAATTTTCCTAAGTAGTCTTTAGTATTTAGAATGAAAACTTTACATCCAAATACCTTTAAATAATTTAAATTGGGAATTTTATTATAGTATATTTCATAAGGTGTTTTATTCTGATATTTATTAATTAAAATTCTATTTTGTATGTAACAGACTGTATTTATTGCTTCAGCCCAGAATTGGTTAGATAGTTTGTATTCATTCAACATGGTCCTAGCGGCTTCTTGTAGGGTTCTATTTTTCCGTTCTACTAGACCATTTTGTTGGGGGGTCCTAGGGCATGAATATTCGTGTTTATAACCATTAATTTCATAAAATTCAATAAATTTATGATTTTCAAATTCTCCCCCATGATCACTTCTAATTCTTTTTATTTGAGTGCCTTTTTCATTTTCTATTACTTTGCAAAAGATTGTAAAAACTTCAAAGGTTTCATCTTTAGTTTTTATGAATTTTACCCAAGTAAATCTTGAGTAGTCGTCGATTATTACTAAGCAATATTAGTTTTTGCTTAGTGACTTGGCTCCGTGTGAATCAAACAAGTCTAGGTGAAGGAGCTCAAGTATAGAAGTTGTTCTGTTTAAGTTGGTTAACTTATGGTTTGACTTGGTTTGTTTATCTTGTTGACAAGCATTACAAGTTGAATTTTCAATAAATTTTAATTTAGGAAGACCTCTAACTAAACCATTTTAACTCATTTTTGAAATGAGTCTAGTATGAGGGTGACCCAGTCTCCAGTGCCACAACTCAGTTTCCTCTTGTTGTGTCAATAGACACTCTAGTGAAGAGGTGGGTAGGTCTATTGTATAAATGTTATTTTTCCTAATTCCCTTAAGTGTGATTTCAGGATTGTTAATATTCTTAATTATGCATTCAATTTTAGAAAATGTGACTAAGTATCCTGAGTCACATAACTGGCTTATACTAAGTAAATTAAAACTAAATTGTTCAACCAATAATACTTTTCGAATGTAAAAATTAGAATTTAATTGGATATTACCTATCCCGATTACCTTAAGGGTTCCGTCATTGCCAAACACAGCAGACCCTAGGTTCTTGAGTTTCAGCTTAGTGAATTTCAGTCTGTCTCCAGTCATGTGCCTGGAGCATCCACTATCTAGCATTCATTGATCCAAATCTTTATGTTCCTACATAAAGTATTTGATTTGGGTAAATTTAATGGATTTAGAAGATAGTTTGACTGAAATTAACTTAATGTTCCATCTCACCTAGTCTAGATGATCAACCATGGTATTCCTATTATTGGTGCGGTTAGCACTAACGATTTAACCCAGGTTTTGATGAATGACAAATCAGGTTAAGTTAGTCTGTTGTTGTCTAACACTCTGATCGAGTGTGCAGAAGAAGTCCAGACAGGTCGACGGGCTGACCGGATGTCTGGCACGAAACCCAACTAGGTCGACAGGCTGACCGGATAGCTGGCGAGAAGTCCAAGCAGGTCGACGGGCTGACCGGACGCTTGGCGAGAAGTCCAGCTAGGTCGACGGGCTGACCGGATAGCTGGCGAGAAGTCCAAGCGGGTCGACGGGCTGACCGGACGCTTGGCGAGAAGTCCAGCTAGGTCGACGGGCTGACCGGATAGCTGGCGAGAAGTCCAGACGGGTCGAAGGGCTGACCGGACGTCTGGCAGGTGAGTAAAGGTAAGTCACTGGAAGGGAGTGACTGTGAGGACGCGTTCCCGGGAAGGGAACATTAGGCGTCGATCCGGCTTAGATCCATTTCGGATATCTAAGTCGAGATCGTGACTAGATTCCGGTCTCGGAAAGACGGAATCTAAGTCATACTTTTTCATGTCAAACTCATGAACTGTGCTAACACTTTGTTTTGCAGGAAATTTATTATACTTGCCTCGGACTAACCTTGTCTTGCAGGAGAAGGACCTGTTCTGGAGAAAGGTGGTCCGGGCGCCCGGAGGTCCGGGCGCCCGGAAGGGATCCGGGCGCCCGGGAGGCAAGTTTTATCCCGATTGCGCGTCGCCACGTGGAGCTCACTGGTTGGACCTGCCACGTCTCACCAGGGCGCCTGGAAGGGATCTGGGGCGCCCTGAGCTTCATATAAAAGAAGGGGCAAGGGTAGAGCTTCCATAAGAACTTAGAATCCCAGATCTGCTGCTCTGTGCTCTTGCGACGCCACGGAAAGCTCTCCGACTCAGTGTTGGTTCTGTTTTAATTCTATTGTCGGTATTTTCTTTATCTGTCAATTCTTGTACTTAACTTTGTAATATTCGAATTGATAGTGATTGCCCAACGAAAGTGGTCAAGGACCACGGGCCTTCGAGTAGGAGTCGTCACAGGCTCCGAACGAAGTAAAAAACACTGTGTCTACTTTACTTTTCCGCTGCGCTTATACTCGATATTCTCGAATCGATATTCACCCCCCCCCCTCTATCGAACGATCATGGTCCTACAAGTGGTATCAGAGCAGTTACCGCTCTGATTTGGTGCAACCACCAATCAGGCAAAGGGGGGACTTTTTTAAAGAAAAATTAGATATTGTTTGTCTTTTAAATATTTGGTGCAACCGCCTTTCGTTTTTTCCCTCCAAAACGGTTTTTGAAAAATACATCGCCATCTTTTCACCATTGTTTAGTATTTAAAAAATATTACATTTTCAAAATTTTGAAATAATATTTTTTTCCAAATATTTTATTAATATTTTATTATTTTTTCCGAAAATAGTGAAATATTATTTTTTCCAGCACTGCTAATCCAAGACCAAGTCTTGGGATTTTTTTTTGTTTCTCTGTGTGCAAGAATAATGACTCTTCAAGAAGGACGGAACCCCCACGAACCACCACCATACAATCAAGATTTCAACTATTGGAAGCGATTAATGGAATGCTTCTTAGGAAGCGTAAACTTTGATTATTGGCTGATATTGAGAAAACCTTCTCAGAACTCAGAACTAAACACAAATGTAAGTAAAATCATTTGTAATGTTTTACCTAACGATGTTTTATGCAGACTAGAAAAGTACAAAGATGCACATGAGCTTTGGACCCAATTGATCAAACTTCACGATGAGCCGATGGAGCTCGAGGATCAAGTAAAAATTGAATCTGAACTCGGGTTAGATCCAATCGAAAAGCCTACTAAATTAGGGGTTGCGCTCAAGGTTAGTGATATTTACCAAAATACCCCTGCTAATAGTAGTTTAAAAAATATGAGCATTGATCTGGTTATTTCTGAAAATATATGTGAAAATAATGTAGTTGACAATAATTATAAAAATACCCCTAGGATATTATCCGATAAAACAAATCCAATTAATTTAAAAAATTCAAACTTAAACCTAAACAAATCTGAAAACTCAAATGATAGAGATGACAAGGTCAATATTGATCTAGATAAAATTAATAAATTATTTAATAATCTAGACAATATTAATCTAGAAAATCCTATCCAAACCCAAGATAATTTAATTAATAAAAAATTAAATTTTAACGATAATAATAATCTAATAAATTCCACTAATTATATCAACTTAAAAAATAAAGAAAATATAAGAATAAAATCAAACACTTTGATAAAATCAAAACTAAATTTAACAAAATTAAAATTAAATGTTAAAAATAACATATTAAATAAAGATAATCCAAAAAATTCAAAATTAACAATTAATAAAAGGTTAAAAGATAAACCTTTAAGAAAACATAATTCAAACAATTTAATTAATTCAAAGTTAAAAATGAATAAAAACTTAAACTTTAAAAATAAGCTATTAAAGAAAGATAATTCAATTAACCTAATAAAAGTGAAATTGAAAGAAAATTTAAATATTAAATACATTCTCTTAAAGAAAGATAATTTGACTAATTTAATTAATTCAAAATTAAAAACTTGAATCTAAATTACAAATTAAACATTAGATTTTAACCAAAACTTAACTATAATAAACCCAGAACTAAAAACTAAATTAATGGCCAATAATTCAGGGGGAGGTTCCAGAATAGCTGGCACCTCCAAAACTAACCTACCTGACAGGGTAACCCTAACCAACCTACCCGAAAAGGGTAACCCCAACCAACCTACCCGACAGGGTAATTAGGACTAGTTAAAGAGGGTTCAAGTTTAACTTGAATCATGGTACTGGTGAAGTTTTTTTATGATAGTACGTTGGAGAAGCTTGGGCATCGCATGTCTAGAAAGATATAGCTTCAATCTGGTGCATTTGGCCAAGTGGAACCGACCGAAGCTACCTTTAAATGGATCCTAACTAGTTAGACCAAGGTTTAGTACTAAGCTCCGTAGATAGGACTATTCGGAAAATCTCGAAAGGTTGGTTACTTCTAATGACGTCCATGTGACTCACCAAGCTTAGAAGTTTATCCGAAGAATGTCTATTTGTTGAGACCAAATCTAAACATGAATCTAACACAAGTTAAACCAAACTCTGTAATTAAATCTAATTCATCTCACAAAATTATAGGATTCCCTGATTGATAATCTAGATCGGGTGAGATGAATAAGGATCAAATTAATTTTCAAATTAAATTAAAATTAATTAAAATTAAATTTCGAATTTTAAATTGAATTTCATTTCGAATTTCAAATTGAAATTCAAATTAAAATTAAATTTCGAATTCCAAATTAAATTAAAATTAATTAAAATTAAATTTTGAATTTAAAATTAAAAATAAATTTTGAATTTCAAATTAAAAATAAATTTTGAATTAATTAAAAATTAAATTTCGAATTAAAACTAAATTAATTTTAAAAAAAAATTAATACTAAATTAACTTTAAAAATTATTTTAAAAATTAAATTAACTTTAAAAAATTATTTTAAAACAAAAATTAACTTTAAAAAATATTTTTAAATTTAACTTTAAAAATTTTATATTTAACTTAAAAATTTTATTCTAAACTTAAAAATTATTTTAAAATTATTTTCAAATTTTTTAAAAAATTATTTTAAAAACTATTTTAAAAATCATTTTAAAAATTTAAAAAAATTCTTTTAAAACATTTTAAAAACTATTTTAAAAATCATTTTAAAAATTTTAAAAATTCTTTTAAAAATTATTTTAAAACATTTTAAAAATTATTTTAAAAACTATTTTAAAAATCATTTTAAAAATTTTAAAAATTATTTTAAAACATTTTAAAAATTATTTTAAAAACTATTTTAAAAATCATTTTAAAAATTATTTTAAAACATTTTAAAATTTATTTTAAAAACTATTTTAAAAATCATTTTAAAATTTAAAAAATTCTTTTAAAAATTATTTTAAAAACTATTTTAAAAATTTTAAAAATTCTTTTAAAAATTATTTTAAAACATTTTAAAAATTATTTTAAAAACTATTTTAAAAATCATTTTAAAAATTTTAAAAATTATTTTAAAAATTATTATAAAACATTTTAAAAATTATTTTAAAAACTATTTTAAAAATCATTTTAAAAAATTTAAAAAATTCTTTTAAAACTATTTTAAAAAATTATGTATCATTTTGAAAAATTCTTCTTTCTCTAATAAAATTCTGTTAACTTAAAAAATAGTAATAATAATAAATTATTTTCACTTTAAAAATTATTATTTTGACTTTAAACTCATTTTTAATCTTAAACATCATTTTAACCTTAAAATTATTTGTTAATTTAACTTAACTGAAAATTAAATCTTAAATTAAAACTTAAATTACAATTAAAATTAAATTTTTTTTAACTTAAACTTAAATTAACCACTAATATTAATTTAAATTTAAAATCAAAACTGAATCAAACGTATGTTAATTGACATAAAACATATTATAAAAATCATTTTAAATTCCTTTTAAATGCTGTTTTAGAAATCCCTTTAAAAATAATAATAATAAAAATAATTATAATTATAATTATAATCTGGGGGAGTTCAAAAAGTTTAAACTCCCCCAGATTATCTTGACATTTTTTCTTTGTCTGAAGTCTATGCTTACTTAATCCATGCTTATTTTTGATGAATGCCAAAGGGGGAGGGTTAGGTGGTTAAGTTAGCTAAACCAGAATTGAAAATACAAACTAACTTAAAAACCCTTTAAATGCTTGTTTTTTTCTTGCATATGTTTTCACTAACTTAACCAGGTTGTCATTCCATCAAAAAGGGGGAGATTGTTGGTGTGGTTAGCACTAACGATTTAACCCAGGTTTTGATGAATGACAAATTAGGTTAAGTTAGTCTGTTGTTGTCTAACACTCTGATCGAGTGTGCAGAAGAAGTCCAGACAGGTCGACGGGCTGACCGGATGTCAGGCACGAAGCCCAGCTAGGTCGACGGGCTGACCGGATAGCTGGCGAGAAGTCCAAGCGGGTCGACGGGCTGACCGGACGCTTGGCGAGAAGTCCAGCTAGGTCGACGGGCTGACCAGATAGCTGGCGAGAAGTCCAAGCGGGTCGACGGGCTGACCGGACGCTTGGCGAGAAGTCCAGCTAGGTCGACGGGCTGACCGGATAGCTGGCGAGAAGTCCAGACGGGTCGAAGGGCTGACCGGACGTCTGGCAGGTGAGTAAAGGTAAGTCACTGGAAGGTAGTGACTGTGAGGACGCGTTCCTGGGAAGGGAACATTAGGCGTCGATCCGGCTTAGATCCATTTCGGATATCTAAGTCGAGATCGTGACTAGATTCCGGTCTCGGAAAGACGGAATCTAAGTCATACTTTTTCATGTCAAACCCATGAACTGTGCTAACACTTTGTTTTGCAGGAAATTTATTATACTTGCCTCGGACTAACCTTGTCTTGCAGGAGAAGGACCTGTTCTGGAGAAAGGTGGTCCGGGCGCCCGGAGGGGATCCGGGTGCCCGGGAGGCAAGTTTTATCCCGATTGTGCGTCGCCACGTGGAGCTCACTGGTTGGACCTGCCACATCTCACCAGGGCGCCTGGAAGGGATCCGAGGCGCCCTGAGCTTCATATAAAAGAAGGGGCAAGGGTAGATCTTCCATAAGAACTTAGAATCCAAGATCTGCTGCTCTGTGCTCTTGCGACGCCACGAAAAGCTCTCCGACTCAGTGTTGGTTCTGTTTTAATTCTATTGTCGGTATTTTCTTTATCTGTCAATTCTTGTACTTAACTTTGTAATATTCAAATTGATAGTGATTGCCCAACAAAAGTGGTCAAGGACCACGGGCCTTCGAGTAGGAGTCGTCACAGGCTCCGAACGAAGTAAAAAACACTGTGTCTACTTTACTTTTCCGCTGAGCTTATACTCGATATTCTCGAATCGATATTCACCCCCCCCCCCCCTCTATCGAATGATCACGGTCCTACACCTATGGTGTTTGTGAGATGGTTTATTAAGTTAATTGGGTTAAGTCGATTTAATTTATTAAGTTGATAAAATTATTTAATTGATTAATTAGATTAAATTATTGAATTGATTAATTAGATTAAATTATTAAGTTAATTAAATTATTAAATGATTAATTAGATTAAATTATTAAATTGATTAATTAGATTACATTATTAAATTAATTAAATTGAATTAGATTTAGTTAAATTGGACTAAGTTCAACCTAGATCTATCTCACCCAATTCTAAGTTATCAATCAGAGAACCTTGAGTAGTTTTGTGAGATGGTTATCTTAAATTTAGATTATTTCTAAGGATTAATTTACATTTGAGTTAAACTTAGGTTTTCCAATTGGTTAATTAAATATACATTTCAAAGATTGGCTCCCAGGCTGTGGCGAGGCACTAGGCCTTCTTAGGTATGGGATCATCCACCACTTCTAGACAGAGTCTTTCAAAGAAAATATATATTTAATTTCCCTTTTGAAACCCCTAGGTTTAACTAAACAAGTGTAAATTACGCCTAGGTCCTTGATCTATCCTAATCTAAACATGCATATTACAAGGAAAAGAAAATAAACAAGCATCAAGCAATTTTATCTATTTATTAAGATAGTTTTCCTATTGGCTCCCCCTGGATCATAGTCTCGATATGGTCTATCAAGGTAATGTACTTGATCCTTGGGGACCCAATATTGACCAAGTCCAATTTGATTGACCAAGTTGGACTCAGATACTCATGCTTGGACTATATTTCTATTCGGTCTGTTAACAAGCGATAAATAAGACCGATATTTCCTTTTAGTTCTAAATCCTAGTCCGGATCGATTGTATATGGCTTTCTGATTTCCAAGAATCAAGTCAAGATTCTTGGAACCCAGTGTAAATCATTCCAATGTAGTCTTCAAATCCTTGACTTGAATTTTCAGGCTGGAATTCTCTTCCTCAAGCTTTTGAACTTGAGTTGAGGTTCCAGACTGAACAGGGTCAATCAAAGATTCAGTGTGAGTCACTTCTTTAAGGGATGTTACCTCCTTTAGAAGCGACTTTATCCGAACATTGGATTTTGCTAGTTTATGTATTAAGTAATTAATTAAATTATATAATCAACGCGTACTTACAGGGAGGTTAGGCCTTTTAGAAATGGATACAAATCCGTGGCTTCTCTCGGACTCAGCTTTTGATTCGTCCTCGCTTCCAGATTCGTTGAGTTAGTCCCGGGCCGTCATTGCAAGAAAACTTGTCTGCTCGAGTTCTTCATTGTCTGACTCTTCGGAAGAAGACTCGTCCCAAGTCGCCTTCAGTGTCTTCTTTCTTCTTGGTTTCTTCACGTCTTTCTGGTTCAGACAGTTCGCCTTGATGTGTCCCTTCTAGTTACATCCGTAGCAGGTGACTTCGACTTTCATCTTGGGATTTGGCTGGGCCTCCTTGGACTGGATTACCTTTTTGACATCCTTCTTGTTGAAGCCTTTCTTTTTTCCTGTAGAGATTCCTCACCAGGTTGACGAGTTCTGCCGTGAGCTCATCGTCGTCGTCATTATCCAAGTCTGGTTCTTCTTTTGTCTCAGGTTTGGTTTTGCGTCTTGGTTTTGGTTCGCACGCTCTGCTTGTACCTGCAATCAAAGCTATATCTTTCTCGGCCGACCGTGAGTTTATCTGTTCATGTAATTCAAATTCTACGAAAAGTTCATCTAGCTTAATTAAGAAAATATCCTTAGAAACCTTGTAAGCATCTACCATGGATGCCCACAAGGTATTCCTTGGAAAGGAGTTTAAGGCATACCTTAGGATGTCACGGTTCTCCAATCTTTGTCCGATCGCGTGAAGCCCGTTGAGCAATTCTTGTGTCCGGACGTAGAGCTGACTAGCCGTCTCACCTTCCTGCATTTTCATATTGTACAGTTTATTAAGTAATAAATCACATTTACTTACCTTCGTGTCAGGCATTCCCTCGTGCAACTTGATCAGCTTTTGCCATAGTTCTTTGGCGCTCAAGAACCAACCGACGCGGTTCAGTTCCTCCTTCGTTAGGCCGCACTAAAGTGTACAGGTTGCTCTGGCATTTGCTTCTACTTTCTTTATGAGTACAGCATCCCAGTTCTCGCACAAAATTGGTTTGCCAGTGGTGTCCATTGGAAGGTCCAGACCAGTCTTGATAATCATCCAGACTTCAAAATTTGTTTGGAGGTACGACTCCATCTAGCTCTTCCAGTAGCCAAAATCTTCTCCGGTGAAGAGCGGAGGTCAGGCTGTACTGTAGCCTTCTTGGAGTGCCATAAAATCGACGATAAAACTTGCACACAAGATAAACAAAAAAACTTATCCCAGGAATAGATCCTGGATTAGTAGTGCGGTTTAAAATAAGAATAAAATACGATCTCGAGTGTTGTTGCACCAACTTCGAGAAAAATTTGATTACGAAAAATCTGATCGGAAGGCGGCAAAAATACCGACTCCGATCGACTCTGAAAAAATGAAATCACCATGAAAGAATGCTTGATTGGTGGCCCGCTCTGATACCAATTGTTGGATCGAGAAGCGCTAGAGGGGGTGAATAGCGCTCGTGGCTTTCACTTATCGGATTCGAAAAATCAACAAGTTAAGCAGCGAAAATTAACACAAAACGACCCAAGTATTTTTACTTGGTTCGGAGCCTTGGGCGACTCCTACTCCAAGGCTCACGCTCGTTGAGTATTTACGTTGGGCAATCACTATAATATCGCAAAGTTACAAGTATGAAATAAGTACAGTAGTAACTAAATAATACCGGCAATAGTAATACTAAATTTGAAGCTCCGGGTCATCGGGGTGTTGCTACAGCACTTCTGGAACGTCTCTTAAGAAGTGCACAGCTGAAAGATCGCTTGGGAATTGAATGAATAGAGCTGCTGGTCGAGACCTCCATATATAGGCTGTTGAAGGCGTCTCAAAGCCCCTTGAGGGCACCTCCATCACTGTCGAGTCAGCCGCACGGATGAGCGCTGAAGAAGTCCTTGCTGATCCTCTTGAAGGCGCCTCCATACCCCTTGAAGGCACCTTCAAGGTTGTCTGAGACGCCTCAAGCCTCCATGAGGACGCCTCCAGCCTTACTGCGTGCACTTCTCCTCCTCTGCACCCGAGGCGCCTCCAAGCTCCATGAAGGTGCCTCGGGTACTGTTCACCCGAGGCAAACTTTGCTCTTTAGTCCCTGTAAAGTATGTTAGTCCACAAAATACCAACATATCCTACAAGAAAAAGTCAGCACATAATAAACATTGTAACAGAAATGTTTTGACAGTCTCTAGACTGTCCGGTTCTGACTTCGGATTTCTGACCAAAAACCCTAGGTCGAACCGACGCCTACTGTTCCCTCTTCTGGGGAACACGTCCTCACCTACTACACTCAGGAGAGTATACTTGATGCCAGTCCGGTCCTCCAGACCGACTGAACTTTTCGCCTAGTGTTGCCACCCCCCTAGGACCTAGGGTTACCAACCCTGGGGTTTTCTGCCACCTAGGATTATCACCCCCTAGGACCTAAGGTTACCCCCCTTAGGATTTTCCATCACCTAGGGTTACCACCCCTAGGACCTAAGGTTGTCTCCCTTAGGGTTTTCATTCACCTAGGGTTACCACCTCCTAGGACCTAAGGTTACCACCCCTTAGGGTTTTTCACTTGCCTAACCGCAGCTAGGACTTTCCTGTAAACTCATTCAATATATCAAATAACAAATAACCTTAACTTTGAATCCCTTTGTCATTATCAAAACTTGGGTTCGATCGTCGGATGCTTTCCGCACCAACATATTGTTACCTTTAAACTGACCATAACTTTTGACTTGGACATGTATTTTGATGTGTTTTACAAAGTCTTTGATAATCATATTAAAATTAAAGCATAAGTAAGTGATTCCTAAATTGTTATTCATATCAATCTTATAATTGATTTCTCTTTATCAGAGAGACAAAGTCACACCAATAAAACTTTTCCTCCTATTTTGGTTTGGTGAGTCTTCTAATTTCAAACAAAATCAATCTCAAATGTATATAATTGTGTCTTTTGTTAAATAAAGATTTGGTTTATTCTTCAGTCATTAAATTAAGTGTTCTTCGCCTCCATCAAAAAGGTGAAGATGTTCTATTCTATGATGTCTAAAGACTAAGTGGAGAAGTTGAGTATTCCTTGACTATATAGTTGTATGGGATTGAAGTGTATTTAACTGTTTATTTGAAATATATTTAAATTTTGATCAATGTCTATTAATTCCTCTAATCTATGATTAGAGATACTTTTTCATCTAGTTATGATATTATCTAAATAATAAGTAGTATTTGATTCTATTTGTCATTTTCTCGTTGTTTGTAAAGGACCTGTAAAAGATTTAGTCAAGTCCTTGTGAGATTCATTTGATTGTTCTGGGCTATGAGTTAGAAACTTAAATGTACTTGACTATTGTCTAGATATAGGTTTTTCAAGAGATAACTTACTCAAATCTCTGTTGAGATTTTCCAAGGCTATTTTCCAATCAATTGTTTGAGTGTTTCTTTGTAGATGTTTTTCCAAGTTGAATACTATGTGTTTTCCAATAGTATTGTTCTGCAGTGTGAGTTAATAGAGTTAGTATGATAGTGTTTTGTTGAACTAAAACAATACTACAATATTCATTCTCTTTATTTTTAGAGAATTGTTTAATCTAAAGTTTCTTTGTAATAGGTATTTTCAAAGTTCATTTTATTCATTTATACTTGATTTCCTCTAATATAGTATGTAAGAGAAGTTCTCGTTCTACCTCAGTTTTATTTTTTTGTAATTAAGTCTTTAATTTGAAGTAAAATAGTCTTGGAGTGAAGTTTAAGATTTATAGGTCTGTTTTCTTCAATAAGTTAGAATGGCTTACTTTTTTCTTGGTAGAGATACTAAAAAAAAGGATTTAAGTTGACTAAATCTTTTGTTTGAAGTTGATGTTTCATTTTAAGTCAGTTTATTACCTAAGTTTGTTGTAATAAGTTACTGGACGCTCATTCTAATATGTGATTAGTTTATCTTCGTTGGGATTCTAGAAAAATTCCTAAACTAATGAGTAGATCTGTGATATATTTAAGTGTGAACTTTCATTATGTGAATAGTGATTATATATCATAAATATAACATAACAACTATGTTTATATTGATCTAAAGTAATAATTTTTTTAGCTTAGATTTGACGCTAAAGTCTAGTTTCTAAAAGCCCTTAAATTAGTTAAAACTAGAAGCCATATATTGTATAGTAATCCCGAAAATTTTAGGGCTTTGATGGTGTGTGTCTATATATATATATATAGACAATATATATTCCACAATATATATGATGCACTGATTGCACCCATCAGCATGAGTCCGCCTGTGCACCATCCTTATTAAGAGCAAAAGAATGCATAAAATGAACAAAGTTAAACACCAGTGAACTTAGTTCGCTAAATATAATAAAGTTCATATATAATTTACGAATCAATTTATTTATTAACTTGTAAAATTTAATGAGGACAACAGATTGAATTCACAACATATATACTGGGGCATGGCTGCATGAAACCTACGTACGTTACTGATGGTGAAGACTCTTTTCACAGTGGTTGAATCTAAGCAGTATTTTAATTTTAGACTAACCAGTTAATAAGACATTTACAATAAAATAATTCATCGAGAATGAATCTACAACTAAGAAGTCCAAGCAGAATCTCCACTCGACTTTCTCCATGCCAAATCAAATACTGGGGGAAGCTATGGTTAGTTAGGTCACTAGCTTCTGGATGAGCATAGGGTGGTGTGTTCTCGCTTGGAATATGCATTTGTGCTATTGCGTTTCATTGTAGGCAAGGCGCCTGGACTGGCTGCCGAAGCCGTGGTAGCGGTAGATGATGCCCGCGACGCATTCCGTCAGACAAGAAGGATCAAACGCCTCCATGAATTTCATGTCGGATTCCCGGACTTTGGGTGCTGCGAATTTTATGTACTCTTCGTGCACGGAGGATATGCGCCAATGCTGCAGTTTTCTGAAGCAGCCAACAAGGCAGCCTGTGCGATGCTGCAACACCATGCATAAAAAGTATCATTGATGAATTCATCTTCCCACAGCATGAGCTAAGTTTTATACCTTCCCTCTTTTGCAATGAATTAAAATGGGATGGTTCCTTATATCTGAGACACCAAAAGAAAGAATAATAATTAAATAAAAAATAAAAAAAAACTCCAGAATAACCATTAGTCGTGTTATAGTGAAATCAGTACCGAGTATGGCTCCAAGAGCCCGTGTGATGATATCGCTAGTAACAGTTGATAAAGTTTCCTGCATATACAAAGCATAAAATGGTATTGGTGCATGGAATTTCGATGGCAATGCATGCATGATTTGCAAGGCCTAGCAGTTGAAAGATCATTAAACAATACGATCTTTAGTATTTATACCCTTGATGTTTGAAACGAATTGTATACTACAAAAATGATTATTTTCTACGGTACTGGAGTCATAGATACCTCTGATCATACATTGACAAAATAAAAGAAAATGGTTAAGAAATAAATGTTAGATTTAATCTTGCTATTTGATGGGCTTACATGTTAATTTGTAGCATACATATTTATGCTATTAAAAACAAACTCATTAAATGATCTAATTAATGTTAATTGCGAGTTTATATTATTGAATGTGGATTTACACTCATTAATCCGTTCTTTTATTAATGATGGATTGATAACATAATTAGGTCCACTATAGGGTGTGGTCTCCGTAGGATAAGTCATCCTTATATTTCTCTGCTTCCCATGGGTGAGGAGAGTACAGATCCCGAGCATGAATCTTATTTTTGGGATCATATGGTTTGCTAGAACTATTTAGGATTCATGATCATGAAACCTCC
The DNA here is from genome assembly GCF_018446385.1 of Zingiber officinale. Classification (NCBI taxonomy): domain Eukaryota; kingdom Viridiplantae; phylum Streptophyta; class Magnoliopsida; order Zingiberales; family Zingiberaceae; genus Zingiber; species Zingiber officinale. The sequence continues at coordinate 76,543,829 of NC_055999.1, forward strand.
CTCAATAGAAGGTGCAATCGTTAGTTTTGGATGAGTGGAACAAAATGTATGCGTAAAAGAGTTGTGGAATGCTATACAGTAGTAGTTCACTGTAGGTAAAGCATATTTGTATCAGAAAATGCCCACATTTACATATGGCGATTTCCATTTACATATGCTAGGACTTTCTGCCATTATCCTTAAATAGTGATTATGTACACAGTTCATAGCCACATAGGCAATGCATGACTTAAGATCAGACAAATGCAAACTTATTGTGCAATTGAGAATATGCTATCTGAATTGAACAAAACTTAGATGAAGAAGACTAGGATGGAATTCTCTGTGAAGGCCTCTCATTGCTATCTGAATTGAACCAAATAGTGGCCATATTTGATTAAAAACAATGAGAATACCCTGAAGGGATGTACATAGTGAAGTTTTCATAAGCCGGCTGTGTTAATCCAAACGGAGGCTAAAAAAAATTTATAAAAATTAAGTTCTAAGGAGAACGGACGGAGTACATGAATTTATAACTAAATTCAAGGTAGTAGACGTTCACATTGTCCTCCGTGAGCCCGTTGTTCTTCCTCGAGAGAATCTTAAGGAAATCGAATATTAATTTTTTTCCCAAATAAAATCTGGGCTATGACCGAATTGTGCATCAAATGTACGTAGATAACATAATGTTAAAAAGTCATTTGGCATTTCGGTGTCAATGGATGAGAACCATAATAATAGAAACGAATTAGATAGAACAGATAGGAGTCTTTTGTTTGAATTAAACCAAAAATGTTGTTTGGATCGTTCTCAATTTGTCTCAATTGCAATTAAAATGGGAAAAACATGTAATGCATGCGACGATATTATGCAACATTGCGCAATGAAGAACACAGAACAGATGGAAAGGGGGAAAACAAAATTACCCTGGTGCCTCCGAGCCCAAACTGGAAAATCCGAATCCTCTCGGACCTCGCAAACTCGGCAACCTCCTCCGAATATTGCTCCGAACAGAGGCACCTGCCGAGATGCAAACGCCTCGATCAAAACTAAGATCGTTCCCGATCAACACCGAAAGCAGATCCGAAGCAATGCGAGAAACTCAGATAAAGGCAAAGGCACTCACACGAAGGATTTCAAGTTGAGAGTCCTCAAAAACTGAACGTTGGCCGCCGCGGGGAACCCCGATCGGTAGATGCCGTGTTCGACCACCCCGAAGTTGAAAGGCGGAACCAAAACCTCGTCCTCGGAAACAGAAGCACTCCCCGCGCCCTCCGCCCGCCGTTCCACGATCGGCCAGGGGAGCGCTTCTTCCTCCGGCGCCGCCGCCGGGGCCTCCAAGACCATCATGCCGAGGGACTCCGGCGGGGCGAGGGAGGAGACTCCGATCTGGGATCGCTGGGAGATGAATGTGGGAAGAAGGAACAAATGGCGGGCAAGGAACAGCGAACAGACTCTGCGGACGCGAGCGAGGGAGCACACCCGCATCGCCGCGAGACGACGCTATAAATAGTCAGGGAAACGAACGATTTCTGTAGGGAGGGAGGAGCCCATCTCACCCGTTGGATCAAAACGAAACTAATCCCGGCCGTAACATTCGGTTCATTATTAATGGTCAGGATCAGATTTATGCGGATCGGAAGGCTGGAAATCGCCCTCTACGGGAAATCTCGCCGAGGGCCCCTCCATGTTGGAAACGAACGAGGATTCCGGATCCAGCGGGGCGGGTAATGGTTGGGTACAAAATTTTCTGGTTTAGGTTTGGCTGGGAGAATTTGTCCGTTTATCCGCGTCGATAATTGATGTGATGGAAAAGTAGTTTGAATCCTCGGTTCTCAAATTTCGCTGTCCTTGTGTTTTTTCTCATGTCTCTTGTTGATCTGACGAATTAAATTTCATTTTAAGGCATCATGATAGATTATATCTCAAGATATTATGGTATTCTTAAAATGGGTGTAGTATCCTCGTGATGTGTAAAATATCTTTAGATGTAATCTAATCCGTTTGATCGATAAAAGGACATAGAAACAGACAAATTTAAAGACAGGAATTGAGCTCATGGAAAAGGTTCCAATCATCAAAAGTCAGAATTTTTTTTTCTAGCCGGTGGTAAACTTTTGCTCGTGGAACTGTGGGCCAATCGATCCTTCCAAATTAATTGAACATTGATGCAACTACATATATTTTTCATGTGTTTACTCTATTTTCTATTTTTAACTTATTAAAATAGAAAAAAATCAAAACTATCTTAAAGGCATATTTATCTTTTGTAATAAACTATATGTTTTGTTTGGTGTAAATGTGATAATTTTTTCCTAGTTTAAATTGAAGGAATCAAATTATATATTATTAATAACAAAATGTATTTTATTAACAATTATTTTAAATTATTAAATAATTTATTATCTTTATTTCAAAATATATTTTATTAATATAAAAAAAATATGTATTATATAAGAGCCCTTCTATTAGGATGGAATTTGAACAAAATAATTTTATCAAAATTATTACATGCATTTAAAATTATAAAAGTAAAATATTGCATAAACTAGAAAAGTGAGAACACCACAATAATATAATAATTAATTGGACTTCAAATAAAAAATTATAAATTAGCTTAATCTCGCCTAGAATCTATCAAATAATAAGCAACAAAAACACAATATAATTTGAATGAAAGTGATATTTACGTACACACAATAAAGAAGAGTTTGGTGTGGTGATACGAGCCATAATGCATTCCTAAATAATAAAGATTTAATTCATTCCCAAGTAATCAAGGTTTAATTCTCAATGGTGTTAGATCACCACGTCAAGGCCACAGCGCTTCTCGATTTTATTTGATGGACAAAATGCGAAGCCAAATGGTCCATCCCGAAATTAATTAGCTAACGAAAACTGAATACCAATTACACACACAAAATAATTAAGAAATTAAAAAAAAAGGCAAAAAAAATATTAAAATTAAGCTCAAAAGGATGAATTGACAAGGGTTGCTTGTATGATATGTCAAAAACATAAAGCACTTTCGTGAAATTTATGAGGCATAAAGTTAAATTAACTATTAGTTCACCATGAGAGTGATCGCATAGAAAACAAAAAGGAACATCTGATGATAAATGATTCCCCAAAAGAATTAACTTGGTCACTTCTATTAATTTCAGTATATTTATTGTAAAAAAAGGGTGGCTGATCGATATGTATGGTTTCACATAAAATCTTACGGGTCATTCAGAAGGTGGCAATGCCGATATGTCCAACAAGAAAGAAAACTCAGAATTGAAATTGCGGCTGGAGATATAATGACCTCTTATCTCCGAGGGCGTGCCACTATGACATTGCAGCTTTTCTGGTCTGGAATGTGCCATCTTGTGCCAAGCAAATACTACAAGTGCACTGCATTTTCTAGGGACTTCACCTTGGGGGTGGCGATGCAGTGGCGACGTGATATTTGGCCAAACCTACCCAAGCGACAATACCAACTGCAAGAATAACCCACCCAAGTATATCATATGTCAAGTCGCTGCTTTTCTTCTTCTTCTTAGACTCCTTTGATACCTAGAATCCACGGAATAAGAATTAGTAACCAAAAGAAGTATATGGTTATAGATTTCATAAGTGTCAAAACAGAACTAAAAATCACTATAACATAGAATCAGCTTGGCATGATGCAAGCAACAAGTCCGACATGATGCAAACAAGTACAACAACCTACCATGTAATCAGCCAAGCAATGTTCTAAGAAAGAAGTGAGAAACTTATCAGAAAAAAAAAATGAGAAATAAGAAAGTCGTATGGGCAATAGATAGGAGAAGAGGAACAGGGAGAGAGAAAGTCATATTTTAAGGGTTGACAACAATTTGTCTATTGTTGAAGTTGCTACCTCACATTCCAAGTTGAGTTTGTGATTCAGTCGTTAATGATATGGAAGTATCGCTTGAGAAATTGGCCATCATGAATCATATTATCAGAGTAGTTCTGGTAAATATGCTACTCACACTTGCAGATGATTCAAAAGAAGTTTCTTCCACTCATCCACTAGAGAGATCAAATGTTGGTTTATATTGGAGGCAAATTCAAAATCTACATGACAAATGGAATTGGTTGGTAATGTAAAAGTTGATGTTACAACTTGTGATATACTCGAGTCTTAACGAATATACAAAGAGTGCGTATGGAAATAAAGGTCTCTTCGGTAGAGTTTAACTATCTGGTTAACCACTATCTTTTCATCATCCACAATCTTTTACTAGTCAACAGAAGTAAATAGTCAATCTAAAAGATGCCAATATTCCACACTAGCATACTAACCAAAGCATTTCTATTTTTTTTTATTTTTAGTTGACACTAGATATTCCACTTACAACCAGTCCGGTCCTAACATTCAAGAGGCCCGAGGCGAAACGATCAAAATAGGCCCCCAAATTTTTTTAATAAAGTAAAAATAATTTACAATAATGACTTCTAGCTTTTCTTAGATGCAAAATCATCTATAATATTATTAATTTTAAGATTTTCTAAAATCTCTTTTTCAATACATAAAATTGCTAATTTATTCAATATTTCTTGCGACATTGTTGATCTCATGTACGTTTTTAACAATTTTAATTTTGAGACACTCCTTTCAGCTGATCCTATAGTGATCCTATAGTAACAGACATAGTCAACAATATTCTATAAGCAATTGCAACATTTGGATAACAATCTATATTTTTCACAAAATTTTGAGTAACATTATCTCATTTAGTAAAGTCACTTGTAATATTTTTAATTCTATAAACAAATCATCTAACTCAACATACATTTTCTCAACTCATCATTATCCAATGATTTTAACGTTTTCGAATCAAACAAAAAACCAAATATATTTTCAAATGTTTTCATTTCATCAAATCTACCTTTCAAAGAAGAAATTGTCAGGTCTACAATAATAATAAAATAATCAATTCTAAAAGATTCCACAAGTAATAATGAAACTTCATCATCTTCTTTCTCACTAAATTATTTTTTTTAAAAAATATGTCGTTTCATTGAATATAGAGTCGGATGCAAGACTTTTAGCAATAATCAAACTTGTTGTAAAGGACAACCCGATGCACGAAGCTCCCGCCATACGGGGTCCCAAGGAAGGATCCATTGTACGCAGTCTTACCCTGCTTTTTTGCAAGAGGCTGTTTCCAAGATTCGAGCCCGTGACCTTTTGATCACATGACAACAACTTTACCGTTGTGCCAAGGCTCCCCTTCAAAACCATCATTCCTATATTTTTCAAAATATGATATTGCACCATCTGATTGTTTCATAGTAGAATCAATGCACATAGATTTTGATTATAACTTCTTACTTATCATGTTTATAACAAATAAAATGTCATACCAAATAACCATACCAAGTAAAAATTCAAAACTTTCAATTGAGTTAACTATACTTTCAGCTTCACGCTTAGACTTTGCATCATCACAAATGTTATATAACTCTAATAAAACACTTTGCACTTCAAGAGCCTAAAATCTAATAGCTTGAACAATTTTAATACGGCTTTCCCAACGTGCGTTTAAAAAAAGATTTGACAGTTAATCCTTTCACATCATCAAGTAAAACTTTCAATCTTTTAGGAGAACTTCAAAACAATGTATATATGTGTTGGACTACTCTAAAAAAAGAAATAGCTTTAACACAAGAATGTGTCATATCACTACGAGTCAAATTAAGACTATGACAAGCACATGGCATATATAACGCTCTTGGATTTATTTCAAACAACCTCTTTTAAACTCCTTGGTGTTTTCCTTTCATATTAGAACCATTATCGTAACCTTGACCTCTAATATTTTCGATACTAAGATCAAGTGATTTTAACATATTTTTTAATTCATTAAAAAGTCCAAAACCAGTTGTATCATTTACTTTTAGAAACTCTAAAAAATACTCTTCTATTTTCACATTGCTAAATGACATATTAACACATCGTACTATAAAAGTCATTTGTTCTTGATAACTTATATCTGGAGTACAATCAAGAATTACTGAAAAATATTTTGCCTCCTTAATTTTCTTAATGATAATACTTCAACATTCTCAGCTAAAAGAGAAATCAATTCATTCTGAATTTTATGACCAAGATAATGATAATGAATTTCATGATTTTGAATGCGTCTAATATGATCTTGCATCACAACATCAAATTCAGCAATCATTTCAATCAACCCTAAAAAGTTTCCATTACTTTCTTGATATAATTTTTCACTAAATCCCCGAAAAGTCAAACAACGTTTAGAAAGACATTTTACAATTGCTAATATTCTTGTAAGAACTTCTCCAATGCTCTCTTTCTTTAGAGATTTCTCGTTGTAAATCTTTATCAATTATTTCATTTTTATCTAATCTCATTTTTAATTTTTTCCAAGAGTTCATATTAGTTATATGTTCAATAGAATTTTCATGTTCTTTAAACCATTCACTAATATATTTTCAATCTCTAAACCCATCATTTGCTAAAGAACTTCAGATTTAAATAACTTACAACAAAAGCAATAAACTTAATCTACATGTTTATGTATACCAACCACTTTCGGTCTCTTACCTCTATATTACTTAACTTTTTAAAATAATGAGTACTTAAAAAATGTCTAGAGTAGTGATCAAAAGGAAATATGAGATTCATTTCTCTTATAGGCCCTTTTTCAACTAAAATATCTTATTATCAAGATTATCCCAATTCCTTGGATCATATATATCAAGGGGAGGAATAAATTGTTTATCAATATTAGTATTCTCATTATCTACTACATTAGTAACATTTTCATGCTCTCTTAAATTATCTCTATCCTCATTAACATCATGAATTTCATTAGACTAATCATGAGCGTCATGAATTGCATTAGACTAATCATTAATGTCATGAATTTCATTAGACTCCTCGTTAACATCATGTATTTCTTTAAACTCATCTATATTATCCCTATTTAAATTTTCTATATTTTCATTAGAACTTGATCTTTTAACAAAGAATTTATTAAGAGGGTCTTTTTGTGATTCACTTAATTGTTCTAGTCTCTTTTTTTTTTTTTTTCTTTTTTCACATCCAGAAATATGTTTTTTAGGCAACATATTATAATGGACAAAATCACAACAATTGCAAAACTATAATTTAAATCAACTCAATATAAAAGGAGTAAATACACCTGGAAGAAGAAAATGAGTAGATGACAACCGTCGCAACTCGCAAATCGCAATGCAAGTTGTAAAGATTCAGAACCTTCAGGTGCAGGTGCAGGTGCAATGTGCTGGAGGTGTTGGTACAGCCGTGTAGAGCAGAGGCAAAGGCACAGCCTTGTCGTCGCGAAGTCGCAGGTAGAGAGGAGAGCAAACAAAAATGAAAAGGAAAGACTAAGAGAAAAGCGGTGTAATTGTAACAAAAGTCCAAGAGAGAAGTAGAGTGAATATGAGAAAGGAGAGAGAGATGCCAGTGGAGGTTGCAAGGAGTGTGTGCAGATGGAAAAATTACAAGTTAACCTAATTCCTAAAACAATTGATATATACATATACTTATATAAATTATATAAGCTTTTAAAAATTTTGGGCCCCTCCCAAACTTTGGGCCCCTCCCAAACTTTGGGCCCTCGCGTAGGACCGCCCGGCCTTTGGGCCGGGGCTGCTTACACCGACTAAAATCCTAAAGGTAACCGGCCCGGCCATGAAAATTTTCCACCCCCACCAGGATAAATCGGAAAACTCTCTCAGTGGGGACCCATCGGCCCAGCACTCTTAGATCAACCGTCCATTAAAAGAAATTCATCCATTAATTTGCCAAAGTTGGGACTCGACCTTAGATGCCTTGGAAACTAAAAAGGTACTTTGCTGCTGCACCATTGCCCTGGAGTAACTGAGACATCTCTTTTGATTCTTATCAAAGGATCATCTTCATACATCAGTAAATTTTCAGCCTACATCAGGCAAAATTTCTTTGGGAAAGAAAAGAATCTGAACATAATTTTAGCCATTGCCCTAGCTTCATGTCTTGCGCAAAAATTATACATCATCATGTATTTGCTCAAACTATTGGAGATCAGATCTTATACTCCACTGAGCTATATGCAAATTTATATCACTAAGTAAAATTCAAAGCAATTAAATCAGATTTTATTAATTAATTAGAATTCCTCTACTTGCACATTCCACTCTAACCAACGCAACTTGACTAACTATAAAACTTATTGCTCAGATTTCAAGTATCCATGCCATCATCCTATTTTCTAACATTTAATTATCAATTAGAATTACACTTGTCGATAGATAATACCTTTTTTTTATTTTATCTCTTCGAATACTCCACAAATCAATCTTATCCATCATCCCTGCTACATTAATTTGTTAAAAGTGTTTCCTAAAAGTTCAACACTTCGATTCATGATACAGAATGGGTCACACTAGAAGCAAATAAATACTCGCTCATACTAAAGAGCACACAATGAACGCACAATTTTCCAACTGATATAAGATCAAATCTATAGAACACCCATCCTTTACACAAAGCAAAATACTGCTATATAATCTTACTACATCAATATCTTGTAAGGTATAAAAATCAAAGTTCTAGATAGTTTTATCAGTCCACATTTTCATGTTTTCATGAAAAACTTCCCTAGAAATTGGATTACTATTCAGCAACATAAATGAAAAATAAGTAAAGGGCAGCCCGGTGCACGAAGCTCCTGCTATGCGGAGTCCCGGGGAAGGATCCATTGTACGCAGACCTGCTTTTTGCAAGAGGTTGTTTTCAAGATTCGAACTCGTGACCTTTTTGGTCACAAAGCAACAACTTTACCGTTGCGCCAAGGCTCCCCTTCAAATGAAAAATAAGTAGATGCAAGAAAATTGCACTAAAAACCAAACAATAATTCTATACATTCTTATGAAAAGCAAAGATATTTTGAAGCTAATAGAACTAAAACAGGTAATAATTGATAGATATCATGTTTACTTGGACGGAAGCAGAAGCAGAAAAAAAAAGATGAAAGCTCGTGCATATATATACAAAAAAGAGATATGCATATAAAATGTCAAGTAAATATTTCAGGGATTGCCACCACAAAACATTAAAAGTTAAAGGGATAAACATAAGAATTTAACAGACTAATAAAAACCTGGAAGCTGATGATAGGACATGTGAAAAAAGAGAAAATAATGAGAACAAAACAAGTCAATCAACTTTCCCACTTCACTATGCATCATGAAAAGAATACCACTAAATAATAAGGCTAAGCATGTAGAAGCTGAAGGGTAAATATGGCCCGGTTAAGGCTAACAAGCTTATTCAACATTCTACAATAAAAGCGCACCTTAGTACTTGTATTTGAGGATGTCACATTTACAGTGTTTTGGCCAGCCATCTGCTTTTGGAGTTCCTGATGCAACTCCGGGGCCTGAAAAAACTCCATTTCAAATTGTTAGATAAAGGATATCATAAAGACAACACTGTATATTTACTGATAATACAAAAAATAGTGAAAATGGTAGAGTTTATGGTGTTTGTTGAAGCTAAGATGTTTAAAGCACATTAATCCCATACGAAAGAGTATGTGGGTGCATGATATCTTCATATTAAAAGGATGTTCTGCTCCCGAATGACTAGCCATTTAAGGATGGAATGGACTCAAACAACTATAATTCAACATGCTATAAGATCTAGACCTATACCTTTGAGTCATGATGAACATAAGGGGTTGGGTTGAAGATAAAATGCTCCACAGCCATTAATCCCACATGAATGTGTGGTTGATCCATTGTGTTTTCATACTCGCTCGTAAATGACTAGTTATTTAGGAATATTAGTCACTCAGGGATAGAATAGACTCCACTCCAATTCAACAGATATCACTACAACCGTTAGTGATGCCTCTATTTGTTTAAACAAGACTATTATCCAACCAAAAAAAATGTGACTGTAGGTTTGCTTAAAAATTTAGCTTCTAACAAGAAATTGGCGGTAAGTAATAAGCACGACAAAGATGATCTAAATTATAATTGAAAAGGTGAAAAATATAGCCAAAAGAACAAATAGGATAATTTTTTCCCCAAAATCCAGTTTATACTTGTGAAAATACTATATTCTGTAGAGGATTTCAAGTATGCATGAATTGTTTGGTTTCATATATGTGCCAGCTCAGTTTAGGCAAAAAGAATTCTGACAATTAAATTAAAGTCCAGCTACCAGAATGGTAAATAAAAAAGACAAATAGCACAAAAATTCTATAGATATCGGTGAACTATGTGGCAAATAAGCATATGATAAAGTTTTGCTTGATTAGCACTCTAATCTTTTACTTGAACCATAGTGTTTGGAAATGAAGATTCTTCTGAACCAAATAGGGAAGGCAAAAAGCTCTCAACATATATTTTGTGAACCTAGGGGCCTATATGTAAATACCATATAATACTAGAGACTAACAACTTTTATATTGATGAATAATAAGCATAGGTAATGTGGACTACTTGGATGATTAACCTTAATTTTTCCCATAACCTATATCACTTGATTGAGTGCTGATCTCAATCCCATAGGTCACGTGTTTCAGGATCGAGGTTATCTTTAAATCATGGAGTACATCGATGATATTGGGCAGGTTCACTGGAGATTGATAATCCACATTAGGCTATTATGTTCTGGGAGATAATTCAATTCCTTCAAACAGTCCACCATCAAGTTAGGATATGCAGTCACATAATTGTGACAATTGATTTGTCGTGCATATAGCTGCTAATCAAAAAAAAAAAAATCATCCATAGAGATTGATTGTAACTTCATCAAAAAAGACTCCAACAATTAGCTAGCAGATTAGTTAACTAAATCCTCAAGAGGTTTTAAAATTGAATATCTTCATAACAAGCTGCATTTTAATATTACATTCAAATCAATGTGAGGAGAAGTGTTATGGACCTAGTGCTAGAAAAAAAATATCCCGTTACTATAGACTTACTTGCAAATTACAAAATTGATAAATAATAAACATAGATAGAGGAGACTACATAAGTGATAAACCCTAATTTTCCCAATAACAATATTTATAATAAAAGACTTTATAATTGTTCTTAGAGAATTTAAAAATCTCAATACAGGCACCCTCATCTAGACTCTAGAGGCATACTGATATTAAAAGAAAACTTCATCATGATTAATAAAAAATGAGACTTTCTAGGGAATAATACTTTAAAATATGATTAAGTCGAGAAAGTGAAGATGGCAATGGCTTATAAGTGAAACTTAGGGCTAGATGTTCCAATGGACTAAGGTCCTGTATAGCTCAAGGCTCTAGAGGTTTACTCGAGCAAAACCAAGCATTAACTCAAAATAAATAGAAAATAGCTAAACATAATCACAAAACTAGGTTAAAACAAATTATCTTTGCATATAAGAAATTACAAAACTATTATTATGCTAGTGTCACATTATTAGTATAAGACTATAAGTTGATTGCTTAAATGGCAAATAAAATTAAGTGCATATTCACATTGTTAGTATATGTAGTTTAGTTTCACATGGGACCCTATTATAGTAGTTATTGTATTGGATTCTTATACATATAATGTACTTGTTTAGTTTTGATTTACTGAATTTGTAACTTCTATAATTGTGTTGCCATAAAGGATGTCCACATTGATTACTTCTTAACAGAGCATTCAATAAATAGTTTGTAAAAGAAATTCCATCTTTCTTTAATCATTCTTTTACACCTTTCATATTAACAAGATTACTATATTCAGTTTCCCTGACTTTAGCAATCCCATAAAATACCTCCTAGTTTATCATTTCTAGGTTTCTATAGAAATATCACATATTTTTAATCTTTTGCATGGATTCTTAAATTTGGGCTTTGTTCTCTTTATGTACTGATACAAGTGGCCGAAACCCAACTTGGTTATAGATGGAGAGGCTTTAACAATAACTTGCAATAACAAATACAATAGTATTATTGTTGAAGCCGTCTTAAAGTACTAGAACCTTCATTAATTTTCTTCATCAAAATATTTGTCTTATGCTAATATTTTTCCTCAAATTTGGTTAATCCAATTGATTTCAAGTTTCTTCTGATTTTTATGGTTCTTGATTGATCTTATTCTTTTGCTTGCATCCTTAACCATTTTGTTCATTCCTGTAATTGTATATGGACGTTTCACATTGATGAAAAAAAAATTGGCCTTTTTATGCAAGTCAATCTTAATTGAGATTGCAAAAAAAAATTATCATCCAACTCGTTAACATTTTCTCTGACTCATTATATTTCAACTGCACATTAAATTTATAATTTATTCTTTTTGTTATCCTCTAATCTTTATGTTAATAGTTTTCTTAGGATGCTAAGTTAATCCTATAACCATGGGCTAAATTCTTTATCTGCTCTGTCCCACACAATGCATGAAAATACCAGCACATGAAAAAAAGGAAGCAATAAAATCAATCCCATAACCTGGCAATATATAGAAGAAATCAGAATTCATATTTGAATGTGAAGAGGTGATGAGAAATATACTTGGTAACCTGCATCTTAAAGGGAGCAAAGATTTGTTTTTACGGATGAGGCAAAGGATAAAAAATATTTTAATCAGTTGGAAAAAGATTAGCATCTGCAAGGCACATGATCAGAAATAATTGAACTAGCGCATCAATCTAGAAGAAGATGTTGACAATGCAGATTCTGTACCTTGGCCAGCATTTCCAGAGAATTTTTGTAGAGCTCATTTCCAGGATCCTACCAGAAGCGCATATCATTATTCCTTTCAAATCGATCATTGATCATGCAGAAAATACTTGTGTATCTAACAAGCAAACAAATACCTCCTCCGCAGCCTTCTGAAAACACTGAGTTGCCTTATCAAAATGAACCATGGCAGTATCATGATCTGGAAAACAGAAGGCTAGAGCAGAATGTGCATTTCCTAAATACCAATTAGTTTCAGGCTTCTTTGGATTGATTGCCAAGGCTTCTTCCAGTTTTGATATAGCATCTGAAGAGAAATAGTTGACAAATGGACAACTTCAAATGCCCCGTGGATACAAGAGACAATAGTTACTCCCAAGCTTTATAAGCCCAAGGGCAGGAACCACGGAAAAGGTATAACAAAGATAAAACCTTCATGGAATGTTTCGAAAATCCGTTTTTTTTTCAAATATATGACACACCTGATATCGCCTTCACTGATTCTTCCCCGCCCTGAAACTGTGCCAACTCAAAAAGTGCGCCTCCCCATTTCGTCAGATTCTTGGTGATAAAAAATAAAGCAGCCCATAAAGATCGGCACAAAACGCAAAAGGTAAAGTCCGAAACAGAACCCGCCGCTCAAAAGAGGAGCGAGACGTCCTAAATAACAGCGTAAGCGAAACTCAACCGAGTAACAGAGGCGAGAGCTCACATCAGCGTCGAGGGGGTTCGTTGCGTAGGTGGCTTCGGCGGTCTTGCGTGCATGCTCGAAGAAGAGGATGCGATCGAAGTCGGTCTCCGACAAATCCATGGCTCGATGCGAACTCTAGGGTTTCGGTCGCCAACAACACAGTGTTCGCCTAAGCCTCGTCGCTCGTGCGGGGAGGTGCTCTGGAGACCTGAGGAGGGGTTAGGGCTTCCATGCCGAGGCAAAGCTTTATAAACTATAATCCTATGTTTACTTGGCACAGCGGACCATAAAATAAAGAAAAACATTTCGTAATTTTAGAGTCAAAATTTATCAGGTGGAAGAAAAAAACAAATAAATATACTGTTTATACTTACTGTTGAACATTACTATTTTAAATTACGGTTCAAAAAATGAAAAATATTAGTATCAGAGCCTAAAGATTAAATTTAAGGATCTTTTATGCCTAAACAATAATTAATCCTGATATATAATCATGATCAAGAATTAAAAGATAGCAAAGAGTCTCTCTTAACAATTCAAGAGCATATAAAGTAACAAGAGTTATACCTAGAAACAATAGCCGAAATATTAAAACAACAAAATAAACAAATTAAAAATATCAGACAAAACTTAGATTTTCTAAAAGAATTTCAAGATAACTTATTTAAAAGATATTTAAGGAATAAGGAAGTAAGTAGCTTTGACTCACTAGACACACTAGTGCAACTTAAGGAGATACTTATAACTTACACCGACTTAGTCACAAACAAACTAGATAACTTACAACAAACCCTTGAGGAAGTCAAATATAAATGAGCAAATTGCACTTTGAAAATAATTACTACGAAGAGGCTTTAGAATTCTCCAAACAATTTGCTAAGACATCAGAAACATAATATTGTAAACTTGAAGTAGTAGGAACAGGTGACCAAGTTCTTATTCAACAAAATAACACAATATTAGCCTTACTCACATCCCTACATCACAGACTCACAATAATAGATAACAAACTACTACAATTAGAAGCTCAAATTAAAAATACACCCAAGACTATAGATTTATATAAGAGTATCAATACTATAACAAAAGATTTAAGTAAGCTCTCTACTGGAGCCCTAATCTCCTGAAAAAAAAACCAGAAAAATATAAATTTTTAACCTACAATGAGTCAACTACAATCTAGAACACAGCCGTTTTCAGGTTTCTCACAAACAATAAGAGGACAAATGGAAGCAAATACTAATTCCTGGTTAGATAATATCATAACGCAGGGGAGAAATAGTACCTCAACAAGTACATATCAATTAGAAGACCTAATAGATGTTGAAAGTAATATGGTTACTTTCTCAGATAGACAATTAACAACTTTAAATCCAAGACGATTATATAACCAAAGATTAATAAATTTTTCAACAACACTTTATAGGCATCATAGGACACAACCACTACATTTACTAGATGAAAGAGAAGAACACTTGACTCTCATGACCATAGAATCAGCAAGGGCACTATCACAAAGAAGGCATAAATATATCCATCTAGGACTATTGGTAATAGGACTTAGAGGACTTACAAGAAAAAAAATAGGGGCTAAAGTATTTTTAGTCCTCTATGATTCTCGTTTTTCAGAAACAGAACAGGTAATTATTGGCCTTATAGAAGTAGATATGAATAACAACCTTGGAATAACATATTTCTGTCCGAATTTTAATATGACTATAGAGGATTTTATTAAACATATCAAAATAAACATTCAGGCAAAAGGATATGGAAATTTTCTAAGAAACAACATACAAATTGACATAATTTTCTTAGGAAAAACAATGACACAAATTAATAATAATTACAAAGTCCAAATAAATTCTATTATAAAGGCCTTAACATCAAAAGGGATATCCTTTTTGGAACCAAAGGATTTCTCTTCTGAAAGCTTAGCAGGATTATATTGGAATCTGAACCTAGACCTCAATACACGACAAAGAACATTAAGACCAAAAGAATCTATTATGTACAAAAATAGGCATGGAAAAACAATAGTCAGGTTTATGACTATCAACCCTCTACTTCTCAAGATGAAAAAGAAGAAGAATAAGAAGAAAAAAACTTTAATTTAATGAATATTGAAAGTATACTTGAAGAAACCAATACTCAAGAGTTTCAAGGTTTTTATGATGACCTAGACGAATACATGTATACTCCTACCGGATTAACATCCCATAAAAACACAGAAGAACTGTTAGAATTTGAACACAATGAAAAAAAATTACATAGATTAGAATGGGATTGGGAGCTATATTTTGATGATGATCATAATATAATTGCTAGAAAACTCCCACAAATAAATCTTATGAATCTCGCCGAGTCATCAGGGACATCTCGACCATCTGCGCCAATACCCTTAAATATACCTCCATTAGCCACACAGTATCTTGAAAGTTCCATGGGAACAAGGGATTATGGCCAAGGACATCCCCCTAGAACTAGGATTGCTCCATACACTAATAATAATCCATTACTTAGAACAATAGGAAAAAGACGACCACCATAAATTACTTATTTCGGAAAAAAAACTCTGTATTATTAAATATAGCATAATGTGATGATCCCCAAATGTATGACACATATCTAGAATAATGGATTGTTTCAGTCCAAAGGGACTATCAAGCAAAACATGAACTTGACATTGAATCAGGTGAAGCTATGATGTGAATAGGAGAAAATTACTTAGGAGATGTAGCAAGAGCTGCATGGGAATCACATAAACAAAATTTTCCAGAAGACATTGCTAGAATAGCAGCCCAAGGAAATAATATACTAAATTTTTGTTATACTATACATCACCTGTTAACAGCTAAAGATGCTAATACAGGCTTAAACCTAAGACAAAGAGAAGCAATGAGAGACTTAGAGCAATTACAGCTTATAAGTTGGAACTGGATCAAACCATTTTGTAATGATTTTTTGTCCCTAATAGCAATCTCAGGAAATTATTGTAATCCTAAATTAGGAGAAAGATTGTTTAGTAAATTACTAGGAGATTTAGGAAAAGAAATCCATAAAGCATGGGCAGATACGAAAGTACCTCCACAATATGATAACATAGGAATAAGAATACAACACATTATAGCAGTACTGAAAGAAAAATGTACCTACATACAAATACAAAAATAACTTAAAAACCAACATTACAGTTTTTGTAGTCAAATTTATACTCCACAACAATATGGAGCTAATCCGCATAAACAAAATAAAAGAAAAGGAAAACATCCTCGTAAACCTAATATACAAACACGACATAAGGGAAAACCAAAGAAAACATATTTTGTTCGAAAAAGTAATGAATAGAAACCCTACCTAAATAAAGACAAACATGTAAGAAAATATAAACCTAAGAAAACATATGCAAACACCATCACATGTTTCGCTTGTCATGAACCAGGACATCTTTCTTCAGCATGTCCTACAAAGAAAAACCTTTACACAAGAGAGGCACAGTTAATAAATAGTACAAACATGGATTTAGTAGAAATCCAACCAGATGTTTCAGACGCATCTTCAATATACTCAATAGTCTCAATTGACGACATAGAAGAAATCCCATCATCCTCAGACTATACCTTAATAAATTCTTTCTTACAACCACCAAGATATAATTTCACTATAGATACACTACAAGAAGATTTAAATGACTTAGAAGAACAATGGGATGAGATATATCAACCATTTGATATGATGCTCAGACAGGTATTATCACCTGCTTTAGATACATATCCCGACTACCCACATCAATGGACTTTAAAATCAGGAACCATTAATGTACCTTGTTTTCTCTGTGATTATTATCCTTCTATAGACAAAAGAGGAAGGTGTACTTTGTGTAAACAACAATGTTGTACAATTTGCCTAGAGCAAAATTTTGATATTTCTATACCAACATCTATAAGTACAAGACCCCCGAGAAATCTACTTCTTGAGACAAGAATTACAGTTTTAGAAACCAGACTTAACAACCTAAAAGATGAAATAAATTTAATTAGGTCAAAAGACCAGTCACATAAGATACATCAAGTAGATAAAGGTAAAGAAATAATAGTCACTGAATCTCAACAAAACTTAGACATGGTATTTATTAAAATACCTAGTGTTTGTAATGCCGGTCGTACAATGGACATTCGTGTCCGCTGTTTGGCCAATATTCATGGTCATGAATTTACACTTCATGCCTTTCTAGATAGTGGAGCTACTAACTCCATAATTGATGAAAAAACCCTTCTAGCAGTTCTGCCCTCTTCCTTCATCAAGACTGCTACTCATCCAATGATAAGTACTCAGTTTGATGATCAAACCCTAACCAGTACGAAGTTTGTTACAAATATACAACTCTGCTTTTATAATAACTGTGACACTTTTAGTCCACCCCTATCACTATCTAAACTTTGGATAAAACCATTACTACACTCAGATATTCACTTAATACTAGACTCAATTTTCTTGTCCAACCCGATCGTGCTCTCCTGTTGACTAAGGATTATGCTATTTTTCTCTCTACCCCTTTTGTATCCCCTATTGTCTCTGACTATTTAGCATCAGTACAAAAATATGGAGGTACTCCTCAAAATATCCCTGCCACATCAGCACTACCTCCACCTAAAGTAGTACCTCCCAAAACACATAGTCAAACAATTTGTAATTGCAAAAATCAAAATATGTTTTAAGGCTCATGCCTAATACACCAACAACCCATTTATAACTTAACTTTCCAAGAATTTCAAGAGGATAACATTTCTAATAACTTATTAGATGAGGATCTTTTTAATTCTCTAGAAATACCAAAAGACTTTTTAGCACCAAAAATATTAATCCAGTTGATTTCAAAACAAGAAAATCTAGACGATATAATTTCTAGATTAGAAAAACTAGAAATCATAGGAGACAACCCCACTAAATATTGGGATAGAGATAAAATATATTATCACTTATCAATAATAAACTCAGACTTAACTATAAAAGCACAAGAATTGCAATATACAAACTGGGAAGCCGAAGAATGTAAAAATCACATTCAACAATTATTAAAACTTGGGACTATCCAACGTTCTACTTCTAGACATAGAAGTCCTGCCTTCATAGTAAACAAAGGATCTGAACAAAAAAGAGGGCAGTCTCGAATGGTTTTCAATTATAAAAGGCTTAATGATAACTGTCAAGAAGATGAATATAAAATCCCAGACAAAGATCAACTACTAAATAAAATACAAGACTCAAAGTGGTATTCTAAGTTTGACATGAAATCTGGGTTTTGGCAAGTAAAAATGCATCCAGACTCAGTAGAATGGACAACTTTCTCCTGTCCAGAAGGACATTTTGAATGGCTAGTAATGCCTTTTGGTTTAAAAGTAGCACCACAAATATTCCAAAGAAAAATGGATAATATATTTAGAAACCTATCTAATTGTACATGTGTATATATAGATGATGTATTAGTTTTTTTTAAAATAAAAGAAAAACATTATGCACATTTACATCTTCTTTTTAACTTATTTGAAACCCATGGATTAATTATTTCTAAAAGTAAAATGAAGCTAGCTGTAAACCACATTGAATTCCTAGGAGTTGAAATTGGACAAGGGAAAATAACACTGCAGCCACATATTACTACTAAAATCTAAAAAATTTCCGATAAAATGGAAGATACAAAAACACTTAGATCTTTTTTAGGTCTTTTAAACTATGTCAAGCAATATCTAAAAGATATTGGAAAAATCAGTGGACCTTTGTACAATAAAACATCACAAAGAGGACAAAAATATTTTAACCAACAAGATATAGACCTGGTTAGACAGATAAAAAATATGATAAAAAACTTGCCTGAATTAACACTATCTCTTGATACAGACTATCTGATTATAGAAACAGATGGTTGTGAAACAGGATAGGGAGGCGCTCTTTACAGAAAATCCAACAAATATGAGCCTAAAAATACAGAAGCACTATACAACAAAAGAAAAATCACAGTTAGAACAGACTGTGAAGTTATTGTAAAATATAGCCAACAAACCAAAGGCCTTCGAAAAGACCTTAGTACAAAAAGATGGTTAAAATTTACAGATACTATTATTAACAAGGGATTAACCATCCAATGGGAACACATTAAGGGGAGTAACAATTCTTTGGCAAATACATTATCTCTATTATTACACTAAACTTTGACATTAGTCTTGCAGACATGGATACACAAAAGAAAGTCAACACTTTTACAATGAAAACTATGAGATTCGGGAATCAAGAACTTCAACAATTCATCCATTATGAAGAACTATTTCATTTTCCAGCCAGAGAAAAATTAGACCACATACAAACATGTCTTCTGGACAACATATGGAACATTCCCACAATCCCTAGTGGAACAAAATACAAGATAGCCATAATCAATGTTGTGGCTAATTACTTCCAAACAACAATACAAAAATCAGTTGGAAAAAAGTTCTCTTGTTATGTAGTTTACTCAGGTTCCCAAGCTGGAGTATATTATGACTGGGAAGAAGTTACAACTGCTATTCAAGGATGTGCAACTCCCTCATTTCGAGGTTTCTACTCACTAGAAGATGCTTTTAATTCTGTCAGAATAGTCATTGGGCTCAATTTCTTTATCAGTACCCTACTAAAAATAGGGGCAAATCACCTATGGAAACAGATTAGCCAGTAAAAGCCCGAGAAAGACCTGAAAAAAATATATGCACAGGTTATTACAACCTTTTAAAATAATGCACAGCCTAAGGTTCATAGGCCCAATTATTTAACATTGGGACAATTAAGAACTGTTGCAGCTGCTACCTCCAGACAAAGAAATTCGGAAGCAGTTCTGTTGGGCCTACCTACCACTATTCCAGATGAGATCTCCATATATATAAGGCATCTTGCAGAGGACTCTACTTTCCAAACCTTTGCGGAACTATGTGAAGCCTTAAAAATATTACATCAAGAACAAAGTCCCAAAGGGGATGACAACCATATATGAAGGAGAAAGCAGCCCCAAATTGAAATGCAACAAAAGAACCAAAGTCTATGAAACTTCAGAAAAATATGGATGTCAATGTTATCTCCTATATGCTTTCTGAAAGATACATATAAACATGGACACATATGACCACCAACAATTAAAGGAAGAGTCATTACTCCATTCCTTTTAATGGACTATGGTTTGCTCTACAAACTATGGGTACATGACCCTGACTCTCTCCAGGACTTTCCAAAGAAACTTGGACAAATCATAGCTATTACCCTAGAAGAGGAAGAAACATTTGTTATTTGCACTTTTGAAAGTTCACCTCCAGAATGGGTAGGTCTAAAAATTGAGCCTGCTAGACACCTTATCAAAATAGATATTGATGACCTCAATAGTCGGCAACCAGAATTTGATGATTATACTTCTGATTTTGACATCGATTAGGAAGCTTTCTCACCATTACCAGACCAATTGAAACGTTAGAGAGCTTCGGTCCAAGGGGCTAAATGGTCATGGGATAAATTAGAAGACCCAAATGAGTATCTTCTAGCAGGAGAAACATATATAGAAAAGATCTACTAGCCAAGAGATATGGGCACCCGATTCCTTCCATTTCCTTTTACAACACAACGTTCAACTCTACTACAGCATTATCAAAAGAAGGCTAACCGATGGGCCACTAAAAGGCTGGCAAGTTCTGCTCTGACCTCCAGAGCTTACAGAGCCTCCTTAGCCAGATCACAACAATATGCAACCCAAGAGCAACATGTAGATACTTCCACAACAAGTCAGGCGACCCAATCTAGACCTCCAACCCATCTCCAAGAAGCCCACTTTCAAGAAGCCCAGGGCACAAATTCTACTCCTTCATTGGATTCTGTCAGCGAGCATAATCTCACCAATATGATGGAACCATAGGGACATAACCTACCCTATTGTCCTTCTCCACTGACAAACCACTTTTTTTCAGCCCACTACCCTCACTTTACAGTTCCTCTATTGTTCTTCTCCACTATCCACCCACTCTTTTCAGTCCACTACTCTCCACTTTACAGCTTCTCTCCATTACTTTGGCAGCCACCACTCTGGGAGGACTGGTCAGACTCTCACTTTCCAACTGCTCTCTCTCTCTTCTCATGGACGGGTCCCCTCAACCTCTCCCTGAAAGTGCGGATGAAGGGTTCCTTCGGGGAGAAGGAACCGACCCCCTCTCTCTTCTCTCCCTCTCCTATAAAAAGCCCTCACCAACCCTGGCTCTCTAGACTACGACCCTCGCTCTCTGAAAGCAAGTTTTCAAGTGTGCTGCAACCTCTAGCTTTTATTTCTGTAAGTCTATGTGTTTATTTTTCTCCCAAGTCTGTAAGAGTCTCTATCTGTAAACAATTAAGCGTCTTGTATAAACTGTTTGTTTATATATGCTTATCAGTATAAGTCTTTCTGTACTAGTTTGGAAATAAAAAAAAATCAGTAATTTATATTCTCTGTTTATGTTCTTTTTCCTTCCTCAGTCCTTATCTAAGTACTCATAGGCGAACAGTAACTGTATGAGAATTCTTGCGTAAAACATGTGCTAACTATCTAAGGTAAACGGGAAAATCCCAAAATACCAATAGACAAGTCGGGGTTGCAAGTTTGTTGTTCTCTACAGGTGAGGCTCACTGGGAGGAAGAATAACACAAAACTAAGACAATAAAATCATTGTTTAAATGAAAAATCTACATTATAATAAGGCTTTCAGAAGTACTGTTTAAATTTACTGTTTACAATTACTGTTCACAATTACTGTTCAACACAACTGTTCAAAATTACTGTTCAAAAAGTGAAAAATATTGGTATATATATATATATATATATATAACTTATAAAATTACACCATAAATTTAAAAATAACACATGTACTTTCTTTAATTATAAAAATTAAATCGTGTGTACTCATCTTCCTCAATCAAAGTACACAAGATGCAGAGAAAGAAATTTATTTTCCTTTCCATTCTCTTCCCCTGCCCCTAATGCTTTGTTTACTCCAAAGCACTGATAAAGAAGGGAAAAAAAATCTATGATGGAAAATTATTCTTGAGGGAGAAAAAAAGTTGAAAAAATCTCTTCCTTTCTATGCTTGTTTACCTGATAGAGGAAGGTGGAAACATGTAACGTAATTTTGTAAATAAAAAATAATACATGAGTCATTTTTGAGTACATAATGTAATTTTATGGGTTAAAAAAGGTATATGCATTATTTTTTAGTTACATGGTGTAATTTTATGAATGAAAAATGATACATGCGTTATTTTTTTACATCCGTTGCTTTCCATTCGATTTTGACTCTACAACTATCCACTGATAGATTACGTTTCTCTTCCCTCTAAAAAATTAAATAAAATAAACAACGAAAACCTTTCCACAACTGAAACTCTTTCTTAGTTTTACTTTTCATAAGTTTATTTCGTCTATCTATCATTTACTCCTTTTGATAAACAAAGCATAAGGATATCAAAGTGGAATCTCTCCATGAACTTTTTCGTCACCACATCCGTATCATGTAAAAAATCTCACATATCTCTTCACTATATCTATTAACAACATCATGGTACACTTTTTATTATATATATTTTTCATCTCTCTTTCATATTTTATATTATATAATTAAATTTGTATAATATTTAAATTCATAAATTGTTAATATGGAAAACATTAACAATTTAAAAAATTAACTAAATACTGCACAAGGCCATTCCTTTTTTTTTAATATTTTATTTTTTAAAACATAAATAAAAGCTGCTAACATGTATATTCGTGAAGAACTCCTTTATTATTTTATGCATGTAAATAAAATATCTCATATATTTTTTTCATTATAAAAAATCTCTCAATAATTTTTTTTTATATATTTGACACTTATTCATTATATATATTTCTTATCTCTGATATATATTTTACTTTAGATATAATTTAAATTTTTATAAAATTTAAATTCATAAATTTAAAATTGTAGAAATATTAATTTGTGTTTTTTACCAAAATTAAAAAATATATATTTTAATAATAAAAAAAATCAAAAAGTGGCTCCGTAAATAAGGAGCCGCTTCCTAATAATGCGAGCTCCCTCCTCGTCACAATGGGAGCTCCAAACATGCGAGAGAGCTCTGTTGCTGCATCCATATCACAGTGGGATGCTAATTGAATTATATTTTTAAATTACAATTTAATTTAATATTGTATTATTTTTTATATTTAATATGGGATGCTCGTGTTTGTTATTATAATTTCCCCTTTTTTGATTTATCTAATTTTTTATATATTTTTATCCTTTATAAAATATATTAATATTTTACTTTATAAAATACTTTAAAGCATTTTCAAGTTCAACTATGTTTTAGTACTATAATTTAAGCCCTGAGCACGGTGTAGCGGCAAAAGTGTTTCAGTAAATTCCCATGCATTCAGTATTTCTACTACAGCGGTTTGTACGGCATTTTCGTCGAACTAGTGAAATTTATCAATTAAACGGGTTTAAGTTATGCTTTGTTCAATCGTTTAACGACCTAAAATCAATGGTAGAGCTTTATTAAAGCATAAAGAGTTTTAGGTCGTAAGATATTAAGGATAATGTCTCCAATGGCTTACCACCCTAAAACAAGTAATGGAGCATTAGAGCACTACTTCATTTTCATTTATTATTTTATAATTATAAAAATATTAATTTCATCTTAATAAAAATACATGTTCTATAAAACATAATTTATAATTTACTATCCTCTTACCTAATAGGCAAAGATTTACCACTAACAACTTGCTCATTCAATGACTTTGACGTTGAACGTTCTCAAAATATTGAATCTGGACAGATGAATTAGAGAATAGAGGACATTCCAATGTTCCTACTCTGACTTATCCAAAAGATAATTCAGTATATCTTAATCATGAAGATTTTAATAGGAGGCTTCAGAACAAATCAATCCATAGAGAATCACATGACATATGGAATGAGTTTAAGAAGTTTGGTGCATTTTAATGACTGGCATAGCTTGGATATATTGGCATATTGCACTAGTCGAGTGGAGGGAACTTGATACCTTGAAGATTTTAAGGTATAATTAAGAGAGTAATGCATTGAGAGACTAATTAAGAGAGTAATACAATATTAAAACTATAGTCTTTAGGTCATCCTAACAATGTGGGACCTATAAGTTAGTTAAATTTTTTTTTGAAGGATTACATTGAAGGATGGAAAAGCACATTAGAGAGGGGTGAATAGTGCTGTTTTTTTTTTTTACTTTTTTTTTCATAAAATTTAGAAAAAATAATGCAGCAGAATTAAAATAAAGAAGGAAAATAATGCTAATGATTTTCTTTTACTTAATTTGAAGCATGTGACAACTCTTATTTCAAGGCTTGTGATCATTGATCACTTTTGTTGGTAAATTTACTATCAATTCAAATATTATAAAACTTGAATACGAAGATATAATTTTTGCTAAAAAAAAATATACCGACAAATTAATTATCTGCAATGAGGGGTAGTTATCAAAGCTACATTGCGGCGTCGTAGTCGAAGTTCAGAGCAACGCGGAGCTTATTTGATCATTGTTAGAAGTTGTGATTTGGCTACTACTTGTGACCTCTATAGGTCAATCTAGGTGCCTCTATGCTTTTGAGGCGCCTCAATCAAAACTGATCTGATTCAGATTTGTCGTAGCTTATCGACTTCCAGACGCCTCAATCCTTTTGAGGCACCTCAGTCGCTGAAGTGGTGAGTGTTGAGTGAAACTCTCCTTGGTCGCTTCTTTCTTGTCCCAAATACCTTAATTCCTTTGAGGCGTCTAGATCTGACGTGTGCTAACCAACCAAAAGTTGTCCCCTCATCCTGTTGCGTGTGCTCAGATTTTTTAGGTACAAAAGGTCCAAAATGAGTATAATTCCTCTTAAAGTCAGCACTTTACACTAGAATTGAGTATATTTTCTATTAAATTGAGCACCATTTTTTTCCTGCTTAATATATTTTCTCCTAAATTCAGCACCATTTAAAGAAAATATAGTATATTTTTCATCCAATTAAGTATCATTTAAATAAAATCTAGTATATTTTATATCCAATTGAGGTGGAAAATGAATCGTTCTCAATTTGATAGAAAATATACTAAAATGAGTATAATTCCTCTTAAAGTCAGCACTTTATACTAGAATCAAGCCTATTTTCTATGAAAATGCTCCTCATATTTTTAAGGTATAAATAGTCTAAAAACGAGTATAATTTCTATTAAATTCAACACTTTAAGTTAGAATCGAGTGTATTTTTTATTAAATTGAGAATGAGTTTTTTCCTGCTTAATATAATTCTTTCTAAATTCAGCACCATTTAAAGAAAATCTAGTATATTTTTAATCTAATTGAGTATCATTTAAATAAAATCTAGTATATTTTTCATCTAATTAAGGTGGAAAAAGAATTATATTCAATTTGATAGAAAAAATAATATATTCTAATTTAATGTATTGAATTTAAGAAGAATTATACTTATTTTTAGACTTTTTATACCTAAAAATATCATGGATAATTAGGTGAATATGTCTAACTAGGGAGTAGAAATAAAATTTTTTATCAATGCGGACTACATGCAAAGTTTAATTTGCTAATGAGGACTGCATGCAAATTTTACCAACTTTTAACTCATCTCTCCTCGTTTGACATGTATCAAAAAAATAAACACAGGGGTTAAAAAAAATACAACAAAGTTGGATCTGAACATGCTTAAGGGTTTGAAGAACTATTTCTAGTTCTTGAAAAAAAAAACACTTAAAATTTTATTTTAAAACACATATATAATGTTTTTCAAGCAATATTTTTCAAATAAACAATGAGTTTCAACAATATTTTAAATTTGAACATTAGTTTTTAAGAATATTTTAAAATATATTTGAAATTTGAGTAATACTTTTTAAAGGAATTTTCAAAAATATTTTAAAATTCAGAAATAATTTTCAAAGAAATTTTTAACAATATTTTGAAATTTAAAATATTGTTAAACAGACATTTTCAAATTTTAAGTAGCATGTCTTCAATTTCAAATAAGTTTTTAAAATAATTTTGTATGTAGGACTTATTTTTCAAAAAATATTTTTCAATTTAGAAGCAAGCTCCAAAAATATTTATCCTAATAGATTTTTCAACGTATGTATATAAGTGTGACTAGATCTTTATTACGCAAAAACAAAAAAAAACATAATTAAAGATATGACATAAGTAAGCAAGTTTAATTTGGCCCTTAGAGTCTAAGCATATATATCATTTTTATAAGCATATTTACATTATTCATTCTTTTCATAATTTGTCATTTCTCTTTTTCCTTAATTTTCACAACTTACTAGATTATTTTATAAAAAACTTACAAAGCATTATTATATCTATTTATTTTTAACTTAGTCACCTATATGTAAGTGTAATGTTTAAGTATAGAGTTGGCATGATTATTAATTCATTTCAAGTTAATTTAGTTAATTAGAGTTATTCAATTTTAGTTTATCTTGATTAACTAATTTTCATTAATTAAATTAATTGAGTTAGCTAATTAGGTTGAATTAATTAAATTTTGGATTAATTAACTGAGTTTGATAAATTAAGTGGAGTTGATTAATTGAGATATGTTCAATTAATTAGATTAATTAGCATTAGTTTAATTGAGTTAAATGAATTTGTTAAGTTAGATCCACGGTCGGATTAATTAAGTTTTAATTAAATTAATTTAGTTAGTGATTTAGATTAATTTAAATTGATTAAAATTTAATTTCAATTTTGGGTTTAATCTCAGTTCATTAATTATTTAGTTTACAATTAATTAATTAAATTTGATTGATTAAAAGAATTTCTGATTAATTAATTAAGGTAGATTAACTAATTAAATTTGATTAATAGTTTCGATTAAATTGTTTTTTTTAATTAGGTAAATGTACATAAATATGCATTGAGAGGTAAAACTCTCATACATCATATTATACAAAGTATATTAGGGGTGAGCAGTCAACCCGCCAAATCGACCAACCCACTTATATCGACCCGAACTGAACCGAAAAAAATCCGTCGGATGTAGGGCCGGATGTAGGGTCCTGATATTGCATTATCCAATCTAGTAGGACCATATAGTTTAACCGAATCAACCCGATCCGCGATCACCCCTACTTGTAGCAACTACTGTCGATAAGTTGCTACACGTTATAGTAATTACTGCCGATAAGCTGCTACACGTTGTAGCAGCTACTATGATTAGCTGCTACAACATGTAATGAATAATGTCTATTATCATTTTGAAATATTTTATTTCTTTTGTTGTTTTATATTTATATTTTATATTTCATTGGATATATTATCGGATATCCAAATAACTGACAACCCATCGGATATCTGATACATAATAACCGTCGGATATAGGACCGTATGTAGGTCCTGATATTGTATTATCTGGTCTAGTAGGGCCGGATAATTTTTTATCCTAATAACCGAACCAACCCGATCCATGATCACCTCTACAAAGTATCAAGTAACTTAAACCTTTATAGTTGAGTTAAGCTCCACAATCAACACTCAAATCCTTATTACAATTATGCTTCTTATGGCCACATGTCACCTATTGAGATGTCCACACTATCTATCTTGCATGCAACAACATACCCAATCCATAATTGACATTACACGGACATAAGTCCTCATCGGACTTTGCATGCATGCCTTAATCACCAACAATATAATGCATCTCACGAACACAAACCAGCCACCATGAAGCTTACAAAAACATATGAGCGACAATTGCATCACAGCACTGCAAAACATGCATGCTGAATTCCGACAAAACACGATGAATTCCGGCAACACTTAACTGCTAGATTACAGGAGTGACTACCTTTTCATGCAAAGATATGTGTTAGACTAGAGGTAAGTCCACGAATCGGTGCACATAAACCTAGATTTTGTGGAAAATCCAATCAATATATGGAACAATCCCTTGATATTGGCTCCTATTATGAGCTTCCCATATGAAATGGATCATGCTTGAGATGCCTAGGTATCTAGCCTTTGTTTTTTGGCTGCTACCTTTGTAATTCTGGCTAAGGACCTGCTGTAGTTTATCAAAAGAGTGAAAAACCTAATCTATGTCCAGTCATTGCTTCACTTTACTCCACAATCCACAAGCTATAGAGTATTCAAAGAACAAGTGATGATTTGATTCATTTTGATACCGACTCAAAACACATTTTTTGTTTAGCTCATATTCTATTCTATCATTGGTTCTTAAACTACCATTTGCTAGCATCTATAAAATGAAACTATATTTTGTCATAATTTCCAATCTATACACCATCGAATTCCAAGCCACCTCCGAACCTCTTGGCATAAAAAATTGATAAGCATTTGCAACTCCTTTTGCTTCTCCAATAAATCAATCTATCATTGTCATGTTTGCCCTACCAATTCCATTTGAGGCTCTTAAGGTATTGTTCCAGATTTCTACAAGTCTCTTGATCAAGGGTAAATCCAAAACTTTGGTTTCCCATGCTCCAAAATCAGCCCCTTTCATATAGTATTGATGTACCCATTTGACTCATAAGGAATCTATTTTGGCATTGATATCCCATAATATTTTGTTCACAAAGCCTTATTCCATGCGAGAAGCTCCCTAAGTCTATATCCTTTATCTTGCTTTGATAAACAAATCTTTGACCAAGATGTAGGTGGGTGTTTTGAAGACCAAACAAACATGCGACAAATGACTTTGATATTATCAATTACACCACTAGGACTCGAAAGCATTAAAAATAAAAAAAAACATTAAGAAATTAGATGAGAGAAGCTACAACTTCTCTTTAGGATTTCTTGGTGCTCCGGTGAAGAACCTATTGTGGACAACCACCAACCATGGCCGGAAGTGGCTTCCTCCCATCTCATCTATAGTAGGAGGCTAGGTGTTGTGTTCTGAGTGCTTCCACCTACTGTGAAGGTCACTCTTGAAGGTTTTCTAAGGTATAAAGCTTTATGGTAAGTGCTTCTAGTTTCAGTTTCTCGCAATCTATGAAGTTTTTGGCAGATTCTAGATCTCTCGGCTATTGGAGGTGTTTTCTGGCAACCTTTTGCCTTCTCCGATGATCTTCACTAGCCAAACACTAGCCACATTACCCAACAACTCAGTGATAAGTGTCAAAGGATCCTAGGCAGCAACCCACTACCTTGGGGCTGATAAAACATTAAGTGCCAATTGCATTCATTAAATAAGTTAAGAGGTGGACTAATTCTCTAGGTCCAACTGGCTTCTTCTCATCCAACATGACAATGAAGAAAAGAAAAGAGAAAGACAAATTAGGTCAAAAGGCTTCTAAGGAGGTGGCAAATCATGATGATGTGGCAAATCAAGTTTCATATGTGGTAGAAACGGTGGAACAAATGGACCAACAAAGTCACATGGACTTGGACTAATAAGATGAGGTGGATAAAGAGGCTGATGTGGTTGACTTGTCACATGGAACAACTGGAATGCATCCCAAGATCAAGCCCAAGGTGTATCAAACCCGCCACCGATGGTGGAGGAGAAGATACTACCAGAAGAACATCAACCTCCGACTAGAAACAATATGTCGGATGTAGGCAACATTACTATTGGGAATAGAAGAGACAAGCAACCTTAATAAAAGAAAACTTGGGCCAACCTCTTCAAGGACAATCGGAAGACGAAGAACGCCACGAACTTGGATCAGTATGAGGCCAAGGGGGATAGGTTAGCTTTTGATTTTGAGAATATTGATACTATGGAAGATGTAATGAGTTTTTGTCTCATTGGTTATTTCATGGGCTAACACTCGGGCAGAAATGGAGTAGTTGCAATAACATCTCGATGGAAAGTTCACTACAAGTTCACTACAAGTTCTTCATGCATAAAAGTGGGTGGGTTGTGTTTTAGTTTGATACAAAACAAGATATGAATATCACCTTACAAGGAGGACCATACTTTGCTTTTGGGAACCCCATCTTCTTGAAGGTCATGCCATGTTACTTTCTATTCAATGAGGATGAAAGGCTTGTCCTTACCTGGATCCAAATCCATGGTTTGCCATTGGATTGTTGAATGCAAAAGGTATTGAGCATGATTGGATCGAAGGTTGAAAAACCATTGTACATGGACAATTTGATAAGGACAAGGGAAAGGTTGGAATATACAGACATGGTGGAAGTTCTGGTCGTGAGACAAAGGGTTAACGAGGCGTTGATTACATTGCCCACAGGAGTACAATTAGAGCTCAAAATATTTTATGAAATTGTGTTAGATTTTTGTGAAGTTTGACGAAGAATTGACCATCGTAAAGAGAATTGTTATAATGGTGCAGCCCCTATTGGACAACCCAACCGGCCAGAATAGGGACCTTAAGCAGCCCCAAATGTGTAGGAACCTAGTAGACCAAGGTCTCAATCAATGAGGGGTAGGGAGAGAATAAGAACGAGGTATAGAACACATTCGAGACAACAATAGAGACCGACACAACAGAGAACAAATGTGGAGGTTCCGGAGGCAACAAATGATCTGACAATTATGGCTGTCAATAGTCTCATTCTGGTAGTTGTGGTACCTCCCTTGAACATGAAAGTGAGGCACATATAGATGATGAAGCAGCAAATCAAAATATACCACAAGAGGAAGAGCCAAATCAAGAGGCAAATGCAAACATACCAAGCCAGCCGAAGGATGGTGTAGACTAGTCTACATCATCTGAGTTAGGAAGCTCATCTTCTTCCTCAGATATAGCAGTAAGTGTAACTATATACTCCACATCAGAGGAATCAACATCCTCCCTTGCTACAACAACTTATTCAGGTGCAAAAAATTGATAGAAACAACAACTCCTGTGCCTAGGAGTATCAGATAACCACGAGTGTGAGCAGTTCACAATGGCCATAAATGAAAGTTGCTTCTTGGAATGTGAGGGGCTTTCACAAGTCCCTAAAGCATAGAGGAGTGAAGCACCTTCTCCAAAAAAAAAAAGTTTTCAAGTTATGGCATTAATAGAGACAAAACTCAATGAAAATTCTTTAGGTTCAATTTTGCAAAGAAGATTTCAGGTATGGGTCATGCACATAATTTTGGATTCTCTAACCATGGTTGCATACTACTTCTTTGGGACCTGCAGAAAATTAATATGAATATTATTAAGACCACCAATCAATATATACATTGTCATGTCCGATGTCACATTTCTAGCAGAAGTTTATTGGTGACTTTTGTATATGGGCTACATTCGATTGCTACAAGAAGGCCATTATGAGAGGCACTTAGATTTAGGAGGCACCATTTCTGATACATGGATGATTATGGAGGATTTCAACTCTTATTTATTTATTCATGAAAAGTAAGGAGGTTCTCCAATTACAAATCATGAAATGAGATATTTCCATATTTTTGCACAAGCATGTGGTTCAGTTGATCTCTGGTCTATTAGATATCATTTTACATGGTCTAATGGTAATATTTCTTATAAGTTAGATTGAGCTTTAGTAAACTCATTTTGGTCGATGACAGATTTTGATGCTTATGCAGAGTTTACGATGCTTGAATGTATCTCGGACCATTCATGTACCATTGTGCACACTTTAACAAAGGGTCGGCCACCAAATAGGGCTTTTAAATTCCTCAACATATGATCATTGCATGAAGATTTTAAGAAGGTTGTAGAAGACTCTTGGGTAGCCCCGATAATGGGAAATGTCCAATTTATTCTTAAAACAAAGTTATTTTGATTGAAAGGATGTTTAAGGGAGCTAAACAAGAAGCACTTTGGGCACATTTCGGAGAAAGCAAAAAGAGTAAAGGTAGAGTTAGAAGAAGTGCAAATAGGCATCCTAGATGGTGGTTCAACCCCTATGGAGTATAGTCATATAACAAAGAAAGTTAACTAACTAGCAGAAGCTGAAAAATAATTTTATCAATAAAGAGCAAAGAATGCCTACTTGAGAAGTGCCGACAAATGTATAAAATTCTTCTATGACGTGGTAAAAAGGAACAATAAAAGAAATACGATCATTACACTCGGGAAAAGGAATGGAGAACAAACCACAAGCATATGGGAAGTAGAAGAAGAGTTTGTTGACATGGTTTGCTTGGCCAAAAGGACACATGCAACACCTTGGGAAATAATGAGCTCACTAGTAGGAAGCTCACCATGGATCAATCTGAAAACTTATGCAAGCTGGTTGACCTTGAAGAAATAAGGGCCACTCTACATGATATTTGTAAAATACCGAAAATAGGTGAATATTAATAAGGGAATTTTCCAGAATTTTTGGAAATTTTTCGAGAATTTTTCATTTCGCGTACGGACGAGTTAACGGGGATAAAAACGGGGCCCGGGAAAGCCAGTTTAGGCTACCCATTTAAGCAAGGAAAAGTTTACTTTTTCCTTTATTTTTCTTTGATTTCTTTTATTTATTTCTTTTTCTTCTTTCCTCCGTTTTCTCTTCCTCGCCGAACCCACGCGCGCCTGATTCCTTCCCCGTGCCCTAACCGGTGCCGCACGAGCGGTTCTCCTTTTATTCCTCTTTTCTTTCGATCCTCTGCCCTAGCCTCCCGCCGAGTGCCGCTCCTCCTTTTCCACCAAGCGCCGGCGACGCTCACTCCATCGTCGGTTCCCTACTCTGTGCTCGTGCCCTAGCCTACCTTGCCGACGCCGGTGAGCGCCTTATGACGATCTTTGCTAGTGTTGTCCGAGACCCGTGCCTCGGTGACGGCGATTTGCCACCGCCGACGCTCTCCCTTCTGCCCTCTGTGCTGCTAGAGCCGACCATCACCTAAGGACCTCACTGTGCCCTATTCCCGAAACCGCCGCCGGCCACAGCCCCGAGCAGTGCCGATCAAGTCGACAACTTCTCTGCCCGAGTGCTGTCGACTCCCTGTTATTGCATTGTGCCCTAAATCCGAGCAAATAAGGTGAGTTGGGTTGTGTATGATCTGTGATCTTCACTGCTTGATCTTTTTCTTGATCAGTTTGATTCTAGCAGTGATCCCAGCCGTGAGGTGAAGTGTGACTTGCTGTGGGGTTTTCCTGGTCCAGCAATTTAATCCAGTGGTTGTTTACCTTAGATCCAGCAGCAACTATAGTTATGAATTGAGGTAAGAGGTAAAGAATTGATCATCTTGTAGATGATTGGTTGATAGGTCAACAAGGAATGTTAATTTAGGTTATGTTTTGTATTTGGTATGAGTTGGATTCTAGGTTAGGTTTATGTGATTTTTGATTAGGATTTTGCCCTAATCTAGTGTAGGAGATTTTTATTTAGCTATTTATAGGAGTGTAGCTAAATAAAAAGATTTATTTGTTTGACACAGGACTTTGACGCGAGACGAGTATCTCGACGTCGGACTTGGACGATTGGATTTTTCTTATTGGAGGCGGGTACTTTTGACTTTATGTTTTTGATATGCATAGTAGTGAATTTAACAAGTAGCAATAATTATGTTCTCTTATTTGTTTCAGTTAATCACTACCCGATACCGTTACATGATTGATTGATTGCTTGTTTTGCATGCACTTTTATATATATATGGATTAGTTCAGGATATTTTGTGGTTAGTGTCATGCACCATTTGCATGATTGCATGCTGTGCGATAGTCCGCTCCATTATTGTTGAGCACATCGTCAGTTACATGGATCTGCACACACACCACCACTCATGGGTTAGTGGTCGATTCAGGCAGAGTGTGTTGCAGCAGGGACTTTGTTTGGCTCTGTTGGTCCGCTCATGGGTAGTGTGACACAACGTGGTAGCCGGCAGAGATTCCTCTCTGTCATCGTGTACCGGGAGTTGAGAGCATTGCGCTCCCCCATTTATGATTTGGGGTAGGAGGATAGGTGTACTCCGACAGCATCCCGTCCACTCAGTCACTCATCAAAAGCAGTGACGACAAAGTGCACGGTTGTCACAGCCCTATCCACTCGGCCTCACTATTGTGTGTGAGATGATCGACTAGCGTCAGGGGTGACCAAGACGCATCATTGGCATCATATGCATGATGCATTTATTGCTTATGTTTGTGTTTGCTGCATTTATATGTTGTATATTGTTTGGACGCCTGTGTTTGATATGCATACAGGATTTCTATGCCACTCGGACTGTTTGTCCTTATACCCAGGTCCTGGTTAGTACAGTTTTTCTCCTGTTTACTTCAGTTGCCTTTCATCCTTTTATATCAGGAGACTGTACGCATGATTAGTGCTAGATGTTATTTTCCTACTTTGTATATCAGTTGTATCTGCTGAGTGTTGGACTCATCCCGCCTCCATTGTTGTTATTTTTTAGGTTGATGCTGTCAAGAGAGAGTTCTAGTTGCTAGTCCCTGCAGATCTCAAAGATATTGTTGGTCTTTTGGTTTTCTTACTTAGATTATGCTAAACTTGTTCTGGTTGATGGTATAGACAGTGTATGGATTTTGTGATGTTGATGGATTTTTATTCGATATGTTTTACTACATGCCTGCCTAGACGGCAGAAGAGGTGAGTTTGTCGGATTTGTGTTTTATAGGTGTAGTGGAGTAGGATTGTTTTCGAGTCATGGTATTACTGTTTTGTTTACTTATATATAAACTGCGTGGATGTTTGTGTGGTTGTATTTTATTATTATTTTTATTCCAGCCGCATGTGGCTGAGGTATATGAGGATGTAGAAAAGTTTCAGATTGTTCGCCGTACAGGGGAGATGCTGCCGAAATTTTCTTCGGACAGGGACTCCTCCGGGGCATGACAATTTATTTGGTATCAGAGCCAGGTTTGCGAGTCAAACTGGGCATTTTCAGATTTTCGTTATGGTTATGTTTCGGATTTCCGTTTCGGATTTATATGGATTCCGGCGATGTTTCTCGTTCTGAATTTTGAGGTCAAAAGTTGGGGACTGGACAGCGACGGAACACCTCCAGACAACAAATAGGTATGATGTTTATTTTATGATTGATATACTGGTAGTAATACCTGTAATATAATTTAACAGATATGAGGCGATCTACACGTATTGTTGCGAGACGTGGTACTGGACGACCACGTACGAGGACCTCGGGATCTCTGGATATGCCAGAGATGCCTACTGTTGATGAGCCTGTCAGTCAGGGACAGACTCAGGATGCGGCGGGAGCGTCGGACTCTCAAATCCTGATGGCTTATGTAGAGATATCTACTTCGGCCACACCGGTGGTATCCACTCCTACCGTATTTACGGCACCATCAGGGGTA
The DNA here is from genome assembly GCF_018446385.1 of Zingiber officinale. Lineage (NCBI taxonomy): Eukaryota > Viridiplantae > Streptophyta > Magnoliopsida > Zingiberales > Zingiberaceae > Zingiber > Zingiber officinale. The sequence continues at coordinate 76,579,451 of NC_055999.1, forward strand.
CCATTGGCGTACCCGACATCTGCTCCAGAGCAGCCTACGGCGTACCCGGCACCACCGCCACCTGGACCTACAGTGTACCCGACACCAGTGGCACCTGTACCCCCAGTGCCTACAGCAGCAGCAGCTGTTCCACATCCGGTACCATTACCTACCGTACCTCCAACTGCGGCCACTTTTGTTCACCCCGCAGTACCACCGACGGCTTATGCTCTAGTTTATACAGCAGCACCGGGAGTTCCTCCTCCGATTTATTCCGCGGTACCACCTGTAGCACTAGTTCCTGCAGCCGTTCCGACACAGCTCACTGATATTGTTGCAGCACGAGCTAGGATTCCAGCATTGGCTGAGTCGATGAAGACTCGATTCACACTCTTCCGAGGAGACCTTGACCCGAGTATGGCTCTATTATGGATAGAGACTATGGAGCAAACCTTCTCCTATATGGCTTGCTCCGAGTGGGAGAAAGCAGAGCTGACCGCTTTTCATTTACGGGATGAGGCTAACGCTTGGTGGATTACTCAGCGTTCCATCATCGGCGAGCGGAACGTTACTTAGGCCAGGTTCAGAGAGGCTTTTGAAAGCCATTTCTTTCCACTATCATATCAGATGGCTCGCCGGCAGGATTTCATGAGTCTGCGTCAGAACAATTGCACGGTGACAGAGTATAATACTGAATTTAACCGATTGGCTAAGTTTTGTCCAGAGTTAGTTGCGGATGACAGATCTCGCATGATACAGTTTATGCAGGGACTGGATGGTTATCTGCAAGTAAGGCTTGTCGGTTTAGGGATCGCATCGTACTCAGATGCGCTGGATCGAGCCTTGATGATAGAGTTAGCTCAGCAGAGAGCATTTCCGGACAGGAAGAGGAAGCATACGGGTCAGGTATCAGGACAGATCCATCAGGCACAGACGACCGGACAGCAGCAGAGTAGTCGTGGTCGGTCAGGTCAGGGTACTTCTGGGGTATCTCGTAGGCCTCAGAAGTCAGGGCGGTCTTCTTCAGGACGTTCCCGGTTTTCTGAGCAGAACCGGCAACTCATTGTTTCAGATGTGGATCCAGAGATCACCTCACCCCAGCTTGCTCTCTGGGACAGCCAGTTTGCTTTTATTGCAAACTGCCTGGGCACCAGAGCCGAGATTGTCAGTTGAAGGCTCAGCACACGACTTCCGGAGGGTCAGGTCAGAGGGGATAGTCTAGTCAGTCAGGGGCATATCGAGGAGGGCAGGGGATAGCTTCACCTGCAGCAGCGACATTTGGCCTGCTTAGACAGGAGTACTCCAGTGCTTCCATAGCACCCCAGAGTTCTGTTCCAGGACCTTATTATCTGACGCAGGGGCAGTATCAGATGCAGCCTTAGCCTCTAGGCCAGTACCAGACTCAGTCCCAGTCATCAGCACAGTATCAGTCACCGTCCTCTGAGTCTTCTCTGGTACATTATCCAGCACCACCTCAGTGGCAGGCTTCTGCCCAGCCGCAACAGCCGCTGGCAGCGTTACCACCTCCTCCTCCGCCAGAGACGGGACATGTTCATGCAATTACCAAAGAGGATGCGTAGCGAGCCGACGGATCTGTTTTTCGCGATACGATTTCCATTTATGCATTTTCTGCTGATATATTGAATTGATACTGATAGCTCACACTCTTTTATATCTCGTACCTTTATGCGAGAAATTGGTAGATTACCTACTTTTAGACTGCAGCGATTGACCGTCTCCCTACCGTCCGGTGATACTTTAGACGTCACCCAGGAGGTTAGAGGTTGCCCATTAGACTTTGGCAACATGATACTTACGGTAGATCTTTTAGTATTGGAGATGGTCGAGTTTGATATCATACTTGGCATGGATTGGCTGTCAGCATATCATGCCACAGTTGATTGCCAGACGAGGGTGGTCACATTTCGGCCTCCAAACCAACCCTCGTGGGATTTCACTGGCATCAGAGACGACGACATATCGATCATTTCGGCGATCCAGGCGCAGAAGCTGTTGTCTCACGGCTGTCACGGTTTCCTATTATCTCTGATTAGTACTGAAGACAGCAGTAATTCGCAGCTCTCCGACGTTCCTGTTGTCCGTGAGTACCCGGATGTGTTTCCAGAGGAGCTACCTGGTTTGCCTCCCAGAAAGCCAGTAGAGTTCGCTATTGAGCTGATTCCGGGAACCGCGCCGACATCGAAAGCTCCGTATCGTATGGTACCGAAAGAGTTGAACGAGCTGAAGGTTCAACTCCAGGAGCTTTTGGATAGGGGATTTATTCGCCCTAGTGTTTCACCATGGGGTTCTCCAGTTCTGTTTGTCAAGAAAAAAGACGGTACTATGAGGTTATGTATTGACTACAGATAGCTGAATACAGTTACCATCAGAAATAAATATCATCTACCACGGATCAAGGATTTGTTTGATCAGCTCAGAGGTACTTCAGTGTATTCTAAGATTGATCTGCGATCCGGATATCATCAGCTGAGAGTCAGAGACTCAGATATTCAGAAGACAGCTTTCCGTACGAGATACGGTCATTATGAGTTTTTGGTAATGTCATTTGGGCTTACTAATGCTCCAGCGGTGTTTATAGACTTGATGAATCGTATTTTTCTGGAGTATCTGGATCAGTTTGTTATCGTTTTCATTGATGACATATTGGTCTACTCGCATTCCGAGGAGGAGCATGCACAGCATCTTCATACAGTTTTGGAGACTCTTCGACGACATCAGCTGTACGCGAAGTTCAGCAAGTGTGCATTCTGGCTATCTTCAGTCAGTTTTCTGGGACACGTGGTTTCTAGCAGTTGGGAGCAGCCGAAGTCAGTACAGGAGATCCGCAGTTTTCTGGGATTGGCCAGTTATTATCGACGTTTTGTCAAGGGTTTCTCGTGTATTGCTATGCCGCTGACACGCCTTACCAGGAAAGGCGTGAAGTTCACGTGGTCCGAGGATTGCGAGACCAACTTTCAGGAGCTGAAGCGGAGATTAGTGTCGGCTCCAGTTTTGGTTTTACCTTCTGGGGAGGACGGATTTGTACTCTACACCGACGCTTCTCTACAGTGTTTGGGTGCTGCTCTGATGCAGCACGGAAGAGTAGTCTCTTATGCTTCTCGTCAGCTAAAGGAGCATGAGAAGAACTACCCAGTTCATGACCTGGAGTTAGCCGCCATCATATATGCTTTGAAGATTTGGCGTCATCATTTATACTGTATTACATTTGAGATTCTCACTGATCATAAAAGTCTCAAATATATTTTCACTCAGAAGGAGCTTAATGTCCGACAGAGGAGATGGATGGAGTTCCTGAAGGACTACGATTGTACCATTAGCTACCACCGGGGGAAAGCTAATGTGGTTGCCGATGCACTCAGCAGGAAGTCTAGAGCAACTTTGGCTTACCACCGAGTTTCAGTTACAGACTTGGCTCAGGGTTTCTCTGAGTTAGACCTTGAGGAGCAGGGATAGACAGAGCAGGGTATTCTTGTTACCATGGTCGCTCAGTCGTCGATCAGGACGAGGATCCGAGAGGCCCAGGCCAGTGATCAGCATTTTCAGTTCATTGGCAATTAGATAGTTTCCGGGCAGCAGACCGAGTTCATACGAGACGAGGAGGGTATTATATACTTCTGAGGCAGATTATGCGTACCTCAGTCTCATCCGGTCTTACAAGAGCTACTTCAGGAGGCTCACCGCTCTCGATTTACGATCCACCCAAGCGGAACCCGTATGTATCGAGACTTGAGGCGTTCTTACTGGTAGAATGGCATGAAGAAAGATATCGCGGATTTCGTAGCTAGATGTCTTGTCTGTCAGCAGGTGAAGGCTGAGCACCAGAGACCTACAGGATTACTTCAGCGAGTTCCTATTCCTGAGTGGAAGTGGGATCACATTACCATGGACTTTGTGGTGGGTTTGCCAAGGACACGACGAGGTCATGACGTAATTTGGGTAATCGTTGATCGATTAACCAAATCCGCGCACTTCTTAGCGATCCGGAGGACTGATTCCCTGGATCGATTGGCAGATCTGTATTGCCAAGAGATCATCAGACTACATGGTGTTCTATTGAGTATTATTTCGGATAGAGATTCACGGTTCATGTCTCGTTTCTGGCAGAGTCTGCAGCAGGCCTTGGGTACACAGCTCCGATTTAGTACAGCTTTCCATCCACAGACAGATGGACAGTCAGAGCGGACCATTCAGACTTTAGAGGATCTGCTGAGGTCATGTGTGATGGATTTCGGAGGCAGTTGGGAGGATCATTTGCCGTTGGTAGAGTTTGCCTACAACAACAGCTTTCATTCGGCTATCCAGATGACACCATTTGAGACGTTGTATGGTAGGCCTTGCCGGACACCCGTCCTCTGGGATGAGGTTGGAGAGGCCCAGATGTTGGGACCTTATAGAGTTCAGCAGGATGCAGAGTTGGTCCGTACTATCAGATGGAGGATGTCAGAGGCGCAGGACCGCCAGAAGAGTTATGCTGATCGGAGACACAGACCACTAGAGTTCTCTGTTGGCGACCATGTATTTCTGCGAGTTTCACCCACGAAAGGGGTGAAGAGATTTGACCTCAGAGGTAAGTTAGCTCCGCGGTACATTGGCCCTTTCGAGATCTTGGAGAGGATCGGAGCGGTAGTTTACCGATTGGCACTACCACCGTCCCTGTCAGGCGTGCACAATGTATTCCACGTATCTATGCTGAGGAGATACGTACCTGACCCGACACATGTGCTAGCAGATATCCCAGTTCCAGTTCAGCCTGACATTACTTATGAGGAGGTTCCGGTACGGATTCTCGACCGGAAAGAGCGTCAGTTGCGGAACAAGACTATCCGGCTGGTTAAAGTCGGATGACAGCATCATTCGGAGGAGGAGGCTACTTGGGAGCTCGAGGATACGATCCGAGCTCGATACCCCCATCTTTTCACTGGAGGTATGTGATTTAATTTACCGTTCATCATTCATACTTTCTATTTGTTGTTAGTACTTGCTGATGGTAGATAACGAAATTTGGAGACCAAATTTTTATTAGTGGGGGAAAATGTAAAATACCGAAAATAGATGAATATTAATAAGGGAATTTTTCGAGAATTTTTCATTTCGCGTATGGATGAGTTAACGGGGATAAAAACGGGGTCCGGGAAAGCCTGTTTAAGCTACCCATTTAGGTGAGGAAAAGTTTACTTTTTCCTTTATTTTTCTTTTATTTCTTTTCTTTATTTCTTTTTCTTCTTTCCTCCGTTTTCTCTTCCTTGCCGAACCCATGCGCGCCCGATTCCTTCCCCGTGCCCTAACCGGCGCCGCACGAGCGATTCTGCTTTTATTCCTCTTTTCTTCCGATCCTCTGCCCTAGCCTCCCACCGAGTGCCGCTCCTCCTTTTCCCCCAAGCGCCGGCGACGCTCACTCCATCGCCGGTTCCCTACTCTGTGCTCGTGCCCTAGCCTACCTTGCCGACGTCGGTGAGCGCCTTGCGGCGATCTTTGCTAGTGTTGTCCGAGACCCGTGCCTCGGTGACGGCGATTTGCCACCGCTGACGCCCTCCCTTCTGCCCTCTGTGCTGCTAGAGCCGACCATCACCGAAGGACCTCACTGTGCCCTATTCCCGAAACCGCCGCCGGCCACAGCCCCGAGCAGTGCCGATCAAGTCGATAACTTCTCTGCCCGAGTGCTGTCGACTCCCTATTATTGCATTGTGCCCTAAATCTGAGCAAATAAGGTGAGTTGGGTTGTGTATGATCTGTGATCTTCACTGCTTGATCTTTTTCTTGATCAGTTTGATTCTAGCAGTGATCCCAGCCGTGAGGTGAAGTGTGACTTGCTGTGGGGTTTTCCTGGTCCAGCAATTTAATCCAGTGGTTGTTTACCTTAGATCCAGCAGCAACTATAGTTATGAATTGAGGTAAGAGGTAAAGAATTGATCATCTTGTAGATGATTGGTTGATAGGTCAACAAGGAATGTTAATTTAGGTTATGTTTTGTATTTGGTATGAGTTGGATTCTAGGTTAGGTTTATGTGATTTTTGATTAGGATTTTGCCCTAATCTAGTGTAGGAGATTTTTATTTAGCTATTTATAGGAGTGTAGCTAAATAAAAAGATTTATTTGTTTGACACAGGACTTTGACGCGAGACGAGTATCTCGACGTCGGACTTGGACGATTGGAATTTTCCTATTGGAGGCGGGTACTTTTGACTTTATGTTTTTGATATGCATAGTAGTGAATTTAACAAGTAGCAATAATTATGTTCTCTTATTTGTTTCAGTTAATCACTACCCGATACCGTTACATGATTGATTGATTGCTTGTTTTGCATCTCATGTATTCCTTACCTGCTTATACATGCTTATAGGGGTAGTGATATACCATGCTTCGCCATGTTCAGGACCTAGGTTTTATACCTTTTAAGTACCTTTGATTTGATTCGTTGACCTATGGTGCACTTTTATATATATATGGATTAGTTCAGGATATTTTGTGGTTAGTGTCATGCACCATTTGCATGATTGCATGCTGTGCGATAGTCCGCTCCATTATTGTTGAGCACATCGCCAGTTACATGGATCTGCACACACACCACCACTCATGGGTTAGTGGTCGATTCAGGCAGAGTGTGTTACAGCACAGACTTTGTTTGGCTCCGTTGGTCTGCTCATGGGTAGTGTGACACAACGTGGTAGCCGGCAGGGATTCCTCCCAGTCATCGTGTACCGGGAGTTGAGAGCATTGCGCTCCCCCATTTATGATTTGGGGTAGGAGGATAGGTGTACTCTGACAGCATCCCGTCCACTTGGTCACTCATTAGGAGCAGTGATGACAGAGTGCACGGTTGTCACAGCCCTACCCAATCGGCCTTAGTATTGTGTGTGAGATGATCGACTAGCGTCAGGGGTGACCAAGACGCATCATTGGCATCATATGCATGATGCATTTATTGCTTGTGTTTGTGCTTGCTGCATTTATATGCTGTATATTGTTTGGACGCTTGTGTTTGATATGCATACAGGATTTCTATGCCACTCGGACTGTTTGTCCTTATACCCAGGTCCTGGTTAGTACAGTTTTTCTCCTGTTTACTTCAGTTGCCTTTCATCCTTTTATATCAGGAGACTGTACGCATGATTAGTGCTAGATGTTATTTTCCTACTTTGTATATCAGTTGTACCTGCTGAGTGTTGGACTCATCCCGCCTCCATTGTTGTTATTTTTTAGGTTGATGCTGTCAAGAGAGAGTTCTAGTTGCTAGTCCCTGCAGATCTCAAAGATATTGTTGGTCTTTTGGTTTTCTTACTTAGATTATGCTAAACTTGTTCTGGTTGATGGTATAGACAGTGTATGGATTTTATGATGTTGATGGATTTTTATTCGATATGTTTTACTACATGTCTGCCTAGACGGCAGAAGAGGTGAGTTTGTCGGATTTGTGTTTTATAGGTGTAGTGGAGTAGGATTGTTTTCGAGTCATGGTATTACTGTTTTGTTTACTTATATATAAACTGCGTGGATGTTTGTGTGGTTGTATTTTATTATTATTTTTATTCCAGCCGCATGTGGCTGAGGTATATGAGGATGTAGAAAAGTTTCAGATTGTTCGCCGTACAGGGGAGATGCTGCCGAAATTTCTTCGGACAGGGACTCCTCCGGGGCGTGACAATATTGGATGTGGGAAGGCTTTGGGACCGGATGGTTATGATTCGAAATTCTTTATCTCCTCTTGGGATATTGTTGGTAATGATTTCATTGCAGCTATGCAAGAATTCTTTCAAAATGACAAGCTACTCAAGCAATGCAACCACTCTTTGATATCACTTGTGTAGAAAGGAGATCATGTTGTGGGTGTCTCGGACTATAGGCCAATTTTGTGCTACAACATGTATTACAAAGTTATTGTAAAGATCTTTACTGGTAGGTTATCTAAAATCTTGGATTTCTTATTTGATCTAGCTCAACACGCAAAAGGATATCCCCTAGATGCATGATCAAAGTAGACTTGAAGAAAGCTTTTGATATGGTTGATTGAGATTTTCTCATGTCGGCTCTTGTTGGTTTTGGTTTTACCCAATGATATTGTAATTGAATCAAGGAATGTGTCATTATGGTATCCTATTCAATTTCTTTAAATGGTGGCATATATGGTTTCTTTAGTGATAAAAAAGGACTTAGGCAAGGGGACCCCCTCTTTCCCTTGTTGTTTGGCCTATGCTTTGAAGTGTTGTTAAGGGAGCTTAAGTCCACTGCTACATTGTCATCTTTCCATTATCATCCAATGTACAACGAGGTGGACATTACACATCTTGTTTATACGGATGATTTAATATTGTTTGGTCGAGCGGATAGATCATCTACACAACACATAGTTGAATGTTTGGACTTCTTTGGAGGGATCTCGGAGTTTTGGGCAAATCCTTAAAAGACAAAAGTTTACATGGCTGGTGTGGATGCAAGTTTAAAGAGCCAACTTCTCGGTCTCATAGGGTTCCAAGAAGGTTCATTTCCTTTCTGGTGCTTGGGCATTCCATTGGCTGCGGAAAAGTTAAGGATTGCCAACTATAGGTCTTTCCTAGATGCTATCATAAGAAAGATAAATGCTTGGCCTAAGCATACCTTATCATAAGCAGGGTGTTTGGATTTGGTGGGTACGGTTCTTCAAGGTATGGTGTGTTTGCCAACTATAGGACTATCCTATATGCTATCACAAGAAGGATAAATGTTTGACCTAAGCATACCTTATCATACGTCGAGCATTTGGAATTGGTGGGTACGATTAAATTAACTTAGCTTGATAACAAATTGAGTTTGATTAATTAAAGTTTAATTTTGAGTTTGACTAATTAAAGTTTAAGTTTGACCTAAGTCAATCTCACTCTTTTTATAGATTTTTAAACAAGGAACTTTATAGGTTTTATGAGATGGTTATTAATTTTATCTTTCTTGATTTATTTTAATATCTAAGGATTAATTGACATTTAAGGTAGATTCAGATTTAACTATTAATTAGTTAAATATATATTTCAAAAATTAGCTTCTAGGTTGTGGCGAGGCACAGATGCCTTCTTGGGTATCAGAGCAACGACTATTTTTAGACAAAGTCTTTTTAATAAATTATATATTTAACCTTCCTATTGAAAATTTTTGATCTAATTAGTTTAAGATGTGGTGAGATAGCTTCGGTTAGTTTTACTTAACTAAGTAGACCAAATAGGGTACATCTTACCTTACTTAACTTATAGATTAAGCTTTCCTAACATACTATCATCTTGTCCCACCCTGGTACTAGATTGAGCAAGTCTCAATAAAGCCTAAGTCCTTATCTAACCTTTCTAAGTTAAGAATAAAAATAAGCATGTAAAGAAAACTGTAAATCAAACAAACATGCAAATTTATCTAATTAAGAAAATAGTTTTTTATTGGCTCCTTGAATCATAGCCTTGATAAGGTCTATCTAGGAAATGAATCTGATTCTTGGGGATCCAATATTAGTTTGGTCCAACTTGATTAATCAAGTTTGATTTAGGGACCCATGCTTGGACTTAATTTGTAGTTATTTGATTAACAATTGATAAATATGATTTATAATGAGACTTATCCGTATATCATAGTTCGGATTGATTGTATACAACCCTTTGTTTTCCAAGAATCATATCAAGATTTTTGGAACCTAAAGTGAACCATTCCAATGAATCCTTAAATTCTTTAACTTGGGTTTTCAAAGTGAATTTTCTTTCTTAAGTTATTGGACTTGAGTTGAGGTTTCACTTTGAACTGGTTTAATCAAAGAACTTGAGTTAGTCTCCTCCATAAGGGCATTTACCTCCTTTTGGAGTGACTTGACTCGAATATTGGACTTGACTAACTTACAAGTTAAATATGAAATCATGTTATACAATTTATTTACTAAAACGGGACTTACAACGATATTGGAGCCTTTTGAACCAGATACGGATTTGTGGCTTGACTCAGACTCGGCTTCAGATTTAGTCTCGGACTCGACTTTAGATTCAATCTTGATCACTTGTGCTTGCACTAGTAGTGCTAGAAAACTCACTTGTTCTTCCTTGTCAGATTCATCGGAAGACTCGGTCCATGTTGCTTTTAGAGCATTCCTTCTTCTTTGCCTTTTGTTTTCCTTTATGTTCGGGCACTCGGGTTTGTAGTGTCCTTGCTGATTGCACCCATAGCATATCACTTTCTAACTTTGGCTTTGTTGTTTGACTTAGACTTGGTTACTTTCCCTTAGATTGAATCATCTTCTTTTTCTCAAGAATTTTCCGAACTAGGTTGACTAGTTTGAAGATTATTTTCTCAACGTCTTTTAAATCTGATTCGTCTTCGGATTTAGGTTCGGTTCTAGGCTTGGGCTTTAACTCCTTATGCTTGATTTTTTTTTTGCAATCAAAACAATAACTTTCTTGGTCGGAGAAGTATTAGTTTGTTCAAGTAATTCAAATTCAGAAAATAACTCATCTAATATAATAAATGAAATGCCCTTAGAAACACTGTAAGCATCTACCATAGATGCCCGTAATGTATTCCTAGGAAAGGCTTTAAATGCATACCTTATAATGTCATGATTTTTTATTTGTTGGACAATTATGAAGTTCATTTAGGAGGTCCTGGATTCGAGCATGTAGCTGGTTTACCGACTCTCTTTCTTGTTATGCCTAAAGGATGTCCACATATCTTCACAATAGTATGATATTGTCCACTTTGGGCCTACGCCCTCATGGCTTTGCTCTTGGGCTCTACCCAAAAGACCTTATACCAATGGAGATATCCTACATCCTTGTAAACTCATGATCTATACTAAATCTTTTCAATGTGGGACTTTGATTGAATCCCAACAATCTTCCGCTCAAACGAAGGACCACAATTACTCTCATAGTCTGGGCCCCCATGAGCATTCAGTCACCCTCAACTGTTCTGGGCCTCCCCGCAAGCAACTAGATCGGGTCACTCTTGACCTGCTTCGGGCCTATCCATAAGCATCCGGTCACCCTGACCTGCTTCAGGCCTCCCTGTAAGCATCCGATCACCCTGACCTACTTGTCTCCCCGCAAGTATCCAATCACCTGACCTGCTCCAAACCTCTGCGCAAGCATCTGGTCACCTTGACCTACTCTGGGCTCTCCTTCAACTTTATTCAAGGCCGTCCCACATGGCATCTGGTATAAACCATGAGTCTGATATAATTTGTTATACCCAAAGGATGCCCACATATCTCCACGATAGCATGATATTATTCACTTTGGCCCTAGACCCTCATGACTTTACTCTTGGGCTCTACCTAAAAAGCCTCATGCCAATGGAGATATCTTACATCCTTTGAAACCCATGATCTTTATCAAATCTTTTTAATGTGGGACTTTGATTGAATCCTAACACTTCTTACATTTTTATATTATACAATTTATTGAACAATAAATCACGTTTACATACCTTTGTGTCGGAAGTGCCTTCATGTAGATCGATCAACTTCTCCTATAGGTCCTTTGAGCTGATGAAGGATCATACTTGGTTCAACTCCTCTTTGGTTAAGCCACACTGGAGAGTTTGAGTCATTTATGAGTTGGCCTCAATTTTCTTTATTATTTGTGGGTCCCGGTTCTTGCATCTTGTCGGCACTCCATTTATGTCGATAGGTATCTTGAACCCTATTTGGATGATCATCCATATTTGCACCTAGGTCTTTAGGTGATATTCCATCCGATTTTTCCAGTAGCCGAAATCCTTGTTTGAGAAAAGAGATGGGCAGGCGGGCGGGGCGGTGTTATAACCTTGATGAGTCATAAAAAAATCTCACACAACAAAAACATAAAATAAATGTACCAAAGCTTGATCTTGAATTAGTAGTGCGGGAGAAAAGAAAATTGTAAAAAAATGACTCGAGTAGTATTGTACCAACTTCAAGAAATTTTTAAAAAATGAAAAATTTGACAGAAGAGATAATTACACCAATTTTGACTCAAGAGAAAAAATTGAAAATGAAAATCTAGAAAAAAAAGTGTAAGAATATTTTTTCCTTAAATAAAAATTGAAAAAGCAACAAAATACTTTTATGGTGGTTATACCAATTCAGAGCTCCCCCACTATGACACCAATTGAAGGATCGAAAAGCATGCGGAGGGGTTAATAGTGCTTGTGACTTTTTCACATTTTTCATAAAATTTAGAGAGAATAATGCAGTGAACTAAAAACAAAGAAGGAAAATAATGCTAACAGTTTTCTTTTACTTGGTTCGGAGTCTGTGACGACTCATACTCCAAGACCCGCGATCCTTGATTAATTTTGTTGGATAATTCACTATCAATTCGAATATTACAAAGCTTGAATATGAAGATACATTTTTTAAAAATAAAATATACCAAAAAATAAATTATCTGGGATAAGGCTAGTTATCGAAGTAGCATTGTAGTGCCATAGTCGAAGTTTGGAGCAGTGCGAAGCTTGTTTGATCATTGTTAGAAGTTATGATTTGGCTACTGCTTGTGACCTCTTTATATAGATCGATCCATGTGCCTCTTGTTGGTTGCTACTCGGAAAACCTATCGGTTCCACTGTACAAAAATTTTGTACAAAGGTCTGAACCTTTTCCTAGCTACCATGTGTTCTTTTAAATTAAACTTGGATCGCCTACGGAACTTAACACGTTTGATCCTAAGTTTAATTTATTTGTTCTTTTAGGTTTAGACTTTGATCTCCTGCGGAACTTAACACGTTCGATCCAAATCACCTAAGTCACAAAGTTGATTAAATATTAATTTTCAAATTTAGCTTCCAGGACTGCATGGCGAGGCACATGGCCTTCTTGGATATGGGAGCAACCACCACCGTCTAGACAAAGCCTCTTAAGGAAAGTTAACATTTAATTTCCTTAAATAACTCTAGGTTAACAAAAAAGAACAATCGAAGCACAAGTTCGAAAAGAAAACAAAATAACACAACATCGAAAACTAATTCGAAACCTAGAATCACATGCCTCTTGTATTTGGTATTTTTACAAAGAAATAAAACTAGTATGATGAGGAAATTAAATACTAGTATACCTTTTCTTTTGCAAGCAAAAACCTCTAGGTCTTCTACCGTATTCCTCTTCTAACCTCGGACGTTGTGTAGGCAACGATCTTCCGAGATGAGAAACCACCAAAGCACCTTCTTCTCCTCCTTGGAAGGTTCGACTACAATAAGAGCACCTCCAAGGATGAAGAGATTCAACCACCACCAATGCTCCAAGGGATGCTAGAAAAGAGGCTTCTTTTATCTCCTTCTTAGATCCGGCCACCAAAGCTATCTCCACCAAGAGAAGGTTTTGGCCACACAAAGGAGAGGAGAGGAAAAAGAAGGGGTCGGCCACACCCAAGGAGAAAAGAGAGGAAAAATATAATAGAGATGTTAGCCATGAAGGCACCTCTACCCCCTCTTTTATAATCCTTGGTCTTAGCAAATAAGGAAATTTTAATAAAAATTTCCTTAATTCCTTTGTCATGAAAAAGAAAATTTAATTAATTAAAATCAAATTCCTTTTCTCACATATCATGGCCGGCCACATTCAAATCTCCAAGCAAATAAAAATTTTAAACACAAATTAAAATTTCCTTATTTGCTTCCGGAAATTTATAAAAAATTTCTTTAATAATTTTTCCCTTCATGGTGGATTTATAAAAAGGAAATTAAAATCTTTCTTTTAAACATGTGGATAAAAAGAAAGTTATCTCTAAAAATTAAAATATCTTTTAATCTACAAATAAGGAAAGATATCAAATCTTTTCTTAATCTTTTGTAGAAACTTATAAAAGAGAATATTTAATTTTTTAAACTTTCTTTTAAATCATGAACATGGTTAAAAAGGAAAGTTTTCTTAAAATTTAAAATCCACCTTTTAATCAACAAATAAGGAAAGATTTCAAATTTTAAACTATCTTTTAAACATGTGGATGATTTACAAATAAGAAAAGTTTTTACCAAAAATTAAAACCATCCTTTTAATCTGCAAATAAGGAAAGAGATTAATCTCTTCTCTTAATCTTTTGTAGAAAGCTATAAAAGAAAATTTTTAATTTTTTAAACTCTCTTTTAAAACCATGATATCCACATAAGAAATAATTTTAATAAAAATCCTTTTTAATATTCTAGTGGCCGGCCACCTAAGCTTGGGACCCAAGCTTTGGCCGGCCACCAACTTGGCTCATCCACTTGGTCTTGGCCGACCCTAGCTTGGGTTTCAAGCTAGCTTGGCCGACCCTATTGAATGGGTAAGAAGGTGGGTATGTGGTGGGTATAAATCTCTATATACAAGAGGCTACGATAGGGACCGAGAGGAGAAATTGGTTTTGGTCTCCCGATGAAATTAAGCTTCCCGTGTTCGCCCCGAACACACAACTTAATTTCATCAATAATAATTCATTCTACTAAAGAACTATTATTGAACTACCGCACCAATCCCAAATTACATTTTGGGCTCCTTCTTATTATGAGTGTGTTAGTCTCCCTGTGTTTAAGATGTCGAATGTCCATTAATTAAGTGAGTTACTGACAACTCATTTAATTAATATCTTAGTCCAAGAGTAGTACCACTCAACCTTATCGTCATGTCGGACTAAGTCCACCTGCAGGGTTTAACATGACAATCCTTATGAGCTCCTCTTGGGGACATTCCCAACCTAGATTACTAGGACACAGTTTCCTTCTATAATCAACAACACACACTATAAGTGATATCATTTCCCAACTTATCGGGCTTATTGATTTATCGAACTAAATCTCACCCATTGATAAATTAAAGAAATAAATATCAAATATATGTGCTTGTTATTATATTAGGATTAAGAGCACACACTTCCATAATAACTGAGGTCTTTGTTCCTTTATAAAGTTAGTATAAAAGAAACGACCTCTAATGGTCCTACTCAATACACTCTAAGTGTATTAGTGTAATTATATAGTTAAGATAAACTAATACCTAATTACACTACGACCTTCTAATGGTTTGTTCCTTTCCATCTTGGTCGTGAGCTACTGTTTATAATTTATAAGGTGCTTATAACATGATCCTCTGTGTGTGACACCACATACCATGTTATCTACAATATAAATTAATTGAACAACTATATTTATCATAAATGTAGACATTTGACCAATGTGATTCTTATTTCTAGATAAATGTTTATACCAAAAGCTAGGCTTTTAGTATACATCCTAACACCTCTATGCCTTTGAGGTGCCTCAGTCAAAACTGATCTGATCCAAGCTTATCATAGCTTATCCGCTTTCAAGTGCCTCAATTCCTTTAAGCTGTCTCGGTCACCGATGTGGCAAGCGCTGAGCGAAACTCTCCTTAGTGTAGAATTGGTGGGGTCGAGAGAAGAGGGGTGAATCTCGATTAATTACTTTCTTTAGTTTCATTGTGTGTTTATTCTATTAGAATTACTGTGCAGCGAACTATATAAATAAAATAATAAGATAGAACACGCGAGATTTACTTGATTGCCAACCCTCTAGGGTCAGTACATCCACAACCTAATCACATGAGACACCCGTCCACTTTGTTGGAGCAATCTAAGTGTCATAGGTTTTGATGTTTGGACAAAAGTTTAAGTTATGTTTATTGTTGTATTTGATATGTATTGTGAGTGTGCAGGATACATGTATAACAAGAAAAAAGTTCAAGTGTGATCTTGGCAAAGGAAAAGTCCAAGGGTGAGTCTTTGCGGTGTAAGTCCAAACATGTAGTCTTGGCAAGGTAAATCCAAGTGTGACTTGGCAAAGGATGAAGTCTCGGAGTGTGGCTCTTGGCGGTGCAGACCCGACAACAATGACAAGGCCGATGGAAGTTCTAGAAGGTAAGATGTGAAGGATAGGGAGGCATATGAGGGGCGTGAGGCTGATTGAGGAGGCTAGAAGGCTAGGTCTAGGTTGTGCGGGCAAGGACGTGTGCATGAGAGACTGTACTCAGGGTAAAATTTTAGTGCTACTGTAGCATCACTGTAGCAGTTGACTAGTATTTTCATCAGTCGATTAGTAGCCGATCGTTGGCTTGTAACGGTTGAATTTCACTTAGGACCAGTCGACTGGTGATGGGAAAATAGCTTGGTGTTTTCCTTCCGAGCTCTATTTAATAGAGCTTAAGGTGCTTGGGCATGACTGACGAAATAGAGGTGGTTAACCCTATTAGAAGTCTACCCAAGCCCTCTTGTGTGTTTTAAGTGTTCTTGAGCAAGATTGTGGTGAGGTTTCTCCACCCACAAGGAGATTGAGCTAGCCGGAGGTTCTCCGGGAAATCATCCACCGACGGATCAAGATCGTCCACCTTACGGACAGACCTGAAGTATGACCTCTATCTTTGAACTACGTTAAATCAATGTGTTAGGTTTGCTTTCTCTTGTTAATATTTATTTTTGTATTCCGTCGTGCGTACTAACCATTATAGGAAGCGACGTTTTGGGTGAGATGATATTCACCTCCCCTCTAGCGGATATCAAGGTCCCAACACACTTGTGGTCTCCTTTCTGAAATTTTTCGGAGGCAGAGAAATCTGTCTTACAATTTAGAGTTCAAGCACAAATAAGATATAAAAAATAAAGCGCAACTTGTAAACGAAAGTACAAACAAATTATTACGGTCGATCTGGAAGTCCTGAGCTCAGCATATCCTTTTTGGAGCTTCTCCGATTGTAAAGCTTCCTAGCACGTTCATTGAGTGCAGCGATGGAGACTAAAATAAAGAATAAATTTCTTAAACGTAGAGCTTTCGACTCCTTTTATAGAGTTAGATCAAATCTTTATCAAGATCAACTCTTATCAGATCTTATTTGAATTAAGCTTTATCTCTATCCATATAATATAGCTTATCTTTATCCTCATTCATATCATAAAAATGAACTAAATCTTTTGTCACGTCATTTTCTATGTCAACATTTCACAACTCAATAATTTGGACTGAACCCATTCGATCTACTGAACCGATTTAAATCCAATTTAATCCGAATCAAGTTTGATTCACTCATTTATATTTATCTAATATCTATTTTACTTTTAGCTTCATATTCTTATAAAATAATCATACAAAATATAAACAAGCAACCGTACTATTACAACAATATAATCTAACAAGAGAAGGGAGTACAAATTATAATTAATAGAATGAAATTATAATTAATAATTACGATCCTATATTAAATTATTTTTATATAATAATAATTATGAAAATAAGAATATTTTTAGAAATTTAAAAAAAATTGATAAAAAAAAATAAAAAAAGGCATCGGACACCCTTTTATTTATGACGTAATCTAAACCCCAACGGATCAAGCCCAAGTTCATCGGACTCCTCCTGCCACTCTTCGTCGCGGAAGCGAAGCGCGGATTGCGATCCCCTTCGCCCTGATGGCAGAATCCCTTCCCCTCCCAGGCCTTGTCGCCGGAGAAGCCCTCCCTCCCTCCCCGTCATACCGAAATCCTGACTCCACTCCCAACCCTCCACCTCTCCCTTCTACTTCACAATGCTCGGCGGCGCCACCATGGGAGGCGATGGCCCGAGCTTGGCTCGCCTCGCTCCCGATTGACCACTACCCCTCGGCGTCCGAGATTGACAGCTTCATCGACGCCAATTCCGCCTCTTTTCCTGTCGACACCCAGCTCCCACCCCGTTCCCAGCTTCACCTCTGGATTCTCTCCTTCCACGAGGCTTCCTCGGGTTTAAATCAGGTACGGGAATCCATTAACATAATTCTTCATAAAAGCTTGCAAGTTTCTCCGAGCACTTAAAGCTAGTGCCCTTGTAGGTCTCCGTGAGCGATTTGGCGGAGTTTCCATACAGATTCCAACGCACCGACCTTTGGAAACCTGCCTATAGATGGCTGGAATCGTTGGACAGAGATGAGCTGGTTAACGCAAAAGAGGTATCAGAATGGTTGACAGCAAACCCAGAGGTCGCGGAGAGGTTGGTTACCAAACATTCTCGCTACCATACGATGCATTACATACAGAGAATGCATTTGAAGTTGCTCAAGAAAAAAGGAAAATTGCCAAAGGTATTGAATTCAACAACTTAATGTAGTTAAAGTTTCCTCTATAATTTTTGTTTATGTTCCCAACGCCCAGAGCAAATGTGATTATTGAATGTCGCATGAAAATCTGTTCACATTCTATATCCGTTGGTAATGTAGCTATTTTCTTCAATAAAAATACAGATAATCACCTCCATGGGTGCAGGTCTTATGGTATTACAAGCAAGCTTAAAATATGGTTCGAAGTCTTAATCTCCAGATGAAATGGTACAATTTAGGTACTCTTCTGTGGTGATAATCAGCGCGCCTAAAAGAGTTCGAAAGTCAACTAAAATTCTCCTCCTTTATCCGGGCTTGGGACCGACCATGAATGGTTCGTCATGGGCGGAGTTAAATTAGTTTTGATCTATAATGCCCTTTTACTTGATCAATCAAATTTAAGTTTTAGAACAACAAATTACAAAAATATAACAACAAATTGGAGAATTGATTCTCGTAACATTCTGTTAAAATTTATTACATAATTTTTCAAGAGTCATTAAAGAATATTGCCAAGACATCACATATTGGAATTAGTTTCACTACATGTCCATAAATATGTCTATGGGTAACCACTGAGAGATGGACTCGGACTAACCTAATTAAAATTTAGAACAAGTATATGCATAGGATAGGATATGTCACTGTTTCTGTTTCTCTTTCTGACTTGGGCTTCATTCCTTTTTGCCAATTCTAGTGTTTTGGTTGATGAATCTTCTTTTCACTGGAAACACTTTTCTATTTCCATTTCCTCATTTTCATTTTCCATATTTTTATATAGTATTACTTTCTTGTTTGTGGGGAATATCAAGTTTTTTCTGTGTGAGAAAATAATTTTTAGCATATAAAGGTGTCACTAAGTTGATTGCAAACATTTTTCCTTTTTCTTTTTAAAATTTTCATTTCAATTTCCAAATTTCTTTTTTTTTTTCCTTTAAATGAAAAGTAGATAGAGAAAACTGGATACTGTCTTCATTAATCACTTATTTAAATCTGGTGAACCCCCTTACTTTCTAAGAATCTATGTTCTCTTTATATTCTTTTTGTGCAATTACTTCAATTTTTTTATAAACTGTCTTCTCTGAAACTTTAGAAGCTCCTTCTTTACTATACTTGTATAAGAATAGTCTTTGTTTTCATGTGAACAGGGTTTACAACTATCAGTTGCAAAGGCGTCATTGAAGTCTGCAAATAATGGGGTGACAAGTCAAGAATTTGTTCTTCCAGGTTTGGCTTTCACTTTCTTTGTAGACATATCTCCTTATTCCACTATAGTTGTACATACATATGCAATTTACTAGGAGATTTGCACTGGATCTATTTACAGCTTCTTCAGTTGGAAGGGTGAATAACCAATCTATCTATTTGCATGTTCATTTGAGCGGACATGTGTATGAAATGACCAATCTATGCATCCATCCTTTACCTATTTAGTTTGAAGAATAGGTGGCAGGATAACTAACAGTGAAAAAAGAGATAATAATACCCTTTTCTTTATAACTATTATTATCTCTTCTCTTTCATTCCATCATATGACTTTCGCACAACAATTTATAACCAACAATTCATGAAATGAACAATTGTAATTAACCAATGTAAATAAGATGTTATTTTTTCTTTGCAGAATATTAGCCATGGTGATTAATTAATGTATTTTTCTTACTTGTATTGCTTTGCCTATTGAGGTGCTATGATTTGTATAGCGGGAGTTGATTCACGATGGTATGATGCTTAGCAAAGTTGGTTCATGTGGACTGTGTCTTGTGGGTGGCGAATAACGTTTGTGAGTGGATGACTTTGATGTTGTGGGAGGCGAATGTTGGTGCTATGGTACATGGGCGACAAACGGCATTGATGCTTGTGAGTGGCGGATGCGATGATGCATGTGACAAATGACATTGCTATATATAGGTTACAAATGACACTGTCGTGGGGTGCCGGTTTTGCAAAAGTGAACATTGGCACTAGTTTTATGAAGACAATGTTGGCGCATATGTGATAACGCATGAGGGAACTCCTAATGAATCTACAACAAGTAAAGCATGAGGGAATTTCACAACAAATATGTGGTTAAGGCTACGTTTGGTAGGGTGCAATCTGCCTTGTAATGTAATCAAGATTACATTACAAGGCTGATTATTTTGTTTGGTTTAACTTTAAACTTGTAATGTAATGTAATCTCAATTACAAAAGGTAGTGAAGTTTTGTAATCTGGATTACAAAGTAAATACTATGTAATTTGATTACATTACGAGATCATTGCTTAACTAAAATTTGAATGTCGAATATACCCCTAGGCAGTCGCCGCCCCCTGCCACCGCTTGTCGCCTGCCATCGCCGGTCGCCCGCTGCCAGTCGCCGGCCGGCCGCCCGCCGCCAACCGCCGGCAGCGACAAGTGGTGACGACCGCTAGTTGCCGGTGGCTGCCGCAAGCTTCGACAGAGATGCGGCGGCCCGTCGGTAAAAGTCGTAGGATAATTTTGTCATTTTATAATAATATGAATTACATTCCTTATACAAAATAATGGACACCAAACAAAAGAATGTAACCATCATTATAATCAAAGATTACATACATTATATTACCAAACGTAATAATGTAATCAAGATTACATTACATTACATTACAAATTTGATTACGTTACAAGCTCCATTATATTACACCCAACCAAATGTCGCCTAATTGTTTATAAAGTGAATTCTTAATTTAGTAATTTAGTGCTTAATTTAGTAATTAACTAATTGTTCACATTCACTCCTCCCTTTGCACATGCAATTTGGGCGGGCAAAAGACAAACTATAAATCACAATCTTTATCCCTTCAGCTTATCCTTTTTAATTATCCTTTTATATTGATCCATCCTTCCAATTGAACAACCAAGCAAATAAATATATGAACGCGTCCTTCCCCTCATTCATCCATCCTTCAACTTATCCATTCAAACAAATAGGCTCTAGATTTACAGGTATTTTACTGAAAATAAAAGATCTGCAAAAATGCTATCTAATAAATTTATTCAATTTAATCCTAATAACTAGCATGATAAATTTGATTTATATCTCAGCTGTTTATTTGCAAGTACTTATGAAATATCTCTCAACCTTTGATACTCACTAACACCTGTGTTAAACATAAGATTGCCAAATTCTTGAACCCTCTTAAAAAGTTACAACACTATGGGTTTCTTTGTCAGTGGGAATTTCTGATGCGCGGTTACTCAATGATAACTAGCTGAAGTGATGAAGTCCATTCTTCAGCACTAGATAATGGAGCATTATGAAATTTTCTTTTTCACAATATTATCTTGATAAATAATACTTTATTACTTATTTCTTGCAATCTGCTATTTAGTAATGGAAAGTGATCTATCAGAGTAATTCACATCTAACACATGTCTCTTCACCTTTAATTTCTTTTTTAGGTAAAATTTTGAACTATCCAATAAGGAAGGAAAAAATGGTACTGCACAAGAATAAAGAAGCTTTTCTTCGATATGAACTGTAAGTGACCAGCTATACTCAATAACCAATCATATTGTGGCTCTTTCCTTAAATAACCTTTTTGATATTTTCAGTTTAACGGATTTGCAGAACCAGCTAACAAGTGTTCTGTTGAAACAAAAACAAGCAACTGACTCGAAGGAGTTTCAATCTTCTTTTTGTGTGAAACAAAAGCCTGAAAATGTTACTACTCAGTCATCTGACATAGGCAAAAATGACACTCGTAGCCAGATTTTTCCTGGAGATGCATCTCTCCCTCATGGCGTGGTGAATGTTCATATAATGCAAGTGTCAAAACCTACAGCACTATCTGAAATGATGAGTGGGCGAAAAAGGAAGCGGAACCCTGTCATTGTGACTCCTGCTTGGTGTTACAGTGAAGCATCATCTGGTATATTCCTTACCTTCTGTGGGCTTATCAGCTTGAGCTTATTGCTTCCCAACAGAACATGTTTATCATCTTACACAAGAAACTGTTCTGTAGTTGGCTGAACTGCAATTTGTGCTTGAAATAATGACAAATAGTTTATGTATTCATCTTCTGTAGGTGTAAATCATATGTGAACATTTTCAAGATGGACTAGTAGGCTTTGCCCATTTTGTGGTATTTGTAGGAGAAAATAATATAATCCAACTATGATGGATGCTAGAATGCACTTTTTATAATCTAGTAATACATGCCATGAATCAAAATCTTCAATGCTAGACACCGCCAGAAATCTATTACTAGATTAGTAGAAACTGAAATCAGACAAAAACATCTCATGAGCAAGGGCAAAGGGAGACAAGCTCGACACTAGGGCTATGTTACTTGTAGGACTCAAGATTGAATAGAAAGGAAAGGGGGGAGAGGAGGGGGAGAGAAAAGATAAAATCATATTCACTTGAATGAGGTAAGGAGTGGGAATGATACATTCTGTTCACACCCTCGTCTCTTACCTCCTTAGTCCTGCCATCCCAAGTTGGGAAGGTGGCAATGGCAACGATGGTTGGCAAATGGAGATGCCTGGTGATTGTCGGCAATGATGTTCGACAATTGTTGGCCTATAATGGTAGCTAACAATGTTTGTTGAAGAAATAGCATAATGGTTTTCACTGCTTTCTTCCCTCTCCACCTTTAATTCATTTGATTTTGGATGGACCAAGTTTTGTAGAAAACAAAGGTTAAGGGATCCCTCCTCAGTTGCCACCCACCCACTTACCCACTCATCCATACATCAAATTTTAGATTGAAGAGAAAGAAAGTGAGGAGAAGAGGAAGAGTAGGGATAAATCATGTTCATCACTGCAATTAATGGTTGGCATTGGTGATCAACAATGTTCATCAAGGAAAGAGCTATGATCATCTCTTACCTCTTCCCTTTCCCCCCTCCTTTAGTCCTTCTAATTTAGGACAAATTGAATTCAGTAAAACGGAGAGGCTTGGTGATCCCTCTTTGGTTAGTTTCACTCTATCCATTGGTACCAAGGAAGCATTATTTCTCCCTCCCCTCCCACTCCTCCATTTTGGATCCCTGTGCTCCAAGTAAACACAACCTAGGAAAAAGGGAACACAATAATGCTTACATAATTCACAAGCGTTATATTGAATACTAGGAACATGTGTCAATGATAAAAGAGGCATCATCTAGACATCCACTGAGGAAAGTGGTGACCAAGTTGATAGTGCCACTAGTAAGGTGCGATATTCTCAACTTGAAATGCAAAAAAGTAAGAGTACAAGTCTATCCCTATGATAGTTGACACTAGTATACTATGACTCTCACTACCTTCGCGTTCGTGCTGATCTTGAAAGATACCAAGGGTAACAAAATTGTTATCAACAATCATAGAATGCTCTCATTTGTAATTAATTCTTGTGTTTTGTTATTTCAATATGATTTTGATTTTTTGTTCACTTTTGTCAATATATCACAATGTTTATGCTAGTTCAATTGTTATCCTTAATTCATGATTGGGTTTCAAATGTCCTAACTTACAGATGCATCTGAAATTGATCAACTATCCAATTCACGTTTTGAAGAAGGAACTACCAATATTTGGAAAGGGGATATGTATTCTTCGTTCTCACGAAGTTCTTTCCAAAGGCAAAACATTCTCATGTGTTTACAGGGGCGTGAACAAGGTTTTAGCTGGAGATCTGCTCATCCTCTAGGTGGTAGTCCAGGAAGAAACCGAGAAAAATGGATTCCATTTCTTGAAGGTAGGGCTCTTGATCATTTTCTTACAGCCTTCACTATGTTTATACCTGTGGCCAGCGATGACTAGAATCTTGTTAGTTTCCTTTCCATAACTTCTCTGCACCATAAACAAGCTTGCCAGTATGCAGTGTGTAGATTAACTGGGGTTTCCCTCCTAAGCTATCTGAACATAAAGCACTAGTAACCTGTTAGTTTGGTTGTGTTCTACCTTCGAGTCATAAGATAGACTGGTCAGACAAACTGGTGATATGTACTTTATTGGGTGAAATGGCTGAGAGGGAGTCTTGTCAAGTGAATTTGTTTTGGATTATAGTCTATGGTTCGTGTAAATTATTTAATCTTTAAGCTTTTGGTTGCTTATCTTATTATTTATTAATTTTTTCTAAACTCTTAATTTTAAAATGATGTTGTGCCCCTTTTAAAAACATATATGGCATTTGCTTTGTGGATGGAAAGGTTGGAGATCTCTTGGTAAACAGTTTGAAGGGCCTGCTGCATGGCTTACCCATAGAAGCTATTCATCATGGGTTCCTATATGGAGTGCTTATACGTCAAGTGTGGCTGTTGTGCAACCTATTGGCAGGGTACTTATTTTTATTTGAACACACAAGTATGATAATTTAATTTGTGAAATAACATGAAAAATGCTTGCATCATTGTTTTCTGTCTTTGATTTATTTTTTCTCTTATTTCTTGCTGTAACTTACATAAGTCTAATGCCCCAATTTGTCTTGGTCATTTATTTTTCTGATTCCTTATTCGATGGCCAGCAGTATGGTAGTAATCAATGTGCCATGCCATTATTGCTCATCTGTATGTTGGTTTCTCCATTTGTGAAATGATTAGGTGCCGTGGAACTGTGAAACAAACTCCATGTTGCTTGAAATAGCAATAGTATGACTCCCCTTTATGTTGGGTGGAGCAGGCCGATAGTGACGTGGAGGCCTTTAAGATAGGAGACTCAATGAATTGATATATAAATTAGGAGGGGTTGATCTTGGTTCCTTAGAAGTTATAAGTCATCATGATAGGAGCACCACAATCTGAAACAGGATCTTGTTTGCCTTGTCCTGTTCCAAAAGAATTGGTATGATGGTGCCACTGTTTTGTGGGGTTCCCTTGATGTGCTAGCGACACCACTTGCTATCTCGGGAAAATTTGAATGTGGATGAAAGTCATTCACCCTAGAAAATCATTTGAGTATTTAAGTCTTTATGCTTGTGTCCATGTGCACAATCTATTACTATGTACTTGTACTGATATCAGTATCATAATAATTTATTTTTTTAAAGGAAAACCTAGCTATTGATGTCTACCTGCTTTTAACTAGTTTTTTTTCAAATTCATACACAAGAAAACCTGAAGAGGAGCCTTGGTGCAATGGTAAAGTTGTTGCTTTGTGACCAAAAGGTCACGGGTTCGAATCCTGGATACAGCCTCTTGCAAAAAGCAGGGTAAGACTGCGTACAATGGATCCTTTCTCGAGACCCCGCATCGCGGGAGCTTCGTGCACCGGGCTGCGTTTTTTTTTTTTATACACAAGAAAACCTCCAAGATATTATTACTGGAAAATAACTTGGTTTAATTCATTCTGATCAATCCCACTTAAATACTTTAACAGATTTAGTGTTAAGTCTTGGTCTCTTTGTTGAAGCTCATCGTCAAACGTTAATACATAAACTTGAACATCTACTTATACTTTCTTTGCAACAACAAAAATTAACAGCCGAAGTTTTAAGAAATCTTGACTACTTAAAAAACTCAAAAACGTTAAAACCTGTAACAGAAACAGATACTTATCAACTTTTACTACAATCAAATGACTTGATTAATTATAACAAAACACAAATAAACGAAAAATTAGAAAAAATTAATCATTTATTAGAAGAACTAAAATATAAATGAACAAATTGAAATATGAAAATACTCGTTATGATGATGCTGCAGAATATACAAGACAATTTTCCACCACAAAAGAAGACGGTTATTGCCAGATTACTTTTCCTAGCAAAGGAGGTCAAATTCAGATACAACAAAATAATATCATTTTAGCTCTCCTTGCTTCTCTTCATTATCGTTTAACTTTGATTGAATCAAAACTTCTTCAAGTAGATAATCATCTTGTTGGTAACTTTGGATCTAGTGAGGTAAAAGAAGCATTTGCAAAACTAAATAGAGATTTTAGTAACTTATCTTTAGGAAAACCTCGTCCTAAAACACCACCAGTCACTTCTAAATTTTTAACATACAAAGCCAATGAGTCTGACAAAAACTGAGTCTTTCTCAGGACCGTCTAGAGCTGTTAGATCCATGGAAGTAAATACTTCTTCTTTATGGTTAGATACCATAATTAGAAGAAATAGTACTTCTACTTTAGGCCCTCTCCGCCTAGAAGAAGTTATAGATGTGGATAAAGATTTGACAATTTTCTCAAATGAACAATTAAATGCATTAAATCCAAAAAAACTTTATAGTCAAGGAATCTTAAATTTCTCCACCTTTGTCTATAGACATCGTAAACAAGATGCTGTTCATCTTCTAGATTGAGGAGAAGTAAAACTAGGCCTTATGACTGAGGAGGCTGCTAAAAGTCTGTATCTAAGAAAACATAATTATATACATCTTGAACTGATTGTATTTGACCTCAGAGGCTTAACTCGAGCCAAATTAGGAGGAAAAGTTTTAGTCGTATTACATGATACTCGCTTTTCTGACACTGAAAAAGCCATCATAGGACTTATTAGATATGAATGCTAATTTAGGCATTACATACTTATGCCCTAATTTTAATATGACTATACGTGATTTTGTAAAACATATTCAAATTCACATCCAAGCCAAAGGGTATGGTCACTTCCAAGGGGATAACCTCCAATTAGACATTATCTTCTTAGGAAAAACAATGAATCATATGCATAACCATTTTAAAATCTCTGTTACAGACATGATTGAAGCCTTAACAACAAAAGACATATACTTTTTAAAACCAAGAGAATACACTTCAGAGACCTTAGCAGGATTAGAATGGAATATTAATTTACAGAACCATGATTCCACTCTAAAATCCACTACCTCACTGATGTATAAAGATAGAAATAACCAACTTTCGGTTAGATTTTCCGGATATCAACCAACTTCAATGGCACCTGAAATAAAAGCAGAAGAAGAATTAGTACCTCATGTAAATTTTATGAATCAAGCAATCATTTACCAAACACATTTAAAAAGGCAACAACAAGTACTTAAATTACTAGGTAATAAACATTTACAACTTCTAACAAAGCAAAGAATGGTTAACACTAATTTGATGAATCCAGCAGAATCAGCAGCAACCTCTAAGCCATATGATGTAAGATTACTAGAAAGTACTATGAGGACTACTATGGTTAAGGACATCCACCTAGAACCAGAATAGTACAACATCTTTTCCAAAGAAAGTCATTTCTGGTGGTCTAAGTTTTCCGGTTGTTCTGACTAAAGTGTTATTATTTGTATATGGTACTATCTTGGTTCTAGGTGGATGTCCTTGACTATAGTCCGTACTTTCTGGTAATCTTTCATCATATGGCTTAAAGGTTGCTGATGATTCTGCTGGATTCATCAAATTAGTGTTAACCATTCTTTGCTTTGTTAGAAGTTGCAAATGTTTATTACCTAGTAATTTAAGTACTTGTTGTTGCCTTTTTAAATGTGTTTGGTAAGTGACTGCTTGATTCGTAAAATTTACATGAGGTACTAATTCTTCTTCTGCTTCTATTTCAGGTGCCATTGAAGTTGGTTGATATCCGGAAAATCTAACCGAAAGTTGGTTATTTCTATCTTTATACATCAGTGAGGTAGTGGGTTTTAGAGTGGAATCATGGTTCTGTAAATTAATATTCCATTCTAATCCTGCTAAGGTCTCTAAAGTGTATTATCTTAGTTTTAAAAAGTGCATGTCTTTTGTTGTTAAGGCTTCAATCATGTCTGTAAGAGAGATTTTAAAATGATTATGCATATGATTCATTGTTTTTCCTAAGAAGATAATGTCTAATTGGAGGTTATCCCCTTGGAAGTGACCATCCACTTTGGCTTGGATGTGAATTTGAATATGTTTACCAAATCACTTATAGTCATATTAAAATTAGGGCATAAGTTTGTAATGCCTAAATTAGCATTCATATCTAATAAGTCCTATGATGGTTTTTTCAGTGTCAGAAAAGCGAGTATCATGTAATACGACTAAAACTTTTCCTCCTAATTTGGCTCGAGTTAAGCCTCTGAGGCCAAATACAATCAGTCCAAGATGTATATAATTCTGTTTTCTTAGATACAGACTTTTAGCAGCCTCCTCAGTCATAAGGCTTAGTTTTACTTCTCCTCCATCTGGAAGATAAAGAGTTTCTTGTCTATGATGTCTATAGACAAAGGTGGAGAAATTTAAGATTCCTTGACTATAAAGTTTTTTTGGATTTAATGCATTTAATTGTTCATTTGAGAAAATTGTCAGATCTTTATCCACATTTATAATTTCTTCTAGGCGGAGAGGGCCTAAAGTAGAAGTACTATTTCTCCTAGTTATGGTATCTAACTTGGAAGAAGAAGTATTTGCTTCCATGGATCTAATAGCTCTAGACGGTCCTGAGAAAGGCTCAGTTTTTGTCATACTCATTGACTTTGTATGTTAAAAATTTAGAAGTGACTGGTGGTGTTTTAGGAAGAGCTTTTCCTAAAGATAAGTTACTAAGATCTCTATTTAGTTTTGCAAATGCTTCTTTTACCTCACTAGATCCAAAGTTACCAGCAAGATGATTATCTACTTGAAGAAGTTTTGATTCAATCAAAGTTAAACGATAATGAAGAGAAGCAAGGAGAGCTAAAATGACATTATTTTGTTGTATCTGAATTTGACCTCCTTTGCCAGGAAAAGTAATCTGGCAATAACCGTCTTCTTTTGTGGTGGAAAATTGTCTTGTATATTCTACAGCATCATCATAATGAGTAGTTGCATATTTCAATTTGTTCATTCATATTTTAGTTCTTCTAATAAATGGTTAATTTTTTGTTTATTTATGTTTTGTTATGATTAATCAAGTCATTTGATTGCAGTAAAAGTTGATAAGTATATGTTTCTGTTACAGGTTTTAACGTTTTTGAGCTTTTTAAGAAGTCAAGATTTCTTAAAACTTCGGCCGTTAATTTTTGTTGTTGCAAAGAAAGTGTAAGTAGATGTTCAAGTTTATGTATTAACGTTTGACAATGAGTTTCGACAGAGAGACCAAGACTTAACACTAAATCTGTTAAAGTATTTAAGTGGGATTGATTAGAATGTAAGAGATGACCAAGTTGCTTACTTCTAATATAGCATATATGTTTATTATGGTCTAGAGTTATTATATTTCTAGGGGTTTTACATTATTCAATTGAGGCTTAAGTCATTGAACACATAAGCAGAGGTTGTACTATATGCTATGCTTGTTTCTGAAAAAAACTTGAATGTCTAAAATATTGTTTTGGGTACTAGTTCTGCTGAATGATCAGAAGGGTACTGACTTGATTGTAACCTCATCCTCGATTCTCTTCTTCAATTCTTCTTTCCTCTTGTCCTACTACTCCCTTTGTGGGTGGCCTCCTTGTTTTTTTTCTTACATTTGTTCATATTCTCCTTTCTGCATTACCTCTTCTCTCTTGTTCTTCCTTAATATTCCACTTTTCCTGGGCTGAGACATGAGAACATGACCTCTGTTTGCTGGCACTCCGTTGCTGCTCTTTGGTGGATCCATTACATTCGATGTTGTACATCAAGTCTAACAATCTCAAACAGGATTTATGCTAAGACTGGTTATGTCCTGGCATGACTTTGAATGGATGTGCTTCTTGTATTAGGTAGTAGAGAGACAACTTCGATGAATGAATTGCAATAACTCCCTTGTACTTTTGTGGAATTGTACATGAATTCTTTGAGTTACAAATGACACCCCCCTGAATATGGTCACTCAGCAAAAGTAGAATTTCCTTACTATTTTGGGTTCAACTCATGCAATCAAAACACGTTTCTAGTTTCAAATAGGCTCTTTTTTAGAGTTTGTAGCCGTCTTGTCCCTTCTATGAGAAATCATCCACACCCACTGAACTTAATCTCACTTGGTGATCTTTGACTAAGCTTGGATCAACATAGACGGAGCTTCAACTATTCTTAGATAAGCTCCAAAGGTTGTTGAATAGGACAAATAAATTAAATTAATATCTATATTGTTTATTGGAGTCATTTGACGGATAAAAAGGTCTTTCAGTTGACTATATACTTGAATGATACTGTACAATTTTGACATTTGAAGGATCTTATTATAGTTTTATGAAAAAAGAAATATTCGAGGGTTAGTAGTAAACCATTAGAACAAGGAAAGTTTTGTGAAACTTTCATCAACATGGATTGAGCTGTGTGCAGATGCTCTATTGGCATGGGAAAAATATCTGAATCTACTTTGGATGAATTTCTACCATTTAGATATTAGTTGAAAATATAAATATTTCTATGTTGCTTCAAGTTAGCAACTCTATGTACTTTAAAGTCAACACAAATGCCTGGTCCAATCCTTTCATATGTAAGACTGTTTAGTTGTTATTAGTTTCACAGATGGCTGGTAATGCTGCTTTATCTCGGTAAGCAAGATAAGCTAATGCTGCTAAGAGCAACTATTTTAATTTTCAACCATGTACTGAGCTTTTCTTAATACCCTTTTAACCGTTTAACATTGACTTTGCTATGGAAGCTAACCTTTGTGATCTCACATCTAAAAATCTGGGATTTATTGATACCAATTATTGCTTGAATGCAGATTTGTGTTGTTATTGCCAGTTTTAAAAAAAGCCATGCGATAATGGAAAAAGCACCACTTTTTAGTCACACATTGCTAAATCCCCAAAGAGGATAGGTTCTTATATTTGCATAATTAGCCTCACCCATTAGTTATTTGTGATGTATGATCCTCATGCATCATCCTTTTTTAAATGGATGATCCACCTGCACCATAATGGTATCATCGCTTGGAGGGAGTGAGGAATAGTTAAGTCTGAAAGGATGAGCCAGGTGCAACCCTAGGATGGGCTATGATTTGAGCAAGAAGGATTATGTTGTCTCTTGTTTATGGTGCATTCCGTTTGTTACTGAGGCAGGTGTTGGGATATACCCGATGCGTTGTGTGCTAAAAATATTTTTCGTAAACATGCACAACGGAAGACTTAACGTAAATAAACTAATTTATTACAACACACACTACACGCATGCAGGATACAATCGCACTGACAAGATTATAAAACAAAACGAAAGGAATAACAATTATTCTAGGTACACCTTATGGATGACCTGTAACGAGAAGGGCATCAACCGTAGCGACGTTGTCGAACCTCGCCTCTATTCATATCCATGCCGAGCTCCTCAAGACAACTCTGTGAGTACAAGCCTCTCCTTCAGAAGTTACAGATCAAGAGGAAGAAGAGAAGCACACAATGAAGAGATTTTTTCCATGTAGTGGTCACGACAACAAGGAGAAAGACGGCGAGAGAGAGAAGGGGAGAGGAGAGAAAAGTTGGGTTAAGCTTTCTCAAAACCCTATCAAGCCAATTATGATTTCATGTGTTAATTTTTCTCTCAACAATATTAATATATAGCCCTCATTAATGAGTTGGATTAGAAAGCTCAAATCCAACCCACCCTTAACAAAAAATTAGTCCATTAACCCCTTGGTTTGGTTCACAACTAAACCAAGTTGGTTCATGACTAATCCAAATAGGGTCTAACTCTTCCATAAGAGATGTGGTTTATCCGTGTTTTCGATTCGATAAATATTTCCATATTTGTCTTATGTATGTTCCAACTAAACATTTATCTATTGATTTAAGAATCCTATTCTTTAACTTATTTTCTGTCTTTTAGAGACTCATAGTGTGTGTGGCCTAATATATTCCCGATTTATTTTGGTCGTCCATAATTAACTACTTAATTATAGAACGATTATGAGTGACACCTAGTAGTACATCATGATCCCCAATTAGTCGGAAAATCATAGTTGATTTCAGAATTAATTCTGAACCCTTCAGCAGCTACAATGAGTCGTGCTTCGTTCCTTTCACTCGTCTTATACCCACTTAGTGCAGGTCTATATGCCAGTCCCCACTAGGCTGACTACGTCACACCTAGCCCAAGTAATACTTTCTCATTTTGCGAATTCAAATTACTCATACATCTGTTTAAAAGTCTCGTACTCTTAACATGTGATGCTTTGGCCAAAGACTTTGAGTAATAATTCTAACGAGTGGCCATAGGGTATACATCTCCTCGCAAGGAGTGGTGAATCCTTTGTGGACTATCGAAACACCTTTGGCCACTTCAACTTATACCAAATCATCCCGGGTCCACACCTCGATGAGATGCTTGCTTAAGATGTCAAAGTATAAGTCTCCATGACCAAGATGACTTGTATACCTCAAGTCGAAGTAAACTTGCATTCGAGCTGCAGTAAGAGCTTCACAGACATATCCATATATGTAGATAACTATATAAAGTCTTACAGCGAGTCACTCCAATGAACTAGTTACCATAACTAGCATTCACGTTTAACTCTCGACATCCCACTATCTCCAACCAGTGAGAAAACAACTACTTGGCGAACCAAGGAGTATAACCCGTGCTAGTCTTACAAAATTGATGATGTCCGAATGCATCAATTCGACGACTAGGGAAATTCTAATACGTTCATAATTACAAAGTAGAGATAATCATAAGTTGTGATCCAATCACAAATTCTCTCATGCTATGAATTGCATTGCGGACATTCAGTAAATGAGTTTAAGACAATAAAAAATATAATATGCACTCAAATAGTGAATCTATATTTATCAAATAAATAGTAAAAATCATAAGGCAATTGCCTTAGGGCATCCCTCAAAATCTAATAACAGGCACAACCCTTTTACCCCCACATTGCTAGACACGGAGAGGGAGGCAGGCATGATGTTTTTGTCCCATATTGTTAGGACCCGAAGGAAAAAGGTACTTGTATGTGGAAGAGAGCCCTGCCCAACTTGGTTACCCATTGATTGATGGAATTCATGCATCATTGGTTCTGGAATATTCTTAAGTTGATTAGTTGCTTTTGTTATGATTATGAAAATGTTTGATCTCTTTACTATAGTAATTTAAAAAAAACTATTTCCCTGTGATTAAACTTAATTTATATTTATACGGTTTCTTGCATGACCTTTAAAACTTAAATGGTTCTTGATTTCAGATTTCACCCAGAAGGGCTGTGTCAACCAGTCCAATCTCCTCTCTCACCAGTTCCACTTGACTGTCCTCAATTATTCTTGTATTTATCTTATTGTCTGCATCTCCCCTTGAAATACTACATGACGTCACATCTTAAAATTTAGGATTTATTCTGGAGTCTTTTTAAGTTTGTTACTTTGTTGTTTGATGCCAAGAGGTTAGTTGGGATCTGAACAAAATTTTCACTGTTTTTTAGCAAGGAGTTCAAAAGGTTCTTAATGTCAGATTTCACCCAGATGGGCTGCCTCAATTGGTTTGCAGTTCGAATCAGGTTAGTGATATTTACTTTATACATTTGGGATGCTTGTAAATGCAAGTTCTTTGTTGACTGTGTTAAGTTCATAGTCCTACCCTATATACTTTAGTTGTTTGTTATATTGGTTTATTATTAGTTTTAGATTAGTTTCATTCCATGTATCAAAATTAATTGTTTATTCTTTGCTTTTCTTGATTTGTGTCACAGGCTCCTAATGAATTACTACTCTATAATCTTCTTTCTGGCAAGGCAGCTCAACTTAATGGTCACAATTGTCGGGTATTATGTGATTCTATTTGCTAGAATTATTTTGATTTTCTTTGTATTATATAAATGCAGATAGGGTCCTTTTGTTTAACAGATTAAGGTTTTGGGATAAAGCTTTGCCCAGATATAAGAGTGAGTAGGAGCTCCAATATTGGAATTTTGAAAAAAAGGAAAAAGGAATATTCCATGTGGTTCTGTCAACTGTTTCATGTAGTATAGTAAAAAGGAAAACTCTTTATATAAATGCAGATAGGGTCCTTTTGTTCAACTGTCAAGGCTGTTCGACTTGGCAGCATAATAACCACATGCTCGTGCCATGTGATTCTGTTTGCTTTAAGCAATATTCCATTCCTTGTGTTTGAAAGTTAAGAGTACAGAATTCTAGATTAACATATTTTTCCACAGTCAAAATTAAGATAAATATGAGGGTTGGAGTTCGGTGTTCAAATCTTACTAATGTTTATATTTAAAGAATATACATTGCTAGTTAAATCAGTGCATCTGCTGTTTTTGGCCACTAGCTTCATTATACTTCTAATTTATGCCTAACTGTTAGTGGCAACTTGTCATACTAACGTCTAGGAATGCATTATTATTATCATTATTGGTGGTGTTGTCTTGCGATATTTTGATTGCTAGAGATATAATTAATTCGTCATGGGTTATTGTTGTTTACAGATCCAAGCTGTTGAATTTGCAGCAAGGGGTGCTAGTATAGTTTCATGTAGTTCCAACTTGTTGAAGGTGAATTAACTGTCCATGGTTGGTGTATGAATATATTTACAATCCATTACATATGTATTTTTTTTTTTTTAACTTTAAATTGCAAATTAGGTATGGGACTGTACAACTGGGTCTTGTCTCTTTAACTTGGGGTCAGTGAATGGTGATGGATCAACAGTTGGGCACAAGGAAAAAATCATTGCTATGACAGTCAATCGCTGGCAGTCATGTATGGAATTCATATTTTCATGCTGTACTTTTCTAAATTGCACTTTTAATTATTTACAATCCATGCTTTGAATCCATGTCATATGACATACTTCCTTTTTTCATTCATCTCTTGATGACCAGTTATGGTCTTATAGATTATACGAATTGTTGACTTATGGATCAATTAGAAAGACCAAGAAAACACTAGAGTTCTAATGAAGGAACCAAAATTTTGATAGTCCATTCATTGTTTATGTTCCTTATCCTTGAGTTAAAATAAAACAGTATCTCACATGACAAAAAACCTGGCAATACAAGCCCGTCAGTTTTATCCATTGTGGACCACACCCACTTCCTTGGATCCACAGCTAAGATTTGACAAAATTAATAATTGTTTAGTTACAGTGTTCTAATTGGCTGTCTACAACTACCTAGTGGATCACTAATCCCTTAAATTAGGTTAATTATACTTGAACTTCCAACTATAGAATTTCCTTGGCTGACCCAAGGAGCACACCTTACTTGAGTATTGTTCTAAGAGTAGCATTTCTCTTGTGAACTTCTTTACTTGTTCTCTTGGGGTTTTTGAGCCACTAAACTAAGGTCCTTGTTCATTGGACTAAAAGCCTTTAAGTTAGTCACTGTACAAGACAATAAATCAACAGTAGGGCAAAGCATTACATTGATTATGAGAGAGTTTGGCCTTAATTGAATTTGTAGCTTAATTCCAATTGCTCATATCCTATAATTCTTGTGAAATTCGATGATTATTTGAGTGATTGTAAGAAGACTCAATAAATTCAAGTTTATTCTATTTTATATCCAGAAAGCTACGGTGGTAGATATTCTCTTGTAAACCTCTATTTGATGATATAATATGTTAGAAAGGTTTAAATTCTCATCTTGAATTCTGATGGTTTGCACTGATGAGATGGTTTTGGTGCATGCCAACATTCCGGTGAAGCTACAAGTTATTGACCAACATTGACTTGATGAGACGGAGGAATTGAAGTGAAGAGGAAGAAGAGAAGGGAGGGAGGAAGAGGACGGAGGATATGAGAAAGGCAAAGGAGAAGAGAAGGAAGATGATTATCTTATTGAGATCTCCTCCATGCGTATTTCCTGGTTTTTGATAATTTTAATAGCTTTCTAGTCCTTTAATTTTTGTTGGACACTTGACGCGATCCAAAGAAGTTGTTGATATGTGATTGGAGTCAATGTAACGGAGCCAGATATTGTGGATTCAAACTGCTTTTAAGGTTAGTACATAATTGGAGGGAAGAAAAGAGTGTTGAGGCATGGAATTGAATAATTTGGTTGTATATCATGACATCATCTGTCCATGACCTTCCTTGAGTGTGACAGGCAAAGAAAGGAATGTGATTTAGCAAAAGACCAATGTTCTGGTACCACCCTGAGTGGAAATTAGCTGTTGAATTGAATTGAAGAGTGATTAGCTGCACAATATAAGGTCCCCATGTTGTAGCTATTTCCCAATAAGGAATACGCCACTATCCTTGCAAGTAATTTGGAGGATGGGAAAATGCCAAAATAG
The DNA here is from genome assembly GCF_018446385.1 of Zingiber officinale. Taxonomy (NCBI): domain Eukaryota; kingdom Viridiplantae; phylum Streptophyta; class Magnoliopsida; order Zingiberales; family Zingiberaceae; genus Zingiber; species Zingiber officinale. The sequence goes on from NC_055999.1 coordinate 76,615,501, forward strand.
TTGTAATATCATTATTCCTCAATGGAATAATGATCATTTTGTAAGGATGAAGAGTTTGTTTCCATAGGCGAACTACTTGTACAAATTAAGGCATTTAGTGGATTCAACTTAGAGCAATTCAAGAATCATGTCATTTGGCATTCAGTTAATTTACTTGATTGTTCCCAGTAACATGTTGGCCTCTTAATCAATCCGAATAGCAGACATTGGTGAGTTCGTCTGACACTAGTCTAAGTGGTTGACTTGCTTCAAAATAAGTTTATGAACTTTATTTCTGTGGATAATGTAATACTCAATGTTTTTCTTGCATAAATGGATAACATTCTTTGGTCTTCTCTTTCTACTTCTGTAGGAAGTTTTTCTAGAAGCTAAGCTTATTAGTGTTAACAATATTGTCTTTTAATTTGCTATAAGCTGTTCAGGTCTTGTTGTCACCAGTGGTGCAAAAGGAGATGGAAAACTTCTATTATGGAATGCTTTGAGAGGTGAACTTGATGCTGATCTTAATTCAAGCTTGAGGTAATAGCTTTATTTCCTTGTTGGCTTCAACAAATTTGATACCACTTTCAGTTTAATGTCTACAAATTTACTAACTTAAAAGAAAAATTGAAGTCATTTAGTGACTTCTTTTTCCCTCAAAGTAATAATATGGTTTTCTAATGAAGTACATTTTCAGGAAATTTGCTCAACGGCTGAGTTTTCCTTAGTTTTCTACAACATTGTTAAATATAACCTTGTGTCTAATTTCCAAGTACTTGCACAATGTCTTTTTGTACTTTTAATAATTTCCCACTTGTATGTCTCGTTCTTTTCTTGAGGAAAAAAGATAGCAGAAGTGACCTTCCATATATATTAAAATAAATAAAGTATAAAGCCACTTAGCAAGTACATATGAGGTAAATTTGGTGAAATTTACCTTTAAGTTAGAATTACATCGGACTTTTATGCTCTGACATGAGAGTGTCAGAATAATTCAATAAATAATTGGTACTTGTTCTTCAAAGGATTAATATTATAGCCTTTCCTCCTAATTGGTTGCAGTAATAAAGAACAAGGTATGTGCAATATTTCTGATGATTCAATCTTTACCATCCTGCAGTTCTTTGTCTGATCTTCCTACCACTTGAGTTTAACTTCATTGTTTTTACCGGTGCATACCATGTGCATTATCATCTTGGCATTCCTTCTCTTGCCATTCTCACATATCAATAGTATTACCACTGATACCACAAGTAACAATGGTTGCAAACACATGCAGAAACAGGATGTTGTGATGTTGGTCATTACATTGCAGCCTCCTTATTTTTTTACACATATCATCTCTCTAGCACGCTGGTCATCTCGGAACTCAATTAGTTTTCTCTTGATGCTACTGAGCTGAATGTGCTAGTGTATCTATGACCTTGAGTGCATCAAGGGAGGTACCACATGGTGTGAATGTTATTTTGACTAACTATGGTGTATTATGATACATCGTCGAGGGCAATTTATATGTAATTTCATTTATTTACTAAAGATCTGCAGTAAGAGAAGAATCTTCTTTCCTGTTTAAACTTGTATGATTATGGCATAAATTAATTCTAGTTATGTCAACTGTTTTATCATCAGCAAAGATGCAGTTCAAATCTTTTAGCCACATATTAAAATGCTCATGTCTAGCATAAAAATAATAATCTACTGTTTTCCTCAATAATATTGGGTCCCTGTTGGAATATGGGTTCACGAACATTTAGAAGATATGATTTGCTGAGAACCGTGTGATGATCTTTATGCATTTCCTTTTTCTCACCTGTACCATTTCTTAACAGATATTTGTTCTCATCATGTTAAATTTTCACGTTGTTTAGTATCCTTTAAACTTTTTATGATTTAAAGCTCTTTTTATATCTTCAATTATAAACATGTTTGCTCCTATTGTCGTGATGATTTTCCATGAATATCATTCTTTGAATTTCTATGCTTCTCTTTTTGTATCTTCAATTATTATTTAACTGTATAAAATTTGCCTTGTTTAGTAGTATTAGCCACTTTGATGCACTTTTGATATTCCAGTTTTCATCACATACTGGACTGGATCTGAACCTTCCTGGTCAAACTAGTCAGCTTGCTCTGGTTTTGAAAACATTGGAGTTTGGCTAGCGACAGTTCAATTTTTTTGTTGTTTCATTCAATAAGCAATAGCATTTAGCTATTATGTGCTTCTGATGTCATTGTTTTTCTTATAATTGCAGACCACAAGATCAGGCTCATCCTTCAATTATTGCAATGGAGTTCTGTAGCGAAAACATGTTAATAGGTGGGAGTGACTGTGAGTATGGTGGTCCTGCAGTAGTGCAATTATGGGATATCGAGTCTCCAAAGACATGTTGTTCTTTTTCTGCACATGATTCTGTAGGTTATTTTTGCTTGCATGTTAAAAGTTTGTATGTTCAATTTCTGGTGACACACTTTGTTTACAGTATATTACTTCGTTGAAAACAAACCCAACTGGCAACACTATCATCACAGGTGCTATTTTCTCTTGTAATAATGGTCTAAATTCTGAGTGTTCAACAATCTATCTTTGTAACTTATATATCTTATTATGTTTTCAGGTGCGGGTGATGGGACTATTGGTTTATTTGACATCCGGACTTGTGCTACAATCAATCATCTCTCTGTGGGCCCTGGTTTTGAGGTCATTGTACCTGCTTGATAAATTACTGTTTTGCTACAATTGTACTTTTACCATCATTCTATTAATTAATTATGTGACTTTGAACTGCAAGCACACACTTGGATCTTTTGCCTACTGCTTCTATTCATCTCTTAATATCTATTTGCAGCAAATATGGTGTAGTAACAATTCCTACTAGTTTTTGTTTAGATGATGCATTATTGACTATTTATTATTTGCCTTTCTTGTGCATTAACTAATAATATTTCTGTTTAGTTGGATCATACTTCTTGGTTAACTGAGGTCATACCTTCAGCTTGGGAACATGCTGTTTTTTTCTATATTTATGCCAGGTGAACTCTGGTGGGAAGATTTAATTATTTGCAATAATAACCAGTATGGGTGTTGAGGGCAAACTGTTTGTTGCCTTTTTTTTCCTTTCTGAGAAAGAGAAAAAGATGATATGTGATTATTGTGATGCCAGATAAGCATAATATGGCATGGAGGGAAAATGTGTGGTTGAATTTTATATTGAACTGGAAAATGTGTGGTTGAACTTTATATTGAACCATAAAAGTGCTCCAAAATATGCTTGGTTTTTTGGTTTTTGCTAGAATGTTGTCGGAACAATTCCTTATGGATTCACATCCTATTTCACTTTAGTGAGTCCTACATCCAGACATTGATCAAGATATACTATTTAAAGTCTGCAGGATCTGTTTGCATGGTGAAAATCCCAAATTGATTGACATTTTGCTTTTATCTCGATTGCTTACATCAAAAACAGAATTGTATGACTGAGATAGGGGCCAACACTCTTGGCCATCCTAGAGCAATGTGTCATCAAAAACCTCCTTTCATACCAGATGTCCTCGAGAATATGTGGAGACACTCAGGTTAGTGGGTGCCCTTACTAGGCCTATAAATAAGGCCATGGGGATCCATTCAAAGGCATGACTTCCACTTTTCCACTCCAACACCTCTTCAAGCCTATTCAAGACCAGAATGGAACCTCACATGAGTGCATATTTCAGACTCCAGGCAATGCAGTCAACCTCATTTCAATCTCAAACAACTCAGCCTGACCTCATTTAGTATTTGTGTGCTTCTTCCAATAAGACTATTGCCTGTGCTAGCCACATGTCAGCAGCCACACTATCTTATGTAATTTAACCATAACAGTTGGACTGAGCTAAAGTCTTTGTTCCATCATTAGCAAAAAGTATTAGCTGAAAATATATTGAGATAATATACTACTTAATTAGCAAATGAACGGAATTATTGAAGTTGGGGGCTCCGTGCTCATAGTTGCACATGAGAGAGTATGAGGGTCCTTTTAGTGATTATGTGAAGGGTGTGTCCCCCCACCAAGATTATTCATTTTGGAATTGATTGGGTTCTGCCCTTATCAACCTCAACATAGTACCATAGCTTTTTTTCCGTAGGCATGAAGGCTATGTTGATTCAAGACTGTTACATGCTCATAGCCTCACATGGTAGAATGAAAGTGCTTAGGGAGCATACCATCTAAGGCTAGTCTAATTTGGACCGGATTCCATCCCTCTCAACAAAGACAATATGATAGATGACTTAATAAATGAATATGATATCAGGAATTCAGAAACATCCGAGGAGAAATGGCCATGCGAGAGCAAAAACTTGACTCTTCTAGCTGACCTTCAAGTTCATTGATAATGCATTTTTCTTGGTTGACTGTATTTTTTCACAAATTTTATTGTGTTAGTTTATAGTTTAGTTGACTTGAGTACTTGGGCCAACTATCTGTATTCAGCTTTTCAGTTTGGTTCATTCTCCTTATAAGTTTTGAGCACAAAATATCTGAAGTTGCAGAGAAAGAGCCTCTTTTGTACAAATATTATTATACTCTATGTTAGCATTTGGATGTCAAAACTCTCCTTGTTTATCTATTGCTAAGTGTTCTCTAAATATTTTAGACTGCTCAAAAGATGTTGGTACTTTCTATGATATTCTTGGCAACTTCATAGATCCTTAACTCAATTTCCTTTGTCACAGGTGACGTCTGTTTCTTTTAGTAGTTGTGGAACCTATTTTACTGCATCTGGCACATCAAATAATACCTTGGTATGGGATACACGAGTTTTGCCAATGAACTGTGTCCAACTAGCCCATGAAAGCAATGATATGCGTTTCTTAAGGCCTTTGCATTGTTTGAGCCATGGGAAGCAAATGCCAACTGCTGAATATGCAGGTCAAGTTCCTGGGTGAGTACCCAAAGGAGAATCCATATTTTGTTAGCAAATGAACTTGAAAACTGAAATTGCATAAAAATTAACTAGAGTTCATATCCTACTTGAAGTTCACTGTTCCTTTTCAATTGCTTTCTTGGTAATGAACGTAGGCTTTGTATATGAACTCAATCACCATATGAAAATTCAATCCAACATAGTTATCCACATACTTGGCAATTTAGAAAATTATAAAATGTAACTATGTTATGGAGTTTCTGGAGCTTTGTGCCATTTTCATTTATGATCCCCCTGATTGTTCACACTTGACAATATCTAGACAGATGATTTTTATTATTTTGATTGTGTAATATAAGTTGTCCGTATTTATGGGCTTAGCTAATCCTGTAGTGGATGTTATTTTGTTGTGTAATTTGGATGAAATATATATATTATATATATATAATGGGTTGAATTACTTTTTTTTTCTTGCTTAGTAAATCTCCTCTTGGTCTCAGAGTTGTTTGTTTTGTCCTTCATAAACTGACACTCTTCCATTTCCTCTGTCCTCTCTTCTTATCTCTCCCTATCTTTTCTCATTCTATTTTTTTCTACCTCATCTGATTTTTTTCCTGATGCAGAATGAGAAAGATGAAAGAGAGATTGTAGGTCCGATAACTGCTTAAAATAGGGAAAGAGTAACAACAACCACCCAGCCTTATCCCACTAGATGGGGTCGGCTATATAGATCCTTCTACGTCATTGGGTTATATCTCCTACTATATCGTCATTTTTATTTAAATAAATATTATCTTGTTTAATTGTTGCTAACCAAGTTTTTTTTTGATCTCCCTCTTTCTCGTTTGATGTGCACATTTGGCATAGTTTCACATTGCCTAATTGGAATATTTATTGGTTGTGTAAGTACATGATCGTATCATCTTAAACTTGTCTTCCCGAGTTTTTTCTCAGTAAGTGCAACTCCAAATTAAAAAGAGGAAACAGTGACAAAGAAAATATTCTGATCAATAGAGGGCTACTTCAAGAAAAAGAATAATAATAAACAATGTAGGTGATGAATTGAATTAATGTTCTTTTATGCTATTTCTCCTCTTTCCATCATCTCCCAGTTCTTTATCAATTCTTTCCTGCATCACTAGGATATTGAGTCTACTCTTAATTCAGTCCGTGGAAACTGATCAAATATGGAGTCTGGTAAGAGTTAGCTGATGTGCCACTAGAAAATTGGGAGTTCAATTAATTTGAAGTACTAGGAAAGAAAAGACAAAGGAATGTTCTGACTTATGATAGAACTTTCATGAAATTTCATGATGTTCCATAGTTAAAATTTTTGACCATTTGTCAAAGAGTTGTGAGTATTATTTCTATTTTTTAATTGTCTAATAAATACACGGCTGTCCAATTTCATTCACATTCCAACAAGTGCATGCATGTTGTAGGAAGATATTGCATACATTATAATAAGTTCCACTGACATAGATCTTGGTTGTCAAATTGATGTTTGTAACATGAATAGTTTCATAAAAAAATTATAAACTGTCAAAAAACTATTCTACTTTAGATGAGTTTTGGTATTTACAAGTATATAAAATAATATAATATTTCATTTAATTGCATGATAATAGGTGAAATTAAATGCAAATTCATAACAAAAATATATGTGCAAATTATTATATATTTTAATTTATTAAGAATTTAAATGAAATGAACTATTGAAATTTCCTCGTCAACTGCTTTTGGCATAGAAAAATTATTGTCATCAAATAAGAGACAACTTAGATATGTCATGCTTCTATGTCTATCAATTTTACTCTCGATAATTTAATCTCAATCATTGTTAGGTGTCAAATTCATATTGGTTGCACTCAACTCTGCCCCACTTACTACGATTTTTTCTTCCATGTTATTGTTAACTTCGAGATGTCACTTTGTTTTACTATATATTGTTATCCTATAATATAAAATTTATTAATTGTTTCTTTGTTATAATAAATTCAGTTCAATTTGTAAAATCTTGGGCTTAATATAATTTCTTAATGGGTTAAATTTATTTTTTAGTTTGTTAAATTTAAATTCTAATGAGGTTTTTATTTTTAGAATCATATATAATGAGATGAATCAGAATGGTTCTTTCACTTCTGATTCATATGAAAGAACTATATTCTTTTATATGTGAATGGTATGATTTTGACAACTATGACACAGATATCTTCAGAATACACCAGATTAGCATACAAGGTCCATTTAAGAGGTCAGACTCTGTATAAGTTCCAGTGAAGAACTTATGAAAGTTAAGCTTTTAATTCTTTATTACCAAAACTATGGCATAGCCAACAAAGGTATAAAGTTTTGTTCCCAGTTGGGGTTTTGGTTTCTGGTTAGAATGAGATGGTGCAGGCGCCATACAGTGTGCCGACATGTAATGCCAATTGGTATCGATTAGAGGAGATACCGAGGAGAGGAAGAAGTACAAGAATAAGGGTTGTCATTATGTGGAGACAGTTTCACTACATGAAGAATAAGGACTATTCCTATGCAGGGATCTAGTTGCCCTGGAAAGTCACCGAAGAAGGTCTGCAGCTATGATGCTAGCTCCAAACCCCAGCCACGTAATCTCTCTCAATACAAGTGAGATAGTACTGGTTTCGAAAACCTTGTGATTATCTGATTGGGGTTTCACACACTATTGAAAATTCTGACTTGACATACTGTAATTATTTTACACTAGTTTCCAATTTTCAATTCCTAGTGGTTGGTTTATGTATCATTTATCTCATGTAGAAACCTCAGTCATAACCCTTTTAATTGTCACAGCCATGTTGAGAAGGGTGATGAAGGAGTAAATGATGCTCGGTGGCTTCAGACAGAACCCGTATTAGTAACTGTCAGTGGTGATGGGAGGTTAGCAGATTACATTGATCTTCTTCTGATTTATTTATTTCCTGTATCCACCTTAGAACGTTTCCTTAGTTGTTTGCTATACACAGCATGGCAATGTGGAATGTTACCCTTGGTCAACCTTGCGTCAGACATCTATTTAGTCATAAAAGATGTTCTAATACTGTAAGTTAATGTTCATCATCATTTTCGGGACATGTTCCATGGTCATGGTGATTTTACCGCAATATGGCACATTTTTTATTTGACCTTGATTTAAATGTTATCAACTGCAGCTTGCTGTAGCTCCAAATGATGAATACTTGTGCACAGGAGGGGATGATCAAAAAATTGTGAGTTACTTTGGATAATTGTCTCTTTCGGTTTATTTGTAATAGTTGTCCTAATTTCCACGATAGGAGTCAATAAAAGATTTAGTTGACTTGATTACTTCCATTTAGGGTGAGATCAGACTCATCATTCAGGTTATACTGATGAACATCTATCATAACTTTAAAATGATTTCATGCCTCGAGTTAATATAGAAGACATTTAACAAATGAACAATCAATAAACACAGATGCTGTCATAAAAGATCTATGCAATCTACAATCATCTTGTTTATTTCCTCACAGCTATGTTTTACGATGCTATGCAAATGTATCTTTATCCCACTGGCAATCTGAGAACACTATGACTCAATAACCTAGGACATGCCTTCAAATCATGGAGCTTTTTTTAAAAGATGCTATGTTATAGACAATAGAAGGGGAGCCTTGATGCAATGGTAAAGTTGTCGTATGACTTGGTGGTCACTGGTTTGAGTTGCGACAACCTCTTACAATGTAGGTAAGACTGCGTACAATAAACTCTTTCCCGAGACCTTACATTGGCAGAAGCTTCATATACTAGACTGCCCTTTTTATAGTATAGACAGTGTACCAGCAAACTAAGCAAAGACTAATCACAAAATTTAATACCTTCACAATGAGGGATGGAAAGAGTTTTATCTCGAGCTTCATGTAGCAGTAATCCGGGGATCATTTGGACAGTGGAGGTTTTTCTTATTGGTATTAGGTTATGGATAGCGGATTTGCTTCAACATTACCTGTTGTAGCTTTAGGTTTAGGTTGATTCTTATCTGTACTATGTAATACAATCGTATTTGTCCCACGGTAACAGTTCATGGGTTGACAGGTTTTGTATCACAAGAAAGATGGAGGTGCCCGCTTGAAGTGGCGACTGACTCATCCACTGCAGGACGATAATTAGAATGTTCTACTACAATGGCTCTTGCAGGCTCATGCTGACAGTCGAGTATCAAAGATGGGAACAACTTAAATGCCTATGAATGAACTTCATACGATTGCCACAGGAGCGAAGCCAATCAATACGCCGGGTTATAGCAAACTACTTGGAATCAGAGGCACTGATTGCAGCAAGTGGTGCTCCAGAATCACCGAGGGTCTTTTGTTTTGGCTAACGACATGAAGATGGAAAGAGCGCTAAAGATCGACTCTAATCTAGAACAATCGAGGATGACTGGTCTGTTTGTTAGACTTCATAGCTCTTTTCCCTAGCAGAAATGTGTGTATTATTAATAGAACCATTGTGTTTTCTTTACTCTTTTATATCAATCGACGAGCATTTAAAATTCTCGTGATTGTGCTTTGCATTAGTTTTACAATCAGCAATGAGCATAAATAACAAATCGAAAAAAGATCCTAGATTTGAGAATGTCATGTGCTTCTTGGTACTCATAGTTTTGATAACCAAGATATCTACAAACATGTTTATAAAAACCCAAATTGATTTTGCGTATGCCTTTGGTGAACTGAAGATAATGGATGTTTAGTAAAACTGCCCGTTGCCGACTCAAGTTGACTTGTCTGGCATGGAACTCCGGGTCCTTATTCGTTTTCTTTGCCTAAAGAGTTTCTTTGCCTCACTCTCTTAGAGCATCCCATTTAACTTACCTAAAAGAATATTTATCTTAAATTTTATATTTTACATAATTTTTTTACATCACATATTCATTTCTTAAATTTAAATTTTATAAATAATATTTTTTAAATTAAAAAAATAAAAGTTATTTCTTAAATATTAAAATATTATTTAATTTGAAAAGAAAAAAAATAAAAAGAATGAATTGGATAATAAATAAATATTACATCCAAAGAGAAAAAAAATAAAAAATAGAAAAAAAAATAATTAAAAAAATAAATATAATGAAAATTTTAGAATAGTAGTGAAAAATAATTATTTAAATTTAATAATAAGAATAATTTAATTTAAATTTTAAAAATATTATAGAAAAATTAATATGGATGTTGATAGTGGTGAAGTCGGATCTATCGGCTCCTATTCTTTTATATATATATATATATATATATATATATATATATATATATAGCTTTGCTGTGCAATCAAGTTTAAGTCATCATCAACTAATAACATCGACCGATTAGGGCAGGCATAACACGATCTCAAGTTGTGTTGACTTCAGCATGGACTCAACCTAGGCACAACTAGGATACTAAGCCCCATTAAAATACTTAAAAATAAAATAGGAAAAAATTTAAAAATATCAAATAAATAGAGAATATAAAATAAATTCACAAAATATATCTACTGGATTTTAGTTTTAATTTTCTTATATATATACACACAGGTCATCTCTAGTTTACTAAAAAAAACTCAACACTCACGAATTGCTATTAGTAACCCTTAACAATACTTTACTCCAGCCGGAGTGGATTCTAAAGAATACTTTTGCGTGTCACTTCCAAATTTTGCTAAAACTTACAAAAAAAGAAATAAAAATAGTGAATTCAATTGTTGCTTCAAACTTAAAACTTAAATAATATTCGATCACATTCAAAAAATAGACTTGTCACTGCAGTCTGATCCAGACTGACAACTTGAAACCTCAAGTTTGTATATCACATGATAATTCAGGAAGCTGGAATACTAGAAACATTAGACACCACGATCCAGTCAACTAAATAGATACTAGCATAACATTAGAAGTTGGTATATCACATACTATCAAGACTAAGGTAGTTATGTTTGCTCTTATAACTTACTCCATATGGGGAAAATTCCTGAGCGTGCAGGCTAGTTTAGCTAACTTGCCTCAGAATGCTGCAAAACTCGGAGAACACTTTGGCACTAGCACGTCATGCAGAAGCCTCAAGCCTCAATTTTCTGAGCTTTATTAGGATGCTTTTCACCAGGATTTGTGTGGTGAGGGCGCTTGCCGCCGTGCCCTCTTCCTCCCCTATTAAATCTACCACCCCTAGGAAGGAGCCAATGTATCAGAAAAAGGCGAGCATGATGATAATGGAAAGATGGTGGTAATGAAAAGAGCATTGAATTTAATATAATGAACTGAATATAGAAAATTAAAAATAGGTGAAATACCTTCCTCTGTTTGATTTGTTTTCTTTACGCTTCTCCTGATTACCACGGAGCAGATTCCAGTATTCCTTCTCTGCATCACCTGAGAAAGCGACTAAATATTAGCATACCATGATCTACAAGGATCTATAAGGGAACACAAGATACTGAAGAAAATACAAAAGAAATGGGAATGCATGTGTTACTATAACTGCTGTGTAACATTAGGAAGCACTGACAAAAATACAGAAAAAAAAAAAGAACAGGAAATGTAAGAATTCACAAGATATCCCATTTACCATTCAACAAGAGATTTATGAGGATAGTGTTTCTAAGATAAAAGTAGGACTCATAAGAAGCTTGAAGAGGAATCTAGAGTTTTAAGTGATCATTGAGTGCCATTTTAGATACAAGTTTACAGACAATGTAAAAACCAAGCATATAATACGAATTGAACATTGAACAATTAAGAAATATGGCATCGAACATCTGTTGAACACTTGAACTTAAACCCAATTGTTAACAAATTGTATTTTTCAAAAGTAGTCACTCTAAATAATATTGGCCCATCTTCTGATGCAAAATTAGGAGCAGACTGACTGACAGAAGGTTATTTGGCAAAAGCATATGGATATTACTTTGCAGCTAGATACAAGATAATAGTAATAATGATATCTCTCTTGCTATTCTTTTAACAAGTAAAATTAAGGTCAATTAAAAAGATTCTATTAAGTTAGCACAAATTATACCAGTCAATGCTTCCAGAGTAGCAACATAATCCTTCACGATGAAGCCACCTTCAACAAGGACTGCTGCAGCACGAGCTTTCGTAGCAGATTCAGGGTCCTCGAAACGAACATATCCCGATTCCTCACCCATTCTAAAATCAACAAACTGCAACCAAAAACAACAATCATTTGTCAATGAGATTTTCAAAAGAAAAAGTGAGATCAATTCTGACGCAGGATGAACTTTTGCAGTTCTTAAAACAATGCGATACAAAATCATGCCTCTTTTGAGAATTTGCCAAAAGTACATTCAACAACTTAGATGGGATTTTTCTCTTTCCAATGTTCTTGTGATTCGTCATGATATAATCACGATGTTGATTAATTGGTTATTTAATTGTATTTTTCTATTTGATTGTCCACTCAATTCAGCTGATAAATATTGCATTCAAATGTACGATCCCATCGCTCTTCCCAAAGCATGGGTCAGTCAGATCATATCATGTTTTAGCTTCATGTTGTGGTCATTAGTTGGATATGCATGAAATCGCTTATGCTTGGTTTTACACATGCAATTATCAAGTGTGGCTATGCTTATTTATGTAGTTGCCTCCGGTTTTAGGAGTATCAAGTTGGTTAGACAGATTTTAAAGGACTGCTAGGGCTATTGATATAACACTAACAATCAGTTTGTCTAATTACATGCATTTGGACAAAGTCAAATGGTGGTTAGATTTGACACTTGATGAAAGTGGTACACTGAAATTGCATTTAAGTGAGGGAAATATGAGGAAATCATGGCTTGTTATGTGAAATACCTTAACAGTACCAAATTTCTCGAGAAGTTGTTTAATGTCCTCCCTTGTCACTATACTACCATCATTCGTGTTCTTGCTTTTATCCACTGGCAGAGATTTATCTTCCTTATCTTCACTGTCATGTTTAACCTCATCGGTAGCCTCTTCTTCAATTTTCTCTGAGAGACATTCAGTCATATCTTCATCATTTTTTATGTTAACATCGGACAACTTGCCAGCCTCTTCTCCCTTCTCTTTATTCTCCTCATTCCCTGTGTCTTCAACCTCTTCACTGGTGGAGCCTCCTTTATTCTCATTAACTTTGTTTTCAGTATTCTGTTCAAGAGGTTTATCGTCTTGCTTTTTCTTCAACTTAAATGCAATAATTAACCCTTTTGGATAGCTATCATGAACCAGATACAGAATATTAGTCAGCAAAAAAAGTTAAATATTTGGATGAAAAATAAAGACTCAAAAAATATAGAAAGCCGTTGGAGAATCTTTCATCAAAAGGACTAAAGAAGTGCAAGAAATGACAAGTCACAGAAGAATGCATAAGTTAATAGATATAACCTTTCATCTGATGAACTTCTGTTATAAAACTTTTCAGCTTCTACTCTCTTCTTCTCTCTTTGAAGATCAAAATCCTTTCTGCATTTAAATTTAAAATAGTAATTGAAAACCATAGTTTCATAGATGGAGTTAGTGAAACAAGCAAACACTACGATGTTAAATAGGAAAAAAAATGAAGTATGAACCATGTCTTTTATGCTATCTACTAGACTGATTAGACCTAAATGGTTTTAAGCTTATCAAATTCAGACTATTGGATCCAAATATGATAGCTATTATACCATTCCATCATATGATTTCTTTTCGCATTTGATGGTTGAATGGTATTTGTCATCAAATAGTGCTTGAACCACACAGGGACCTGGAGAAAATTGACTGAGCACAAGCAAACCCCTAGGTTTCAAATGAACACTAGAAGTACCCTAAAAGAATTCAGAGAAAAAGTAATGTGCTGGATCTCCTATTGGTATATCATGCTGACATGCCATGTCAAGCAAAATTCAAAATCTTGCAGAAGACCAGTTTGTCACTTTTGACAGAAAAGCTACATTGGAAATGCTGATAATCTTAGGATAACAAGCATTCATCACCTATACCCAAAGCACAAATTATATGAAATTTTTATATCATGACAGGAGAATCCTCTGTTAATCTATGCATGGGACTGATATGGCTAACTAGTTGGTTTGGATAGTTGAGAAATGAGCCTACCATGTACCGATTATGGTCAACATGGTAACCTGAAACATTTTTTGGCCACCTAAATGTACAAGGAGAAGACAAGAAAACTTACTTAGGTTGTAATTCTAACTCCGCTCCAGCAAAAACAAGTTTCTCCTGTAAAATTTTAGTTGCGTCCACTTCTTCTGAAAATTCAATCAAAGCAGTGCCACAGATGTGTCTTTTGTCAAAAACATGACGAGGAAGCCTAACACTATTTACCTGTGTGGATTCATCAAAACATTGAAAAGTAATTAATGAAAAGAAAAAGATATAACTTTTGAAAATAACTAACCAGCAAGTAATGAATGAATTCTAATGTACTATCCTACACATAAGATGAAACCTTGACATCAATAAAAATTACAGCCACCTTTCTGATCCAATACTGTTGATGATAGATTGTATGAAGTGATCTAAATCATAGATGTATAATTAACTGTTAGAGTTTACAAATTTCAGCAAATAGGATCTTAAATTCTCTGCTACGACTATCAAATTTTGTACATTTAAAAATCTTCACCATTCAAATAACAAAACCTCAAATATGATATTCTTAAAACAGAACAAGTCAAAAGGCTGTAGTCAAGTAGACAAAAGCAAAGTTATAACGTTTCAGCTTAAATTGTCACAAAAGCAGACAAGTGGAACCACTGTGGTTGACAATGCAGACTAAATTCTGGATTTTTAACTTAGTGTTCATATTTTCTACAGAAAATATAAATAAACTATTAAATTAAAGTCAAAAGTATTCATTTTATAGGAGTTCAGTTTCATAACTTGAAATGTACTGGAGAAGTCAAAATATTTACTAAAGTATCTCATGAAAAAACCAAGATGTTTTTCTTTCAACTGGAATTGGTAATGATTTACTACTGCTCTACCTTTCTTGTTTCTACTTTTATGCTCTTCCATTGCTTTTCAGTTGTTCTCTCTTCCACTCAGTCACCTGTTTTTTTAAAGGTATGTGCAACCATCTTGAAAATAAATCAGAAGCAACAAACTCTTTATTATTGTTATTTTTTTTCCTTAAGAAAAAAGGTCATTAAGTCCCTCGTAATAGCTTAGAGCATCCACAATAGAGGATATTTGGAGGGGATATTTCTCCAAATATCCCCTATTGGAAGGGGATATTATGGAGGAGATTTGAAATCACCAGGCATAGACTCTCTCTCTCTCTCTCTCTCTCTCTTTGTTTTTTAACAAAAAAATCTAAAAAATATATTTAACAGTGGAATTTGGAATATTTGATAGTGGAGTATTTAATAGGTGGACCCCATAAATATTTGGTTGGTGAGATATTTGATTGTGGGATTTGGGATATTTAAGGAATGAGATATTTGATTGATGATGTGGATGTGGGGACCACAAATATTTGGGAGAAATATTCAATCTTATTGTGGATGCTCTTAGAACACCAAATTCTTCAGGCCAAACTCCATGTAGATCAGCATGATTAAATTCAGAATCTAACATTTGAATATTTTAGGATAAAAGTAACTCGACATCACAACTTTAGTTTTTTGAGGTGCTGCTTCAGGCATGGTAGGGCTTGAAAATAAAGAAATAGAAATTTTGAGCTAGCAAAATAGGTTGTTAATTTATTTGTTCTTGCTAATCATGATCTACAATCATAGTCAGTTTTGCTAATCAAAGGATAATGCCGTTCTTCAGTTCAACGATGGTTATCAATAGAGTCAAGGAAATAATTATTAGGTCTGGACAAAAAATCTAATACCATACACATGAAATATCCAGGAATCAGTTCCATGCTATAGATATCACAACACAATGGGTCCTTTGTCTTTTCAAGGTCATGCATACAGGTGGATTGAGCACTTTTCAATCAAAATAAGCAAGGAAGGCAATCGTACAATTCCTAATGTAAGTTTTTCAATATGAGCAAAAGAGGGTATTGATTATAAACTCTCTAAGGGTTGTGAAACCAATCAGTTAGCAAAAGATTGTCACAACATACAAAATAATAGTGCAACAGAGCAATCAAATATTGATTATACCTTTCCACACTGAGCAAAGAAGGAATGGATGTCTTCTATCTTAACATCATAAGGCAATGGCGATGCAGCAACAGTCTTTGAATCCACAAGCTCTAGAATTTCTTCAGGTGCCACAAGGTTAGTACTCCTTCCAACTCTCTTTCCTAGGGAAAAAGAAAATTGGCCAGTGAAAAAAAAATATATCTCACTAAGGAACTCAAGATCAAACAGGACGAAGAATCTACAGTCCATAAAACCAAACAATGATCACAAACGGTGCAAAACTAGAACAAAAAGACTTTTTTAAAAGAAAATATATATCTTGTCTGGAAGACGAATCTTGTTTGGAAGACAAAAAATGTCATTGAAGAGGCCCAAAAAAAAGAATAATAATAGGTAACGCAGGATACAAAATAGTATAGTCGTATGGGAGATAAAAGACTCTTAAATTGGTGTTCTCAATAAATATTTTTTCAAGGGCAGCAAGAAAAGCAACTGCAGCTGACACAGTAACAGAGATTCCTCAACTGCTCAACCAACCAAACAGCGATAAATATCAACAGAAATTTACCGTCTTCTGAGATTCGAAGGGATGTTGAGCTCCTTAGAACATCCGCCACCGCTAGCACTATCTCCTCTGGGATATTTTCGGGCTTCAGCGCCGCATCCAAGCCCAGATGGTTTTTCATACGAGTGAATGAGCATATTAATGACAAGCTCACCACTATTTCCAACAGTTAAGATAGACAAACCGAGTAGCAACATACTGACGATTGAAGGGGGGAAAAGACATATATCAAAGGAAGAAACAAAGAAACATCTTTAGCAAAGGATACGTCCATCCTCATTCTCCTGCACCGATTGCTTAAGAAACTTGTCGCGGGGCAAGTTGCTGTCGCTGAAATAGAACTCCACCTACGAAAATGGAAAGCAGAACAATCAGAGGAGTCGAGAGACGAAAGGAATAAGCCAAGCCACCAACCTGCCGTAGCACGTTCTTCGCCTTGGCCTCGTCCAAAGGGGTTGCCGCCGCCATTGTCGTAGGGATCGAGAGGGGGGAAGGCCGGAAGGGAGGGCGCAGAACAAGGAGAGAAAAAGAGAGGCGTATCGGGGTTTTTCTAGGGTTTTTTTTGGAGCGTCGAAGTACGGTGGTCTATAATGGCAAGTGGTCCCACGTGCGGAAGTGCCTCCGATTTATGCGGCTCGTAGATCGTGTCACTGTATTCGCCACGTTGACAGATAATTTCACTTTGCCCCTCCAAAGTTTGTCAAATTATTCTTCTCTTAAAATCGTCAGTGTTTTTAATAAAAATTAAAAGGCCATTTTAATTTGTTGTCGACTCCACAAAAATTTATTTATGCACAAGTTAATTAAATAAATAAATTTAAATAATTTACTTAAACAAATGCACCAACTTGTATCACCATGGTCCCGGTGGTGCCGCAGTAGTATATTCATATTGTCATCTAGGTATCCGTAGTTCGAATCCTAGCTACAATGTATTTGTAGGAATTTTTTCTCTAAATGAGAGACGTAATTAAAGGATGTTGGATTTCTGGACTGGCCACCGCATGTACTCCTGATTTACCCTTCCGTGGAGTCGAACCGATCATTCCAGAAATGATTAATGAGATTAACGAAGATTATCATTTTTTGTTGGTATCATATTAAAAAAAATATTTAAATGTATATGAATAAAATTTATAAATTATATTCATAAGAACAGATCTTATCAATAAGGTTTATAAAAAAAAATTAAATGAATAAATAAATTGAATTAAAAATTTGATAATATTTAAATAAATCAAGCTTTTATGCTTATGCTTGAACTATTTTCAATAGTTTGATTCATTTTATACTCAACTTGGGTTGATTCAAATAAACTTAAATAATACCAGATCTAATTCGATTTAGCTCTTTTACAACCCTTATAACATCTCCAATAATAATAGCTTTAGGAGAAGTTTCTTGTAGTCCCTACTAGGTCATATCAATATTATGACAAAAGTGAAAAATCTTAATCATCTTTCCACTATAAAAAAAAAAAAAATCTTCCAACAACTTCTTTACGAGTCTTACTCTTTCATACCAATTATTTATGAAATATAGCATAAGATAATTAAATGTCTCATAATTAATAAATAATTTTTTCATTGATCGAGATCTTAGTATGCCTAAATATTGTAGGTCCACGTTAAGCTGGTTAGAGAGAGGTGAATAGTCTGAAAAAAATATTAGCCAAATATCTTTTTTTGACCTTAGTAAGGACACGCAGATTAGATAAGAAATAATAATATAAAGAAATGCATAAAATAATAAGGAGACAAGATTTACTTAATTACAACCTAGATGATTGTTAATTCAAGATAGTTGAAAGTTCACTAAAAGAATGCTCCTTCTTCGATAACAGTCGGAGGCGGAGAACCCCTTACAATAGTTAGAAACTTAACAATTAAGCATAGAAAATGATTCTCAGTGTGTTCTTTAAACTCCTAGCTCTAGGGTGTTATTTATAGTTTTTTTGAAAAAAGTTATCATTTGCTCACGCGACACTGGAGGCACCTCCAAGGACATACGAGGCACCCTCAATGGATAAACTTTTATTCACGCAGCAACGGTCACTTAACGGTTCTGTCGTATTGGAGGCGTCTTCAATGTGCTTGGAGGCTCCTTGTCACTGTTCATTTGAGGCGCCCTCAAGAATAATGGAGGCACCTCGGGTCCTGAATGCAGCAGCTTCGTTGTCGAAGCTTGAGGTGCCTCCAATGACTTGGAGGCGCTTCGAGCACTATTCATCTGAATGGTCAATTGCCATATTGACCATTCTTTTCTCTATGCTCATTTGGGTGATACTCCGGTTGTCCGAAATTGAACTCATCCGAACTCAACTCCAGTCTTCTCCTTGAGTAGGTTTTCTCCCCAGCTTCTCATCCTTCGAATACTTCGTGCGCTTCTTTCTCTTCCGTCAGTGTATTCTTCCGCAACACCTCATTCCTCGGATGCACCGAGCTCATCGACTCGCTTCCCATGCCATCTTTCTCGCTAGCTGCATCTTTCATTCAACTTCTTGTGCTTCTAAGTCCCTGCACACTTATACACAAGACATCAAAACTGCAGAGCTTAACTTAATTAATTTGGTTAACCACATCAAAACTCATCCAAGGTACTTACAATCTTTCCTTTTTTGATATGCATCAATCCAGTTAAATTAGGGTAAATAAGCAATAAAAAAATTTATGTTTTAGATTTGACAATAAGTATAAGAAATAATTTTACAATAAGTACAAGCAAAATATATCAAAATTTTGTAATTATTATCTACCCATAACTTAATCCCTAATTACTCCTCTTTTGATCACATAAAAAAAAGTTAGGGAAAATATGAAAAATAGTTTTAAAAAATCATAAAATTTTTTATAGGGATACAAAACATAATTGTCAATGATATACCAATAAATAATTTTTATCAATTAATTCTCTATTTTGGCAAGAATAATATAAAAAATTATTTTTAAGTTTCAAGAAAATATTAAAAATTTTGTCACGATGAAGAGAAAAAAATAAGATCAGGAAAAAAAATTCATGATAACTAATTTTTATTTTGACCAAAATTAATATTTCTGGGCAATAATAATCATTTTTAAATTTAAATAATTAAAAATAATTTTTTGGTTTAAAAAGTCTTTTTGATTTTTCTTAATGTTCAAAATATAATGTTCCTTAGTTGGAAAATCATATTTGTCAAAATTTATCTCCGAAAAAATTTTAAATTTTAAATTATTTTTTTATTAAAATTTTATAAAATTTCAGAAAATGACCAAATAATCTCGAAAAGTTTTCTTTTAATAGAAAACCTAACTCAATTTTCAAAAATAAAATTTTGAAATAATTTTAATTTTAAAAATCTAATTTTCATTAAAAAATAATATAAAAGTTAAAAAATTTCAAATTTTTTTTTGTTAGCAGGTAATAATTTCATTTTTCATAGAAAAAAATTAGCACAAAACATGAAAAGAAGAATGCAAAATAATTGATTTTAAACAATGTTGAAAATCATAGCAAATTCAATTTAAAACATGCATAAAAATTGATTTTAATCATAATAAGAATGATTTAGAAATCTAAAATAAGTACCTACCTACTAATTTATCAAGTAATTTATATGAATATATTTTCTAACTACTTTTGTAATTTTACCGATATGATTTCATAAATATCAACTAAGTCCTTTATAATTTCTAAAATTCTTTTGTGGAGCATATAAGTTTGAACATGCATAATTTTCTAATAGTTTTATTTTATTTTTTAACTTTGCATTTTCATCCTGCGGTTTATCAAATTCTTCTTTTAATACTGCATACGTTGTTTTTAATTTATACAAACTTCTAGAAAGCATTTTTATGAACTCTTACAATTTTTCGGGAGGTAAGGAATACACCTCACTTATCGTATTGCTCTCGTAGTCTGACACTTTCCTTTTATCGCTACTTTCTTCCGACGTATCTCACCCATCATCAATGCTCATTTCAGAAGCACTTTCATCATCTACAGGTGGATATTCGACTATTAGTGCTGTTCTGGCAAACTCCTCGATCTAGGACTCTTCTGAAGATGAAACAATGTCCATCAAAGAATCGGATTCTACTTGTCTTGGTTCTTCGTAGAGTTCCAAGAACTTTTCCTAAAGTTCTTTGGCACAATTGCAGTTGTCGATTCTTTCTAGTTCTTGAGTAGGCAACATGCTGAGAAGGTGAAACTCGGTCTTGACATTTGCCATAAAGTTGTCACCCTGCTTTTTGGTTAGAGGTGTTCTTTGAGTTCTTCTCCGGTCTTGTCCTTTGGTGCTTCAACAACCATATTTCATTATTAATAAGATATTAAAAATCTATTTTAAAGAATACCACTATACGACACTTCCAAAATGCGAACTCTCTCTCGAATATTGGGAGGTAGATGCTAGATCCGGTCATCTTCTTGTTGCTTCTAAAGTGTCTTTGCTCTAATACCAATTGTAGGTCTGCGTTAGGCCGACTAGAGGGGGGTGAATAATCTGAAAAGAATGTTAGCCAAATCTCTTGCTTGTGAACTTAGCAAGGACACACAGATTAGATAAGAAATAATAACATAAAGAAATACATAAAATAATAAGGGGACAAGATTTACTTGGTTACAATATAGGTGGTGTTGGATCAAGACGTACATAAGAAGGGGGTGAATCACGTGGTTTTAAAAACTTATCTTTTCTTTTGAAAAAGTACTCAATGGAAACACAGAAATAGAAGAAAAACACAAGTACATGAACTCGGTTGGTTTTGCTTGATTCAGAGCCTTTGGCAACTTCTGCTCCAAGACTCAGGTCCCACGGACCTATTAATGGGTAATCCACTAAATACCTCTTCTGGAACCACCAGAAGAGGGAATCAAGTACAAAGCAAAGTCAGGACAAGTGTAACACGCTATACATTCCTTTATGCAGAAATTAAGTATCGTTACCCAACACCTTCGAAGATGATCAGATCAGGTTTGGTGTTGTACGACTCCTTAGCAGTAGTCAGGTGTAGCAGTATTGTAGCAGAGCAGTAGCGGAAAGTCAGAGCACTTGAAACTTCAAATGAATGCATAGAAGCTTGTAAATAAGGTGTGTCTAATGCCTTGGTCGAAATGCTCTTTTATTGAGCACTAAAGGCGCCTTCAATGCATAAAGTCTTATCTTGAACAGTCTGCTTATTGTTTATGAAGTCTGATTTTATCTGATCGAAGGTGCCTTCCAAGCTTCCAAAGGCGCCTTCCATGAGCAGTACTCAAGGCGCCTCGGGTACTGTTTATCCGAGGTATTTTGTACTCTTTTGCCCTATAAAATGTGTTAGTCCAATACAAATAAAATATACATAGCAAGACAAAGTTAGCATAATAAAATTAAGTAGTTTAGTAATTAGATCATGTCCTTCCAAGATTAGAAACTAGTCAAGGTCTCAGTTTAGGGATCTAAAATGAACCTAAACTGGGTCGACACCTACTGTTCCCTCAAACGAGATGGGTCCTCACTGAGTCATTCTCCTCCAGTGACTTACCTTCACTTACCAAATGCCAATTTATTTCCTTGACGTCCAATGTGATCCACCAGGTCTTCCTGTTGGAATTACACATCCGGATTTTGTCAATCAGGAATCGAACATCCCGACCTCCTAACGAAATCGCACATTTGCACTTTAACTCATCGAGAATCGAACATCCTGACCTACTGCCATAATTCCACATCTGGACTTTGCTAATCAGGAATTGCACATCCTTACTGGACTTCCTGCCTGGTGTTTGGTTCTCTTGACCCATCAAGTTAGTCAATCCTGCGCACTTAGTAACAAGGTTAGATCAACAACATATCTAACTTTAATCCACTTGTCATTCATCAAAACTTAGGTTCGATCATTGGTGCTAAATGCATCAATAGGTGGTTATTAATCCAAGATACACTAAAAGAATGCTTCTTCTTCGATAACAATCAGAGGCGGAGAAGCCCCTTACAATAGTTAGAAGCTCAGCAATTAAGTACAGAAAATGATTCTCAGTGTGTTCTTTGAACTCCTAGCTCTAGGGTGATATTTATAACATTTTGGAGAAAGTTACCATTTGCTGATGTGGCACTGGAGGCACCTCAAAGGACATCTGAGGCGCCAATGGATAAACTTTTATCTGCATAACAACGGTCACTTAATGTGCTTGGAGGTGTCTCGACACTGTTTATCCGAGGTGTCCTCAAGCACAATGGAGGCGCCTCGAGACCCGAATGCAGCAGCTTCACTGCCAAAGCTTGAGGCACCTCCAAAGCCATTGAAGGCACCTCAAGCACTATTCATCCGAATAGTCAATTGCCATATTAACCATTCTTTTCTCCATGCTCGCTTGGATGATTCTCCGGTTGTACAGAATTGAGCTCACTCGAATCCAACTCCAGCATTTTTCTCGAGCAGGCTTCCTCCTTGTATTCTTGGCCCTCGGATGTGTCACAGACTTCCTTCTCATCTGCCGGTATACTCTTCTGCAACACCTCATCCCCTGGATGCACCGAGTCCATCGACTCACTTCTCGTGTCATCCTTCTCGCTAGCTACTGTTGGGATCTTTGGATGGCTAGAGAGGGGGGGGGGGTGTGAATAGCCTCCTCTAAAAGCTTAAAGAATTTCTTCCTACAAATCGTTAGCGCAACGGAAATATGCAAACGAAAAGATAATACAAGAAAAAGAGACAAACACCACTAACACCAGTATGTACGAGGTTCGGGGATAACTTGCCCCTACTCCTCGGCGTGTCCGTAAGGTGGACGATCCCTTGATCTTTCGGTAGATCACACCCCGGATAGATTCCGGCTAAAGTTTTCCTCCTTCTCGGTGGAGTAACCTCTCCACAAAGTCTCCGAAGATATGTAAATAAAGCACAAGACTTACAATGATCAGTGGCTAAAGAGAATGAAAAATATGCTCACAACCACGCGAAGATGACAGTGAAAGCAGAGCGCAAGACGGACGCAGCTTCTCAGCACAGAGCTCAAAGCTTAGCACACTCATTTTTTTTTTCAGTTCCTTGTCCGAAAATCTCTTCATCCTTCTTCTTATGCCTCTGCTTTTCCACTGCGTTCAGCCTGTACCGAATCGCTGTCAACCTGCACCGAATCGCTGCTGCAAGCTAAGGCGTTGCCAATCACTCTTCCTCCTTATCTGGTTCTCTGAACTCACACCAATAAGCAGAAGTCAAGCTGATTGCCAACAGATCGCAGCCAGATCGCAGCCAGATCGCAGCCAGTAAACGTTGATGCTCCAATTACACCATTTGCAGCGAAACACAGTAGAAAGAACACTTTGTCTTATTCTTCTAATGGAGCTTAATTTGAATTTAAGCATTGACATGATACCTGCAACCTGCAAATTAAAAAGCTCACCGCAGATGGTTAAATCAGATGAATCAGAAGTTGCAGAGAAACAGCAGAAACTACAGACATTATTGTGGATCGGTCAGCAAACCGATCCACCTATCCTTTCTCCCGACGGTCCAGGAAGGCTCTGATCGGTCTGTGGAATGATCAG
Organism: Zingiber officinale; assembly: GCF_018446385.1. Lineage (NCBI taxonomy): Eukaryota > Viridiplantae > Streptophyta > Magnoliopsida > Zingiberales > Zingiberaceae > Zingiber > Zingiber officinale. The sequence goes on from NC_055999.1 coordinate 76,639,554, forward strand.
GCTATAGGTGGATCGGTCAACAGACCGATCCAATGCCTATGTAGGTTTAGAGCTTCCCAGCCCTAAAGCCTTCCTGGTCTAGAGAACGAGCTACCGAGCCCTCTCTAACCTAGTCTGGAGAACGAGCTGCCGAGCCCTCTTCGACTTCATCCGGTCCAGAGAACGAGCTACCGAGCCCTCTCTGACCTAGTCCGGAGAACGAGCTACCGAGCCCTCTTCGACTTCGTCCGGTCCAGAGAACGAGCTACCGAGCCCTCTCTGACCTAGTCTGGAGAACGAGCTACCGAGCCCTCTCCGACTTCGTGTGGTCCAGAGAATGAGCTACCGAGCCCTCTCTGACCTAGTCCGGAGAACGAGCTACCGAGCCCTCTCTGACTTCGTGTGCCAAGTTTCCATACTTGGACTTTTCCCTTTCACCTGATCAACCTTGATCAGTACTCAATCTAAGTTTAATTAATATCTGATACAAACTTAAATCAGTGTCAACATCAAAACAACAGCCAGGTCAGACTGTATCAACAGCTACATCTTTCGCTCAACTTATTGTACTCCTAAGTGTTAGTCTCGGTGCGACCGACAAGAGGGTGACGAATTGCCTGTAGAAATAAAACAACCTCTTTCTAGTGCTTTAGACTTTGATTAGTAAGCACAATTATTTTAAAAATAAACCGAACAACTAAGATAAAGAAGAGACGAGGAATTACTTAGTTAAAACCTAGGTGGTTGTCAATCCAAGGCTTTGAAAGTGCTCTACTAGAGAAACTCCTTTGTTGAAGGCGGAGTGACCTCTTACAAATGTTGACAGCTCACAAAAAGACTAGGAAGTGATTACAAGACTTGCAATTTAGTTGTTATTTAATTCCTAGCTCTAGGGGTCTTTTTATAGCCCCTAGAAAAACCTATCCGTTGCTTGGAGGCGCCTCTAACAAGATCCAAGGCACCTTTAAGAAGATAAACTTTTATTCTCAACTTAACGGTTGTTGTTAATGGATATGTTTAGTTGAAGGTGCATTCAATGAGCTCGAAGACACCTTCGCACTGTTCATGTTAGGTGCCTCCCAAGTCATTGGAGGCGACTTCCATAAAGTAGATCAGCTTTCCAGACGAAGGTGCAAGGGCGCCTCCAAGCCTCTTAGAGGTGCCTTCCATGAAGCATATCAGCCTAAAAGTTGATCTTGTTCATGTAGGTGATGCTCCGGTTAACTGGAGTTGAGCTTACCCAAACTCAACTTCGACTTTCTCCTCGAGTTGACTTCATCCCTTGCTTCTCATCCCTCGAACGTCGTGCGCGTTCTTCTCGTCCATCGGTGTACTCTTCCACAGCACCTCGTCCCTCGAATGCATCGAGTCCGTCGACTCCCTTCCCGTGCCAGCCTTCTCTTTTACTGCATCTTTTGCTTGACTTCTTATGCTTATAAGCTCTTGTACACTTAGACACAAGACATCAAACATAAATATGATCTAACTTAATTAACTTGATTGAGCACATCAAAACTACCATGAGGTACTTATAATCTCTCACTTTTTGATATGTATCAACCTGAGCTAAAGTTAGTATTAAAACAAAATGCAATATAATAAATAAGTGAAGAAAATTTCAATGACACTAATTATTTTGCAAATAAGTATAGGAATAAATTTTCAATTATCCCACCTCCTTTAACTTATACTTATTTCTCCCCCTTTGATCACATCAAAAATAGAAAAAAAATAAAATAAATAGTTAGAAAAATTTCTAATGGTGCATAACAAGAATTACCACTATGCCAATATTTTTTAGAAATAATTTTTAAAAATAATATATTTTTACTAATTTATTTTCTATTTTGACAAAAATAATTTAAAAAAAATACTTTTTAGTTTCAAAAAATCCTAAAATTTTTTGTTGAACTTAAACTGAATAAGCTAGATCAGTAGAAAAGTCTTCATAGAAAGATATTATTTAATCTAATGGAAATAATTTATTTCAGTAGAGCAACCTAATTTTCAAAAATAAATCTTTAAAAATATATTTTTAACTCTAAAAATTTTACTAATTTTCTAGGATATGTAAAACAAATTATTTAACAGCAGAAAAAATTAAATTTTCCAAGTTTCTATTTTCATGAATTTTAAATATTAAAATTAACTTTTAAAAAAATAATTTATAAAAATTTTATTATTTATCAAAAAATTCCTCAAGGAAAACACTACTATCTTATTAGTCTAGAAATTTCGAACAAAAAATTCAAATAGAAGATTAAAAATAATTTCTAAGTCAAACAATTTCTACCCTAACAAAAAATTAGGAATTCAATATAGACAAGATTACTTGCCTATTGGATTCACTAGAAATTTTGGTGGTACATAATTTTTAGAGATTTTACTTATTTTTTCTTTATGATTTACTAGTTAATTCTACCATAATTTCTAAACCTTAATTTTTGAAAGACATTTGAACATGCATAGTCATTTTTTAGTTTCTCTATTTGTGTTTTTTGTTTTCATTTTCCATTTTAAAATTATCATACATTACTAAAGGACATGAATTTGGTAAGTTTAATTTTTGGTTAACATTTTCATTTTTCTAATTTTAGCATGTTTTTGGAAGGCTTTTTAATAAATTTAAAAGATTCTTCAGGAAGTAAGGCTGATACCTCACTTACCTCGTGGTCTGATACTTCGTCGTTATTGTTACTTTCTTCTGAAGATCCTTATCCTTCATCGATGCTCATTTCTGAGGAACTTTAGTTGTTCATCTGGTGGTCTACCATCAGGCTAATTCGGTATACTCTTCTAACTCCAATTCTGATGATGACGATTGGTCCCATATCGCCTTCTGGTTCTTGTACTTCGATCTTGTTGGTCTTTTGCCCTTATCTATCTCGTTCTTTAATTTAGGGCAATCATCCTTGATGTGCCCTTCTTATTGGCAGTTGTAGCATCAAACATTCCTTTTGCTCCAAAGGTGCTTCTTCACCTGCGACATTAAATTTATTAACTTTAAGAAATAAACTAAAATTTCTTACCATTAAAATTGCCTCATCCTCGTTGATTGATGCTTCAGAATCTAGATCGTCCTTTCTTGCCTTCAGGGCAATTGTTTGACTTGGCTTCTTCTTTAATTCTGCACATCTAAATTTATGAAGTTCTAAAGTTGAAAATAAACATTCTAATGAACTTACCTCTAGATCTTAGAAATATAGTAAGAGTCAACTATGGACATTCATTCTTGTATTATAGGGAAAGCATTCAAAGCGTACCTTAGAAAATTTCAGTTTGTTACCTTTTTTATGAGATTCGTGAGTCCAGTGATCATTTTCTTCAGTTTGACGTGCAGTTGCACTACTGACTTTCCTTCTTTCAGCAGAGGTTCATCAATTGGTTCTGGAGTAGGTCCTGTCTAGCGAGTTTTGCTTTGGATGTTCCTTCGTGTAACTCCAGGAACTTCTCCTAAAGTTCTTTTGTTGATCCATAGGCACTGATCCTACTAACTTCTTGAGGTGACAACATGCATAGCAGGTGGAATTCGGCTCATTCATTTGTCACAAAGTCATTTGCTCCTTCTTGGTCTAAAGGTACTCTTTTTTTTTTTTAACCTTTTTGATCTTTTGGAGCTACAAAATCATATTTGATTATTAATAAAACCTCAAAGTTAATTTTAAAAAATATCTCCATTCGCTTTTTCCATAGGGCGAACTCCCCCTCAAACTTCAGCGGATAGATACTTGGTTCAACCATCATCTTGTTTGCTTCAGTCGGGGTTAGTTCTTCAGAAGTTCCCTTGCTCTGATACTAATTGTTGGTCCCGGTGTGGCCGGTAAGAAGGGGGGTGAATTGCTTACAGAAATAAAACAACCTCTTTCTCATGCTTTGAACTTTTATTAGTAAGCACAATTAATTTAAAAATAATCTGAACAACTAAAATAAAGAAGAGGCGAGGAATTACTTGGTTATAACCTAAGTAGTTATTAATCCAAGGGTTTGAAAGTGCTCCACTAGAAAAACTCCTTTGTTGAAGGTGGAGTAGCTTCTTACAGACATTGACAGCTCACAAGAAAGATTAGGAAGTGATTACAAGACTTGTATTTCAATTGTTATTCAATTTTTAGCTCTGGGAGTCTTTTTATAGCCCTAGAAAAAAATCTATCTGTTGCTTGGAGGTGTCTCCAGGAGGATCCAGGGTGCCTCCAAGAGAATAATGAGGCGTTTGGTTCTCTCCTAGGAATCAGAATGAGAATGAGCATCATAGTATTGTGGAATGAGAATGAGTATGAGCTTGAGTATCATTCTTAAAAATAATATTTGGTTAGTTGAATATTTTCAATCAGAATGAACCTAAATTTCCTTTTTTACCTTTAGAGGAAAATAAGAGAAAAAATTAGATGGAAGAGAAAGTTGAATGTGAGAGAAACATATGATGAGAGAGAAAGTGTGATGAGAGAGAAAGTGTGATGGGAAAAAATGAAGAGAGGGAAAGTGTGATGAGAGAAAATGAGGAGAGAGAGCGTGATAGGAGAGATTGAGAAGAGAAAAAATATGATGAAAGAGAAAATGTGTTGAGAGAGAAAGAGTGATGAAAAAAAGGAAGAGAGAGAAAGTGTGATGAGAGAAAATGAGAGATTGAGGAGAAAAAGTTTGATGAGAAAATGTGATGAGAGAGAAAGTGTGATGGGGAAAAATGAAAAGAGGGAAAGTATGATGAGAGAAAATGAGGAGAGAGTGTGATGGAAGAGAATGAAGAGAGAAAATATAGAGAGAGAGTATAACAAGAGAGATTGAGGAGAGAGAAAGTATGATGAAAAAATGAGGAGAGAATGAAGAGAGAGAAAATAATGAGAGAGTGTGTGTGTGTGATGAGAGAGAATACAGAGAGAAAATGATAAAGAATGTGTGATGAGAGAGAATGAGAAGAGCGAGCGTGATGGAAGAGAATGAAGAGAGAGAAAGTGTGATGAGATAAAATATGGAGAGAGAGTATGGTAGGAGAGAGAAAGTATGATGAGAGAGAAAATATGATGAACTAATGAGGAGAGAATGAAGAGAGAGAAAATAATGAGAGAGATTGTGTGATGAGAGAGAATACAGAGATAAAATGGTAGAGAATGTGTGTTGAGAGAGAATGAGGAGAGAGAGAGTATGTTGAGAGAGAAAGTATGATCAGAGAGAACAAGGAGAGAGAGTGAAATGAAAGAAAAATTGAACAAATATACTAAAGGTATTTTCGTCTAAAACTTAATTCTTATTCCCATTCCATCAAAATCCAAGGGAAGAGGGGGTGGATTTCATCAATACCTAAGTTTTTGGATTTCATTCCAAAATCTTGATTTCATTCCCATCAACCAACACACAAGATTTGGGAATAAATCCATTCCCTCATTCCCAAACCTCTAAACCAAACGCTACCTAAACTTTTATCCTCAACTCAACGGTCGCTGCTAATGGATATGCTCAGTTGAAGGCGTCTTCAATAAGCTCGAAGGCGCCTTTAATGAGCTCGAAGGCGCCTTCGCACTGCTCATGCAAGGTGCCTCCCAAGCCATTAGAGGTGCCTTCCATGAAGCAGATAATCTTTCTAGACGAAGGCGCGAGGGTGCCTCTAAGCCTCTTAGAGGCTCCTTCCATGAAACTGATCAACCTCCAAGCTGATCTTGTTCACGAATGTGATGCTCCAGTTAATCGGAGTTGAACTTGTAAGCGTGAATATAGATTATTCTGGGGAGTGAAGTTACAGAGGGATTGAGAAGAAACAAGAGAGAAATAACAAAATAAGAAGTAGCTCAAGATAAGTTAAAAAAAAACCTTCTTGAGAAAATAAGAGTGGGAAATAAAGAACAAAAAAGATGTAGCCCTAACGTGGCTTAAGCGAAACCAATTGATTCAACATCAAAATAACTTGTTCTCAAACATCATCTAAGCATTGGTTTATATAGCTCTCAAAACTCTAAAAAAAAATCTAAACAAAAAAAATAACCAACTACACTTATTCCCTAAGATTTAGGATAAATTAACTATCAAGACTCGATTCCTAAGATTTAGGACAAAATTAAATATAAAAATAAACTAAACTTAATTAACATATAACTACTTAAAAAAACTCCAATTTTGGATTCTCTCTGGCATTAGCCGCCTGGAGTTGAAGAGAACTTGTCCTCGAGTTTAAGGTGGATGTATCCGACTCCAGAGCACAATGACTTAGGTGTTTTTTTTATTAAAAATATCAGAAATTTTTAAATGGCTAGGAATTCGCAACCTGTAGGCATTGTCATTAATCTTTTCTAGTATCTCGTAAGGTCCAATCTTTCGATCTTTGAGCTTGCTGTATTCACTAACAAGGAAATGGTCACGAGTTAATAGAACCCAAACCATATCACCAATGTCATAAAGAACCTGACGTCGATGCCGATCTGCCCTGATGTTATATTCGGTGTTTCTTTCTTGAATAGCTTGCTTAACCTGCTCATGAATAACTTGAAGATGCTCAGCCATCTCCTCAACCTTGGGGTTAGTTTGTGTGGGATGCGAAATAGGGACTAAATCTAATACCCCAGATGAGTTCCGTCCATAAACAACTTCGAAAGGATTCAAACCAGTGACCCTGTTCTTTGATCTATTGTATGCAAATACTTCTTGAGTTAAAACTAGATCCCATTGCTTCGGTTTGGTTCCTGTGAGACATCTCAGAAGATTTCCTAAGCTCCAATTCACTATCTCGGTCTGATCATCTATCTAAGGGTGATAGGCGCTGCTGAAGTTGAGCTTTGTCCCTAGCTTTTCTCATAAAGTTTTCCAAAATTGATTGAAAAATTTAGTATCACGATCTAAAGTAATAGTTTGAGGAATACCGTGTAAACACACAATCTCTTTGAAGAAGATGGTGGCAATCTGAACAGTATCCATGGTTTTTTGCATGCCACAAAGTGAGCCATCTTGGAGAATCAGTCCACCACAACTAGAATAGAGTCTGCATCGGTGAGGGTTCCCTTAGACTGCCGACAAACAAAGTAACGGTCCACTAAATGAGCTACGTCATTGGTTAGCTTGGTCCAATAGAAGTCGGAAGAGATGAGAGCTAATGTCTTATCTCGATCAAAGTGTCATTCGTTATGCAATTCACTGATAATGTGTTGTATATCTAAGAAAGATCCAAAGCTAACATCCTTAATGCTTATGGTAGTAAGCAGGGAAGAATGACAGCTTAGAGCATTTGCAACACAATTAAGACTCCTGGATTAATGCTTCAGTATGAATGTGAACTCTGGAAGTGCTAGAACGGGTGCTTCGGTCATCTTTTCCTTCACCAGTTGAAAACTAGTTGTAGCCGCTTCAGTCCACTTGAACCCATGCCCCTTGAGATACTCAGTGATAAGAGTAATTAAGGTGCTAAAATTCTGGATGAATCGACGATAGAAAGAGGTCAGTCCATGAAAATTTCAGATGTCGTGAATGGTTTTTGGCTGCGGTCACTCTAAAACTGCATCTATCTTTGATGAATCTACACGAACACCATGGGTAGACATTATAAATTCAAGAAACAAAACTGAGGTTGTGAAGAAAGAACACTTTCTGTTGTTGATGAACAAGTGTTCCTCCTTTAGCTTCTCAAAAATAGTGCAAAGCTTGTGTTGGGCTATAAATGAGGATGTCGTCCAAGTATACAACCACGAATCTTCCCATAAAAGGTCGTAAGACTTGATGCATGAATCTCATGAACATATTGGGTGCATTGGATAGTCCGAAAGGCATGATCATCCACTCGTACAACCCATGTTGTGTCTTGAAGGCGGTCTTCTATTTATCTCCGGGTTTGATTCGAATCTGGTGGTATCCACTCCTAAGATCAATCTTGGAGAAGATCTTTGAACTGGAAAGTTGATCCAACATGTTATCTAAGCGAGGAATCGGAAATATATACTTCACCATGATTGTGGTAATGACTTTAATATCAATATACATGCACCATGAACCGTCTTTCTTTGGCACGAGTAGGGAAGGAACTGCACAAGGGCTCATACTCTCACGAGTATAACCTTGTCTCAATAGCTCCACAACTTGTTATTGTAGTTTTTCAGCATCCTTAGGGCTAACACGGTATGTCGGTCGGTTAGGTAAGCTTGACCCCGGAACAAGGTCAATCTAGTATTGAATGTCTCTCCTAGAGGAAAGTCCTAGAGGAAGGTCTTCAGCTATCAAATTAGCAAAGTTGGATAGGAGTTGTTGCACCTCAGCTGGTAGATACAAGTCTAGGTCTATTTTATCGCTTTTGTAAGGAAGAAAAGTATAGATCATGTCTTCCTGCTTCATCTTGTTCAAAAATCTGGATATAGAAAGTAGTGTAGAGTTATTAATTACTAAATCTGAAGGGATTCCATCTCATCCAGACTCTGAATAGAGTGGCAACCACGTCAGAAGACCACGAACTCATCATCTTTCTTGTAAGTAGCCTCGATCGTCCTTCTTCTAGATTCAAAAGGAAAGTTGGTAGCTTTGTTTTCTTCTCGTAACAACTCCAAGGGGAACATAGCCATGTTGGATGGTACTGTAAGACCGTTGAATTCGATAGAGGGGGGGTGAATATCGATTCAAAAATCTCGAGTTAAAACGCAGCGGAAAAGTAAGGAAGTAAAGAGATGAACACGGTTGATTTTTACTTCGTTCGGAGCTTGTGACGACTCCTACTCGAAGGCCCGTACTCCTTGAGTACTTTCGTTGGGCAATTCACTAGCAATTCGGATAATTACAATTTACGTACAAATATTGCTAATGAAAGAAAAACAAAGCTATACCGACAACTAATGAATTAAAAGAAAACCGGAGTGAGTCGTCGGAGCTTTGTGAACGTCGTTGGAGCGCAGAGTATCAGAGTGATTGAACTCAGAGTTCTCAGAAAGCAGATGTCTTGAAGCTCCTGCCTGGGGCTTCTTTTATATGCTGCTCCGGGCGCCTGGATCCCTTCCGGGCGCCTGGAATGTGATGTAACACTCCCAACCAGCATGCTCCAAGTGTCAATGTCGTCTTGGGGATAAAACTTGCCTCCGGGCGCCCGGACCCCTCTTCTCCAGAAAGTCCTTCTCCTGCAAGAAAAGGTTAGTCCGAGGCAAAATGTACCCTGCAGCAAAGATTGTTAGCACAGTTTTATAGATAAGCAAAGTATGACTTAGATTCCGTCTTTCCGAGACCGGAATCTAGTCACGATCTCGACTTAGATATCCGAAATGGATCTAAGCCGGATCGACGCCTAATGTTCCCTTCCCGGGAACGCGTCCTCGCAGTCACTCCCCTCCAGTGACTTACCTTACTTACCTGCCAGACGTCCGGTCAGCCCTTCGACCCGTCTGGACTTCTCGCCAGCTATCCGGACCTAGCTGGACTTCTGCCAAGCGTCCGGTCACCCGTCGACCGGCTTGGACTATCCGGTCAGCCCGTCGACCTAGCTGGACTTCTCGCCAAGCGTCCGGTCAGCCCGTCGACCCGCTTGGACTTCTCGCCAGCTATTCGGTCAGCCCGTCGACCTAGCTGGACTTCGTGCCAGACATCTGGTCGGCCCGTCGACCTGTTTGGACTTCTCCTGCGCACTTTATCAAAGTGTCAGTCAACAACAGACTAACTTAACCTGATTTGTCATTCATCAAAACCTGGGTTAAATCGTTAGTGCTAACCGCACCAACAATCTCCCCCTTTTTGATGGAATGACAACCTGGTTAAGTTAGTGAAAACATATGCAAGAAAAAGCAAGCATTTAAAGGGTTTTTAAGTTAGTTTGTATTTTCAATTCTGGTTTAGCTAACTTAACCACCTAATTCTCCCCCTTTGGCATTCATCAAAAAAATAAGCAAGAGGAAACAAGCATAGTGTGGAGTTATTGTAGAAAGTTATTAATTTAAGAAACAGCTTATTTTGGAAAATATCTACGTTTGATTCAAAATTCAAAGATACTAATAAAAGTGTAATCTTTAAGCCCAAATTAAGTTTAAAGTTAATCAAGTTTAACATTTCAAAAGTGTAAAGTTTTTCAAATAAGGTTTTTCAAATTAGATTTTAAGTAGCATTTACTTTTTAAAAGGTAAATTCTAATTTTCAAACACTAAGTTGAATTTAGTTTTCAATTTTGATATTTTCAAAACAAAGCAACATTTTTAATTTTTCAAAAGCAAGTAAAATTTTAGTCAAAATAAATTTGCTAAGTTTGGAAAGTTTTAATTTTCAAGCATATGTTACAAAACTGACTAAATTTAGATGTAATAATTTTTAATTGAAAATCAATTTTAAAAATTAGGTGGGATTTTTAAACTTCCAAACTTTTAATTAATTTCTCCCCCTGAACCTGATATTTAAGATAAGGCTTTTGAAAATATTTGCTAAGAATTTTTAATATAAGATTTTCAAAGTAATTGGAGTAGAATTTTCAAAAGAAATTAAAAAAAAACGCTTTAGTTAATCCTCCTGAATTTGATACTCAAATTTACATAGCTGTCTAACCAATCAGTTACTAACTAACTATCAGAAAATAGCAGTTTTCACTTGGTTAGTCAGATTAAGTTGATTATAAGCAGTCAGTGTTTGATTTGACTGATGAGCTTAATCTGATTAATATCTGAGTTGTATTTAACGTCCAGACTTATGCCGATGCACTAATATAAGCATCTTAAGTCCAGATAGTTGACTTATGCATCTCACCCCTTTCTATGTTTTTCAAACACAAGCAAGGTAAACCTAAGGTGTTGGTGAGATGCTCAAAACTAATCCTATGGGTACATGCTTTCTAAGGATTCAAAAACTAATCTAAGGCCAAAACTGTTTTTGAAAATCTAAAAATGGAAAGTTTTGAAAACAGACAAGTTTAACCTATAATTTGATGAAACCATTTTTGAGAGTATTTTTGAAATTTCCTAGTCTATTGAGCACATCCCTAATTGTCGTCGTAAGTTGCTAAATTCACTTTCAGGGAGTGGTTTTGTAAAAATGTCAGCTAAATTTGATTTAGACTCAATGTACTTGAGTTCAATATCACCTTTAGTAACATGATCCCTGATGAAGTGGTGCCTGATTTCAATATGTTTGGTTCTTGAATGATGCACAGGATTCTTGGTTAAGTTAATTGAACTTATATTGTCAATTAATACTTTTACATTTGTGATATTTAAGTTGAAATCTTTTAGAGTATGCATCATCCATAATAACTGTGCAACACATTCGCCTATAGCTATGTATTCTGACTCAGTTGTAGATAGTGCAACACAGTGTTGCTTTCTACTAAACCAGCTGACAAGGGATGGGCCAAGTAGTTGGCATCCACCACTTGTGCTTTTGCGGTCTAATTTGCATCCGGCATAATCTGAGTCAGAATATCCTATTAATTCAAAGTTGTTGGTCCTAGGATACCAAATTCCTACATTTGTGGTTCCCTTGAGGTATCTAAAGATTCTTTTGACTTGAGTCAAATGAGATTCTTTAGCACAGGTTTGGTATCGAGCACACATACTAACTGCAAATAAAATGTCAGGTCGGCTTGCAGTTAAGTAAAGTAGACTACCTATTGCGCTCCGATAATGTTTTAAGTCTACAGATTTCCCATTAGGATCATCATCTAGGATTGTGTTTACGGCCATAGGTGTTTTTATTTCTTTAGCATTTTCCATTCCAAATTTTCTAAGTAACTCCTTAGTATATTTTTGTTGATAAATATAATTTCCCTCATTTGTTTGTTTGACTTGTAACCCTAGAAAATAAGTTAATTTTCCTACCAGACTCATTTCGAATTCGTGTTCCATTAGGTTTGTAAATTCGTTTAAAAATTCTGAGTTTGTCGAACCACAGATGATATCATCTACATAGATTTGAGCTATAAAAATATCTTCTTTTATTGATTTCACAAATAGTGTTGGGTCAACTTGACCTTGGTTGAACCCTTTAGAGATTAAGTAAGAGGTTAGTCTTTCATACCATGCCCTAGGTGCCTGTTTAAGTCCATATAATGCCTTTTTTAATTTGTAGACATAATCAGGGTGTTCTAGGCTTTCAAAACCTGGTGGCTGACCTACATAAACTTCTTCTTTTATCAATCCATTAAGAAAGGCAGACTTGACATCCATTTGGTATAGTTTGAATCCTTTATGGGCTGCATAGCTTAGTAACATTCTAATGGACTCTAGTCTAGCTACCGGGGCATAAGTTTCATCATAGTCAAGTCCTTCAACTTGACTGAACCCTTTGGCAACTAACCTAGCCTTGTTCCTAGTAATTTCTCCAGTTTCACTTAACTTGTTTCTAAATACCCATTTGGTTTCTATTATTTTCTTATCGTTAGGTGGAGGTACTAGGTCCCAAACTTCATTGCGCTCAAATTGAGCTAATTCTTCTTGCATAGCTATGACCCAGTCTGGGTCAAGTAGGGATTCAGCTACAGTTTTGGGTTCAATATTTGAGATTAACGAGATTTGACTTAGGTTTCTGAAAGATGACCTAGTTTGGACCCTAAGGTCTGGGTCACCAATTATTTGATCAGTAGGATGGTTTGGGTTGACTCTTATGGTTCTAGAAGGTTGACTTTCTTGTAGTTGTTCTTCTTCTTCATGATTTTGGGTTTGGTTTGTTCCTTCAGAATTGATATGTTCATGAACAGGGTCAACTGGTTGAGGTTGGGCTTGTTCTAGGTTTTGATTGGATTCTTTGAATTTTACATTGGTGGTTTCCTCAATTCTTAAGGTAACTTTATTATAAATTCTGTAGCCTCTGCTATTCAGAGAGTATCCTAAAAAAATTCCATTTTCTATTTTGGAAGTGAATTTGCCTAAGTGTTCTCTAGTATTTAGGATAAAGGCTGGGCAACCAAATACCTTAAAGTGTTTTATATTAGGTTGTTTGTTGTAAAATATTTCAAAAAATGTTTTATTGTGTTTTTTGTTTAGTGTTGTTCGGTTTTGTACATAGCAGGCTGTACTAACAGCTTCTGCCCAAAAATATTTAGGTAAGTTGTATTCGTTTAGCATAGTTCTAGATGCTTCAAGTAAAGTTCTATTTTTCCTTTCTACAATTCCATTTTGTTGGGGAGTTTTAGGGCAAGAGAATTCATGATGGTAGCCATTTTCAAGGCAAAATTTATCAAAATTATGATTTTTAAATTCTCCTCCATTATCACTTCTGATTCTTTTAATTTTTATGCCTTTTTCATTTTCAATTTGTTTGCAGAAAATTTGTAAAAATTTCAAAGGTTTCATCTTTATTTTTTAAGAATTTGACCCAAGTGAACCTAGAATAGTCGTCTATTATAACTAAACAGTATAGACTTCCATTTATTGATTTAACTCCATGGGAGTCAAATAGGTCTAAGTGTAAAAGTTCTAGGACTGAGTTGGTTTGGGATTCATTAATTGGTTTGTGGGTAGATTTTGTTTGTTTGCCTTGTTGACAAGCATTACATATCGTTAAATCTAAGTTAGGTAATTTTGGTAAGCCTCTAACTAGACCATTTAATTTACTTATATTTCTGAAATGTGTGTGTGACATTCTTCTATGTCATAACCAGGTTTCTTCTTTTTGTGTTAAATAACACTTGACTGAAGAAGTGGTTAAGTTAATGGCATAAATATTGTCTTTTCTAAAGCCTTTTAGGCTTATAGTTGGATTATCTAGATGTTTGATCAAACATTCTGTGGATAGAAATTTTACCTTATACCTAGTGTCACATAATTGACTTATGCTCAGAAGATTGTATTTAAAATTTTCAACAAGTAGAACATTTGTAATTATGAAATCTATTTTTAATTCAATATTACCTATACCAATTACCTTGAGTTTACCGTTGTTTCCAAAGGCAACTGTTCCTAGGCTTTTGTAGGTTAATTGAGTGAACTTGGTGTGATCTCCAGTCATATGTTTGGAGCAACCACTGTCCAAAATCCACTTGGTTTCCTACAACAAGTAGGATTTTTATGTTAGTCTTAGTTTATCAATTTTTAATCAATCATTATAAAAAAAAATCTTAATTTTGAAATTAATTTAAGTTTAAAATTTTGAAGTTAATTTTGAAGTTAAAATTAAAATTTTGAAATTAAATTTTAAAAAATTTTAAATTAATTTTTAAGTTAAAATTAAAATTTTGAAATTAATTTTTAAATTAAAATTAAAATTTTGAAATTATTTTTTAAGTTAAAATTTTTGAAATTAATTTTTAAGTTAAAATTAAAATTTTGAAATTAATTTTTAAGTTAAAATTAAAATTTTGAAATTAAATTTAAAAAATTTTTAAATTAACTTTTAAGTTAAAATTAAAATTTTGAAATTAATTTTTAAATTAAAATTAAAATTTTGAAATTATTTTTTAAGTTAAAATTTAAAATTAATTTTTAAGTTAAAATTAAAATTAATTTTTAAGTTAAAATTAAAATTTTGAAATTAATTTTTAAAGCCTTATTCATCTCACCCGAACTATATTATCAATCAAGGAATCCTATGATTTTGTGAGATGAAATTGGTTTGATTACAGACTTTTGGTTTAACTTGTGTTAGATTCAGACTTAGCTTTGGTTTCCACAAATAGGCATTCTTCGGATAAACTTCTAAGCTTGGTGAGTCACAAGGACATCATTAGGAGTAACCAACCTTTCGAGGTTTTCCGAATAGTCCTATCCACGGAACTTAGTACTAAATCTTGGTCTAACTGGTTAGGATTCATTTAAGGGTAGCTTCGGTCAGTTCCACTTGGCCAAATGCACCAGATCGAAACCATATCTTTCTAGACATGCGATGCCCAAGTTTCCCTAACGTACTATCATCCAAAAATTTCACCAATACCATGATTCAAGTTAAACTTGGTCTCTAATTCTAATTGCCCTGCCGGGTTTGTTAGTTTTGGGTTACCCTGTCGGGTAAGTTAGTTTTGGAGGTGCCAGCTATTCTGGAGCCTCCCCCTGAATTATTGGCCATTAATTTAAGTTTTAATTTTAGGCTTGTATCGATTCTTTTTATAGTTATAATCAACTTGGTGATAATCTAAATTTTGTTGAGTTTTGAATTTTGATTTTAATTTAGATTTATATTTTAGTTTTTGATCTGATTTATTCAAGTTTATATAATGTATTTTATCTTTAGGTATATAGAATTGATTAAGTCCTACTTGCGTGGTTAAGCACGCTTTCGGAACCCAAGCTTGTTTAGTTGCTTTGTGTTGGGTTAATAATGATTTAAAGGTTTTGTTTGAGTTTGACTTATATCCAAGTCCGGTTTTATTATAGCATGCCTTTTGGTTATTTAGAATTAAATCTAAATTTTTAGATCTTGTTGTGAATTTTTCCAACAATTCTTTTAACTTATTAATTTCATTTTTTAATGATAAATTCTCCTCCTCAAGTGTTCGATCTTGAGTTGGATTCGAATTTTTTAATTGTTCCTTGAGGTTTTGATTTTCCTCAAGAAGCGATTTATTTTTATTTTCCAATTTAACTAATTTTTTATTCAAACACGAGATAATTCTAAAGAATTTACGATTTAAGTTTAGGTATACCTCTTTGGAACCTTCGGAAACGAGTACGGACTCGTGGCTCGATTCGGGTTCGGACCCGTCTTCCGATTCCTCTGATTCGTCTTCCATTTCAGAGCCATCAGCGCGAGGTGACTTTGGTGCTTTTGCCTTTCTCCTTCCGATTCGTCTGAGGAGGAATCGTCCCATGTTGCTTTGAGGGCTTTCTTCTTTGTTGACTTTGGTTTGTCAAGTTTCAATCTTGGGCATTCGTTCTTGTAGTGCCCCTTTTTGTTACATCCGAAACATGTGACATTTCTTGAGTCGGCTGGCGAACTGATCTTCTGAAGATCCTGTTTGCTGAAGCTTTTCTTTTTCCTGGTGAACATTTTCCTTACCAGGTTCACCAGGTGTTCTTCGTCTTCAGAGTCTTGATCGGAATCTTCTTCGGATTCGGGCTTGTTCTTCTTTTCTTTAGAGGAACCTGCAATTAAAGCTACACCTTTCTCGACCCCGGCGTTAGTTTGCTCATGAAGTTCTAATTCACAAAAGAGTTCGTCCAATTTTAATTTAGATAAATTTTTTGAAATTTTGTAGGCATCTACGATTGATGCCCACAAATTGTTTCGCGGAAAAGCATTTAACGCGTACCTGATTAAGTCTCGGTTCTCCATTTGGTGGCCTATCGTGTGGAGACCGTTGAGGATATCTTTGACCCTCGCGTGGAGGTGACTTGCCGTTTCTCCTTCCTGCATTTTTATATTAAAAATTCTATTTATCGCATCGCTTGTTCCTTCGTGCAGCTCGATCAGTTTATCCCAAAGCTCCTTAGCGTTTTGATGCGGTCCGACCCGGTTCAGTTCTTCTCGTGTTAGTCCGCAGTGTAGTGTATTGATGGCTTTGTTTTCAATTGATGCCTTTTTCTTCACATCATTTGTCCAGTCTTCAGGGTCTAGTATGTTCCCGGAGTTGTCTACTGGAATTTTGTAAGCCCTTGTGACGCTCATCCATTGGTCGTAGTCTGTCTTCATGTAGACCTCCATTCTCCTCTTCCAGTACGAAAAGTCATCCCCGTTGAATAGAGGAGGGCGTCTGTGCTGAAGCCTTCTTGTTGAGACATTATAACCTACACACACGAAATTAACTGGAAAAATATCCCAAGACTTCGTCTTGGATTAGCAGTGCGGGAGAAACAGAAACTCTAAGTTGGTGTTGCACCAATTAAATGCAAAAAAGTCTTCCAAAAAGATAATAATATCCGTTTTTTTTAAAAAAAAATAAAATTTACCCCCTATCTGTTTGGTGGTTGCACCAAATCAGAGCGGAACCTCACTCTGATACCACTTGTAAGACCGTTGAATTCGATAGAGGGGGGGTGAATATCGATTCGAAAATCTCGAGTTAAAACGCAGCGGAAAAGTAAGGAAGTAAAGAGATGAACACGGTTGATTTTTACTTCGTTCAGAGCCTGTAACGACTCCTACTCGAAGGCCCGTACTCCTTGAGTACTTTCGTTGGGCAATTCACTAGCAATTCGGATAATTACAATTTACGTACAAATATTGCTAATGAAAGAAAAACAAAGCTATACCGACAACTAATGAATTAAAAGAAAACCGGAGTGAGTCGTCGGAGCTTTGTGAACGTCGTTGGAGCGCAGAGTAGCAGAGTGATTGAACTCAGAATTCTCAGAAAGCAGATGTCTTGAAGCTCCTGCCTGGGGCTTCTTTTATATGCTGCTCCGGGGGCCTGGATCCCTTCCGGGCGCCTGGAATGTGACGTAACACTCCCAACCAGTATGCTCCAAGTGTCAACGTCGTCCTGGGGATAAAACTTGCCTCCGGGCGCCCGGACCCCTCTTCTCCAGAAAGTCCTTCTCCTGCAAGAAAAGGTTAGTCCGAGGCAAAATGTACCCTGCAGCAAAGATTGTTAGCACAGTTTTATAGATAAGCAAAGTATGACTTAGATTCCGTCTTTCCGAGACCGGAATCTAGTCACGATCTCGACTTAGATATCCGAAATGGATCTAAGCCTGATCGACGCCTAATGTTCCTTTCCCGGGAACGCGTCCTCGCAGTCACTCCCCTCCAGTGACTTACCTTACTTACCTGCCAGACGCGTCTGGACTTCTCGCCAGCTATCCGGTCAGCCCGTCGACCTAGCTGGACTTCTCGCCAAGCGTCCGGTCAGCCCGTCGACCCGCTTGGACTTCTCGCCAGCTATCCGGTCAGCCCGTCGACCTAGCTGGACTTCTCGCCAAGCGTCCGGTCAGCCCGTCGACCCGCTTGGACTTCTCGCCAGCTATCCGGTCAGCCCGTCGACCTAGCTGGACTTCGTGCCAGACATCTGGTCGGCCCGTCGACCTGTCTGGACTTCTCTTGCGCACTTTATCAAAGTGTCAGTCAACAATAGACTAACTTAACCTGATTTGTCATTCATCAAAACTTGGGTTAAATCGTTAGTGCTAACCGCACCAACAGGTACAATATGATTGTGTCATTGGATGCTCTTGCATCAGATGCCTAGGTTGAAAAGAACTCATCGTTGTATCAGAGCTCATTAAGATCCAATGGAGGGTCAACATGGATGTGGTCATGATCGTGAAAGGTAGGTTCCGGCTGAGGAAGCCTCAGGTTGTGGTCGTAACACCCAAGATGAGATTCAGTATCTACAGAGATAAGTCACAAAGTTATCTCAATGTTTAGTGATACGAGAATGTAAATATCGTAAGTTCCTGTATTCGCCTTTTGAAAAATCTCTAATTTCCAATCGAGAAGAGATGTCCAAGCACAAGTTTGGTTTCGAGAAATACAGGTTCAACCACCCCACCACCTACAACTTCAAGAGAACACCAACTCCCTAGTGCCTCTACGCCCCCTTCCTCTCATGGTGGCGGAGACAACCATGAGGATACGGACCTCGACAACATCGAGTACGACCAGTCCTACTCTCTCGATCATCCAATTGCAGGAGGCATCGAAGACGACGACAAGATCGAATTATTCGGTGATCCAATTTATGACGAAGATGAGATCGAAGCGCTAGGCGAACCGATATTTGATGATGAAGTTGACGAGGTACTCTATGGTGATGACCATGAGATTTTGGTCTTATTTGAGGATGCAGTTTGTGTCGTATCGGAAGACAATGCGAAGAAAAGGGAGACTATGGATGTTGAAGACATTATTTTAAACTCGAGGATGAGTTCTTTTCAACTTGGGGTGTCTGATGCAGGAGCATCCAGTGACACAATCATCTCGTACCATCCAACATGACTATGTTCCCCTTGGAGTTGTTACAAGAAGAAAACAAAGCTTCTAACTTTCCTTTTGAATCTAAAAGAAGGACGATCGAGACTACTTACAAGGAAGATGATGAGTTCGTGATCTTCTGATGTGGTTGCACTCTATTCAGAGTCTGGATGAGATGGAATCCCTTCAGATTCAGTAATTAATAACTCTACACTACTTTCTATGTCTAGATTTTTGAACAAGATGAAGCAGGAAGACATGGTCTATACTTTTCTTCCTTACAAAAGCGATAAAATAAACCTAGACTTGGATCTACCAGATGAGGTGCAACAACTCCTATCCGACTTTGCTAATTTGATGGTTGAAGACCTTCCTCTAGGAGAGACATTCAATACTAGATTGACCTTATTCCGGGGTCAAGCTTACCTAACCGGTCGACATACCATGTTAGTCCTAAGGATGCTGAAAAACTACAATGGCAAGTTGTGGAGCTATTGAGACAAGGTTATACTCGTGAGAGTATGAGCCCTTGTGCAGTCCCTTCCCTACTCGTGCCAAAGAAATATGGTTCGTGGCGCATGTGTATTGATAGTAGAGCCATTACCACATTCATGCTGAAGCATCAATCCAAGAGTCTTAATTGTGTTGCAGATGCTCTAAGCTATCATTCTTCCCTACTTACTACCATGAGCATTAAGGTTGTCAGCTTTGGATCTTTCGTAGATATACAATACATTATCAGTGAATTGCATAACGAAGGACACTTTGACCGAGATAAGACATTAGCCCTCATTTCTTCCGACTTCTATTGGACCAAGCTAACTAGTGACGTAGCTCATTTCGTAGACCGTTGCTTTGTTTGTCAGCAATCTAAGGGAACCCTCACCAATGCAGACTCTATTCTAGTTGTGGTGGATCAATTATCTAAGATGGCTCACTTTGTGGCATGCAAAAAAATCATAGATGCTGTTCGGATTGCCACCCTCTTCTTCAAAGAGATTGTGTGTTTACACGGTATTCCTCAAACTATTACTTCAGATTGTGATACTAAATTTGTCAGTCAATTTTGGAAAACTTTATGGGAAAAGCTAGGGACAAAGCTCAACTTCAGCAGCGCCTATCACCCTCAGATAGATGATCAGTCTGAGGTAGTGAATCAGAGCTTAGGAAATCTTCTGAGATGTCTCACAGGAACCAAACGGAAGCAATGAGATCTAGTTTTACCTCAAGCAGAATTCGCATACAATAGATCAAAGAACATGACCACTGGTTGGAGTCATTTCGAAGTTGTTTATGGATGAAACCCATCTGGGGTACTGGATTTAGTCCCTATTTCGCATCCCGAACAAACTAACCCCAAGGCTGAGGAGATGGCCGAGCATCTTCGAGTTATTCATGAGCAGGTTAAGCAAGCTATTCAAGAAAGCAACACCGAATACAAAATCAGGGCAGATCGACATCGACGTCAGGTTTTTTTGACATTGGTGATATAGTTTGGGCTGTATTAACTTGTGATCGTTTTCTTGTTGTCGTGATTGTTTTGATGTGATCAACCAAATCAAGTTAGGTCATGTTGGTATTTAACCCCTGTGTTTAAGTGTGTAGGAACTTAGGAGTACAGGAAGTCGAGCGAAAGACACAGCTAGCGAGAGGGACGACACGGGAGAGAGCCGACGGACTAAGTGCATTCAAGGTACGAGGTGCTATGGAAGAGTACGCGAGCAGACGAGAAGGAGGCGTGCGGCGTTTCTGAGGGACAAGAAGCCGGAGTGGAAGATTACTCGAGAAGGCCGGAAGTTGGGTTCGGGTGAACCCTATTCCGAATAGCCGAGATCACTCAAGTGAAAGGAGTTGGACCAAAAGACCCAGACCCAAGCAAGCGGAGCTGGAGCTAGAACGGAAGACTCAGACCCAAGCGAGCGGAGCCGGAGCACGAACCCAGACCAAACAATTAACATTATGTTAATTTAGGTCTGGGCGCCTGGACTGAGTCCAGGCGCCCGGACTGAGTCCAGGCTCCCGGACTTAGTCCAAGCGCTCAGACTATGAATTTTATCCAGATCACATTTGACACGATATGTTGCAATGGAGATAAGGTTTTATCCCCCTAGAGGCACCTGGAACCCTTCCAGGCGCCTCGACCAGGGCTATAAATACAACCTTGGTCCAAATGATTCAGAACAACACTTGTAAATGCTTCTAGTTTATTCTACTATTTGTTTGTAAGCCATCAACGCTATAAGAGACTTCTCCACCTGAAGGAGACTATTTACTGAGCTTTCCAAGTAATCCATTCGTGCCTCTACTCTTACTTTACTTCTTAAACTTACTTTATGCAAGTGTTAGTTTAATAAAGCTATAAAGTTCGAGGAAGGTTTGTTTTTCTTTACAGAGCTATTGACTCCCCTTTAGCAGGCCACCAAGGGTCCTACAAGTGGTATCAGAGCGGGTTCGCTTCAGGACGACTAACCGTCGAACGAAGCACACGAGATGACCGGACCGAGCATTAATCCACCGAAGTTCGAGGGAGAATTTGCGAGCTGGAAGAAAAAGATGGAGGTATTTTTAAAAACAAATTTTGAATTATTAATCATTATAAAATATGGTTTTGTAGCCCTGAAAGTCAAAGAAGAATATTAGTGGACGAAGAAGGAGCAAGCTGACTTCGTGGCAAACAGCAAAGCAGAGTTTCATCTGCTTAGCGTTTTACCACCTCAAGAAGTCAACCGTATCAGAGCCTACGAGTTAGCCAAGGAGCTCTGGGAGAAATTTCTGGAACTATATGAAGGGACCTTGGAGGGAAAACTAGCGAGACGGGTCCTACTTTGGAACCAGATCAGTAACCTCCTATTAGAAGAAGAAACCATTGCACACCTCCACTCAAGAATCAAGGAGCTCATCACCAGACTCACGAATCTCCGAGAAAAGGTAACCAATCGAGATTTACTAAGGTACACACTTAACGCATTTCCTAGGACTCTGGAATGGTCAAACTTAGTAGATGTGTATTTCATCTCTAAGGATTTAGAGGTAAGCACTTTAGAAGAACTTTTTTCAACTTTTGAAATTCATGAGTCAAAATGTGCATGTCTAAGAAAGGAATGAAGGCAAAACATTACCTTAAAAGCCAAGATGGGCGAACCAAATTCCGAGACATCACTTGACGATGACGAAACAATGTTAATGGTAAGGAGATTTAAAAAATTATTTAAATCTAATAAATTTAATCAAGTGCAGGGTAGAAGAGAGAAAAGAAAGGTAAAGTGCAACCACTGCAATGAAGAAGGATACGTGAAAGATAACTGCCCAAAATTAAAGAATAAGAACATAAGCAAGGACAAGGAAAAGAACAAGAAGTCAGCTCAAACCGACAAGCATAAAACTCTCAAAGTGACTTGGGACGAAACGTCATTCGAATCAGAGATAGAAGCCCTCGCCAGACTTACGCTAGTGGCAAGTCACAAAGAAGATGAAGACGAAGCAAGCTCGTCTGAAATGAGCATCAAGAACATCGATGAAGGGGGAGTGACATCAGAAGAAAGCAGCACTTCAGGGGGAGCTTCAGATTGCGGGATCGACGAGGTAATTTAGGTACAGTCTCTTTCTCCTGACAAGTCATTTCAGTTTATAAAACTATTATAGAAAAATTGTTGTAAGTTAGAAAAAGAAAATAAGGAATTAAAAACAACCTTAGCTGGTTTATGTCTATTAGAAGATTTCGACAAAGTTAAAACTGAAAATTGAGAATGCAAATTTAAAGGATCAAATAGAAAACTTAAAAATTTTTGCATGTTTAAATTTGTTTGCTTCAACTTTAAGGAACTATAAAGGATTAAATTAGTAATTTAGATATTAGAAGGGGAAAATTAGAAAATTATCTAGAAAATATATTTTCTGGAAATTTTTAATTAATCTAGTATGAAGGAACCTATATTGGGTTCCAAAATCATATTTAGATTGACTATTTTTTTTAGACTTATGACTTTCAGAAAGAAAGTTAAATATTTAATTTCTTTAAAATACTTTGTCTAGAAAGTGGTTATTGCTCCAATATCAAGAAGGCCTAGTTCCTCGCCACAGCTTGGAAGTCAATTATTGAAATAAATATTTAATTGACTACCTGTTAAGCAATTAGTTGTTATAAAAATGATTTCAATTGTTTTGTCAAAAATTTTGTTAGAAATTATTTAAAAGTTAACTTCTCTGAGAACTTTATCACTTACTGTAAGAAAATTTTCAAATGTTAAAATTTTCTGAATGTTAAATTTTTTTTTTAAATGATAAACTTTATATGATTTTTTTTTGCCTTAAATATGTTAAATTTTTTTAACGCTTAAACTTTAATATTTTTTTCCCTTAAGACTTTTTATTGTTGTTAAGTAGAATTTTTTTAATATACTCCATTTTTAATGTGATCAAAAGGGGAAGTAGTAAAGATTAAGTCTAGGGAGAGGGTAGTACAATTTATAATTTTTAAATTTTTGTACTGGCAAAAATTTTATAACTGTTATTTTTATGATTTACCCTAACTTAACTTGGGTTTGCTCACATCAAAAAAGGGGAGATTGTAAGTACCCCGTGGTAATTTTGATGTGATCAACCAAGTTAAGTTAGGTTCTGTTGATATTTAACATCTGTGTCTAAGTGTGTAGGAACTTGGGAGCACAGGAAGTCGAGTGAAAGATGCAGCTAGCGAGAAGGACGGCATGAGAGAGAGTCGATGAGCTCGGTGTGTCTGAGGTACGAGGTGTTACGGAAGAGTACGTAGGCGGACGAGAAAGAGGCACGCGACATTTTCGAGGGACGAAAAGCCGGAGTAGAAGATTGCTCGAGAAGGCCGGAAGTTGGGCTCGGGTGAGCCCTATTCCGGATAGCCGAGATCACCCAAGCGGAAAGAGCCGAAGTGGAAGACCCAGACCCAAGCAAGCAAAGCCGGAGAGGAAGACCTGGACCCAAGCGAGTGGAGTCGAAGCAAGAACTTGGACTTGGTCCGGACCTGGTCTGGGCGCCCAGACCATGAATTTTATCCAGATCGCGTTTGACAAGTTTTGTTGAGACGTGGATAAAGTTTTATCCCCTGGAGGCACCTGAAACCCTTCCAGGCTCCCCGACCAGGACTATAAATACAACCCTAGTCCAAATGGTTCAAAACAATACTTGTAAATGCTTCTAGTTTGTTTTAGTATTTGTTTGTAAGCCATCAACGCTGTAAGAGGCTTCTCCGCCCGAAGGAGACTATTTACTAGGCTTTCAACTTCCTTGGATTAACAACCTCCCCGGTTGTAACCAAGTAATACCTTCGTGCCTCTACTCTTAGTTTACTTCTTAAACTTATTTTATGCAAGTGTCAGTTTAATAAAGCTATAAAGTTCGAAGAAAGTTCATTTTTCTTTGCAGGGTTATTCACCCCCTTTAGCTAGTCGCCAAGGGTCCTACAAAGCTCACCCAAACCCAACTCTGACCTTCTCCTCAAGCAAACTTCTTCCCCAGCTTCTCGTTCCTCGAATGTCATGCACCTCCTTCTTATCCACCGATGTACTTTTTCGCAGCATCTCATCCCTCAGATGTACTAAGCTCGTCAACTCCCTTCCCGTGTCATCTTTCTCGTCTGCTGCATCTTCTACTAAATTTTTTGTGCTCCTAAGCTTCTACACACTTAGATACAAGGTATCAAATACAAACAAGACCTAACTTAACTTGGTTGACCACATCAAAATTATCATGGGGTATGTACTATGTCCCTGCATACTTAGACACAAGACATCAAAATCACAAAGCCTAACTTAATCCAGTTGACCACATTAAAACTCACCCGGGGTACTTACAATTATGCTCAACCAAGTCGGCTTGAAATGATGATATAGTTGACTATCACATAGCTTACAATTTTTCTGGAGGTATTCTTAAGCGGAGTCCTGAAATATTTTGTGACGGAGGATCTCCTTCATCATCCGACTAATTGATTGCTACATCCCTTATTCTCAATAATCATGTTGTGCAAAATAATTTTTTTTTTATTTTAGTTGGCACTAGGTATTCATTTTACGCTGACTAATTTTGGGGGGTGATCAGCCCGACCCCTAAATAATTTTTGAATAGCCACAGTGTAAATCGGGAAGCGCTTATAGCAAGCGACCTATCAGCTTGCTAGGGCGATGTTGTGCAAAATAATGCATGCATACATGATATTTTTCAAGTCATTTTTGTACTAAAATCATCCTAAACTTTTGATCATTATTGATCGAAATTGAAGCACCCTAAATGTTTGCTTGATATCCTTTCTCGTAGTCTCCTATTGTTCTTTAAACATTTTTCTCTTCGATTATAGAAGCACTAAAAGCTTTTGATGAAAATAGCCCATTCTAAATATATCTCATCAGTTAGATAGTATACTTTTGTATATTGTGTATTGTTTAATTGTAAAATTAACCTTTCCTATATTTCCTTAAAGATATTATTGAATAAAGGTAATTCGTAAGCACGTTGATATCATTACGTAATCCCCCAAAAAAGGTATGTCAGATATGCAAGTTCATAGATGCAACTGCTTCAAACAAAATTGTCAAGACGCCATGATCTTCCTGAGTAAATTGGTCTTTCCAAGCGATGAAGTAATTTTTCTATTCAATGCATTTAATCAAGACTTACCCAACATGTAAAGATGTGTCTGCTAATGCATTTCAAGTAAATATTGGATGTCAATAGTGCTTGATCTTCTTAAATATTAGATTCCAATTATTTGAATTACACATCGACATAAGTTGAATAAGTATTCAATTGCAATTGTTTTAATAACTCGTATGTACTCATCGTAATGGTCGACACGACTTTGTACGTCAATTGATGGATAACCGTCGTGCATTTCTGAAGTGGCAATAAACCTTTATTTCTCGTGGTATTGACGCTCCATTGAAAATATTTAGAATGATTTTTCAAGACATTGACTATGTAAAGAAATAACTTTTTTGTATCTGGAATCGACGTCGGAATATATCATCAGGATATATTAACTCATTAGAGAAATAATTATTGAAAAGATGGGCGGTCTAGTTTCACAATCTTGATTCAAATATCTTTTTCTTGATGTTTAATTAGAAGAATTTTAAAATCTTTGATGAACCATTAGTAGCCGAAATATTATTTATTCATCTATATCCTCTCTATTTTCCGTTAATTCATCTCTTCGGAATTTACAAATCATAGATTTGTTATATCGATATAGATTTTTAGACATTCTAACAACTACTTTGAATAAATGAATTATTGAAGATATATTTATAGGTATTTTTGAAAATAAAAAATAGCCGAACGAGGAGTTGTTTTTCTATTTAATTGATTTTAAATTTTATTTAAAAAAGCAAAAACTACCATTGTTGATGACTCTGTCATGAAAATATATTAAAACAATGTTCAATTTTATTTTTCATTTAAATATATTTTTATTTTAAACTATTAGAACAACTTTTGATTAAATTTACTTCAAAATTATTGCACATAAAATACCTTATATTAAAAATACTTTTTTTAAAAAAAAATTGATTAAAATTATTTCAATACTAATATAACAATTTTGATTAAACTATTATATCTTATAGTAGTTTAAAATAAAATCTTTTTGAGAAAAAAGGGCATCTTTTAAATTTTTAATAATTCATATATTTTGATTAAATGGTGATAAAAAGGTGAATAAGTTCGTCTTACGCCCTATCAATTTGTCCTACAATCAACTTGGATAAAGAAAATAATGAACAATTACTAATCTTTGGAATAATAAATATTTTAATTAAAACTAAACTGAAAGGTAGACGATTTTCTCGTGGTTCACCTCGAGTAAATTAGAAGTACAAATTTTGCATATTTAAAGATCAACCCTTAAAATATTAGTGATTCATATTTGGATGCTCTCATTCAATCCTGGGTAACCACATAATTCAAACAATCCGGTTCACGGATCGGGCCGGGCCGGGCTCAGGAAGAAGAATTCTCTAGCCGCGTTGCCGACGGCGAAGCTGCACCGGGGAGACCACAGTCGCTCCTCCGCCTCCTCCCGCTCCAACTCCCGCAGCACCTCCCGAAACAGCTCGACGCAACTCCGTCTCCGCCTCAGCCAGCAGCCCTCTGAACAGCGGGTGGTTCAGCCACTCGGCGCGCACCGCAAACCGCTCCTTCGCCGCGCCAACGCGCACCGCCAACCACCCCTCAGGCGGCACCGCCAACCACCCCTCAGGCGGCACCGCCGCCCCCCGCCTCCGGCTCTTGCTCCGCCACCGCTCCAGCGTCTTCCGCACCAACCCCTTCGCCTTGCTCTCCACCTTCCCCATCATCAGACGCATCGATCAGAACAGAGAGGTGAATCTCCACTGCTGCACGCCGTCAACCTCTGTCGTAGACTCGGTAACAGACGCCCTTTGCTCCTGGAATCTCTGAGCTACTCATGATCCACAACCACAAGAGGATCGCTCATTAGCACCTCTAGAAGATCAAGAAGATGAATTACAGCAAGAGATTAATAGGAGGAGGAGGAGGAGGAGGAGGAGGATCATTCATGGTTCAGAAGAGCTCTCTCTGTGTGCAGATATAAAGAGAGGAAAGAGGAGAAGAGAACTCCCCCAAGAGGATGAAGATTAAGGTTAATAATGTCTCTGCGTATTTCTTCTCATTAATTGATCGCCTTGTTATTTCAACTCTCTTTCTGTTTCCTCTGAACAAGCTTTTTAGTTGCGCATTTATTCATGGCTTCAATGTATTTTTGTCCGGTTGAAGATAAGTCGCAAACCTTGTCGTTTGACTTGGTTTGTTATAATTAATATTAATTAATAAAAAATAATTCGGTATCCTGCCAATAATGTGCTGTCAATGTGGATCCAATAAGTATTCAGATCACATTATTATTATTATTATTACAAAAGTTAAAAGGCCTTTTTTTTAAAATCATTTTTATTTTGATTTTGAATTAAAAAAGTGTTTCATTCTCAAGTACCATTATTACCCCATTACTTCCCACGGTAACGACTTATTTTTATGATTATCTTTCCTATGTTTTTCCATCTAAATCAATATATTACAGAACTACGAACCCATGTCTATTGTTACCTAGTTCAATATTTGACGAATCTATAGTTACTATAATTAAATTGTCATATAGTTACATCAGTTATGATTCAGCCCGGCTGAAGGCATAGGAGGCCTCTGCCTAGGGCCTCAATATAATTGGGGCCATTAATATTATATTTTTTAAAAATATATTTAATAATTGAAATTTAATTTAATTAGAACGGGATGTTTCATTTCAAGAATGCCGCTTCGGTGCTTCGATTTCCGTGCAGATGTGCACAGTAATATATACTGTACTGTCGTCGCTTCGATTTTCTACTGTGCACATTATACAACCATCTTTGAAGACTGCCGCTTTGATTTCCATGCACAGTAATACACTGTACAACCACCTATTCCAACGAAAAACAAAACTTCAATTAATTATATAAAATAATTCTCCTAGAATTCTATATAAAACCACTACAAAATTTAATTTACTCATGTTTTCGTTCTCTAAGTCTCATACTCTCATTCTGCTCATATTTTCATCCTCTGTAATATGTTATTTTTATCCCTCATCATCTCGACGGTGATTCTTTAATACTGAATACGACAAAACGCCCTTCGCATTCCTTAATCGTCAGGTAATATTTTTTTAAATTTTTTCTTCATTCTTGAAATGTTATTTATTGTTCTGTATAAATAATAAATTATTGATGAAATTGATCCAAATATGAAATATGGTTAGAAAAATAGATTATTAGCAGTTGTATGAAATTTTTTTTTCTCATTTTTCCTCTCTCACAAAAAAATTACTACCATCGCAAACTTGATTTATGCACTTATCTCATTTATTATATATTTGTTAAATATAGTTTATTATAAAATATAAACTGCTTAAATTAACCGATTTAAATCAAATTTAATATTTTATATTTTTTATTATATTTGTGCAGGTAATACTAATCAGTTTGAAATATCATCAAATTAAAACTACGTAGAGACTTATATTTTCTTTTCTAATATTATTTTAATATAAATATGTCTATGAAAAAATATGATTCTGGATATATGAAACGTATGAAAAAAAGAAAAATAAAAGAATTTATTCAATCTCAAAAAGGCGCACTCGATAGATTTATTATTAATAATCAAAATCAAAACTCAGAAAATAATATAATTGAAAATTTAAATGAAAAATTAATTAAATTTTCACCAGAAGATAATACTTTAGGACAAAAAGAAATCTATCAAAAACTTTCTAATTATCACAAAACAAATTCATCAAATATTAATATTAATGAAGAAAATAATTATAATTTAGAAGAAGAAAAAGACGACTTAATAAATCATGAAAATAATTTTTTTAATAATAGTGATGAAACCATTATTCAAAATATATATGATCCAGCACAATGGAAAAATATAAATACAAATTTAATAGATTTATTAGTTGAAAAGGGTCCAATTAGAGAAATCAATATTTCTTTTCCAAATGATGAAAATTTTAGACATTTTTCTATGATTCATTACATTCGAAAATTACCAAATGGAGAAAAATATGATAGAAAATGGTTAATATATTCAAAAGAAATAGATAAAATATTTTGTTTTTTGTTGTAAATTATTTAGTCAAAAATCAATTACAAATCAATTAGCAAACGAAGGGTGTCTGTGATTGGAAAAATCTTAGTGCCAAGCTTAAAAGTCATGAAACAAGCAGTGAACATATTATAAATATGAATATTTGGTTTGATATTGAAATGAGATTGCTTAAAAATAAAACCATTGATCAAAATTTACAAGAAAAAATAAATAAGGAAAAAGAACATTGGAAGAATGTAATGTATTAATAAGAATTATAGCTATAGTTAAAAATCTTGCAAAAAATAATTTGGCATTCTGTGGCACAAATGAGAAAATTTATCAAGATAACAATGGAAATTTTTTAGGTTTAATTGAAATGATAGCAGAATTTGATCCTATAATACAAGAACACCTTAAACGTATTCAAAATGGTAAAATTCATAATCATTATCTTGGTCATAATATACAAAATGAGTAAATAATATTATAATTAAAAAAAATAAAAGAAGCAAAATACTTTTCAGTTATACTTGATTGTACTCCTGATGCAAGTCATCAAGAACAAATGACTCTTATATTAAGATGTGTAGATATTTCAACAAGTCCAATCAAAATAGAAGAATATTTTATAAAATTTTTAAAAGTAGATGATACATCAGGAAAAGGTCTTTTTAATACGCTAATTAATATAATAAAGAAAATTGAACTGGATGTAAATGACATAAGAGGACAAGGATATGATAACGGAGCTAATATGAAAGGTAAGCAACAAGGTGTACAAAAGAGATTGTTAGATATAAATTCTAGGGCTTTTTATACATTATGTGGTTGTCATAGTCTTAATTTAGTACTATGTAATATGACTAATTCTTGTCCTAGTGCTATAACATTTTTTTTGTGTGATACAACATATTTACTCATTATTTTCTTCTTCTACAAAAATATGGAAAATTTTACAAGACCATGTTTCTAATTTAACTCTTAAACCATTATCACAAACACGTTGGGAAAGTCATCTTGAAAGCGTTAAAGCAATAAAATATCAAGCTCCACAGATAAAAGAAGCTTTATATAAACTTGCAGAAACTAGTGATGATCCTAAAACAAAAAGTGAACAAATTCTTTAGCAACATATGAGTTTGAAAATTTTGAATTTTTATTAGGTATGATTATTTGGTATGATATATTATTTGCAGTTAACACTGTTAGTAATTTTTTACAATATAAAGATATGAACATTGGATCAGTTAAAAGGTCTTGTTTCTTTTTTTAATGATTATAGAGAAAATGGATTTATATCTGCTGTGATTTCTGCTAAAGAGATTGCAAATGAAATGAATATAGAACCAAATTTCGTGAAAAACGTGTAATTAGAAGAAATAAATGATTTGATGAGAATAAAATTAATGAAGTAAAGCTTTCACCTAAAGAATCTTTTAAAATTAATTACTTTAATTATATTATTGACCATGCCATTCTTCACTTCAAAGTAGATTAGAACAATTTAAAGTATATGAAGATAATTTTATTTTTTTATATGATGTAGAAAAGTTAAAATTGCTTGATGATGAATTTTTAAAAATAAAATGTTTAAATCTTGAAAATTTTTTAACACATGACATGTTATCTGATATTGATGGTTTAGATTTATTTTTAGAATTAAAAGTTTTAAGAGAAATAATAAATTCAGAATTAAAAACAACACTTGAGGTATTGAACCTTATAAAAAAGTTAAATTCTTTTCCTAATGCATGGATAGCTTATAGAATATTATTAACTATACCTGTTAGTATAGCTTCAGCAGAAAGAAGTTTTTCAAAATTAAAATTGCTGAAAGAAGTTTTTCAAAATTAAAATTAATAAAGTCTTATTTACGTTCAATAATGTCTCAAGAAAGATTAAATAATCTAGTAATTTTATCAATTGAAAAAAAAATATTATCAAAACTTGAATATAAAAATTTAATTAATAATTTTGCATCTCAAAAAGTTAGAAAACTAAATTTTACATACAAAATTATTTTAAATTAATATTTTATTTTTTTTAAAAAAAAAATTTAAACCCACCATTATCGGTTCCAAGTCCGAATGAAAAAGAGTGAGGGAATTTTTTTTTTTAAATATTGAAGGCCTAAATGTTTTTTTTTTTTTTGCGCCTAGGGCCTCATAGAACCGGGGCCGGCCCTGAGGCATGTCACCGGGAGCAACGGCCAAGGGCCCTCGATTTTTAAGGGGCCCTGAATTTGACATACATATATAATATATATTATATATAATTAGATTGTTTTAATAAAACCCCCCAAAAAATTTATTGGATTATTTTAATAAAGGTCCAAGAAAAAAAGAAGGAAGATAAATGATCATTTTTTCTCTTTCCAAGATTTTATTGTTTGTACAACTCTTTCTTCATTAATTTGTTTATAGAAGTCATAAGACTCTAAAGAGTAAAGTATGAATCATGAACGCTAATTTTTTCCTTTCTTCTCCTTTGAATCTCTTCTAATTAAATTAGAAAATTTTATTCTTCAATTAAAATTTTAGTTTCATAAATATCATCATTGATCAATATATAAATTACAACGTAAGTTACCTACTTATCTATATATTTTTTCTTATTGTCAATATTCAATATTGATTTTTAATATTGTATTGGAGCTAATATTCTATGATTTTTTCTTACATATTTGAAAGACTTAAAATAAATCATCTCAATTTTAATAATCATAGAATAGATTATATCGATTGCTTCAAGCATAAACCAAGCTTTATTGTTCTTCAACTATTATTTTCACTACTTGTGTTTGTTTCATTATTAGCTTTATTGATGGTTTTGTGTATTTTATTTTTACACTTGAAATTGGTAGTACAAACATGTTTTCAAAGAAATATCAACCTTGGAGTCAAAAAAGAAACAAAAGATAAAGAGTGGAACAGATTATTAAAACTCACAAAAGTATTCTTTGTAAGTTTTTTAAAGCTAACTCTTCAATTGAAGATTCAATTGATGAATTACAAGAAAAAAGTCAAGAAGAACTAAATGATTATACAACAAATGAACAGCAATTAAGTAATCAATAAGAACTAAATGATAATATAATCAATGAACGAGAAGAATTGAGAGAAAATGATGATCATAATCATGCAACGAATGAGCAAAAAGAATTGAGAGAAGATAATGATAATGATTTGCATATAAATGACTTGACAATTTTATGTATCGAAAATGAGGTGTTAGAAAATTTTGATTTTGAAAATCTTATTGACCTTCTCAAAATGCTAGAAGATATAGATTTTTAAATGATTATTTCATACTTTTTTTTTGTATTCATAGGTATTATACTTTTTAGAGAAACATAGGAAATATATTGTGTACGGTATTGTACTTTTTGAAGAATCTTGATAAATATATTTTGTATGGAGTTTATCATATTTTAAATGAAATATATTAATTTTCAAGTTTTTCTATTAAACTGTATTCAAATTGTACGTTAGTATATATATATATATTTTTATAGAGATCCCTTTTCTCTTTTCGCCCAAGGGCCCTGAAAAGTCAGGGCCGGCCCTGCATAGAACCTTGAGATGGCTCTTAGTATGAGATGAACCGTAACGACTATATTTAAGCACCAAGTATTCATCCTTTTTTAACACCAAGTATTTATTTATTTATTTTGGTGTTTCTTGCTTTACAAAATCTATGACTATGGCATTCAAACAATTCTTATCTATTTAACGTATGTAATTATGATTTTGGATGCACAATACATGTGGTAAAAGCCAATTCTTATCTATTTAAAGTAGGTAATTATGTATTTTGTTTTTTATGCACAATACATGTGTAATAACTAATTGCATTTCAATGATGTGATTAATTATATAATTAATAAGTTCCAAAGGTTTATTTCAGAAAAATGAAATTGAGAGGGGCATAAATAGTTTTAGGTAACAACTAAGGACATCCGGAGTCGTAACCTCTTCAAAAGATATATACTTCGCTATATTACTATCACATCAAAAGATAAAAATCTTATTCTTTTTAAAAATATCTTTCTACTATCATAAAATCTCACTCTTTTGCAAAACCTCATTTATTTTAAAATTCTCTCTCCACTATATTTTTTTATAAACTTAAGTCCACGATTTTTGAACATGCATATAAAAAAATTATAAACCTCATATATGTAGTGGGAGAATGATTTATAATGAGAGATTTATAACATAAATCGCATGCTATAAACCTCCAATGTGCATACGTGATACGACCCTCGGGACTATGGTCCAGCGGTAGGACATTCAGATTGTCATCCAAATATTCGTAGTTCGATCTCCAGCTATGACAAATTTAAAAGATTTTTTCTCCAACAATAGAATTAGATTTTAGATCACTTTATTTGTAATCCTTGGTCCTCTTTTAATTCCTTTCGTAATTATGCCTGCTGGATCATGGTCAAAATCTGATCAAAATTTACCATGATTTCTCCTAGATTCATCTTCCAACTTGAGTTATATAGTTTCAAGGGAGGAGGAGACCATATATTGCGGAATAGAGGATTTGAAATGAAGGGGGTTTCCGTTTTTTTGCTACATCGAATTAATATGGATGAACGGTCGCGGTACGTTATGTTCTTGATCGGACGGATAATGCGAGAGGAGAATCCAACTAACTCAGCGACCGATCGTTATTTCGTAACTGCCCCACCCGCGCTACGAACAGCAGTCGCATGGTAGCTGGGCACCACCTAGTTCTGTCCATTGATCGGACGAGTAGAAAAAAGGGTAAGTACCAGACTATCCTTCCGAATACATTTTGCCATGCCACCCACTCCCTTGTCCTGAAAGGTTGGAATTCGCCGTCGGAGGTGACCACGGCGGGGAGATCTGATGCGAACCGGGCGGTGGCTGCCGGCAATGGCGTAGCGGAAGCCCGAGCCCTAGCGGGGACACCTTGTTTTCTTCCGCATCAGGCCTCCCGTGGCAATTGCCCTGCAGATCCGCGTTGTTCCGCTTGGAGGTGAGGGCGTCGACGGCTAATGATGCACGCCGGCACCTCTTCTCAGCCCTCCGACACGGTGGCCTTCGCCGAAATCGACGACCCAGACGCTCCCACGGTTTACCAGGTCTGGAAGGGCAACAACGTAAGTGGATCCCTCTCTAACCATCACTAATAGTTGGCCATGTCTCACTAAGTTACAAGATCAGTTTTTTTTTTTATTTTGTTGTGCAATTCTCGCCTTATCTAATGTAAAATTGAGGGATTTTCTGTTTAGGATTTCCCTGATTTCTCTTCTTCTTCTCATCAATGTACTGGTGTTTGGAAATGGTTCTCCTAGTTTATGAAAGCAATGACTATCAGCTAAGCTCCTATGAAATTGGTCCTTAGAGACGATAGGACCGGTAGTGTTAATACGGAGTGACTTTACAGTACCACGTACTTTTATCTTCTGATGGAGATTGATGCATCCTTTAATTTCATTGATTGTAAGATGCGAATGGCTTGTTCTTGTTCGATAAGTGATCCAAGTATCTAAACAACTTAATCATCATCTCATTCTTTTTCTTACTATTGAAATTTTATTCCATATATTCACTTTTAGTTCTACTCACTTTAAAACCTTTGGTCTCTCAAGTTTCTCTAATACCAATGTGAAAGATATATTTAAGGGCATAATACTAATACTTGATATGAATATATATTTATGTAAAAGATCATGTGTTCAACTTATAACACATCTATTATCACACCTATAGAATTAATAGATATTTCTCATAAAACCCATTACAATGGTTGTCTTGAAACTTTATCATAATTCATAGTCATCTTTCTTTCTCTTTTTGTTGGTGATTTCCCACTAGTTATCTTGTTTAATAATTATCATTTATAGTCGATATTCTAAGCATATGACCAAATTGATTTAGATATTTTTGTTTCACTTGTTATCGCTCTATCAAGCATCCTTCCTTATAGTTCATGACATGACTCATCTGCCAAATTTTCTTGTTGTTTATTTAATGCCTTCTTAGTCATTAACCTATCGAATAAGTTAGTTAACCAAAATATGTTTTTTTCCCTAAAATTTTTAAAGGGGGCATCATTGAAATTTATGCTTTTATGTGTGTAGATTTTCTTTTGAAGTTTATTTACCCTCATTTGATCATATACTATGAAGAAGTTTATTATTCTTAAATTTACAATAATTTTCTATTGAATGCAACTTGATGAAACACGATGCCACCGGGCATCCAAACATTCCTTGTATGCCCTTCATCCTATCTTCCAAGCTCAAATTGATTGATTCCCTTCAAACAATGTAACTCTAGTTAGGGTTTCCTCTCTCGCGAATGATCGTTGGAGCTTCCAATCGCGTGATTTTGCGGCAGCAACAGCCATGAGTGATGAAGCGCCATGGGTGATTGTCACGTGGATGGGACCTGCATGAATAGGAGACAGGTTAGAGAGGAAATTACACTAATACTATGTTGAGGAAATGACTCTCTACCTTTTTATGTGTTGTTGATGAATATGGGAAATGACAACTAGCGCCTTAACTCTTACTTAGCCTCCACATATTCATACCTAATTCCCTAACAATCTACCAATAAATATTGTTGTAAAAATTATGTTTTTGCTTTTATGTTCTTTTGATTGATTTGCTATTTCTATACTTGTTGCAGATATTTCTTCTAGAAGGAAGGGTTATTTTTGGACCTGATGCAAGATAATGTACCAAAGAACTTGAAAGTACATGACTTAAGTTTGTAAGAAAGGAAACTTGGAAACTTAGAGAATTGAAATTCAGAGAGCAAACTTACAGGGGACTCAGAGTAAGACTTGTGTCGTAAACTTGACTTGTGTCTTGCAATGAGACTTCTACGGATTTATATAGAGGATAGATGGAGAATCAGGTGCTCATTGGGTCCCATCGTCATTCTGTCATCTCCCCTATAATAATCCTTTATAGATTCCCTAGTGGTAAACTTACTCAGCTTCTTATCCTTTGAGACAGGTGGACGGCTTCCCGGAGCTCAGTCCATCGAATCAAAGGTAAAGTTGCTTTTATTAAAGGGGCACACATAAGGCTGGCAGTCACCTTGAATTATTGGGCTCACCATCGCTTCGATTCTTATGGTGGGTTGTCTCTTATCCCTTGGATTATTGTCTGAAGCCAAATAAAGGTTTCCCAAAGGTCTAATCGGGCTTTTGTGACAGCTGGTAAGACATCTTTCCAGTAAGTGCTTTGTCCTTCATGATGGCCCCTGCGCCTGAAGTTTGTTTCTTTAACTTGGCAGATAAGCTCCGGCTCTCAATGGCTGTTGATGACACTGCGGGCTGCTGTCCATTCGATGTCGGCCATATGGGATCTTTTGTCGTGTTCTTCTGGGTGAAGGATGCTCGTTCGTCCTGAGTAGGCCAACTCTAAGTACTGCTCCAGGAGCGGATAAGGCCCACTAGGTGATGGGATGCCTTCATATTGGGCTTTACCTAGATTTGTAATAATGCTTCTTCTATTTGGATTAGTAGAAGAAGATCCTTCTCCGTCGGAGTCCATGGTTCTGTAATATGACAAACCAAACGAGAGAGAGCATCAGCAAGTAGGTTATCTTTACCTTCAATGTGCTGGAATTGAACGTCAATGCCAAGCCTGGTGATGTAGTATGTGAAAGACAACCATCTAACTCTTGATGGCTTGTTTTGTGCTATTTTATTGAAGAAGCTTATAATCGCTTGGTGTTAGAGTGTATACTAAAAGCCTAGCTTTTGGTATAAACATTTATCTAGAAATAAGAATCACATTGGTCAAATGTCTACATTTGTGATAAATGTAGTTGTTCAATTAATTTATATTGTAGATAACATGGTGTGTGGTGTCACACACAGAGGATCATGTTATCAGTACCTTATAAATTATAAACAGTAGCTCACGACCAAAATGGAAAGGAACAAACCATTAGAAGGTTGTAGTGTAATTAGGTATCAGTTTATCTTGACTGAATAATTACACTAGTACACTTAGAGTGTATTGAGTAGGACCATTTGAGGTCGTTTCTTTTATACTGATTTTATAAAGAAACAAAGACCTCGGTTATTATGGAAGTGTGTGCTCTTAATCCTGATATAATAACAAGCACATATATTTGATATTTATTTCTTTAATTTATCAATGGGTGAGATTTAGTTCGATGAATCAATAAGCCCAATAAGTTGGGAAATGGTATCACTTATAGTGTGTGTTGTTGATTATAGAAGGAAGCGTGTCCTAGAGATACTAGGTTGAGAATGCCCTCAAGAGGAGCTCATAAGGATTGTCATGTTAAACCCCGCAGGTGGAGTCCGACATCACGATGAAGTTGAGTGGTACTACTCTTGGAACTAGATATTAATTAAGTGAGTTGTCGAACTTACTTAATTAGTGGACATTGTTATCTTAAACAGGGAGACTAACACACTCATAATAAGAAGGAGCCCAAATGTAATTTGGGATTGGTGCGTAGTTCAATAATAGTTTTTAGTGGAATGAATTATTATTGATGAAATTAAGTGTTCGTGGGGCGAACACGGATGCTTAATTTCATGGAGACCAAAACCAATTCCTCCTCTCATTCCCTATCGTAGCCTCTAGTATATAGAGATTTATACCCACCATACCCACCTTCTTACCCATCAATGGGCCGGCCAAGCTAGCTTGGAACCCAAGCTAGCGCCGGCCAATCATGTAGGTGGCTGGCCAAAGCTTGGGTCCCAAGCTTAGGTGGCCGACCACTAGAATATTAAAAGGATTTTTATTAAAATTATTTCTTATGTGGATATCATGTTTTTAAAGAGAGTTTAAAAATTAAAATTTCCTTTTATAACTTTCTACAAAAGATTAAGAGAAGAGATTAATCTCTTTCCTTATTTGTAGATTAAAGGATGGTTTTAATTTTTGTAAAACTTTCCTTATTTGTAAATCATCTACATGTTTAAAGAGAGTTTAAAATTTGAAATCTTTCCTTATTTGTTGATTAAAGGAGGATTTTAAATTTTAAGAAAACTTTCAATTTTAATCATGTTCATGATTTAAAAGAGAGTTTAAAATTAAATATTCTCTTTTATAAGTTTCTACAAAAGATTAAGAAAAGATTTGATATCTTTCCTTATTTGTAGATTAAAAGAGATTTTAATTTTAGAGATAACTTTCTTTTATCCACATGTTTAAAAGAAATATTTTAATTTATAAAATTTCCTTTTTATTAACCACCATGAAGGGAAAAATTATTTGAGAAATTTTTATAAATTTATGAAAGCAAATTAGGAAGTTTTAATTCTTGTGTGAATTAAAATTTCCTTGATTTGTGGAATGGTGTGGCCGGCCATTGTATTTGTAAAAAGGAAATTATTTTTAATTAAATAAAATTTTCTTTTTCATGGCAAAATAATTAAGGAAGTTTTTAATTAAATTTCCTTATTTGCCAAGACCAAGGATTATAAAAGAGGGGGTAGAGAAGGCTTCATGGTGAACAACCTCTATTATTTCTTCTCCTCTTTTTTTCCTCCTTGGTGGCCGGCCCTAGCTTCTTCCTCTTCTCTTCTTCTTATGGCCGGTGGCAACCTCTCTTTTGGAGCTCTTGATGGTGGCCGGTTCTAGCTAGGAGAAGAAGGAGAGAAAGGTGGTTTTGTTTCTTGCATCCCTTGGAGCTTGGTGGTGGTGGCCGGACCTCTACTTCTCTTGGAGAATTGTGGTGGCCGAAACTTGTAAGGAAGAAGAAGGTGCTTGGTGGTTCTCATCTCGGAAGATCGTTGTCCACACAACGTCCGAGGTTAGAAGAGGAATACGGTAGAAGATCAAGAGGTTTTTCTAAAAGGTATAACTAGTAATTTTTCTTTCCGCATCATACTAGTTATTTTTGGAAATAATACTAAATACAAGAGGCATACGATTCTAGAGTTTCGAATTTATTTTCGATATAATGTTCTTTTGTTTTTCTTGTCCTTGTGATTTGATTGTTCTTTTCGGTTAACCTAAAGTTATTTTAGGAAATTAAATATTAGCTTTCTATAAAAGGTTTTGTCTAGTCGGTGGTGGTTGCTCCCATATCCAAGAAGGTCATGTGCCTCGCCACGTCAGTACTGGGAACCGATTATGGAAATTAATATTTAATGGAATTAATAACTTAAGGTGACTTGGGTCGAACGTGTTAAGTTTCGCAGGAGATCCAAGTCAAAACCTAAAAGAACAAATAGATTAAGTTTTGGATCAAACGTGTTAAGTTCCGCAGGCGATCCAAAATTTAATTTAAAAGAACACATGGTAGCTAGGAAAAGGTTCAGACCTTTGTACAAAATTTTTGTACAGTGGAACCTCTAGGCTTTCCGAGTAGCAACCAACAATTGGTATCAGAGCTAGGGTTTTGCCTCTGTGTATTTGGTATTAGTTTAATTATGCACATGCCATACATAATTTAATAGTAGGATGTGCTAACTTTGTGGATGCATGATCCAACTATTATGGCTTATAGTTTTATGTGTGATTGGACCCTTGGACACGTCAAGGGCATTTATATGTGTGTGCGTGATTGTATTATAAAATACAGCAGGTATTTAGTTTTATTAGGATTTTATTTTGATCTAGATACATGTACATTCCTTTTATGGAATATAGGATCAAAATTGTAAAATTCTATTTATGTCATGGATCGAATCTTGCAAAGCGTGGAACCTTCTAAGGACCAGAGGCGCAGTGGAACAAGGAGCAAGATGGATGCGACAGCTAGACCCGATGCGGTGGCCAAATATGGCAGCAGCTTGGGATGACAACACCGGAGGACAACTAGAGATAAAAGCCATAATAGTTGAAAATTAGATTTTCTATTTATTGCTTTTATATTGTGCGTGCATGTTAGTTTACAAGTTTAGTAGGCTAGCATAGTTAAAATTCCTCATTAATAAATAACTAAGTGGGAGAGGGATTTTTAAGTAAATCCCATGGTCTCCATTACTGGTTTGTAAGTGATGCAAACAAGCTTGCGCGTTGGCTCTGAGTGCCTTCCTCCATAACGGATGAGCTTGTTTGCGGATCACTAGAACAGACTTCCATTTTTGGATGACTATAGGAAGTTAATTAAGAGCGTGTGATCTTCCCCAACGGAAGGGGCATAATCTTATTAATGGACTTAGTGTCAAGTAATGGTATACACTTAGATACATCTAATAGTATCCTCCCCATCGGAGTCACTGTTATTATTTGTGTGACCAAATGAAACCAACTATTAATTTGTCATAAAACTAGGTTGACAAGATAATAAAATTAAAGGGTTAAAACCCCTCTTACAAATGATTGATTTTGTATACGTCCACACTAACGTGGCATACAAAATTAACGGTGTTCGAGATAATTTTATTTGTCATAAAGTTACGTTGACAAGATAGTTAATAGGTAAAACCCTCCTCTTACAAATGTTGATTTTGTATACGTCCACACTAACGTGGCATGCAAAATTCACGGTGTTTTGAGGTGTTGGTAAATTTAAATAGTATTGTTAGAGGAATCAATATTATTTTAAATTTAGAGTCTTGACCAAATATTTGATTAAAGATAGACCAACTATTAATTTTATTCGTCATAAAGTAAGGTTGACGAGATAATAAAATTAAATGATAAAATTTCCTCTTTGATTTTGTATACGTCCACACTAACGTGGCATACAAAATTCATGGGGATTTTTAAGGAGTTGGTCTTGACCAAATATTTTTATGATTCTTAGGATTTAGATGGTCAATCCCTAGCTGATATACTTTAGGATAGACTTAGTGGTCCCAATTATAATTGATTGGAAATAGAATTTAGACATTAAGGTAGACTGTCCTCTTAGAACTAAGAACAATATAGGTGTATTTTATTCATTAGTTGATACATGTTTAGTGGAGTTATCTACCGGTACCTGGTGTGTAGATATGGGAGCCACTGATCATGTCTGCAATTCATTGCAGGGTTCCAGGAAACCCGACAACTAAATGAAAATAAAAAACACCGTCCACATGGGCACTACTGCAAAAGTAGCAGCTGTTGCAGTGGGAGAGGTTTATTCTCTAATAGGAATAAAATTTGGATTATTAGGAATTGTCTTTACATACTAAGTTTAGAAAGAACCTGATTTCAGTTTCTAAACTATTATAGAATCGATATTGTGTCTATTTTGATAACAAAGTTGTTATCAAGAAAAATAGGCAAGTTATCTATTCTGGTATGATTGGTTGACAATTTATAATCCAATAACTCCCATGATGCAACAAATGGAAATTAATAACACATCTTCTAACTTAAGAGAAAGCAACCTTCAAAAATGAACCAATTATATCTTTGACATCTAAGGCTAGGTTATATTAACTTAAGTAGGATTCATTGGTAGCTAATGAACTTTTGGGTTCATTGGTAGTGGAAATATTTCCAACCTGCGAGTCTTACTTGGAAGGAAAATAACCAAGAAGCTTTTAAATCCAAGGGGCATGAAGTCAAAGATATGTTGAAATCGGTTCATTCTGATTTGTGTGATCCTATGACTATCCAGACAAGAGGTAGTATTGAATATTTTATCTATTTTATAGACAACTATTCAATATACAAATAAATTTACTTAATGTACCGCAATACTAAGTACTTTGATTAGTTCAAAGAGTACAAGGTTGATGCGGAGAAATGTTAAAGTAAATGTCACTATGGTAAGATCGTAGTGGCAAGTACCTCTTGGGAGAATTTAGGAGTCACTTATCAAAAGTAGGGATTCAATCCCAACTAACTGCACCTGGTACACCCCAACAGAATGGTGTAGTAGAAAGAAGGTAAAGGACTCTTATGAAATAATTAGATAGATGATGAGTTATTTAGAAAATTACCAAATTTGTTTTAAGGATAAACTCTGATAACGAAAGTGAACATAGTACCTTCCAAGTTAGAACTCTCTACTCATATAGAATTGCTGAATAGGTGTAAGCCTATTTTGAAGCATATTCGGATTCGGATAGTCCAGCACATATGCTGAAGAGAGACAATGATAAGTTGGACAGGAATTCACTTGTTTGTGGGTTATCCTAGAGAAATGAAAGTAGGTTTATAGTCTTAAAAATCAGAAGGTTATTGTTAGCATCAATAACCGATTTTTAGAAAAGGACTATGTAATAAACCTCATGCCCATAAGTAAATTTGTTCTTAAGGAAATAATAAAGGACATGTCTAATCTAGTACCAACTGTACAAGATGAAATATCACAAGAAACTGCAACACGTATCACAAATGATACACAATTGCAGAAAGTGCCTCATCGTAGTGGG
This sequence comes from Zingiber officinale, assembly GCF_018446385.1. Classification (NCBI taxonomy): domain Eukaryota; kingdom Viridiplantae; phylum Streptophyta; class Magnoliopsida; order Zingiberales; family Zingiberaceae; genus Zingiber; species Zingiber officinale. The sequence goes on from NC_055999.1 coordinate 76,682,166, forward strand.
AGGGTTGTTAGGCAACCTAAAAAGATTTATGTTTTGGGAGAGTTTTTGGACTCGATCCCTGGAGGACATGAACCTGATCTCCGGTCATATGATGAAGCACTCCAAGATAAAGATGCAGCATCTTGGCAAAGAGTAATGAATAAAAGAATTAGAATATATGTATTCTAATAAAATCTGGAAGCTTGTAGAATCACCAAATGGTGTAAAAGCCGTTGGGTGTAAAAAGGTCTATAATAGGAAAAGAGGGATAGACAGGAAGGTAGTAACTTTCAAAGCAAGGCTTGATGAAAAAGGAAACTTTTTCACTGGTAGTCATGCTTAAGTCTATCCGGATTCTTTTATCTATTTGGCAAGTGGATGTCAAGACAGCATTCCTTAATGGAAGTCTTGAAGAAAACATCCATATAAAGCAACCAGAAGGGTTCATTGCAAAGGGCTAAGAGCATCTTGTGTGCAAGCTCAATCATCTATGGACTGAGGCAAAGCTTCAAGGTCTTGGAATATCCGGTTTATCAAAGTAATCCAGATCTATGGATTTAGTAACCGGATAAGTCTTGTGTATACAAAAGATGTGATGGAAACGTGGTGGTAATTTTTGTACTATACTTAGATAACATTTTTGGTAGTTGGAAACAATATCAAAATGTTGTCAGAAGTAAGGGTATGGTTGTCCAAACAATTCGATATAAAGGACTTGGGAGAATGTATATATTCTTGAGATCAAAGTAATAAGGGATCGCAAGAAAATAATATTTTACTTATCCCAAGCTTCATACATCGGAGAAATCCTTGTTCGTTTTAAGCATACAAAACTCCAAGAAAAGTTTCTTACCTTTTCAGGATGGAGTAACTTTATCTAAAGATATGTCTCTGTAGACATCAAAGGAGATAAAGGAAATATAGGCAATTCTTTATGCTACGGTTGTTGAAAGCCTAATGTATGCTATGCACGAGATCAGAAATCTGTTTTACCAAAGGCATAGTTAGCAGATATCAAAGTAACCCTGGACAAGGACAGTGGACTGCAGTAAAGCATATATTGTAGTACCTTAGAGGCACTAGAGATTATATGCTAGCTTACAAGACAGTTAATTTGGTCCTTGTGGGTTGCATGGATTTTGACTTCCAATCGGATTGGGACAATAATAAGTCAACCTCGGGGTTTTGTGTTTACTTTAGGAGGTAAAGTCATAACTATGGAAGAGTGATAAGCATAAGTGTTTTTCTGGACTCCACCATAGAAGCTTAGTATATGGCAAGCCTCTGAGGTAGCTATAAAAGCTGAATGACTCAATAATCTCAAGATAGACTTAGATATGATTTCTGGTTTGTCCAAAGATTATTACAATTTATTGTAATAATATTGGTGCAGTAGCAAACTCGAAGAAACCATAAGTCTATAAAGGCAAGTAAACACAAAAGAGCGCAAGTACCACCCAATACGAGAAATCGTATAAATGAGGAGAAGTTGTTGCTGCCTAGATTGCATCAGGTGATGACCTATAGATCCTTCCACTGAGGTCCTTAAGGCAAGAGCTTTTGATGGACATGTTGAAGGGTTAGGAATCAGATGTATGGCAGCAGATATAGCAGCTTAGTCTTTTAGTATAAGTGGGAGATTGTTAGAGTGTATACTAAAAGCCTAGCTTTTGGTATAAACATTTATCTAGAAATAAGAATCACATTGGTCAAATGTCTACATTTGTGATAAATGTAGTTGTTTAATTAATTTATATTGTAGATAACATGGTGTGTGGTGTCACACACAGAGAATCATGTTATCGGTACCTTATAAATTATAAACAGTAGCTCATGACCAAAATGGAAAGGAACAAACCATTAGAAGGTCGTAGTGTAATTAGGTATCAGTTTATCTTGACTGAATAATTACACTAGTACACTTAGAGTGTATTGAGTAGGACCATTTGAGGTCGTTTCTTTTATACTGATTTTATAAAGAAACAAAGACCTCGGTTATTATGGAAGTGTGTGCTCTTAATCCTGATATAATAACAAGCACATATATTTGATATTTATTTCTTTAATTTATCAATGGGTGAGATTTAGTTCGATGAATCAATAAGCCCGATAAGTTGGGAAATGGTATCACTTATAGTGTGTGTTGTTGATTATAGAAGGAAACTGTGTCCTAGAGATACTAGGTTGAGAATGCCCTCAAGAGGAGCTCATAAGGATTGTCATGTTAAACCCTGCAGGTGGACTTAGTCCGACATGACGATGAAGTTGAGTGGTACTACTCTTGGAACTAGATATTAATTAAGTGAGTTGTCAGTAACTTACTTAATTAGTGGACATTTGTTATCTTAAACACAGGGAGACTAACACACTCATAATAAGAAGGAGCCCAAAATGTAATTTGGGATTGGTGCGGTAGTTCAATAATAGTTTTTTAGTGGAATGAATTATTATTGATGAAATTAAGTTGTGTGTTCGGGGCGAACACGGGATGCTTAATTTCATCGGGAGACCAAAACCAATTCCTCCTCTCGGTCCCTATCGTAGCCTCTAGTATATAGAGATTTATACCCACCGCATACCCACCTTCTTACCCATCCAATGGGGCCGGCCAAGCTAGCTTGGAACCCAAGCTAGGGCCAAGTTCAAGTGGATGAGTCATGTAGGTGGCCGGCCAAAGCTTGGGTCCCAAGCTTAGGTGGCCGGCCACTAGAATATTAAAAAGGATTTTTATTAAAATTATTTCTTATGTGGATATCATGATTTTAAAAGAGAGTTTAAAAAATTAAAAATTTCCTTTTATAATTTTCTACAAAAGATTAAGAGAAGAGATTAATCTCTTTCCTTATTTGTAGATTAAAGGATGGTTTTAATTTTTGTAAAAACTTTCCTTATTTGTAAATCATCTACATGTTTAAAAGAGTTTAAAATTTGAAATCTTTCCTTATTTGTTGATTAAAGGAGGATTTTAAATTTTAAGAAAACTTCAATTTTAATCATGTTCATGATTTAAAAGAGAGTTTAAAATTAAATATTCTCTTTTATAAGTTTCTACAAAAGATTAAGAAAAGATTTGATATCTTTCCTTATTTGTAGATTAAAAGAGATTTTAATTTTTAGAGATAACTTTCTTTTTATCCACATGTTTAAAAGAAATATTTTAATTTATAAAATTTCCTTTTTATTAACCACCATGAAGGGAAAAATTATTTGAGAAATTTTTATAAATTTCTGAAAGCAAATTAGGAAGTTTTAATTCTTGTGTGAATTAAAATTTCCTTGATTTGTGGAATGGTGTGGCCGGCCATTGTATTTGTAGAAATTATTTTTAATTAAATAAAATTTTCTTTTTCATGGCAAAATAATTAAGGAAGTTTTTAATTAAATTTCCTTATTTACCAAGACCAAGGATTATAAAAGAGGGGGTAGAGAAGGCTTCATGGTGAACAACCTCTATTATTTCTTCTCCTCTTTTTTTCCTCCTTGGTGGCCGGCCCTAGCTTCTTCCTCTTCTCTTCTTCTTATGGCCGGCGGCAACCTCTCTTTTGGAGCTCTTGATGGTGGCCGGTTCTAGCTAGGAGAAGAAGGAGAGAAAGGTGGTTTTGTTTCTTGCATCCCTTGGAGCTTGATGGTGGTGGCCGGACCTCTACTTCTCTTGGAGAATTGTGGTGGCCGAAACTTGTAAGGAAGAAGAAGGTGCTTGGTGGTTCTCATCTCGGAAGATCGTTGTCCACACAACGTCCGAGGTTAGAAGAGGAATACGGTAGAAGATCAAGAGGTTTTTCTAAAAGGTATAACTAGTAATTTTTCTTTCCGCATCATACTAGTTATTTTTGGAAATAATACTAAATACAAGAGGCATACGATTCTAGAGTTTCGAATTTGTTTTCGATATAGTGTTCTTTTGTTTTTCTTGTCCTTGTGATTTGATTGTTCTTTTCGGTTAACCTAAAGTTATTTTAGGAAATTAAATATTAGCTTTCTATAAAAGGTTTTGTCTAGTCGGTGGTGGTTGCTCCCATATCCAAGAAGGTCATGTGCCTCGCCACGTCAGTACTGGGAACCGATTATGGAAATTAATATTTAATGGAGTTAATAACTTAAGGTGACTTGGGTCGAACGTGTTAAGTTCCGCAGGAGATCCAAGTCAAAACCTAAAAGAACAAATAGATTAAGTTTTGGATCAAACGTGTTAAGTTCCGCAGGCGATCCAAAATTTAATTTAAAAGAACACATGGTAGCTAGGAAAAGGTTCAGACCTTTGTACAAAATTTTTGTACAGTGGAACCTCTAGGCTTTCCGAGTAGCAACCAACACTTGGCAGTCAGTCCGGATAATTAACTCGGGCTTGTCCAGATAATATATTTTGAAACTATCCATGTTGTTCATTACAGCGTGGATTTCTGCATCAATTGTGGATTTGATTGGACTGTATTTGCCACTTGCGTAAGCACATATCTTTTCTTATGATTTGGGATCATACTTTTGAGGTTTCCACTTGCATACACCTCCCTATCCTTCCATGCATCCATCAGTTTCTAGTATGATATAGCACTTTTTCGGTGGAATTGCAAGGTCGGGTAAGTCAGTGATCATCTTCTTAATCTTGTGAATTAAGGCCCAATCGTGGGAGTTCATCTTTCTTTCACCATTTGGACTGGTCTTTGAATATAATGGGCCTAGTAATCTACCAAGGTTAGGTATGTAACTTCGACAATAGTTGAGGAGACCTAACTAGGAACGAAGGCCCTTTGCAGTTGTCAATTCTTGATCTTTGAAATTTGCTATCTTTGAAATGATGTGGGCTTGTAGCTTTATTGTTGATGGCCCAATAACGACATCTAAGAATTCAATTGTAAGGATACCGATTTTCATTTTTGTAGGGCTCAGAATGAGCCCGTTCTTTTTATAGTTGGACAACATCTCCTTTAAATGCTCCTTGTGTTCTTCTTCTGTTTTAGAAAACACAAGTATATCATCAATGTATACTGCAATGAATTTTTCCATACCTTTAAAGCATTCATCCATCTTGCGCTGGAATATAGCAGGGGCATTCTTTAAGCCGAATGGCATGACCAACCATTCGTATAAACCATCAGGTACCCAAAATGCTGTCCATTCAATGGACTCAGGTTCCATTGATACTTGGTGGAAGCCGGATTTAAGATCAAATTTGGAGTAAATATTGTTGCCTCCTACTCGTTTGATAATCGTGTTGATCCCGGGAAGACTGTATTGATCTTTATGAGTATTGTCGTTTAGCCCTTTATAATTGAATACCATACGTTCCTTGCCTTTAACTTCGCGTTTGGTCACAGGATCGATTGTTGTGCCAGAATAAACAATAATAGCTGTGGTTCAGTGTCGACTCTGGCATGGGTGTATCACCTTGAGATCAAGGAGGGTTTGAATATGTCTTTTGAAGGCATCTTGCATTTGGGGGGTTACATGCTTCAGTGACCTGTCTTCTATTGTTAAGTTTGGATTTTTGATGGCGATCTTACATTTTACTTGATTTTTCTCCCAGTAACGCATAGGATTATTGCCGATGTACCCCGTATTTGATAATTCCTTTATAATGCCTTCTATTTTGGTCCCAGTCTGCCAGGTGCAAACTTGCTCCTTTATCTGATAATACTCTTCTTCCTCTAAATCAAGTTCTTCAATGGTAGCAACTGCAGAAACATTTTGATGAGTTTTAATGGTAGTGATATTCTTGTAAAAAATTACCTCATCTCCCTCGATTCTGATGCCACCGTAGAGGGATCGGATGAAATTACATACGATTGTCATAGTAATATTGCCACCGATTGATAGGGAGAAAGCATATGTATATGGTATCTTGAAAGAATGTTCACCAATTCTCATATTGACATTCTTTAATTTCTTTTTGGCCGTTGTCTTTGAGTTGATACCATTGAAATTGATGATAAATGTGTTATCTTCGATGACATCTGCTGGGACTAATGCTTGGTCAATACAACAAGTGGTAGCTCCTGTGTCGAGGATGACATTTACTTTGATCTCTTTTATGCCAAGGATGGATAAATAAACGTCGAGGTTAAATAGTCCATTTGTCCTCTTCTTTGGGTGAGCTGCTTCTTCTGTCAAGAAAACTTTCTCGGTCCCTTCCGTAATTAACGCGTTTACTTCTTCTGGAAATTCTTGCTGAAATTCCTGCTGCTCCTTTTGTAGCAATCTTTTTAGGTCCAGATTTTTTAGTTCCAGAGCATCAATCTTTAATCTTAACTCTTCATTTTCAGTATCTAACTCCATTTTATTTGTCGAGAAATTTCGCAAGAGCTCTTCTTCCCTTGATGAGAATTCTTTCTTTTGTTGCTCAATTTGGAGGTCTGCTATGGCTTTAGTAGCTTCTATTTCTTGTTGAAGCCTGGTAATTTCTACTTCTGCCCATGCTATATAGGTCTGTTGTTCTTGCATAAGGCTGACTGGGTTATATGGTGTTGGTGCTGAACGCCGTACAGGTATAGTCATGTTGAAATAATTACTTGTGTACATACCACATGAGGTAATTTTGCATATGCTGCAATGAATGCGGTGCTTTTTCATTGTTTCCCGTTTGCAACAGTGATAACGTTCATAGGGTGGTGGTATCTCATCATTAATCATCCATATATGTTTGCAATCATGTTCTTTTGAGATTAGTACCATTGGTTGCCAGCCACCAACTTTTCCTATCATATAACAATTTCGTTGTTCTATGAAAATAAATAAGGATTCTGTTGCAACAGTAAGTACCTACTGGTCCTCCCCTTCTGAGATGCTATAGATCGCATCAGACTGGTTGTCTCCTTCTTGAACATACTTTATTTCACAGTCTTCCGGGAGTTCCAGTCCTTCGAATATTGCAACTCTCTTTACATTCTTGTATTCCCGGGGACAATCTCGGGCAAAGGGTCATTCTTCTCCGCAAAGAAAACATTTGCATTTTTTGTTTCTGATAAGATGTTTTTTCTTTTCTATTCTTGCATGTGACTGATGCGACTTCCCTTTGTAGGTGGTAGATCTTCTTACTCCATACTTTTTTCTTGTATCCTGATAGTAGCCTGAGATTGGTATCTGGCTACAGAATGACAAGTCTTTGAGGGATCTACTAAAAGCTGCTTTCTTGCATTTTTCCTCAAGGTATTTATAAGTAAACACTACCCGAGGATGCACTCCCATTGTATTTCTTGGATACATTTCTTCAAAGGCCACCTTTATTCTTCTGCCGAGATCCCCAGGAAGTTTTAGCCAAAACTTTTCGGATAATTCTGGTCCTGTGAATAACTATCCTGTCTTGGCTGCAAGATTCATATATTCATTTATGAAGGATATAATATCTTTTATTTGGGGGCATGTTAACCTTTCTAAATCTCTGTATGCCCTATCCTGCATGTCAGTGGACCCTTGAAAGGGGTCTTCAAGAATAAATACCCTTCTAATTTGAGATATTATGTTTTGCATACCGTTACGACCTTCTGCTGATTTTACTAGTTCTTGGTATTCATTTGGGAAGACCATTCACCATTGAATCCAGGTCAACCTTTCCGCTAATCCGAGCAGATTTTCAATGAAATCTGCCTTATCCTGAGTATCTGCAAACTTTTGTAGAGCAACAACGTTCTTGGTGATTGCTTCCCATCGTAGGAAAACATCTTCTATCTTTCCCAGTTGGGTTGGTAAAGTGAGAATTGCTCCAGTGTGCTGTTGGGCGGAAGGTAAATTCCACCATTCAGATTTATTCTCTTTCTTGAAATTTCCACTTCTTCTGATGCCAGGCTCAGTTGCTATGCTTATAGGTTCAGGTTTGGGCTGCCTTTCCGTTGGAGGATAACCAACCGGGTTCATGGTAGCATCTGCTGGAGGCCTGTACTGGGAAACCACTTCTTGAGAATAAATGTGCTTCGATATTTGCTTCAGTTGCGGGTACTCCATTAACCACTCGGGTTCATCAGTTCCGGCGGCAATAATATTTGGAGCTTCAGCTTCAGCAGTTTCATCCTCCCCACCACTTTTTGCTGCGAAAGGGTTAACAAAGTCTTTCGAAGAGGTCCCTGTAGGAAGTAGATGGGAGGGTTGTAAAGTCAAATATTGTAAATAAGTAATGTAATCATCATCGTCAGACTCATATGCTGGTGTGTCTAAGAGGGTCATGCAGTAATAATGAGGTGAGTTGTTGGCTGTTTTTGGTAGAGATTCCAATTGCCTTTGTAATTCAACTCGATAATTTCTGGAATTTCTAAGGAGTCTATGAGTGTCCTCAAAACTATTTCTGTAATCATGCCATTTAGGTTCATCCAGTATTTCTTCTTTAATGAGCGTTTGTCGAGCTTCGCAGTTTGTACCTTCTCGCTGCATTTCAGCTTCTGGTGGTTGGTATTCAATATACTCACGGTCATCTATATAACTGGGGTGGGGTGTCACATAATAGTCATATGGTGCCTTGCTTTCTGTGCTATCATCACAATTAGGGCACCCTTCACAGCGTGGATTGGCTTTGTCAATACTGCATGGGTACTGATGACTTGTTGAACCAAAACCTTTAGCTTGTCGCTTTGTTTTGTCGAGGTCGTGAACTTGAATGGTGGGAGGAGTCTTGCAACATTCTAAGATTAGTTGAGCGATACGTTCTCCTTCTGCAAAATCCATGTCATCATCAAAATAATTATATACAAGATTTTGATTTCACCTCTGTAGTCCGAATCGACTACTCCTCCTTCGATTATTATGGCTCTCATGGAATAGCTGGATCTTGGTGCTATTCGGGCATATGTACCTTTGGGTGTTTTAATGCTGATACCTGTGTTTAGCATGGCCTGCCCATATGGTGGTATGTGGTAATTTTGACTAATAGCAAGATCATATCCAGCGGCTCCTTCGGTCTTCCTTTGTGGTGGAACTGCTGTGCCGGTGAGACATTTGAAATATAATACTTCCTCTTTTTCATCTTGTAATAAGACCGCAATAGTATGAGCTCTCTCTTCGTCTTCATTATCATGATGGTCATTTCTTTTTTGTATTGGTGCTGATGCTACTTGATAATTTTCAAAATGTAGTGAAATTCTACCATCTAGGAAGTTCCTTGTGTTTACCTCAGTAGGTTGCATCGGAATATTGACTGTGGATTGTCTAATAATCCAATTTTGCCCGAGCACATCTCTTGTATTATATCGTCGTCCAGGAAGCGCCCGTATTCCACTACTTGCTAAATAGTCGCGACGTTTTGGACTTCGTAGGCGAAGCCTACATTTGGTGTATTTGAGAGTCTTCCAACTAACCCCCTTGTAATTAGTAGGTTAGCTTCTCCATGCTGCCATGTCTCGTATCCCCGAGCAAGGATGGATATTTGGATATTCCTGTAAAAATCAGAGATTGTTAACATAGTATTGGGTGTTACGTAGACTAGTTGACTCCCATGTGTTAAGTCTACTTCCATCGTTGCAAAGATGGCTTGATCCCCTTGCCACCTATTGTCTCTGAAGACTATAAGGACCAGGGTTCCTTCTTCTTGTCGGTGCAGAATCTGAACCCTTACTTGAATAACTCCCATATGGATAAATCGCATCCCATTGTGTTGTAGTTGGTTGAAGCTTTCTGGTTGTATGAAGGTTTTATCTACTCGATTCGTTGTTACAAGTAGAGCTTCTTCAGAAAGATGGGTGTATACCCGGTGGTGCACATCATCTTGCCGAGAATGATATAAGACTTCAGCCAGTACAATTGCAGCTCTTTCTTGCATTGAAAGTCTTAATTGTGCCTGAGGGTCTAGCTGTTGTTCTAGAGACCGATTGTAACTTCTTCCAGTTATTCTTTGGGATACCTTTTGTAGTCTTCGTTGTGCATTGTACCGCCTTCGTTGATACTGGCGATAATTTCGAACCTGGTCTTCAAAAAGAGGACGCTCTTCTGTTTCTGTCCTCCTTGTGATTGTAGTTACTGGAGGATCTGTAGATGTTCTCATTACTTCTTTACTTGTTCTTTGAAGAGGTCTTATGAGTCCTTGAAAATGTGAAGCTTGCCTTTTCCTTCCCTTGGCTTCTTCTGAATTGATAAACTTTTAATTTTGTCAGATAAATTTTTGATTACCTCTTCAGGGAGATTGGTACTAGCGATTGACTCTTTTGCTTCAAGCTTTCTGATACGCTCGTCAAGTGCTTCCAATCTTTCAAGTATTGTTACCAGAAGTTGTATTTGAGTATTGGATTATTTGATGACGGCTGTTGTTCTAGATGTAGGGCCCTTATAATCAGCTGGACGGACAAACCCTAGGCTTGGTGCTTCAATATTTTCCGTAGCTTTCAATGCTTCTTTATAGCTGTTTGTTGCCTGGGTGTTTATATAGCTCATGAAGAGGTCCAGGCTTCTAGCTTGTAAAGGAGTTTCTCAACCCTTTCAAGCTTCTTACTCAAGTCTACTGTTAACTTCACCATTCTTTCCTCAACAGCTTTGGGTTGTTCTATTATTTTAGCTAGTAGGCTGTTAATTTGTCTTTCTGTTAATGATATATTTTCAAGAATTTCTTGGGTTAAGGTCCTCTACTGCTTGAGTTAGCCTTTTGTTTTCTGATTTAAGGACTTCCAACTCCTCTTGAATTTGTTTGAAATTCTTTAGATTAACTCTAGTTGACAGACTTATCCTATCGTAGGTTACTGCGATGTTATGAGCTAGTTCTTTTAAGGTTGGCTCGGTTTTTGCTAGGTCGAGGTATTCAAGGTTCACGGTTGGTGATTTAGAATACCATTCTTGTATGGTGATTTCCCATTGTCTAGACATGTCTCTCGAGTAGGTTGGCTTCTGGCTATCCACTAACCATACCTAGTTAAGGTTTCTGGCTATCTACCTTAACCAAAATTGCTAGACTTATGGGCGATCAAGCAATTTCTTTTTCAATTCAGACTTTAAGTCCGTTGAAAGATGGATCCTTAAGAAAAATCGCTAATGCCCTTGTCTTACTTGTATACTAAATTTTGCCAGTGCCGCTTACCAAGAATACCTCGTTAGGTGTTTACTCGCTCATTCTAGCTCTGATACCAAAATAAAGGAAACGTGCTTCTTTGCAAACAAACTAAGATAATGTCCCAAAGAACTTGAAAGTACAAGACTTAAGTTTGTAAGAAAGGAAACTTGGAAACTTACATAATTGAAATTTAGAGAGCAAACTTACAGGGGACTTAGAGTAAGACTTGTGTCGTAAACTCGACTTGTGTCTTGCAATGAGACTTCTACAGATTTATATATGGTATCCCAAAGAATAACTGGAAGAAGTTACAATTGGTCTCTAGAACAACAGCTAGACCCTCAGGCACAATTAAGACTTTCAATGCAAGAAAGAGCTGCAATTGTCCCGGCTGAAGTCTTATATCATTCTCGGCAAGATGATGTGCACCACCGGGTATACACCCATCTTTCTAAAGAAGCTCTACTTGTAACAACGAATCAAGTAGATAAAACCTTCATACAACCAGAAAGCTTCAACCAACTACAACACAGTGGGATGCGATTTATCCATATGAGAGTTATTCAAGTAAGGGTTCAGATTCTGCACCGACAAGAATAAGGAACCCTGGTCCTTATAGTCTTCAGAGACAATAGGTGGCAAGGGGATCAAGCCATCTTTGCAACGATGGAAGTAGACTTAACACATGGGAGTCAACTAGTCTACGTAACACCCAATACTATGTTAACAATCTCTGATTTTTACAGGAATATCCAAATATCCATCCTTGCTCGGGGATACGAGACATGGCAGCATGGAGAACTAACCTACTAATTACAAGGGGGTTAGTTGGAAGACTCTCAAATACACCAAATGTAGGCTTTGCCTACGAAGTCCAAAACGTCGCGACTATTTAGAAAGTAGTGGAATATGGGCGCTTCCTGGACGACGATATAATACAAGAGATGTGCTCGGGCAAAATTGGATTATTAGACAATCCACAGTCAATATTCCGATGCAACCTACTGAGGTAAACACAAGGAACTTCCTAGATGGTAGAATTTCACTACATTTTGAAAATTATCAAGTAGCATCAGCACCAATACAAGCAAGAAATGACCATCATGATAATGAAGACGAAGAGAGAGCTCATACTATTGCGGTCTTAGTACAAGATGAAGAAGAGGAAGTATTATATTTCAAATGTCTGACCAGCACAGTAGTTCCACCACAAAGGAAGACCGAAGGAGCCACTGGATATGATCTTGCTGTTAGTCAAAATTACCACATACCACCATATGGGCAGGTCATGCTAAACACAGGTATCAGCATTAAAACACCCAAAGGTACCTATGCCCGAATAGCACCAAGATCCAGCTATGCCATGAGAGGCATGATAGTCGGAGGAGGAGTAGTCGATTCGGACTACAGAGGTGAAATCAAAATCCTTGTATATAATTATTCTGATGATGCATGGATTTTGCAGAAGGAGAATGTATCGCTCAACTAATCTTAGAATGCTGCAAGACTCCTCCCACCATTCAAGTTCACGACCTCGACAAAACAAAGCGACAAGCTAAAGGTTTTGGTTCAACAAGTCATCAGTACCCATGCAGTATTGACAAAGCCAACCCACGTTGTGAAGGGTGCCCTAATTGTGATGATAGCACAGAAAGCACGACACCATTTGACTATTATGTGACACCCCACCCCAGTTATATAGATGACCGTGAGTATATTGAATACCAACCACCAGAAGCTGAAATGCAGCGAAAAGGTACAAACTGCGAAGCTCGACAAACGCTCATTAAAGAAGAAATACTGAATGAACCTAAATGGCATGATTATAGAAATAGTTTTGAGGACACTCATAGACTCCTTAGAAATTCTAGAAATTATCGAGTTGAATTACAAAGACAATTGGAATCTCTACCAAAAACAACCAACAACTGCATGACCCTCTCAGACACACTGGCATATGAGTCTGACGATGATGATTACATTACTTATTTACAATATTTGACTTTACAACCCTCCCATCTACTTCCTACAGGGACCTCTTCGAAAGACTTTGTTAACCCTTTCGCAGCAAAAAGTGGTGGGGAGGATGATACTGCTGAAGCCGAAGCTCCAAATATTATTGCCGTCGGAACCGATGAACACGAGTGGTTAATGGAGTACCCGCAACTGAAGCAAATATCGAAGCACATTTATTCTCAAGAAGCGGTTTCCCAGTACAGGCCTCCAGCAGATGCTACCATGAACCCGGTTGGTTATCCTCCAACGGAAAGGCAACCCAAACTTGAACCTATAAGCATAGCAGCTGAGCCTGGCATCAGAAGAAGTGGAAATTTCAAGAAAGAGAATAAATCTGAATGGTGGAATTTACCGTCCGCCAACAGCACACACACACTGGAGCAATTCTCACTTTACCAACCCAACTGGGAAAGATAGAAGATGTTTTCCTATTTTGGAAGCAGTCACCAAGAACGTTATTGCTCTACAAAACTTTGCAGATACTCAGGATAAGGCAGATTTCATTGAAAATCTACTGGGAGAAGCGGAAAGGTTGACCTAGATTCAATGGCGAATGACCTTCCTAAATGAATACCAAGAACTAGTAAAATCTGCAAAAGGCCGTAACGGTACGCAAAACATAATATCTCAAATTAGAAGGGTATTTATTCTTGAAGACCCCTTTCAAGGGTCCACTGACATGCAGGATAGGACATACAGAGATTTAGAAAGGTTAACATGCCCCCAGATAAAAGATATTATACCCTTCATAAATGAATATATGAATCTTGCAGCCAAGATAGGATAGTTATTCACAGGACCAGAATTATCCGAAAAGTTTTGGCTAAAACTTCCTGGGGATCTCGGCAGAAGAATAAAGGTGGCCTTTGAAGAAATGTATCCAGGAAATACAATGGGAGTGCATCCTCGGGTAGTGTTTACTTACAAATGCCTTGAGGAGGAATGCAAGAAGGCAGCTTTTAGTAGACCTCTCAAAGACTTGTCATTCTGTAGCCAGATACCAATCTCAGGCTACTATCAGGATACAAGAAGAAAGTATGGAGTAAGATGATCTACCACCTACAAAGGGAAGCCACATCAGTCACATGCAAGAATAGAAAAGAAAAAGCATCTTATTAGAAACAAAAAATGTAAATATTTTCTTTGCGGAGAAGAAGGACACTTTGCCCGAGATTGTCCCCGGGAATACAAGAATGTAAAGAGAGTTGCAGTATTTGAAGGACTGGAACTCCCGGAAGACTATGAAATAATATCTGTTCAAGAAGGAGACAACCAGTCTGATGCGATCTATAGCATCTCAGAAGGGGAGGACCAGCAGGTACTTACTGTTGCAACAGTATCCTTATTTGTTTTCATAGAACAACGAAATTGCTATATGATAAGAAAAGCTGGTGGCTGGCAACCAATGGTACTAATCTCAAAAGAACAACATGATTGCAACCATATATGGATGATTAATGATGAGATACCACCACCCTATGAACGTTATCACTGTTGCAAACGGGAAACAATGAAGAAGCACCGCATTCATTGCAGCATATGCAAAATTACCTCATGTGGTATGTGCACAAGTAATTATTTCAACATGACTATACCTGTACAGCGTTCAACACCAACACCATATAACCCAGTCAGCCTTATGCAAGAACAACAGACCTATATAGCATGGGCAGAAGCAGAAATTACCAGGTTTCAACAAGAAATAGAAGCTACTAAAGCCATAGCAGACCTCCAAATTGAGCAACAAAAGAAAGAATTCTCATCAAGGGAAGAAGAGCTCTTGCGAAATTTCTCGGCAGATAAAATGGAGTTAGATACTGAAAATGAAGAGTTAAGATTAAAGATTGATGCTCTGGAACTAGAAAATCTGGACCTAAAAAGATTGCTACAAAAGGAGCAGCAGGAATTTCAGCAAGAATTTCCAGAAGAAGTAAACACGTTAATTACGGAAGGGACCGAGAAAGTTTTCTTGACAAAAGAAGCAGCTCACCCAAAGAAGAGGACAAATGGACTATTTAACCTCAACGTTTATTTATCCATCCCTGGCATAAAAGAGATCAAAGTAAATGTCATCCTTGACACAGGAGCTACCACTTGTTGTATTGACCAAGCATCAGTCCCAGCAGATGCCATCGAAGATAACACATTTATCGTCAATTTCAGTGGTATCAACTCAAAGACAACGACCAAAAAGAATTTAAAGAATGGCAATATGAGAATTGGTGAACATTCTTTTAGGATACCATATACATATGCTTTCCCCCTATCAATCGGTGACAATATTACTATGATCATCGGATGTAATTTCATCCGATCCCTCTACGGTGGCATCAGAATCGAGGGAGATGAGGTAACTTTTTACAAGAATATCACTACCATTAAAACTCATCAAAATGTTTCTGCAGTTGCTACCATTGTAGAACTTGATTTAGAGGAAGAAGAGTATTATTAGATAAAGGAGCAAGTTTGCACTTGGCAGACTGTGACCAAAATAGAAGGCATTATAAAGGAATTATCAAATACGGGGTACATCGGCAATAATCCTATGCGTTACTGGGAGAAAAATCAAGTAAAATATAAGATCACCATAAAAAAATCCAAACTTAACAATAGAAGATAGGCCACTGAAGCATGTAACCCCCCAAATGCAAGATGCCTTCAAAAGACATATTCAAACCCTCCTTGATCTCAAGGTGATATGCCCAAGCCAGAGTCAACACCGAACCACAACTATTATTGCCTAAACTCCTTGCTTAAACTCCAGTTATGACTTTCCCATTGCCTAAACTCCAGTTAGAACTTACCCGATCAAGTCTCCGATCAACACTGACCCACTTGACTTGTCTTCTCATCAATCTGGTCAATCCCTTGACCATCTCCACTATCGGATAATTGCTCTCGCAATCTCCATATATTGTCAAACTCTGTCAAACTCCTTATATTGTCAAACATCAAAACT
Source organism: Zingiber officinale (assembly GCF_018446385.1). NCBI lineage: Eukaryota > Viridiplantae > Streptophyta > Magnoliopsida > Zingiberales > Zingiberaceae > Zingiber > Zingiber officinale. The sequence continues at coordinate 76,698,077 of NC_055999.1, forward strand.
CAAATCCCGACTCAAGCTTGACTCAACTCAAGCTTAGTCAAACTGGTCAAACTTGACTTAGGAAAATTGCCCCAACAATTTCCTCCTTTTTGATGTTTGACAATTCCTCTAAGTTAGGCTAAATCCCATAGCCTTAACCTCTTAACTTCATACCAAGGCTAAATCTCATAGCCTTAACTCATTCTTTCTCACAAGGCTAAATCCCATAACCTTAACTCCTTGATAAAGCATGAATGAAGGTTTCCTTCATTCTCTCCCTTTCCTAGTGGGTAAACTCCCCTGCTTGGGATGAAGGCCTAACTTAACCTTCCATTCTCTCCCTTTGTCACACATCAACAACTGAAAACACACACTTCTCCACAAGAGTTACCTCTACGTTGTTTACAACCTCATATGTTGTTAACAACCTCACAATGAAGATCTCATAGCCTCCATTGTCTCCAAAGCTTCCCCTTGAGCTCTACTTCACTTCACAATGCTCATCCTAGAGCATGCATCAACCTCCCAATGAAACTCCCATTCATTGTATGCAATGCTCCCCCTTGAGCAGTAATCTTATTCTCAATGCTCATCCAAGAACATTTAACATCCTAGCAATGAAGATAACCAACCTTCCATTGCTCTCCAATACTCGACCCTGAGTACTAATTCATCACGAAGGTTTAACCCACCTTCCAAGGTCTTTGAAAATATTTTTATGTTTTCAAAGAGTAACTCCCCCTAAAAACATAGTCCAACTTTTATCATTGCACCAACAATGACTTGGGGTTCCTAAATAATTAGGAAAATCAAAATTCGACGTTTTGAGGTTTAAAATTCAATAATGAAACTAACCTCAACTTAAACTTCACATAAGTCGACATTAACCAAACCATGCTTGTTTTCATCAAGAAAACTCCCCCTAAATGTATACAAATGTATTCCAAGGGGTTAAGAAAGGTCAACGGGACTCGAAGTGACTTGAAGTACTAAAATCATGCTTTTTCAGCCAAAATCAGACTTCTTAATCGATTGAAGTTGGGACTCAATCGATTGAAATCACTTCAATCGATCAATTGTTTGATTCCGCAAGCTACTGCTCGCAGAAATTCCCTCTGAATTGATCGACTGATCGATCCAAACTGGGTCAATCGATCGGCTGATCGATTTATTACCCTTTGGTCATGAGAATTGGCTTCCCAATCGATCGGCTGATCGATTGAACCCAATCCAATCGATCGGCTGATCGATTGAGTTTCTGATTTCCTGAAATTCAATTTCAGCGAACTTCAGAAACTCCCCAAAAATTCTACAAAAATCTAAAAATCATGAAAATTTATGTAGACACTACTTAGGGTATATACTATCAAGGAAAAATAGTTTTCTATGAAAATACTTCCTATTTTCAAAGATTGACACAACCTTTGAAACTTGTGGAAACTTTAGTGTTTTCTTCCAAGTTTGTGCTCAACTATTCAATGATGATTACTATCAAAAGATAGCCTTCATCAAGGTTTTCCAAAGTACATTTAAAATCATTTTCAAAACCAATATCCAACCATGTTCTTTGGGCTCAATGCATATAACTTGTACATTAGCTTTCCCAATGATTGGAAGACACATAACTATGTGTTTTGATGAACCTAAAACTCAACAAGATGTACTGAATCAACATCTTGAGTTTTGTTCACCATCCTAACATCTCACTTGTATCTAACGTGTATTAAAACACATTCAAGTCACCTTATAGTTCTTTGTGAGATGTATATTTGGTTTTACCCTAACATAAGGGATCATGCATATCTATCTAGGCATTATAAGACTTATGATCATTCACCTAGAATGTCATTTGGTATAATCCCACTAATTGTGATATTTACCATTCATGATAAATGCCTTTTGTCCTTAATTACAAGAAAATTGACATAATGCATGATGATCAATGGCATACATCAAAATAAGCAATTTTCAAAAGAAAAGCATGCTATAACTACATGATGTATGTATGACATGACATAGTATTTTTGTTTTGTATTTTTCATAATAGAAATGAATGCAAAAATAAATATGATGTCATGACATATAATAAGCAATCAATTATGAAATTTTAGCATAAATAAAATATACCTAGATAATCTATCTAAGTATCCTTAAACCTTAGCTAAAACCTTAAAATTAAGCCTAGATTGCTTATCTCTTGAAGAAATGCCAAAACCTAACTTGGCATTTCTTTTACCCCCTTTCTATTTGTGCTAATCGAAATTAAGAATTCAATCCTCAAATATTTGTTTGACACATATTATACTCTCTTTAAGGATTAAACATTTAGATTGAGACTTAATTTTGCTTTTAATCCCTTAAGAACATACTAATATCTCAACTAGACATTTCTTATCCTTCCTCCAAGTGTGCCAACTTACCTTTGATGTGATTCCTCAAGGTTTGGCACACCTTACTCTTCCAAAGAGTAATTAGTTTGATTAAGGTTTAAATTTTCCCTTAACCCCTCAATAGAATACCAAATTCCAAACTTGGTATTTCTTTTTATATTTGTGCCAATTTAAATTTAAGTCCAATTCCTCAAGACTTGGCACATTTTACTCCTCCAAAGAGTAAATGCAATCAAACATTAAAACTTAGATTTTCCTTTAATTACCCTAAGAAAATACCAAAACTCCAATTTAGTATTTCTTATATTTTCCCAATTGTGCCAAGTTAAACTAAATCTAATTTTCTTAGGTTTTGGCACATGTTACTCTTTCCAAGGGTAACAATTTGGATTAAGGTTTACATTTCCCTTAATTCCATAAGAAAATGCCGAATTCCCAATTTGACATTCTTTTGCTTCTCTCAAGTGTGTCAATTTAAATTAGATTCAACTCCTCAAATTATGACACATTTTACTCTTTCAAAGAGTAACACTATAATTCTTTTCATTTTCAAAGGTTAACAATAACCTTGAAAATGCTCTCAAGTGTCAACTTTTATCAAGGTTGGGTTAACCACCCTTCCAATTGAAGTTGACACTCTCTAAACCCATCTAGGGTGTAGAGAATATGCTGCTAGGAACCCAAAACCTATTGGTGCTCCTTAGATGCTCTAGGTACTCACTAGGGATGACTTCCCTAGTCACCTTCCTAAGGACCTTTCTAGGCTTCTTAGAAGCCTTGGTCACTTCTACTAGGCAACTCCTAGGGATAGCTTTCCTTGTAACCTTATTTGTGACTTTATTAGGCCTTTTTGGAGCCTTAATCACCTTGGTCTTGACAAATGTACTCTTAGGGACGACTTCCCTAGTATTTTTGGCTTGACCACTAGACCTAGGTTTGGTTTTATAGCTATATGAAACCCTATGATAGGAAGTCACATCCTTCTTGGCTTTAGGTTTGTATCCCAAATCTTTATAGTCATTGGATGACTCTTGTCTAGCTCTCCCTGGGTGATGCTCACTTTGCCCCTTAAGCAAGTTTTCCATTCTTGCTAAGATTCTCTCTAAGTTAACAAGTCTTGACATTAAGACTTGGTTTTCCCTTACTAAGTCCATAGATTTGGATTTTTGTTGATTCCTATGAGCATTGCTAGCCTTAGGCTTATATCTAAAATCCTTAGAATTGTTGCCTAAGTAGTTATCTACCTTCCTAACCTTAGGTATGGTAGATTTAGCATGAGGAGGTATATATTTATCCTTAAAGCGATCATGCTTTCTACTTTCATGATAATTTACATTAATATGGTAAGGATTATTTCTAACATGCATTTTATCATGACTAAGAGGAATTGTACTCTTAAAGGTTACCTTGGGTTTGTTTTTCAAAACTCCCCCTTGATTTATGCTTCCTCCTTTAACTTTGGTTGCCTTCTTCCCTTTAGGACATTGACTTCGATAATGCCCATTTTGATTGCATGAGAATCACACAATGTGCTCCTTGCTCTTGTGTTCCGTGGGACCAATCTCCTTGGGCTTCTCCTTGCCCTTGTGTACTACTTGGTCCTTCTTCTTGGCCAATTTTAGACACTTGCTTTTATAGTGTCCATGTTCCCTACACTCAAAACAAATGATATGATTTTTATCTTTAATAATTGAAATCTTTATACCTTTGTTTGTAGGGATGATGCTTGATTCTCCATTTGATGTAACTTGAATTGAGGAGGTTGCATCATCTTCTTCTTCTTCTTCTTCCCTCGAGGATATGGATGCTTCCATCTCTTCCTCTCTTGAGGAAGTAGAAGATCTCTCCTCTTCCACCTCTTCCATCTATTCCTTTTCCTCCTCGAATGTTGACTTCTCATCAACATCGGATTGCATCTTTTCTTCCTCCTCTTCTTCGGATGTTGTCCTCGTGTCAACATCGGATTGGTCCTTTTCTCCTTGGACCAATGAGCCCTTCTCCTTGGACTCCTCCACTCCTTGAAATTGAGTGGGGTTCTCATGATAGACAATGATCTTTTTCCAAAGATCATTTGCACTCATGCACTCAAAATTATATTAGAAGGTAATAAATTAAGCAATATTTTCGTTACCTCCTTGTCCGCCTCCGATTGCTCTTGTTACTCTTCGGTCCAATGTCGAGGTCGGAGGCGTTTACCCTTCTTGTCCATAGGAGCTTCAAATGGGTCACTCAAGACAACCCATTGGTTCCAATCCATTTGGAACCATGTCTCCAACCGATTCCTCCAATAGTTGAAGTCTTCTTTGTCGTATGGCGGAGGAATGCGGATGTCCCATCCAAGTGGACCTCCCAAGTCCATCTTCTTCCTTTAGCTTCTTGCTCTCTTGGCGGTTAGTCCTCAGAAGAGCGGCCTCGCTCTGATACCAATTGTAGGGACATTTGTACCCGCTAGAGGGGGGGGGGGGTGAATAGCGTCTCGTCGCGCTCCTTGCGTCGTTTGCTTCGTCTTGTTGTTGATATGCAGCGGAAATGAAATACAAGACTCACACAACGCTAACTCAAGGATTTACTTGGTATCCACCTCAAGAAGAGATGACTAATCCAAGGATCCACACACGACACACTATCTCCACTATGAAAACCTCATTCTCGGTCGCAGTCGGAGGCGGAGAAGGCTCGTACAACACTCACACACAACACAACACAAATACAACAAGAAGAAACGAAAATACAACGCAATACACTCTTCTTCTTGCTTACTTGTTACTCATCGTGGCCTCTTGAACCTTGGGGATGCACCCCAAGAGCCTTCAAGAACTGGCGGAGAAGCTCTGAGAAAATCGCTGTAGATCGCAGTAAGCTCGCGTAAGAAAGTTCGCAAAGAACTACGGAGAAAACGCTCCGCCTAGGCTTTAAACAGTGCTCCCAATCGATCCAAATCATCTCCAATCGATTGTCACGTCAGCACCCAGCAATCCCAGCCGTCCATCGCCTGCAACCTGCGCAACGGTCACTTCCTAATCGATCGACCGTTCAATTGGGACTTCCTGAATCGATCGGCCGATCGATTCAGAGCCTTTCTGTTCTCTCTGGAAATGGCTGATCGATCGACCGATCGATCTAGTTGAACTCCTGGTCCCAATCGATCCACCGATCGATTGATAGCTCCAATCGATCGCTCGATCGATTGGGATGGCTTCTGTGCTCGCGAGTAATGCTCCCAATCGATCGGTCGATCGATTGGAGCCATCCCATACTCGCAGCACACTCCATTGGATCGACCGATCGATTGGAGCCTGATTCAATCGATCGCCCGATCGATTGAACATCCTAGACTTGACTCAAACTCAAGTCCAAAGTCTCCACCCCAACTCCTAGTCAACCGTGATCTGTTGGGTTTCCATGCCTAGCATTGGCCACACCCGACCAACCTCGAATTAGCCTTCTAGCCTCCTCCATCAGCGTTGCGTCCCTCGGATATCTCCCATCCTTCACGCCTTTCCTTAAGGACCTTCCTTCGGCCTCATCCTAATTGTCGAGTTCTCCTTGCCAAGTCACACTAGTACTTACCTTGCCAATACCACATGCTTGGACTTACAGCCTTTGCCAAGATCACATTTGGGCTTTCCGTTGCCTGGCTCCTCACCAGGACTTTCTCCTTTGCCAAGATCACAGTTGGACTTTCCAATTGCCTGATCTCACTTATCAGGACTTCCACCTCCAAGTCCGGTCAACACTGACCTACTTGGATTTTCACTCTTGCCAACCTTCCTATTGGACTTGCCTTTGCCTAATCTCCAATTAGGACTCTCCCAGATGCCTAAACTCTAGTTAGAACTTTCCCATTGCCTAAACTCCAGTTAGGACTTACCCGATCAAGTCTCCGGTCAACACTGACCCACTTGACTTGTCTTCTCATCAATCTGGTTAATCCCTTGACCATCTCCACAATCGGACAATTGCTCTCGCAATCTCCATATATTGTCAAACTCTGTCAAACTCCTTATATTGTCAAACATCAAAACTCAATTCCCGACTTAAGCTTGACTCAACTCAAGCTTAGTCAAACTGGTCAAACTTGACCTAGGGAAATTGCCCCAACATTATCCTCTCCTGGAGCAGTACTCAGAGTTGGCCTACTCAGGACGAACGAGCATCCTTCACCCAGAAGAACACGACAAAAGATCCCATATGACCGACATCGAATGGACAACAACCCGCAATGTCATCAATAGCCTTCAAGAGCTGGAGCTTATCTGTCAAGTTAAAGAAACAGATTTCAGGCGCAGGGGCCATCAAGAAGGACAAAGCACTTACTGGAAAGATGCCTTACCAGCTATCACAAAAGCCCGATTAGACCTTTGGGAAACCTTTATTCGGCTTCAGACAATAATCCATGGGATAAGAGACAACCCACCATAAGATTCGAAGTGATGATGAGCCCAATAATTCAAGGTGACTGCCAGCCTTATGTGTGCCTCTTTAATAAAAGCAACTTCTATTTTCACCATTTTCCTCATTGTGGCACCTGTCTCCATGTTCTGTGCATTTGTTGCCAGAAAACTGATGGATGATTTCTCACATAACTTGGGAATATCGGTAATGATATTGGCTGTTGCTTTCACGTTATATGTGAGTGCCAATAGCTAGCTCCTTTTATTCAGTTTTCTGGTAGTTGCTTATGTTGAATAGAATGTAAAGAATGTTATGTTTATGTTGATTGTGAAGAACAAGACTATATTTGCATAGGATATAATGAAAAGAACAACATTATAATTTGTGATGAAATTCTCGTTTGTTGCGTCAAATATATTGTCACCCTCGTTTTTTGACAGTCAAGGACCTTATCGTTTGTCTTCTTGTAGCAAGGATGCGTATAAATCTTATTATAGTAAAGATAAGTCTTTATTCGAGCATGCTTACTTGGATTTGGTTATTTTTTTTGTCTTTGTATTATGTTAACCATGCTAAAAGTATGTCTCATTGGTTTCTTTGACTTCAGACGTTCCGCATAAATAATTATATAAATTGAACATTTAGCAGGTATGCTGTATCTCATGGAATTTTCCATAACAAAAAATGTTTTCAAAAGGATTTCAAAATGTGGAGAATTGATGTGTGCAAATATGCAAGTGCTTGTTAAGTAATAAAAAGATCGAATCCACATGAATAAGAGATCTAATACTAACCTACTAATTAGACTTAATTGTCTAGATTAATCGTAAATGGAGAGTATTATCTCTGAAAAACTCAACCGACAATAGTCGTGAGAAAAGAGAGAATGAGAGAAAAAGAGAGTGAGTGCTAAATCGGAAAGGCAGTCGAGAGAGACATAGGTTAGGTAGTAGCTAGTGGAAGAATCTAAATAATGAAAGCGATTTCAGGACTTCAGTTTCACCTCATTGTTAGTAAATGCTTGATCTTAGTTTGAATTCACATTCTCAATGATGATTTGTATAGGTAGACTATCCTACGTATTTGGTGCAAACTTTTGGAACTACATTGGCGTACCAATCTTAATTTTTGTTTACTTTCAGAACGGTTGAAATTAGAGATTGCTACTTAGGGGGACCCTGTCACGAGATCCAACAATCCCTAATTGACCTATTTCCTACTATGTGACAATGAATTAGTGTTGTGACAACCTTGGTTTCCTCGCGACATACTAATATATTTTCGTAGTCGATTCTCCGCGTCTCGGTTGTCTATGAGTCAGAGGATTGGGTTCCCCTCTCGGTCCATCCCCAACACTCATGGGATACGATTCTCATGCTTTTGGCATCGAGATCATGTTAACATGATAGATCCGGACCACAATTCATCACATCACATAAACTAGAAGATCAATCAAACTTAGAACATTCAAGATTGCGTTTATATCACAATGAGCTAGTCCCTAATTTTAGAATCCAAAGTTTACCCCATAGCCTCGAGGTTACAATCGCAGATCATGTTTAAATCACAAGAGTTCGAATGCAAGTTCAAAAAATCAGGGTAAGATGAGAGAATGCTTAGGCTCGATCGATGAATCTTCCTCCTAGTCGCTCTTGATCCCAGCTCGAAGCCTAGTTGGCGTTAGATCCACTGAAAATTGCCTCCTGAAGATTCTTTGGGGCCCTTGGACGACCCCAAGTCGAGATCTCCTTTCAAAATGGCATGATCGACTTAAATAGGCTATGGAGTAGATGCTCGACATGGGTCGTGTTCGGCGGCACAGGTGCCTATGTTGAGCGTGGCAACTTCAAAGGAAGGGTGAACATAGACCATGCAATTGGGCACAAGCCCCTGTGTTCGGTGCTGTGACTTGAGCACAACCTATGCCGCTGGACACGAGCTCTCTAGATCTAATGGCCGAATAGAGCACGACCTATGCTGGAAGCCCTGGAAGCCTTCCACTTTGATCTTTAATCCTTATCTTCGCTCTATTTCGCGCCCTAACACAGGAAATACACAAGAGCAATATTCCAAAATAGAAATGCATTTAATTGAAGCATAAAGAGATGAAATCATGAAATATATGCATGCAAAGTGGGTCAAGAAATGCATCAAAACATATCCAAATCTCTATATAAATTAGGCACATCAAGAATGAAGAAGAAGAGAGTTTGAATGTAAGTGCATTTTGTTTTAAGTGCTGTGAGCATATGCTGAATTTTGACTCCTATGTTGTCATATAATGGCGGTACCTGTAGATCTGTCCAAGTTTTATGTATTTTCTTTCCTAATTCATCTGGTAATTTACTAAAAAGTCTTTCTCCTAAGACTGAGTTACAATAATTTCCTGATACTGCTGTTAGAGCAAGAAAATCATTACAGAAAAGTTTAATATAATTCCAATTGAATAATTAAAGTTGCTCTAAGTCTCTCATGACTTCTTTCTGTCTTATATCTAGGCCAGTGTTGGCATTTCTTGTTGTTAAAAGTCTATGTATGACATAACAAAAGTTTAAGATGTTATTTTCCTAGGTTGCAATCCTATGAACTTCCTCAAGGAAAGTGAAGTTTAAAATCGTCCAAGGTTACCCTAGTTACATCCCTTAAGTAATTCTCACCTACTCTGATCACAGCTTCTCCAGTTTTAATATCTATTTCATGTTTAGCCTGGTAATACGATTTATTGTTCTAAGTAAGTATCATATAATTGAGGACCACATTCAGTTATATTAAGTAAAATGGTATCTTTGTCGAAAAAGTTAATTTCTGGTGGTCTTCTTCTTCCTATAGTTCTTAATAAAGGATTATTGACCCTTCGGGGCTATGGTGTAGAGGTAGGGCATCCAGGTTATCACCCAGGCATCCACGGTTCGAGCCCCAGCTATGACGAATTTGCAGGAATTTTTTTTTCCAAATGAGGCACGTAACTAAATGATACTGGGCTCCTGGGCTGCCCGTTGCGAGCGCTTTTCGATTTATCCTGGTGGGCGGTGGGAAACTTCCTAGGTGCCGGGTCGATCACCCCAGGCTCGACGTTACCCAGCTTGGTTAATCATTTTTTTTAATAAAGGATTATTGTTGGTATAGGGTACTATTCTTATTCTTAGAGGATGACTTTGACCATAATCCATAGCTTTTATTGTACTTTTTGGTAGCCTTATTTCATATGGTCTAGAAGTGGCGGATGATTCTACTAGATTCATAAAGTTTACATTTACTTTGGTGTAGTGTAAATGTTTATAAGCAAGCTTTCTAAGTGTTTGTATATAGTCTATAGTTTGATTCATTAAGTTGAGTTGAGCGTCTTACTGCTCTTCTATTTCTATTTCTATTTCAGGTGTGAGAGTGGTTGGTCGATATCCAAAAAATCGAATAGAAAGTCGATTATTTGTATCTTTATACATGAGTGACAAAGTTGGTTGTAATGTGGTATCTGCATTTTGTAAATTAATATTCCATTCCATTCCTGCTAAAGCTTCAAAGTTATATTCTCTGGGTTTCAGAAAATGTATATCTTTTGTTGTTAAAGCGTCTATCATATCTGTGACAGAGACTTTATAATGGTTGTGCATATGATTCATGGTTTTACCCCAAAAAATTATATCCAGTTGCAAATTATCTCCATGGAATTGACCATATCCTTTGGCTTGAATATGGATTTGAATGTGTTTGACAAAGTCTCTAATAGTCATGTTAAAGTTTGGATATAAGTAAGTAATACCTAAATTGACATTCATATATACTTTGATCAGACCGATAATGACTTTCTCTATATCAGAGAAATGAGTATCATGTAAGACTAGTAATATTTTTCCTCCTAACTTGGCTCTTGTAAGTCATCGTAATCTAAACACAATCAGTCCCAAATGGATATAATTATGTTTTCGCATATAAAGCGTTTTAGCAGCTTCTTCAGTCATTAATTCAAGTTTAACGACTCCTCCGTCAGGAAGATGAGGAGCTTCTTGTCTGTGATGCCTATACACTAAAGTGGCAAAATGAAGAATCCCTTGACTATATAATTTCATAGGATTTAAAGTATTTAATTGTTTACTGGAAAAGATTATTAAATCTTTGTCCACATCTATAATTTTTTCTAGACGATGAGGTCTTAAGGCTGAAGTACTGTTTCGTTTAGTTAACGAATCTAGCCAAGAAGTTGTATTAGTTTTTGTGGAGCGAATAGAATGGGAAGGACCAGTAAAGAATTTAGTTTTTATGAGACTCATCCTGTTGTTTATAAGTTAGAAATTTGGAAGTAATGGGTGGAGGTTTAGGAATTACTTTTCCTAAAGATAATTGACTTAAATCTTTATTTAATTTGGCAAAGGTTTCTTAAAAAGTATTGGAAGAAAAACCTCTTAAAGTCTGTTGTTCTAATTGAATAAGTTTTGTTTCAATCATAGTTAGTCTATAATGTAAAGAAGTAATTAAGGCTATACTAATATTATTTTGTTGTACTTGGATTTGATAATCTTTTCCGGCAAGTTCAGGTAGACAATAGTCATCTTCTTTTGTAGATAATTGTTTTGTATATTCTATGACTTCTTCATAATGGAAATTTTCATACTTAAGTTTATTCATTTATATTTCAATTCTTCGAGTAGATGTTGTAACATGCCTAATTTTTCATATAATTGAGTTTTGTTACTTACGATAATTTATTTTGACTGAATTAATAATTGTTTAGAGTCTGTCTCTACCTTTTTGGTTTCCTTTGACGTTTGTAAGGTTTGGGTGACTAAGTTTTGGGATACTTTTAAATAGTCTAGATTTCACAAGATTTCTAACAACAATTGTTGTTGTTGGAGTTGCTTTGTAAGTAAGCTTTCTATGCTTACGATTATCTTACGAGAGTGAGATTCCAAGGATAAACTTAGGCTTATAAGTAGATCAGTGATGGTATTTAAGTGTGGTTGTTCTGAATGTAAAGTATACGCTACTAGTTTACTTCAGATAAAGCAAGTATGTTTTGTTTGATCTAAAGTGATGATTGTTCTAGGTGTATAGCAAGATCTAGATAATCAAGTCTTGTAGAAGTTGAGGGTGTGTTCATACACAAGTGGAAAGTCAGGAATTTGATACCAAATTAGGGTTCAAAATTTTAAGTTTCAAGGTTTCAGCTTCAAGTTGTGGTTTCAAGGTTTTGGCTTCAAGGTTGCAAGGTCTGGAGAATAAAGAGTTCTAAGCCTTTAGGTATCTGTCTAGTCTCCATAGGTCTCACTAGTGAGCCTCGCCTAGTAGAGAACCTCTAGAATTTTTGTATAGTCCTTAGTTTCTTACCCCAGCTTCTTCATGTCTTACTGTAGCTTTCAGCTATGTTGCCTTACTTCAGCTAGCACAGGATTTATAGAACTAAGGTCTATATTCTGTCTTCTCTCTTAGCTAGTTAAGTTTTAAATAGACTCCGAGAAGGACTGAGGACTTTTCAACTAAGGAGAACTAAACAAATCCCTAGGGCTTAGAAGTAAAGCTTTATTCAGCCATAAAAACATAACTACAACAAAGTTTAATACAAACATTTTTCAGAAGCATACAATACTAGTACAAACTACTTACATACCTTTGTAGGGATTACAAGCTTACAAAAGAGAGAGAGAGAGAGAGAGAGAGAGAGAGGGCTGAGCACTTGCTATTTTCTCTGATGCCTTTGAGTGAGCAAAGGAAGGCTTCTTATATAGAGAAGGAGAGAAGGCTCTCGAAGGGGAGATGTGGAGGATAGGGATGCTTTTTAGTGCCATTGAGCGTCATTGCTAATGTAAGTAATGGGTTTGACATCATGACTTACATTGCAAGGTAGGAAGTGTGTCTTGACGTCATAGCTGCCATCATATTTCTGTCATGTTAATTAAATTAGCTTCTTCAACAAAGCCCATTGATGGAGGTAATATAGTGGTTGAGGTTGCTGATGGTGTTGTTGTTCTTTGCTTGTCGAACCAAGCCATATTTTTCTTTTGATAAAACTGACATAAGTTTTGATGCTGTGTGTAGTAAGTAAATGGGAAGAACATTGCCCCAAAAGTTTTCGGCCAATAAATTTTTCTGTAAATGTTTCTCCGGCCAAAGTATAATCGACTGGATCCTGATAAGGATCCTAGAGCCAGGAGCTTCCTTGGATGGAGGATCTCTAGTGTTTAAGTTGTTCAGTCATTGGTTTTTGCGAAGTCCATTCTTTATCCTTATGAGAAGGATAGTCTTCAAAGGAAAGTAACTGCATATTAAATCCTTGGACATCCAATTTTATTATATATCTAGCTGGTTCAATTTGTGTAGCTAACCATTCAAGAGGAGAGTTATCAAATGTAGCCAATACTGATGTTTCTTTTTGTTCAAGTATATGTTGTATTCGTTTTCCCAAAAGAAGAGGCAAAGTTTATATAGAATTTATGTGTTGTACCCATAGTTGTTGTAGTAGTCCATAAGTCATAAGAGTAACCGACGTGATTAACCTTTCTCTATAATTTTTATGCAAGAATTTTTTGGCATGAAGATTAGCTCTTCTGAAAGAGTAGAGCAGTTGACATCTACATCCTAAGTCTGATGTTTTCTGAAGTGGAGCATTGAGAAAACTGTTTTGTACAAGTAAGTTTATAAGTGTATTCCTCGACGCACATAATAGTAATCCTAGGTGTGGGATTTTGATGAAACTAATTTAAGGCTTCTTCAAGTTCTAGAAACTGCTTATAAGAGGAAGTATCTCCTAAGTTACTAATATAAGTTTGTATGTCTTCAGGCAAGGCTTTGATCGATAGTAAACTATTTTTTGTTTTCTGATGACTGATAATTCAATGGTCGAAGTGGAACAGAGAGTAAGTATGTATCTAGCCTATTAGGACTAGCACTTGTTGCTGCCATTAAGTAAGTCTTGTCTTCTTGTACTTGGTTGCCCATCTGAAGTAAAGGACTTATAGTAAAGTTGGGAGCTAATTTGGTCCGAAGTATGACATATGCTTCATGAATAGAATAAAAGCCTTTATACTATGGTGGATTTTCTTTTGGGAGAAGATATTTCACTTCTTCCCAAGTAGCATATAGGCCGGCATAAGCTCCTGAGAAGATAACATGACAGGAGAATTTCTTGCCAAGTGGTTTTTGTACAATTGTGAGAAAGTAGTTTGTAAGAGCATTAATAATGATTATCTTTTGGCTATATATGCCTGGTGAAGTCGGAATGTTCCAAACGTTGTCTATCAAACACTGCTGAATAATATCAAGTTGCCCCCTTAACGAACATTGAAAAGTATCTTCTCGTCTGAAATATTGAGGGAGTTCTTGCGTTCCAAATTTCATAGTTTTTTGGTGTACATAAGTTTGAACTCTTTTCTATTTATCCATTCCTGCACGAGTATTGTTAAGTTAATAAGCGAGATAAAGTATCAACAAGAGAGTTATTGATGTATTTGATATGTTCCCAATGGATTCTTAACCCTCTATTAAGGATAACATCTATGAACTTTATCCAACATTCAGACCCAAGCGCTTTTCTAACTTCCTTTGTTTGTTAGCTATATTTTACTATGGCCTCATTATCTATTCTAAGTGTAATTTCAGGTTTACCATAGATGAATAACATAAAAGCTTCTAGACAGTAAATAACTATAAGAATTTTATAATCTAATGAAGTAAGTCTTCCTATTTCTTTGTATTTGCCTGAGGCATATTAGCAAAGCATTTTAGAAGTCTTTGGATCATATTTTGATTTTTTACTAAATAGGGCTCCACCCCAACCAGTTTCACAACTGTCTGTTTCTATAACAAGATAATCAGTATCTAAAGGGAGTGTTAACTATGGGATATGCTGTACCATTAATTTGATTTGTCTAACCAATTCCATGTCGTATTGATTAAAGTATTTCTATCTTGTTTGGGATGTTTTATTGTATAAGGGTCAACTAATTTTGCCAATATCTTTAAGATATGGTCGGACATAGTTAAGTAAGCCTAGAAATGATCTAAGTGTTTTTATGTCTTCCATTTTATCTGGAAAGTCTAATATTTTGCTAGTTATATGAGCTTGTAGAGTTATTTTTCCTTGGCCAATAAGATTGCCTAAGAACTCAATATGTGTTATTGCTAATTTCATTTTATTTTTAGACACAATTAATCCATATTTTTCGAATAAGTTAAAGATCATATGTAAATGAGCATAGTGTTCCTCTTTAGTATGAGAAAATACTAAAATGTCATCTATATAGACACAAGTAAAGGTTGTCATAGGTCTAAAGATCTCATCCATTTTTCTTTGAAATACTTGGGGTGCTACCTTAAGGCCGAAAGACATTACTAACCATTCAAAGTGTCCTTCTAGACAGGAGAAAGCTATCCAGGGAATAGACTCCGGATGCATACATACTTGCCAAAATCCTAATTTCATGTTAAATTTGGAATTTTGGATTTTATTAAGAAGTTGCTCTTTATCAGGAATTTTATATCCATCTTCATGACAATTGTCATTAAGATGTTTATAATTAAACACCATTCTAGATTGTCCTTATTTCTGTTCTGCTCCTTTGTTTACAATAAAAGCAGGATTTCTATGTCCAGAGTTTGATCATTGTATTGCTTTTAATGCTAAGAGTTGAGTAATATGCATTTTACATTCTTCTCTTTTTTAATTCGTGTATCGTAAGTCTTGTGCTTTAATGGTTAAGTCGGGATTGATAATATTGAGGTGACAATATACCTTATATTTTCCCCAATATTTAGTTGGATTTTCTCCTAGAATTTTTAGTTTTTCAAGTCGAGATATGACCGTATCTAGATTATCCTGATGGCTTATTAAAGTATATAATTACCTTGGATTAAAACAATCCTGATAATAAGTATCTGTCTCAACATCCAACGTCCTAAAATATTGTAAAGGGGGGTCTTCTAGTTCAAGGGGGTCTTCTAGTTCTTTTGGGCTTTCGGCAAGTAGGACTAGTTTTCTTATAAGGAAATATTTACTATGGGGTTCTTCTTTTTACAAGAACAGGAAGAAGAGGTAGGGTTATAGGTTTCGACAGGTGGGGTGTCACCATGCTTCGTAGCGTCGACTTCAGATGGGTAGGCAAAAAGAATAGGAGAAATAATAGATGTAGAAAAGAAAACAACATAGTCCTTCGTAAGCAAACATGCTCTATCAGGGGAGACAAGAAAGTTAAGGCCCAAAATGAGTGGAATAGATTTATGGGGCATAGGCCTAGTCCAAAACTGGGAAAGAGTCAGAGGAGCACTAAAGACTCCATAATTGGTAAAGAATCAGTGCTGAACTTTATTTTGCAAATTTATGACAACTGAGTTGTTGGCCGTCAAATTAGGTACTCAAAAGAGGAGTATTAGTGATTTTAATAAGGGTGGTTAGAATAAAAGACAGAAGCAAGGCTTCATCAATAGTGGAAGTAGTGGCTCCACTATCCAAGAAAACATGGAGAGTCAACTCATGACCTTGAATGTTGAGGAGGCACTGAACTCATATATCCAAGGTGAGACCAATATTACAAATACTTGGGGTTTGTATAAAGACAAACACCATATCATCATCGGGCGATTAGATAAGGTCGTCATGAGACTGTAGGATTCCTTTTCCTTTGTCAACGACAGTGAGCTCAGGAGAAAAGGAACCAGGGCTTGGTTGAGTATATGTAGAGGAGTGCCTTCTCTCAGTAGATTCAGTTCTGTTTCTAGTAAATTGAGTTGCATTTCTAGAATAGCTACTCTAGATTCTAACAAAGTATTACATGTGCTGCGTTTAACAGTATGAGCTTGGAGAATGGTTATTTGGAAAAGAGTATTTAGACAAAGATTGTAGCATTATTTTTTTTACAAAGTTTACATGTAATACCCCGATTCTGAGATTCTAGTTAAGTATGACTTAAAAGGTTAGATGGTACTATCCATATCACCAAGGTGCACCTTTCTTTTCGGAAGTCCAAACTTAAAAACTCCAAAGTTAAGCGTGCTTGGCTTGGAGAAATCTGAGGATGAGTGACCTCCTGTGAAGTTTTCCAGGGTGCGTGCGAGTGAGGGCAACGCACGCCGAAAGGACCTCCGGTGGTCTGTGGAGCTAGTCGTCAACCCGATGGGCAATTCTGGTGACGTTCCCGGTTCGGTCAGGGTGGGGCCCGCCCGGGCCGGGGCGTTACAGATGGTATTAGAGCGACCTTGCGATCGTGAGTGCGCCTGTGGCAGGAGCACCCAGGGCACCACCTAGCGAGGGAGATTCTGGGATTTGTCTGTGGTGTGATTCGTGGTTACACAACGAGGACGTTGTGTCTTTAAGTGGGGGTGATTGTAATACCCCGGTTCTGAGATTCTGGTTAAGTATGACTTAAAAAGTTAGATGGTATTATCCATATCACCAAGGTGCACCTTCCTTTTTGGAAGCCCAAACTTAAGAACTCCAAAGTTAAGCATGCTTGGCTTAGAGAAATCTGAGGATGGGTGACCTCCTGGGAAGTTTTCCAGGGTGCGTGCGAGTGAGAACAAAGCACGCTGAAAGGACCTCCGGTGGTCTGTGGAGCTAGTCGTCAACCCGATAGGCAATTCTGGTGGCGTTCCCGATTCAGTCCGGGTGGGGCCTGCCCAGGCCAGGGCGTTACATTACAAGTGCCTCTATTGAGTATAGAAGGATAATAGCCACCTGTGAAACAAGGAATGTTATCTGACCCTTCTTTTAGAGTCCATTTATGAGAACAAGTTCGTTGTTCTGAACGTAGATCCATTAAGTTTTGAGGGATGAACTAGTGGTACATAAAAGATAGATTTTGAAACTCTTGTAAGGTGTCTTCAAACATGGGATCCGTGAGGAAGTCTTCCTTAGAGTTGTCATTTTGTGGGTCTAAGAAAGAATTGATCAAAGAGTAGTCTTGTATAATCTCTGGGGGTAATTCTTTTAAATCAAGTATAAAAAGGATTGAGTAAATCGAAGAAGTATCCAAAATGTCTAATTGTACATCTATTAAATCAAAATTTGTGTCTCCCACAACTTCAACTTCATGACTATATAAGTTTTTTTGTTCAGGGCAAGCAGAAGAAAGATGTCCAGGTTTATGATAGGCAAAACAAGTAATTGTATTGGTATAAGTTTTATTTAATTTTTTATTTTATTATTATTATTATTATTATTATTTTTTTTTTTTTGGGGGGGGGGGGGGGGGGGGGGGGGGGTAACTTGTATGTTGATTGGGAGAAGACTTTGAGCTGGAAGAAGATGATGCTAAGTGATCCTGGAGCTAAGAGCTATGGACTTGTGCACACCATAGATAGCCAAAGGAGGCGTTAGAGCGAGAACTAGGGAAGGAGTTTTGATGCAGACACTCCGATGCTCAAGTCAGAATAGTAGTCAAGTGAAAAATGGAGAAGAAGATGAACAAAAGAACAATGTCAAATGCATGAGTGTACGGATGCATATGCCTTCATGCGCGCACTTGGCCAATAGAGAGGATACCCTTTTTATACCACCTCTCATAACTTCTGCATTAATGAAGTAGTAGAAAATGCCTAGTGTCAGAGTATGTCAGGTGGTGGAGTATGTATTATATTTGAGAGGTGTCTTAAGGCAATCTCCTTATAATTTATACTTATTTATTGGATAAATAAAGTTTATTAATTGAGAGCACGTTCTTTATGTGTATGATTTGATATTAAACTCATTTACTGAATGCCCGTAATATAATTTATAGCATAAGAGAACTTATGATTAGATCACAACATGTGAGCATCTCTACATGTGTACTTATAAATGTATTCAAATAATCTCTAGTCGATGAATTGATGAGTTCGGACATCATCGATTATGTGAGACTAGTATGGGTATACTCCTTGATCTAACCAAGCAGCTGCTCATCACTAGCTGAAGACATTGGGATGTTGAGAGTTAAACATGGATGCTAGTTATAATAACTAGTTCATTGGAGTGACCTACTATGAGACTTCATATGATTCTCTACATATATAGATATGTCAATGAAGTTCTCATTGTAACTCGAGTGCATGTTTCCTTCGACTTAAGGTATTCAAGAGTTTGAGAATTGGATTCTCAAATTGAGAGAAAAATAGAGAGTGGTTGGACCAAACGGAAAGGAAAAATATGGAAAAATATTTGTCGGAATGGAAGTGAGGATGATCCATGACTATTGCAGGAGATATGAATTCATTATGGTTTGATAATAAACCAAAGAGGTTTGGTTTAGTTATGAAACGACTCCGTTTAGTAATAAACCAAAAGAGTTTAATTTAATTATTAACCAAGATAGTTTGATTTTGAACCAAACTTAATCTTAATGGTAATGGATCGGATTGCTTTGCTTATTGGTTTGGGAGATGGCTTGGTCCCCAAGTTATGTAGATATGTATAAATACCCTTATATGAGGAGAAGAGAGTAATGATTTTGTTCTTTGAGAGAAAACTCTAATTTGATTAGGATTTCTTCTCATCCTCTTCTCCTTCTCCCTCTCTTTAGCCGTTGCCCAAGGTCTTCTTGCCCAAGAGTTACCGTCAGCCATCTCCAGCCACCAAATTCAGTGCCGACGAATTCAGTGCTGACAATGTTGGTGCCGACAAATTCAGTGTCGACAATTTCGGTGTCGCGCCGCCCACCAAATCGTATCATGGGAGTTCTCTTGGATTGCTTTGTCTTCACGTTTGGCTAGTACCAATCAGAGACGAACGACTCACGTGAAGCCGTCTCAATGACAACTCGGTGTGGATACAAGTAGAGGCAAACTCTGTTGGGTTTACTAGTTGATGCCCTTTCTACGTCGCATCATTCGTCAGATATACCTAGAGTAAAAGTTATTTTAGGAAATTTTATTTTATGATCATATTTATATGAGATGTATCTTTGTATGCATGTGATATATGTGTTATAATAATTAGGAAATATTATTTTGTCTTCCGCTATGCATGTTTACAAAACGGGTTTTAGCATGCAACCACATTGGGCATTAGCTAACAGTATGTACGATAACTTTCCTATGTACGGAGGAAGACTCCATTGCATGCATATGTCATAATAATGACATATTCCCTGATAGCTTGTTATGATTCTCTGACAATCCTATCTCCTAGAGAGACTCCGATTGGCTCTGGGTTAGGGTGGATGTCTGTTGAGAGACTTACACAGGAGAAGTTGGGAGCTAAGCCTCGTATTCTAGCCAGCTCTACGGTCCGATCGGCTGTATGCTGAAAGACTTGCATAGGGGAGTGTGGAGATGAGTCCCGTATGCTTGGTCGGCTCTAGGGCCTGACCGGATGTATGTTGAGAGACTTGCACAGGAGTGGGGAGCTGAGCCCTGTATGCCCGGCAGACTCTATGCTGAGAGATTTGCACAGGAGAGTGGGGAGCTGAGCCTCGTATGTCCGATCGGCTCTAGGGACCGACCGACTGTATGCTGAGAGACTTGCAGAGGAGAGGGGAGTTGAGTCCTGTATGAATGGCCGACTATAGGGCCCAACCGGCTGTATGTTGAGAGATTTATATAGGAGAGTGAGGAGATGAGTCTTGTATGCTCGGCCTGCTCTAGGGACCGATTGACTGTATGCTAAGAGACTTGCACGGGAGAGGAAAGTTGAGTCTCCTAAGACCAGCCGGCTATATGGCCCGATCGGCTATGTGGCCGCTTGAATTTATGCTGGAAACCCTGTTTCTGAGAGATGGTTCGTTCGGATACGTATACCTGGACTTTGGCTTCTACCTCACCTTGATTTTGACCACTACACCGTCTTGACTATCGATCCCAAATTACCTTTGGGGTCACTCACAACACATCGTATTAATGACAAATATTATGGAGGTGTTTTTTCACTAGCATGCCACCGTCAAAGTACAAATTTAGAGCAAGGGCATCATGAGAACAAGGACTACCATCACAATCAACGGATCGAGGTTTTCTAAGCCCAAACATGGGTGATAACCATGATTTTGCTACATTATTTTAATTCATAATGCATGTTTTTATTGGTCTATTCATAGCTTAAACTCACATTTACATTATATTTTGCAAATTGTATATGATGTTGGACTTAATTGCAAATTAGCCTATTGTCATGGTATTTGATGTTAATATTTGATTATTATTTTGTAGACATCAAAAGGGTCATGAACCCGATTAGATCAGACCACACTTGGGTTCAAATCTAGGGCTAAACAAAGATCAAGCTTCGGAGCGTTATGGGCCGTTCATCCAAAATCAAGTAGATCTGAGCCATCCATTGAAGATCCGACTCATCCAACCTAATGAGGAGTAGATTTTATCCGTTGATGAAGATCCAGAAGTTTTGATCCAGATCTGAGTTCATCCAGCCATTGATCAAGTCTGAATTGATCTGGACCGTTGGATCATATTGGAAGGGGTTTAAATCGCACGAGAAGCTAGAGTGCTTCCCTGAGCTCGGTTCCTCGTGATTTCCCTACTGTTCACCATCTTCTTCGTGCGACGGCCATAGTTCCCGTTCACGTTTCTAGATCTGAGAGATGGACTTCTTCATCGTCGGTGATTTCCGAGTGAGTGGCGACCAGCATCCTAGGGCACAGAGAGCGGCAGAGGCGTTCCCAGTCCGCAGTTGATGTTCTGTCCATTTCGTAATCCGACAGAGGCATTCCCAGTCCGTGATTTCTACCATCACAAGAGCTCGAGAGGCATTCCCAGGAGCTGTGCAATTCGTCTGTGCTAGCTGTGAGCTTGGCTGATTTCCGGAGATTTCCCAAGAGGCGTTTCCAGAGGAGGCATTGTGTGACAGCAGTGGGAAGAAGCTTAGTTTCTTGATCTGTGTTTGTGAACATTTTACCCTTTTTGCAATTAGTTTGAATTTTCCATTACATTGCTCAAATCATCAGATCTGATTCTT